>NC_137173.1:93431137-94065780 GCF_951804945.1 Podarcis cretensis | reverse complement strand
AGAACACTCATTTTTTTCAGAGATTATGCTGGTTTAAGATTGGAGGAAAATGCTCCTGGGTGTACCTCCTGGTTCAGCCAGAAATACACTAGATGCTATTCCACTCACCCCAGTAGATTGTGCAATAGGATTGATTCCTAACACAGCAAACTGTTCATTCCTGCATTCCTTTTATTTGTATGCCGCTTTTCCACCAAAAAAAAAAAGCACCAAAGCAGCTTATGACAAAGAAATATGGATGAATTTCAGACCAACGCTACAAAAACAATTTCATAACAACTTCGCAAAACAATAGCATAATCACCATTTCATAATAGCATAGCCAAACAAAAATATAATAATGTACAGTGGTACCTCGGGTTACAGATGCTTCAGATTATAGATGCTTCAGGTTACAGACTCCACTAACACAGAAATTTTACATCGGGTTAAGAACTTTGCTTCAGGACGAGAACAGAAATCACTTGGCGGTGGTGCGGCGGCAGCAGGAGGCCCCATTAGCTAAAGTGTTGCTTCAGGTTAAGAACAGTTTCAGGTTAAGTACGGACCTCCGGAACAAATTAAGTACGTAACCAGAGGTACCATTGTACCTATTTATCTTCTTGCACTGGTAAGCTTTCATACTGGTAGGTTGGCAGGAGCTGGGACAGAGCAATGGGAGCTCACCCTGTCACTGGAATTCAAACTGCTGACCTTCTGATCAGCAAGCCCAAGAGGCTCAGTGGTTTAGACCACAGCACCACCTGTGTCCTTTGTGTTGCTCCAGACTATAGTTGAAACTCATGTTCCAAACTACATTCAAGAGTGGAGTTGCTACTGGCTGAGTTGCCCCAAGCCTGGTAGAGGGAAAACTAGCCTTGAATGTGACCTTCACCACCCTGTTTGCTGGTGTAACCTGCTGGGTCAGTAGGTCATGTGACAGCACTGAACAGAGGTATAATTGCCTCTATGACACACCATCATTTCCCTGGAATGGTCCTTTCTTGAGATTTAAAGAATACAGAAAATAGCATTAAATATTTAACTGGTGCTCCATAACTATTTCCACATCAGGGATTCTATTAGGAGATACAAGTTTCCTTTGCACTGTTCTAAGAAGCCTGTTCTGTCATAGAAATGCTTTCGAGACAAATGTGGCCACGGTGCCTAGCGATTGCATTCCCCAAATGTTAGTGAAAATTAAGTGGCCAGCTGCAGTGATAGTTGAGATGGAAAAGTGCAGGTGCTTTAAAAGGCTAGAACATTGTCAGAATAAATTATGGGGATAACACATCTCATTAGTGCATACTGTAACTCAGCATTTTAGTAGGCTAAAGAATGCCAGGCCGTAGATATTTGATATGAATACTGTATGAGCTTTAAAAGCACAGCATATTTCCAAAAACTGTAAGCAGAACGTTCCTTCCAAAAACAACTGCTTTCTATAGCTGGAGACTGACTGTGTGAGATTTTTAAGCTATAAAATCACATTACACTGGTAGCATTATGCTTGGGGTAAGATTTTCCATTTTCATGACCAGATAGGGGGTTATGTCCTGCTCTCTTGGCTGCTAGTTATATTTCCTTTTATTGTTTTACGTGTCTGTCTATGTGTGTGTGTATTCCTATATATCTGGCTGCCTATGAGTTTCTGGGCCCAATTCAAGTGCTGGTTTTGGTCTATAAAGCCTTAAATGGCTCAGAACCACAATACCCAAAGACCGTCTCTCTCCATAAGAATCTATCCAGGCCCTGAGATCATGCTCTGAGGCCCTTCTTCATGTGCCTCCCCCACAAGAGGTCCAGAGGGTGGCTTCCCATTTGTGGAACACTCTTCCTGGGGAGTTTTGGCTGGTGCCTTCAGGATATGGGTAAAGGTAAAGGGACCGACCCCTCACCATTAGGTCCAGTCGTGGCCGACTCTGGGGTTGCGGCGCTCATCTCACTTTATTGGCCAAGGGAGCCGGCTTACAGCTTCCGGGTCATGTGGCCAGCATGACTAAGCCGCTTCTGGCGAAGTAGAGCAGTGCATGGAAGCACCTTTTACCTTCCCGCTGGAGCGGTACCTATTTATCTACTTGCACTTTGACGTGCTTTCGAACTGCTAGGCTGGCAGGAGCAGGGACTGAACAACGGGAGCTCACCCCGTCATGGGTATTCGAACTGCCAACCTTCTGATCAGCAAGTCCTAGGCTCTGTGGTTTAACCCACAGCGCCACCCACATACCATCATATAAAAGGTTCATTTTCAACCAGGCCTTTGGCTGATTAACATTTTATACCCCTTTTAATTGTGTCTGTGGGAGAGGGTGGGGGGCTTATTGTTTTGTGAGAGTTTTGTTTTTCTTCTTGCTTCTTATTATGCATTTTGCATTTTTATCTTGTATTTTTATGCTGTGTGAATCACCTAGAGATCTACAGAGAAAACAGTATGTGGGCTGAAGTTACAGGAAAATAGGTTTTATGGCAGGCATGGTGAACCTGTGACATTCAAGACGTTGTTGGCATCCAATGTCTGAGCAGGCTGGACCTGATGTGGGTTGGAGCACATCACCATCTGGTTCTCAATCCTGTTTTCATAAACATGATAAACTAAAACCTGACATACTAGCATGTTGTTGTTTAGTCGTTTAGTTGTGTCCGACTCTTCGTGACCCCATGGACCAGAGAACGCCAGGCACTCTTATCTTCTACTGCCTCCCATAGTTCGGTCAAACTCATGTTGGTAGCTTCAACAACACTGTCCAACCATCTCGTCCTCTGTCGTCCCCTTCTCCTTGTGCCCTCAATCTTTCTCATCATCAGGGTCTTTTCCAGGGAGTCTTCTCTTCTTATGATGTGGCCAAAGTATTGGAGCCTCAGCTTCAGGATCTGTCCTTCCATTGAGCACTCAGGGCTGACATTGGAACTCAGTTCCAGCATCTCTCAGGTGGGCACCATTGCCATTCTAAAAGAATGAGGGAGGTGTTTGTGGTGAATTCCTGCACCTCTTTTCTAGAGAAATAACACGGAGAAATATTGGAGGGTATGCATTCTCCATTGTACAGGTGAGACATGCTTTAGGGTGGCTGGTGTATACTGTTGAACTGTCACTTTAAAATGTGAAGGTTCATTATTGCTTCACAAGTTGTGTATGTCTTTAAGGGCCAGGGCAAATAATGAGACCCAGTCTTGCAGCTGTGAAACATAGCAGGTGCTGCTGAGTTGTGTTAATCAAGCTGTGTCAGCAATTGGGTATAGTATATAAGGAGCAGCACCTAGCTCTCCCATTACCCTGGGGGATGGGTTGGTGGTTGGGTCTGGTTTGTTGTTGATGTATAAGGAGTTTTTGTTTTTGTTATTAAAACCTTGTTTAAGTTATTTTTGAGTCCCTTTTTAATGCATGGTCTCCCCAGCAAGCTCTCTGCAGCGCTACTAAACTGCAAATAGCCAAATCTTGAAGAGCCAATGCCATGGATTAGAAGGTCTAAAGCAGCCTGAAGGAAACATATTAAGAATTCACAAGGATGGCGGAAGGACAAGCACAACCTGCTGTATCAAATAAACTATATATGTGTGTGACTTGAACATTCAAGGACCAATCCCAAGACAGTTTGCAGAGCTTCAACCGGAAATCAGGCCTTTGCAAAGAAGCTTGCCACAAAACAAAAAAATACAGTCCATGTAAAACTTTGAAGGTATACCCCCACATATGTGGTCGTCCTACACCAACCAAAAGATGGGTGGGGGATGAAACAAGGTTAGCTAACCATATAAACTGAAGCATTCTGAAGACCAGCTCATGCTGTGTGCAAACAGTTTGCAGTGACATTAACCTAGATGACTGTTGCTGGCAAACAAACAAACCAACCAACCCTCATCAATGTGACATAAGTCTTGCAGGGCTGACACTTGTCTGTACACAAATATTTCTAACCAATTCCTATGGAAAGGTGATAAAGAAAAATAAGTTGGCCAAGTGAGAACTGATTTGATAAATTGCACAGGGATATAACAATGGTCCATTCATTTCATGAACTGCTTATGTTGCAGTTTCCACAAATTACCTTTGGCTTTTCCTGGTAGTTCTCTAAAGAGCTAAGCCGGTTAGCCCATCCATTGCCAATATCACTTTCCCAAGTAGTATGAAAGCAGAAAACAAGACTGATGGCAAGTTTGCAAAATATTAAGTGAAAGGGCTTAAGGGGCTTATCATCCCATCACCTTTGAATCAAACTTTCTCAGTCTGAATATTGTCTGAGTGATTGCAAGGTAATTTTTTTAATGTCCTTCACTTGTGAGGCTCTATTGCCTTTAAATGGCAAGTACATATGTATATATTATCTCCAGTAAAGGGAGAGCAGGATGCCCTAAAAGCAATTGTTTAATGCAATTGATTTATAGGCTCGGATCTGATTGGGACATAATAAATTTAGATGTTAGCTATACAAAGATAGAACTGCACAAGGCAACACATTTGCCCTGAAGGAGTGTGGACATTCTCTCCTTTTACAAGCAAGGCTCCAATCAAATGACACAGCGTGTTCTCCTTCAAGGAGAGCACGTGTTGCGATGGGGGCCACCAGGACACTCCAAAGTTGGGGCGGGCTAATTGACCGTTGGCCACTGATGCGATTGGGGCTTCCCTTGTTGTTGGGAAGAAGTTAATGTTGCCATTTGTTGATTGACAGCCAGAAATGCTAAAACTTCTTGCACGAGGCTAGGGCTTCCTCTTTTCGCCCGTATTCTCAAGAGCCTATGATTTCTGGGGAGACAGGTAAAAACTGGCTCTAGAGGATTTTCATTGACACTAAGGGCTTGTGCACAGTTCCTCTTGTTCCACTGCTTTCCCCTGGGGAAAACCACTCTTTAGGACTGCGTAGGAGCAAATGGCAATCAGATTGTTCCAATTTAGAGCTAAGGAGCAACTTCCCCCTGGGAAAGGGGCAAGGCAAGGGTAAAGCCACTTGGACCTGTGGTTTCTAGGTATGGGACAAGCAGAAGTGTGGACGAGCCCTAAGAAAGCAAGAGACTTTAGAGGACTATACCTATCATTTTAAACTCTATTTCACTCTCTGAAGATGACACCAGTGTAAGATAAGGAACAAAGCTTCTATCACAACAAGTTTTAAGGCCAGCTTTAAATCATGAATTAAATTGCAGCTGCCCCTGTATTTATTATAGCTACATCTTAAATGCTTTGTTTCATATCGTTAAATGTTATTGTGATTTCTAAAGGGCGGTTATGTGGGTTTTTTATGCAGGTAAAGCAAATACAGAAGGTGGGCTGCTGTGATGAGCACGTTAACATGCCCTCCCCATTCTGGCTGCCTTCTAGTTCATTGAATTTACTCAAAGAAACTCCATGCTCCCTTCTGAACCCAGATTTCCAGGATACTAAGACATGCAGTGAGCCTTCATAAGTGTAGGACACCCCCACTTTGCAAGCTCACAACTCCAAGAGTTGAGACTACTTGGGAGCAAATGTACCATCAGCCGTGGAGTCAAAAAAGATGAAAATATCTGCCCTAAGCTATTGATCTGCTCCTTCTAGGGGAGTGTAACTCCAACCAGTAGAGGCTATTTCCCTGAAGAAAGAATACAGATTACGTAACATTTTCTCAGGTCAGGATTCAGCTTCAATTTATTGATCCACACCCAGCCCACCATCATCTTCAAGTACTGCTTTATCTCCCTTCAGATACCTCAGCAGAGCCAATTTAGTGTTCCAGCCAGTGTGCCACACAAACGCACCACTGCTCTGCCTTGTCCTAACCAGGTAAGCTGTAGTAACAAAGGGGATGGGAGACATTTGTCATTACTGGCACTATCTAGTAGCAGTAGGCTCCCCACACCACCAAACCAAGCTGTTGCAGCCCTAAGAAGTTGGAGCCACATGTGTCCTCATTCCTTCTGGCCTGCTTGGTGTCGGTGTTCCATTGCGCCAGAAGCGGCTTAGTCATGCTGGCCACAAGACTAGGAAAAACTGTCCTGCAGACAAACGCCGGCTCCCTCGGCCTGTAAAGCGAGATGAGCGTCGCAACCCCAGAGTCTGGACTTAACTGTCAGGTGTCCTTTACCATTACCTTTAGGATTTCAGAACTGCTCTGCCTCTGTGGCTATGGATATAGAATTAGATTCCTCCTGAAGGATTGGACCTTAAGTCAATCCAAAGCCATTGCTTCTCTAAAGCGATTAATATGTATTTCCAAATAGGCAAAGTTTGCCTGATAATAGGTCTTTCTGAAACCAATTTCTAAACCGCAGATATGGAAAGCATTTTGAAAGGCTAAACTTTTAATGAGTTCTCCATCCAATGCCTTACCCAAAACTTTCCATTACAAATACAAATTGCTGAGCTACATATGTTTCCGGAGGGGAGCAGGGGCAGGAAATCAAATTTAAGGAATATCTCTTTGTGAAGAGGTGGCAAACAAATAATTATCTTCATTCTGTGTGCATGTTTAGGGACCTTGCATGCTGAAAAGAGTAAGAGAAGGGTTAAGTATAGTAATTTAATTCACTGAAATTGTAAATGTTTGTATGCATTACTATGTTTTTAGATTTGATTGGTTGGTAACTGTATTCTAGAGAGTTCTCTAGTACTTCTCGTGTGATTGGCTAACATTGGTCACATGGGAGGTAACTAGTAAAGAAGAGACTCCATTTTATTTGAAGCAAGATGAGTGGGTTTTAGAATCCACTGTGAACACTGCTGAATTGAATAGAGTGTCGGGGCGCTGCTTCTCTGCTTGGAAGAAAGAGAACAAAGCTGCAGGATAAAGTAAACATGGAAATCTCTCATAGGAGCTGCAAGGCATGGCCTGATTGAGATACAGAAGACTGAGTGCTGTACTCTGGAAAGAAAGGAAAATACAGTTGTTTGGAAGTTAGAAGCAGAGACTGTAAGCCCATGCTTAGAAAACTGTGTGACTTTAAATATTATGTTTCAATTCATCAATAACTAAAAGTTTCTGCAAGTAAAGTTTTTGAACGTTAAAGTCTGGACATTGGTTTAATTTCCAAAGAACAGTGTCAATCATATACAGTGGTACCTTGGTTCCCAAACGGCTTGGCTCCTGAACAAATTGGCTCCCGAACCTCACAAACCCAGAAGTAAGTTTTCCAGTTTGCAAACATTTTTAAAGAAGCCGAATGTCCGTTTTGGCTGTCATCATTGTTTCCGGGCCCAATCAGCCAACCAGAAGCCGCACTTTGGTTTGTGAACATTTTGGAAGTCAAACGGACTTCCAGAACAAATTGAGTTTGGGAACCAAGGTACCACTGTATATGATTTGAGCTTCTGAGCTGCGATTTCGCTACTCATACTTCAACAAGAAGGGCCATCATGAAGAAACTACATAAATCCTCCTTGTACACCAGGAGTAAGAGGAGCTTACACCTGAATTATCTTTGTTGTTGTTTTTACTAGCACACCACTAAGCAGAGGCAGGTACAAAGTAACAAGACAATGAGAAACTGAGAGAAGCCCAAACTGACAGATTTGCCCATTCTTAACTCATTAAATATAACATGCTAATAGGTGTGAGCTATAGGAAATGGCTCGACTCCATGCTCGTTTTTCAATTGAGGGCTGGGCGAACTCAAGTCGTAGGGCTGCGCCTGAGACACATCTCGGGACGCCGGAAAGAGATCTCAAAAACTTGTGAAGTGGGCGGTCCAAGTTACCTGATATTGCTGTGGTCCATACTTCGCAGCCATATAGTAATTTAGGGACAACTTTGGCATTAAATATTTGAATTGCTGCTGGAAGGTGTTTGCCGCCCTTCTGGCGATAAAATCGGACAATGGCATTAGAGGTCGTGGTTGCAGCAAGAGAGGCAGACTGTTTTTAACTTAGAGTGTATCAGCCTGGCGGCCCTACCTTCATTCAAAAAGAAGCTACAGCAACTTGACTTCTCTAACACAGCTTCCCATGCAAGAGGGCCGTGTTCAGGCTTAGCCCTAGCTATTCCACCCCCTGAAGGGATCCCTCTATACTGCCTCACAATTCCTTCGGAGGCTAAGCAAAGGGCCTTCACCTGTGCCCGTCTCAACTGTTTTCCTACGGCAGTTTTGTCGGGTCATTATTCCAGAGTTCCCATCGCAAATAGAACATGCACCTGCAATGACACGGCTCTGGAGACTATGGAACATGTAATGCTCTTCTGTACCAACTGGACAGATGAAAGATCTCGGTTTCTAATTCCTCTCGTGAACAAGCTTCATCTCCCAATCCAGCCTTGGATAGTGTCCCTTCTTCTGCAGGATTCTGACTGTTGGATTACCGAGATGACAGATAACTTCCTGTTTAGCGTGATGAAGAGGAAAGCGGCACCAACTTCTTCTTTAGCACCACAGCTGTAGTTGATATGCCGCACAATCGAACCTGTTTTTGCATTCTCTGTCACTCGATGTTCTAAATCCCCTGTTACTTTTGTTATCCTCATTTTTTTTTTAAAGTATTCACCTAGGACGACATCTACTTTTACCCCCCCCCCATTTTATGTTGTTATTTCTATGTATATTATGCTATGGCCACATGGCTAATGCAATAAAATCGACTATTACTATAACATGTGAAGGGGGGCGTGAACAATACATGATAAGGGGTGGGCAGAAACACACTGACAGACAGATGGAGAGTTCTGCAGAAGCAAAGGCAACAAGCCCAAAGCACATGGAGGAGCAAAGCACAATCTGTGAATGAAAAGGTAGCTAGAGACAAACCAAACAGTAAGATGATGCCAAATCTGCGGACCTAACTGCCTTCTGATATAATTGTTTGGATGATGGGTAGGGAAATCTGCAGTCTAATTAAAGAAAGAGACCAGGAAATGTTTCTGCCTTTATTGCAGGTCAGCATTTATCACAGAATGAAGCTTCCTGCCTCAGTCAAGCTGGAACTTATTAGCAGTCTAAATAAATGGCTTATCGGAGAACAAATCTTGGCCAATTATGGCTAGATTTCAATGGACTCTCCAATAAGCCAGAGCCAAATAAATAAAATTAGAGAGCACCCAAATTACAGCGCTCAATTAACAAGATGAAATTGGTCAGAAGACAACTTCTAAACCAAATTTACCTAGCAGGTGGGAAATGTTTACGCTAGACTCAATGAAACGAAACAGGGAGTTAGTTGCAGAAGCTTGCAGCTAATAAGTCACGAGGCGTTTTCGCTTCTTCTTTTTCCCCAGTGCAAATTTTGAAAATGTCGAGATGGCATTCTGCTGAGGAAGAAAGACAGGAACTGGTCTTGCAGAAAGTGACTGGTATAGATTCCTGCCTTCCCTTCTTCCGCCACTCAGAGCACCAAACCCATCTCTGCTGTGGTTTCTTCATGTTCCCTAGTGCTTTAATAGCACTCTAAGATGGGGGCAGGGAACCTCAAGTCCAGGAGCTAAATGCAGCACATCAGTCCTCTATGTTGGGCCCTCAGGGTTCTCCCTACGCCACATGCACTCTCCATGCCATCCTCTCTCCAGGTCATCAGACCCTCCAAGTGTCCCTATTTTCCAGGGACAGTTCCATATTTACAAAAGCCATCCCGGTTTCTGATTTGATCCTGAATTGTCCCAGGTTTCCTTAGGATGCCCCTATTTTCATTGGAGAAATGTTGAAGGGTCTGGAGTTATGTAATCTCCTGAGCCAAGGAGATAAGTAACTGTATAACCTTTAGAAGACATCTGAAGGCAACCCTGTTTTAGGGAAGTTTTTTTTTTAATGTTTAATGTTTGTCTAATGTTTTTATATATGTTGGAAGCTGCCTGGGGCAACCTAGTCAGATGTATGGGGTATTGATAATGGTGATGGTGATGGTGACAATTGTTGCTCTGATTTGCACCCTCTTTGGATGATTTTGCCTCTCTTGGCTGTGTCAAACTCTGGAAACGCCTGTTGGTTGTGTGGATGGAGGAGGATAAAGAGGGAGGTGTTTGGGTGGAAGCTAGCTTACTGTACAAATGTAGTATTTTCATTTGTTGCACTGTCTACTTTTGTCAGTGGCATGCACTGGTATACTTGCCTTGGTGGCAAAAGGCTCATTACCCAAAGCAGACAGTGATGTGACTCTTCATTGATCCTGTCAATGACCCAATAATATTATAACAATTGGGATTAATTGGAGTGATGGCAATTCCTTCTCTTCTGTATATATAATCCAAGTTCCATTGCTTATCCCACAGCCATGCAATTCCACTGTATTTATCGGAAGTATTTTATATTCATGCTGGCATAAACACAACTTGACTGATTGTGTCTCTAATATTTAGATACAGAACACCATTACATTTAGCAGATATAGGAGGTGGAATATGAAAGTAATTGTCTCCAAATTAGTTTTCAGCTCTGTGGATCTTTCGGTTTCATTAAAAAAGGGGGGAGATGAAAGAAAGAAGAACCATCTTCTCTTTTAGCGTTCCATGAATGTGCTTAATATTTACATAATGATTCCACTCCAAAGATTAAAAAAAGTATGCCTGAGCAACAAATAAATTTTGACCTCATCACATAAAGACACTACCTCTAGAGACTGATTGCTGGAGATATGCTTGGCTGAATCCAATATATCAATATTTATTAAGCAGGCAGAAAGTCAATTTCACTATAACTTGCTTCGCACTAGGTAAAGAATATGTCTTTTAAAATAAAATGCTGGTCCCCATTTCACTGGGTTCTATCAATGCTATTAGCAGGAACAACTTTTAGAGATTGCAATAAGCAATCAGCAAAAGCAAGGAACAGCAGAGAGAGAAGACTAGGCTGCTGGACCTCTGTGTAGATCAGGGCTGCAGGATCTGGTGTCCTCTAGATGTTGTTGGACTGCAGTGCCAACATCTCTGACCACTAGCCTTGCTGGCTGTGGTGAATAAGAGTTGAAGTTTGACCATATCTAGAGATCCACAGGTCCCCCCCCACTGAGTGCAGATGGAAGGCTACCTGAAGGTTAGAAGAGGTTGGTTGTCCTTGACATAAACAATAGTCCTCTAGTGTCTGTTTGGCACACAGAGACGCTTGCACACTGGCTCTTGCACTATCATTTCACAAATCTTTCTCTTTTGTCATTGCACTAGTTAATGTTCCATCAGGTACAGCAGAAGGAGAGATTTCAGCGTCTCTCTATCAGCTCAGCTGAGAGTAGTGTATCAATAATAATAATAATAATAATAATAATAATAATAATAATACCCCACCCATCTGGCTGGGTTTCCCCAACCACTCTGGGCCACCCCCCATCATCATCATCATCATCATCATCATCAAAAGCAATAAAACATCAAACATTAAAAACTTCCCTAAACAGGGCTGCCTTCAGATGTCTTCTAAAAGTCAGATAGTTGTTTATTTATTTGACACCTGATGGGAGGGCATTCCACAGGGCGGGCGCCACCACCGAGAAGGTCCTCTGCCTGATTCCCTGTAACCTCACTTTTTGCAGTGAGGGAACCACCAGAAAACTCTCACAGCTGGACCTCAGAGTCCAGGCTGAACGATGGGGGTGGAGACGCTCCTTCAGGTATACTGGGCTGAGGCTGTTTAGGGCTTTAAAGGTCAGCGTCAACCCTTTGAATTGTGCTCGGAAACCTACTGGAGGACACTCCTCTGTTTAAGGGGCTATCAGGGGACAGTTTTGCATTTGAATGTGTCCTCGGTTTGAAGAGCTACCCAAACCGCATCTGGCTAAATATGAGGAATCATAAGAATAGAGAGCGGGGTCCTTGGATCGACAGTAGACTGAGGCAGCACACATTCCACCTGGTCATGGTCTTCTTCACTATGGTGAGACATATTTTGCTTCTCTTTTAATTCTAGCATTTATTTCTAATTAGCATCTATACATATAAATTAGAATGTGCACATTTTATGCTGGCTTGTGTATTCTTTTGATTATGTGTAAATGGCCACCTGGTGTGGTGCAATAGTTAGCATGTTGGAGACCCGGGTTCAAATTTCCATTCAGTATAAATTTATCTGGTTGTCCTTGGGCCAGTCACTGTCTCTGGACCTAACCTAGCTCACAACTTGGTTGTGAGGCTAAATCAGGGAGTGGGTAACACATATACCACCTTTGGATCCTCAGAGGAAATGATGGTATAAAAACACAATAAAGACGTAATAAATCAGAGGCCAGCAACTTTTGGCTGTGCCACCCCTCCATCTAAATCTCCTTTCCCTTTTTAAAACAGTGGGCCCCATGACAGTTTTATTGTCAAGGCTTGTAAAGTGCTCTGGCAGCCCTGGGTGGGATGGCAGGGGTGAAAAAATACTTTAAATGCACACAAAGTAGGCTGCAGCAAAGCCAAAAAGTGCTAAAGCACACCAGTGCAAGTAAATAGGTACCACTGTGGTAGGAAGGCAAACAGAGTTTCTGTGTGCTCTGGTTTCCATCACGGTGTCTCATTGCACCAGAAGTGGTTTAGTCATGCTGGCCACATGACCCGGAAAGCTGTCTGTGGACAAACTCTGGCTCCCTCGGCCTGAAGCAAGATGAGCGCTGCAACCCCATAGTCGCCTTTGACTGGACTTAACCGTCCAGGGGTCCTTTACTTTTACCTTTTATAGGAGGACACAAATGCACCCTGTTTTTCCAAGGAAAATAGGAAACTGCTGTATTCTGAGTCAGGTCATTCTCCCCTCTAGCTCAGTAAGAAGGGTAAAAAAAAGGTAAAGGACCTCTGGTTAAGTCCAGTCAAATTCGACTATGGAATGCAGCGCTCATCTCCGCTTTCAGGCCGAGGGAGCCGGTGTTTGTCCACAGACAGCTTTTCCAGGACATGTGGCCAGCATGATTAAACCGCTTCTGGAGTACAGAACTCCGTGACGAGTGCCGGAGCGCATGGAAATGCCATTTACCTTCCTGCTGCAGCAGTAGCTATTTATCTACTCATGCTTGTATGATTTCAAACTGCTAGCTTGGCAGAAGTTGGGAGAAAGCAACAGGAGCTCACCCTGCCTCGGAATGAAGTCAGGAAAAGCTGCGCTGGTAAACAGACAGTTGGAAAAATATATATTTACAAATAAAGTTGTATTCAATGGATGAAAGGACATATTATTTTTGACATGACTGAGAATCGCATAGCCGGGGACGGAGAACTTTAAAGTGTTAAGATCAGAAGGTGGAAAATATGAAAACAATGAGAAAGAGGCAGAATGAAGATTTGGAGATATGCTTCAGAGGTCCAGACTATGGGCAGCCCAGAAAAATCAATAATAACAATTTGGAGTACAATTTGGTCGTTTTTAAATTTTAGTTTATTGTTTTTAATTAGATTATGATGCGGATATGTTGATTGGCTGTTTTTATTGGAAAATCAATAAAAATGATTTATTTGTTTATTTATTTATTTATTTTAAAAAAGAAGCTCACCCTGTCACGCAGATTCAAACTGCCAACATTATGATCAGCAAGCCCAAGAGACTCCGTGGTTTAGACCACAGCGCCCCCCGCATCCCTTCTAGCTCAGAGTAGTCTACTGAACAATGATGGACAACAGATCTTCAGGGTTTCAGGCAGGGAACATGCCCAGTCCTTCCTGCAAATGCCAAGGATTGAGTTATAGTTCTTTCCTTCCCTTCAAACCCACTAATCCAAAAAGCATTCCCACAGCCCAGTACAAGGGAAGTCACACTGGAGCTAAAAAAAATCCATAGGTGAGTGAGTGATTTCAGCTGCTGGCAGCATATCAGAAACTTCCATTTTGGAATCAATCAGAAAGGAATAATAAAGACCTTAGAAGCATAACCTTTATAGATACGCACATGGATTAGAGTCCACATAAACTTATGCCATAATAAATTGGTTAGACTTTAAAGGTTCTACAAGACACCTTGATTTTTCACTACCAAACAGGCTAACGTGGGGAAATGGAAATGTATTCCTACATTCTTTGCAAAAAAAAAGTGCATTCCTGCTTTTTAAACTCTTCAGGGATAACATCTTAAACAACAATAAGGAAAATGCTTTTCAACTGAAAAACAAAGCTAATATTCTCATTGAACAGCCCATCTGAAAATAGATGTGCATAATGGTAAATGTTAATTGTTCTTCAAAGTCACCTTTCTGTGAATTCGTAATGAAACACCAGAGGCCTGCTTTTCAACACAGCGGCTTCTGTCAAGAGATTTTCATTTACTTCAGACCTTGATTAAACTACCCACAAGGCTTCCCATGCTAAAATTTGCTTTGATGTGCTGAAGAGGGTGTCCTTTAATAGTGGCTTGTAATAGCAGTGTTTGTAACAGCAAACATCGCTATTACAAACTGTGAAAAAGGGGATGGGTGGGTAGGAGCAAAGACTATCATCCCCCCATGCACTTTGACCAAGGTTTAACAGTGTGATGTAAATTTCTTTTTTTATATTTTTATAGGCACCGACACTTATTTGCCTCATAACTCCCCAAAAACCAAAGAGAATGTAGCTCCAAAGTGCTAGCCTTGTATACTTTACCCATAACTCTTGATCACAATGTCTAGAATTAATACATCTTAGAAGTCATACCAACCATCGGTTCTGAGGCAGAAAATGTACATCTTGCACTTACTGATCACTTACAGTCCTTTTTTTATTTTATAAAATTCCATCCGTATTGTAACGTCATTGATAGTCAGGATGCTGTCAGCGGCTCCCGGCTGGTTGCCCAGGAATGTATAAAGACAAGGAAAAGTTTCTTATCATCCTTTTTTATTTCAAACTTTACAGAGAGAGGCTATAGAGCCCAGCTTACTGGATAATGGCGTTGTCCCAAGTGAATCTCCACCCCCCCATCTCTCCCACTTCTCCATTCATCACTTCTACAGGTGTTGCTACGTGCCCTCTGTCTTTGAGCTCTTTGCTCTCCTACTTTTAAGGCTCGCCAGGTTCTGGGAGATGGACGGTCTGGAATGCTTTCTAATGGCAACGTGTCACCCAGCTGCTTCTCTGGCTCGCTCATTATTTCCCCTCATCTGCGTCTAAGCTGTAACCTCCAGAAAACCCCTGTTGTAAATCAATACTGTCTTCTTCCTCCTGCTTCCTCCTCCACCTCCCTGGAAGGGCCGGGATGGGGAAGTGGTCTCCACCATTCCTCCTCCTCCTGCGGCCAATCAGAAGCAGCGGAAGGCCCATTGGACGTTTGGTTTCAAAAAGAACATTTGAAAACTGGAACACTCGCTTCTGGTTTTCGATCGTTCAGGAGCCGAAACGCACGAGTTCCGGGGTGTTCAAGAACCAAGGTACGACTGTGTATAAAAGCATAATAAAACATTAAACATTAAAAAACTTCCCTAGACTCGGCTGCCTTCAGATGTCTTCCAAATGTTGTATAGTTATTTATCTCCTTGGCTTGGAGGTCTCATAATTCCATACCCTCCAACATTTCTTCAGTGAAAATTGGGACATGCTAACTGGGGACAGTACCACCAGTTTCAAAACTTGTCTGATATAGAAAGGATCTCATCTAGGTTGTTTGCTTGCAAACCCTTTCAGACTGGTGTCTGTTTTTTGAGAGTGTATTCTTCAACATCACCGACACAAGGACGGCACATTAGTGGTGAAATTATTTATTTATTTATTTATTTATTGAATTTCTATACAGCGCTATACCTGGAGGTCTCAGGGCGGTTCTCAGAACAAGATCAGAATATAAAACCACAAAATATATAATCAAAATAAAAACAAAAACCCAATAGCACAGTGCACAAACCATTGCTTATTAGCTGTTCTGCAATGCTTTCCCAATGTTACCGCACTATTGCTGTCTGTGATATGCATATAAAATAATCCCAATACAGATACAGAGTTCATTCTTAACACTGAGACCCTTTTTCCTTCCCAGAACTCAATGCTGATTCCCAGTTTTTACCCCACGCAAAAGAAATCTTTCTCCCTGCTATACTGAATGAGCAGTAGTTACACACAACATAGAGTTCCTTTATGCTTTGAAAGCAAATCATCCTCTCCCCACTTGATATAATTCCTTAGATCTATGAAATGCAATCTTTTTCCTACCCCATGAGTGCACATTTGTGCTCTCATGCCAATCTTCAGACACTGAAATTGAGCGCATCAATATTAATCACATTGCCATGTTGTGTAAATGTGCTGCCATAGTTGAACAAGTTGACTAAATGCAAACAAATAAGTAAACAAGCACACACACACCATAACACACAATACAATTAAAAGGACAATTCTTTGTCTTTGAAAAACTTAGCTTTCATTGGCCTATTTAAAAACAATAGCAGTCATTTCACACTGTGTAGGATTACTTTTCAATGCTGTAAAGTATGCCCCACCCTCTGATATGGATTTAGGTAAAGCAAACAAAGTATTTCCCCCTTCCATCAGAAAACAGCTTGTTAAAGTCTGAGCCCAATTTGGACCCAATACATGATGCAAAAACAGAGCCCATGGCTCTTTTCTCTGTTTGGAATAGCACGTTCACCAACTTGGCTGTTTCAGATTTCAGATGGGCTCCTGCAATATTAGCATCCAGGAAGTTTGAAGTGGGCTCCGACTCAGGATAAAATTGATTAAACTTTTTTCCTGCAGGAACTGGGTATCAGGCAATGAATGCAGTCCTATCCAGGGAATCACTGAATTCTTTCTAGTACTTTAAAACGTAAAGGTAAAGGGACCTCTGACCATTAGGTCCAGTCATGGCCAACTCTGGGGTTGTGGCGCTCATCTCGCTTTATTGGCCGAGGGAGCCAGCGTACAGCTTCCGGGTCATGTGGCCAGCATGACTAAGCCACTTCTGGCAAACCAGAGCAACACACGGAAACGCCGTTTACCTTCCCGCCAGAGCACTACCTATATATCTACTTGCACTTTGACGTGCTTTCAAACTGCTAGGTTGGCAGGAGCAGGAACCGAGCAATGGGAGTTCACCCTGTCGTGGGGATTCGAACCGCCGACCTTCTGATTGGCCAGTCCTAGGCTCTGTGGTTTAACCCACAGCGCCACCCACATCTCTTCTAGTGCTTTACTTACAGGGAAAAGTTTGAAGGATAGAACCAAAGTAGGAAATTCATTCACTTTGTGAATGAATTTAGCAGGTCTGGTTTTTATCCAGCACTGTCCTTATGCAAGCAGAGCAACATTTTCCTTTGCTCACTTCCTTGTGTGGCATCCAAATCTGTTCTGGAGAATTGGGGAAACCCCTGGAGAAGATAAGTGGGTGCAGGAGGGAGAGAGGAAGGGGGACTTCTATTGCACAACAGGAGTCCTTTTTCGCAATGTTGGATACAACCATTGCTTTTTTAAAAAAAAAATGTTTAGGGGAACTCTCATTTTGACTCAAGAAAACTACCATTTTATAGTTCAAATCAGGAAAAACAAATTCAGTAAATGGACAAAAGTGCAAAGATTCACAAAATGTTCAGGGGTATGCATACCCCTGCGTACCCCCAGAAAAAAGCATTAGATACAACTCTGTTTTTGTGTGTACACATTCAACAGCAGCCTCAGGAGAAACCAGTCAAGATCATGATGGTGATGACTACAACAACACACACACACACACACACACCCAGAGAGAGAGAGAGAGAGAGAGAGAGAGCTATTTATCCATTCATTCCCAGATCTCTGAAACTATTATTATTATTATTATTATTATTATTATTATTATTTTATTGGTGGACTTGTAAAAGAGTACAGTGGTACCTCAGGTTAAGTACTTAATTCATTCCGGAGGTCCGCACTTAACCTGAAACTTTTCTTAACCTGAAGCACCACTTTAGCTACTGGGGTGTCCTGCTGCCGCCACGCCACCAGAGCACAATTTCTGTTCTCATCCTGAAGCCAAGTTCTTAACCTGAAGCACTATTTCTGGGTTAGCGGAGTCTGTAACCTGGACCGTATGTAACCTGAAGTGTATGTAACCCGAGGTACCACTGTATTGGCAAATGATCCATAATGAATTGGGGGGGGGGGGTTAAAGTACTTTCTCAAAAAAACCAGAGTCCTTTCTGTTGGGATAATTCAGACTGAATTTCCCAGGTGTCAAAAAAGGTTATTTATGTATGCCATTACTGTGACCTGGGAATTTCCCTCTGAATTATCCCCAACAAAAAGGACTACAGGATGTTTCTTTTAACCTGCTCTCATCCAAATGCACAGAAAAAATACTCGGATGTACAGAAAGCGTACGAGGTACGAAGAATCTGTCGGATATATAAGTATGAAAACATGAGAGTGAATTTTGTTGCCTAAACAGAACAACTGCCACCGAGGACACGCTGTGAAAATTTAGAATGAGAAGGGTGACTGTGGAGCACAGATTATTGAACTTTAATTTTTAAATGAGCTCAGACATCTGTGAAATTTAAACCCCAGGGCCAACAATTTATGTGACACTGTGTTAAAAAGGGAACAAAGCTTTGACATGCAAATTCCAAGCCTTACATTGCATCAGAACAGGTAACCTTGCAAACAACCTTCACACACATACATACACAGCCCTGTTCTCGTCTGTCTGATGCCTTACATATGGATCTGTTCCTCCTCTCCCTTTTCTAATCAAGTTGACAGCACTTCTCAGTTCATTTTCTACCAGGACTGCTAAAAAGCCAGGCTCGTCCTGTTATTAACCTCTCTTGTACTAGAACTACCCATATTTTCTCCTTTGAGATAAGCTGCTACACTGCATGATCTGATCTTTGCATATGGGACATTATAAGGCACACACAAAATAGGTATTGCAAATGTCAGCCCATTACCGGGTCATTAAAGTCAGGGCATGATATTTCTGAATTTGATGTTTTTAACCTTTTCAAGAGTTAACCAACACGCGTTAGACATTTATTCATTCCTACTCTTAAAGGAGTTTTGTTTATTCTTCAGTATGGGCTCACATACACAATATGCCATAAAATTAGGTCACATTGGATAAACTTTGCACTCAATATTAACAAGTGCTGCTTGAAGTTTTCTTTAATTCAAACGAAGAGCTTTTAACATAGGTAAATATCCTGATTTTATAAATTACTGTCCAAAGATTAAAACAAACCTTATAGCACAATCCAAACTATGTCTTCTCAGAAGTAAGCCCTACTGAATTTAATGGGTTCCACGTAAGTGGAGACGGTTCCTACTATCCAAATGAACATTTGTCTTAGGCATTTGTCTTTGCCAAAAGGCTTTTCTTGAAATAATGGTTCTGATTCATCAATTCATAATTTTAATTTAAAATATGGCAAACCTCAGTGAAAGTACCTTTGGGAAGATCTTGAAAGCAATAGATGATTTTAAGTGAAAAAAATTATTGTACTTCTCATTTACTAAATAACCAAAGAACATAATTTAAATTTTAATTCCAGGTTCATTAATAGGCTATTATCAGTGTTTCATTAATTAAAATTTACAGCCCATATTACTGTAATCAACTTTCCATCTACAAATATTTATAAATATACCCATTTTCTTGCAACTTTATGCCTTCCTAATTTTGGCTGTCTGGTGACCAGAGCTTGATTTCCTCAGGCCAAGCAACCAACAGGACTAGGGGATGAATTTGTTTCAGTTTTTAATACAAATTATCTAATCGACACTTCCCAAAACAATACACAAACTAAAACAAAGTCATCCATCGAACTTAGCACTTCTCTGAATTTTGCAATGCAGTTCTCAAGCCATGGAATATGTAGGAAAAGTACATAGGGTAAAATGTTCATAAAAATGTGCATGTTTGTGAAAATTAAAGCATTCTATTAGTCAAATCTGTTTTCAAAAATGTGATTAGGTAAAATCCCACACAACTATATGTATATTGGTAGAAACTCTCACTAAAATACTAATGAATTTTCATGAGGTTTTTGTTTTTTTAAGCTGATAAAGTAATACGAGGAACTGATTAAGATTGAGGGGAAATGAGAAACTCTGGAGAAGACACAAAATGGACAGATTCCCCCACCCCAAGCGACCAAGCATGCCTGCAGGTGATTAGGTGCCACCCGCTTAATATGTTCTGATATGTACATATCGGAATCAAAGGTGTAGAAGGGGCTGGAAAGTTATCAGCTCAACCAGAGCTGGAACCACCAGTAACCCTCTGAAATTTAGGAGCTGGGGGCTGATTATTCATGGACATGATAAAGCACAATGGTAAGGGTCCATGCATGTATCTGATAGCATAGTTTTATGCTTGATTACTCAGAAGCAAGGCCCATTGACTATAGCTTTAGACCAGGCTTCCTCAAACTGGGCCCTCCAGGTGTTTTTTGGCCTACAACTCCCATGATCCCTAGCTAGCAGGACCAGTGGTCAGGGATGGTGGGAATTGTAGTCTCAAAACATCTGGAGGGCCCAGTTTGAGGAAGCCTGCTTTAGACTGCCCCCTAAAGCACTTTACACAGTTGATTCTAATCCCTGGTTCAGACATCCTCCATAAATGAGCCCACAGGTCTCACTGGGGACTTCTTAGAGCCTTACCTAGGAAGAGGCTCTTCCCCACTATAGACCCTAAGCCCCAATAGCTTAGAATACAAATAGCTCTGACATGCATTCTTTCAGTCTCTGGAATAACTGGTTTGTACCCAGATTAAATTAGTCAAACTGTTCCATTGAAATAAATGGCAATTCACTTAAGACATTACTGATTTCACTGCTAATTTCAATAGGATCTAAGATCAACTATCTGATCAAGCAATATTTACTCTGATCTGCATTGCTGGGGATGGAGGTAGATTAGGATTTGGTCGAGGTGTCCCTTGGGTTTTTCTGCTGAGGGTGCTTTTCTGGCAGATAAGTTCCTGCTGAAGATGTGTGGTATTCTGGAGTTCCTGCTGGCAGTGCTCCTGCTGGCATTAGGCAGTGCAAGGTCCCAAGTGGATGGGATAGAACAGGGTTGGCCAAACTTGGTCTCCAGACCCAAATTTTTGGACTACAATTCCCATCATTCTTAACAACTGGTCTTGCTAGGTAGGGATGATGGGAGGTGTAGTGCAAAAGCAGCTGGAGACCTAAATTTGGGAAATACTATTCTAGATCTTTGAATGGACCATTTGTTGGAGATGGACCCAGTTGTGGGGGCCTGCTTCACCAGCTTGCAGCTTGTGTAGCAAAAAGACAAAGGATAACTCAATCCTTTCTATCTAGACCAGAAAAAGCCAGCAGGGCTTTGGGTCTGATGGTGGCTCCACTGCACCAAATGACCCCAGGGCAGAGTTAGGCTTGTTCTGCCCAACTGAATCCAACTCATAGTTGTCAACCATCCCTTATTTGGCGGGAAAGTCCCTTATCCCAGCGCCGTGTCCCGCTGCTGTCCCTTAAATTTCCCGGGTTTCAAAGGAAGCAGCTCCTCTCCCTCCCTCCCTGCCGGCCAGGGAGGAGGGAGGCTCCAACTGTGTTGCTTGGTTGCGTTGCTCACCCAATAAGGAGTCTAAGAATGACTGGGGGGTGGAGCTTGCATGCACGGTGCCGATCAAATCGGCTGTGTTCCCTGGGGACTCGCCTTTGCTCAGTGCTTCCCAGCAGAGAGGTGACGGTGGTTTTCCTTGCTGCATCCCCTTTGCCAGGTTGCTGCACTGTGGGAACCACATTTGAGGCTTTGTTTGGCTGCTGGTTGACTAAAATCCCTTATTTTGGCTGCTGATCCCTTATTTTCGAGGCTGCTGGTCCCTTATTTTCAAATCTGTAAGTTGACAGCTATGACCCAACTCATTCATTTTAAACCAGTTAATCATGTTTATAAAGTTAGTCTCTGTTCAGTGTTACGACTGAAAATAATTTTCCATCTCGCGACAACCTTTCATAGGCAACAAAATGCCAAAGGATGAGGAAGCCGAGCAAAAGTTCACAGATCTGTTGAATGAGAAGGCTTTTCTTCGTCTCATAGCCTTTTGTTTTGGTCGTGTCTGACATTCCTTCAATGCTTTCTGGAATGTCATATTTACAGGCCAAGTTCTGTGCTCCTCTTTTTGACTTTGTTTGTACTTTGCCTTAAAAAAAAGTGTCAGAAATCTCAGGAGAGCCACCTTCCTTCTGAATTACAAGCCCTTTCGGCTTGTGCAAGGTTTAAAACAAGAAACAAGAATAGTCTTTCTCTTGGGAGCCTGGCGCTTCAGTTGATTTTGGTCCTGGCTGACACACGGAAATGCAGAGCAATGATGAATTAAGCTTCTGTGCCCCGTCCATGTGTCCTGTGCACTCTGAGCTAACAAAGACAGGAGGAAGGGAAGTTCAGGGAGGGAGAGGAGAGGAAGAAAATTCATTTAAAATGTGTCAAAACAGAGAAATGAAAGAGCAACTTTCAATTTGACAGCATACAAGGGATGTGAATTCAGATCAATGCGCTCATCTTTTGTAAAGGTGCAAATACACAAGGGAGATCCTTGAATCTTAACTAATGCCCAGCGGGGAAGGGTGCCAAAGGAAGAACAAAATTCTGCTAAATAATCATGTTTATTATACATTCTGGGTGTGGGAAAGTGACTGTCTCCCCTTTTCCCTCCATGCAAATATGAATGTACAGGGTTGAATGAATTTTCAGTTGCTTGAAACTATAGCTGGAACATGACCCTCGGCTTCCATGGATTTCATTAAACAGTTTGATCCTATGCAGGCTTAGATGCAGTTAACCCCAATGAAATCAATGGCACGGGACTGCAGCTTTCTATGTATGTAAATTATCAATTTAATTTTGAATTGCATTTCTTGAAAGCTGACCTGGTGTTACAAAGAAGGGTAAGAAACTTTTGAAACAATCAATTTATTTTGCAAACAATGAGTTGTCCAGCTCCTGCTTTGCCCGAGCCATTTTGTTCATTGTACAGAGTCTAAGAAGAACACATTTTTCTTAGTAATTGCAATGCTAGTAGATTATTTTGGACACCACAAAGGCAAAATATTTCTCTTCCATCCTATAGCAGAATTAATTATCTTCAGAGAAGGGGAGTTGAAGCAGCAGCTTCTTAGTCAGACAGAGTTTTATCATCACAATGCACAAACTCATCAGATATTTGTGCTGCAAATAAATTTGCTTGGAAATGTGACCTCACACATACTGCATTGTTGTTGTTGTTAAAAGGTAAAGGTAAAGGTACCCCTGCCCGTACGGGCCAGTCTTGACAGACTCTGGGGTTGTGCGCCCATCTCACTTAAGAGGCCAGGGGCCAGCGCTGTCCGGAGACACTTCCGGGTCACGTGGCCAGCGTGACATCGCTGCTCTGGCCAGAGCCAGAGCTGCACACGGAAACGCCGTTTACCTTCCCACTGGTAAGCGGTCCCTATTTATCTACTTGCACCCGGAGGTGCTTTCGAACTGCTAGGTTGGCAGGCGCTGGGACCGAGCAGCGGGAGCGCACCCCGCCGCAGGGATTCGAACTGCCGACCTTTCGATCGGCAAGTCCTAGGTGCTGAGGCTTTAACCCACAGCGCCACCTGCGTCCCTGTGTTGTTGTTGTTAAAGTTTGTATAATTTCCAAGAAGAAATGGCCACGTGTAAATTGTGAGTGCTCCATGATATAGACAGGCTCATTATTATATGGGCCAATTGAAATGAGCTAGTGTAGCTTAGTGCATGGGTAAGAACTAATAATGGTCAGTGGACCAGATCCTTACCTCTACAAAGGGCCAAATCTGATAGGGCCACCAACTTATCCATCACCTGGCATAATTATGGCATCAGGCAATAATTTCAAAGGGACTTGTTCTCAGCACCAACCGATTGGCAATCACAGTGCACATTCCAACGGCATGCTATAACCTTCAACCATCTGACTGCCATAACTATGTAAGAATATATCCCCAGGAAAGACCCATTGCAGCTTCAAGAAAGTCCATTTTGCCCCAGTTGCATCTTCCCTCCCCAATACCTACAATATAAGAATAATATTATGCATGAGCGATTGTAATGATTACTGAGGTCCAAATTATGTAACTATATAATACCGGTCCTGAAAGACCTGCACTGGTTCCCAGTATGTTTCCGAGCACATTTCAAAGTGTTGGCGCTGATCTTTAAAGCCCTAAACGGCCTTGGCCCAGTATACCTGAAGGAGCGTCTCCATCCCCATCGATCAGGCCAGACGCTTAAGGTCCACCTCCGAGGGTCTTCTGGCAGTTCTCTCACTGCGAGAGTGGCACCCACCCTGTGGAACGCCCTCCCATCTGATGTCAAGGAAATAAACAACTACCTGACTTTTTGAAGACATCTGAAGGCATCCCTGTATCAGGAAGTTTTTAATGTTTTATTGCATTTTTAATATTTTGTTGGGAGCTGCCCAGAGTGGCTGGGGAAACCCAGCCAGATGGATGGGGTATATATATATATATATATATATATATATATATATATATATATATAATAGATTATTATTATTATTATTATTATTATTATTATTATTAATTTGCCCTGCAAGGGAAAAACAGCCCGTTCACAACAGCTGAATTGCTCAACACAAGTAGGAAATGCCCTGAAAGGCAAAGTAAAGGTTTATCCCACACCCTGTGTTCATTTATATGAGTAATGGCACTGATTTTCCTGCCTTCTGCCTTGACCTTTTTGACCTTGTCATTTGCATGGAATCCAAAATTTTGATGGACACAAGAAATGGAGATAAAGTGGGCCTAATGACTTTAAAGTTCTTCCTGTGCCCAGTGTCTTGTTGTAGTTTACAGGGCAGAAGAAGACCCCCCCCAAAAAAAAAAAAATTATACCTAATTCATGAACCATATACCAGGAGAATCTAAAATAAAATGCTAACCTATAAAGCTGGAATTCAAGCTTGCAAAGAAATTAAACAGATTACACAAAAGTTAGACTTCACTGTCCGTCGCCACATTTTGCTACCAGAAAACTTGTCTTATCACAGATTTCAGAACAGGTGCAAAGGTAACTGAAACCCATTATGAATATATTTAGTGATAAAACCTCCCCAATAACAACTTACTGTGTCTGTCACAGTAAATAAGCATACTTGGCTGAGTTGTCTTCAAGATTCAGCTCCATGTATCATAAGGGATTTCTTCTTTTAATTGTCAGCATGGACTTTTTCCAACGATAGACCCAATTAAGTAGCCTCCTGCTTCTCTCATGTCCCCTGACAAACACGGAGATAATCCTGAGCATGCACATTGAATCAACCACAGATAGGAAATGCAAATATTTTATTTGGCAAGGGAAATAGGTTTGAAAACACTCTGAGAAACTCTTAGTATTTCACTCTGTCAGTTTTGATTGCTCGTATAATTCCTTGCATATGCTGAGGGCTCTTTGTTACAGATGATCTCCAATCTGCTAAAGGTGGGTCCATCGACTGGAAATGCCAGTCTCTAAATGCTTCGTCAAAATGGAAATTGCAAGGTCTGTTCTGCCTGAAGGACAACTGGAGAGGAAAGAATAGTTGGTACTGCATATGGCATGGGTGTCTGGAAAAAGGGGGTGACAATAGTTCTGCAATAATAGTGGATAAAATATGAGCAAGTGTGCATAATATTTTATGTGGCTATACAAAATAAAAAAATTCCTTCCAGTAGCACCTTAAAGACCAACTAAGTTAGTTCTTGGTATGAGCTTTCGTGTGCATGCACACGAAAGCTCATACCAAGAACTAACTTAGTTGGTCTTTAAGGTGCTACTGGAAGGAATTTTTTTATTTTGTTTTGACTATGGCAGACCAACACGGCTACCTATCTGTAACTGGAATTATGTGGCTATGTAATTGTGATTCGAGGACCCGATCCCCGCTTGGGGAATAAAGACACGTGGACACAGAATGTAAGGTTAATGGGTAAGGTAAAGGCCACAACTTTATTGATTACAGCATGTGAGAAAGTATTGGCTTAGGCATTGGACCACGGAACATTAGACTCCACCCACTCGTAGAGGGGTGAGTCTGAGGAGGGGTTAACCACCAGTAGGGGAAGCCTGTTGATGCTAATCCAACTATAGGCTCTCTTTCTGATGTCACCGAGGGTCGAGCCATGGCCCCCCGCCACATGGGCATCGGACAGGATCCACGACCGCTGGATTCCTTTAGCGGAATACCCAAAATTACCGGGGAAGGCGATGGCCACACCTTGCCCCCCAAAACACCAACAACACATTCCAATGCCTAACCGCCAAATACCACAAAAGTTGTGACAGTTGCTACGAGGTAGGCAAAAAAAAAAACAAGAGGCCGGGCCAATTTAGCCAATTGGAAAAAACTCCTACCAGGCCCCCTGGTTAAACAGGGTGACCAACCAGAGGTCCATAGCAAAGTCTCAGGAACAGCTAATCTAAAGGGAGTGGAGGGTGGGTGACTCGGAGAAAATGTGTGTGCAATGGTGGGGGTGGCTGGTGGGGCTGCGTTTGAGCAGCAAGCCATGCCCCCGCCGAGCTTCCCTATTGGGTGCCCAACCGGGGAGGGGCGTGGCACGCCAGCCCTGGAGTTGAAGCAGGAGGTGGAGTGCCCCCTGCATGACGCAGGAATCGTCTCCCGATCACAACCCCTTCCCTTCCTGGGAGGAGGAAAGGCTTTACCAAATTACCCTGTTCCTTAGGGCACAGGAAAGAGGAGAAACCAGCTGAGATATTTTCCTGTTCACAAAGGTGGCAGTTGAGTTGGACATGCATGAGCAAATTTGGCCTCCCACCATCTCACGGGGCTGGGGAGAGAATCCTTGAGAAATCTTTTGAACCAGGTATAGCCAACATTTGGACTAAACCTCCCATTAGCACCAGCCAATGATCACACATATTGGGAGTTTCCAGTCAATGACATGAAGAAGGCACCATGATGGCTACATTGTGTGTGTAGTGGTTAAGAGCAGTAGACTCGTAATCTGAGGAACCGGGTTCGCATCTCCGCTCCTCCACATGCAGCTGCTGGGTGACCTTGGGCCATTCACACTTCTTTGAAGTCTCTCAGCTCCACTCACCTCACAGAGTGTTTGTTGTGGGGGAGGAAGGGAAAGGAGAATGTTAGCCACCTTGAGACTCCTTTGGGTAGTGATAAAGCGGGATATCAAATCCAAACTCTTCTACATTGATTGAGACCAGCTTCCCTGAAAACTGTTGCTAATCTTAACAAAATTATTTATTTTGTCAACGTTCTGGCAGGTTACTTGTCTTTGTGGATCTTGAATTTTCTTTTGGCTGATTCTCGATGGCAACTTAGAAAGGTGCAAAGCGATCCTAAGATTATTATTATTTTAATCTTATTAAAAACAAGCCGTGTGTGTGGATTGCCTGCAGTTATGCTGGACAAAAAACAAAACAAAAAAAAAAGCCAGCCAAAATTTACCAGATAATCTAGTTCATCAGACTTCATCACTGAAAATTGTATGCATATTTAAAAAATAACTGTCAGTGGCAAACAAGCAAAAAACTCGGAGTGCAGCGTTATGCTAGCGTAATGATCGTTATCTATGCAATGTGACTTTCCTGCCTTCTCCTCTCCCTTCACCCTCTCATTGCATGCCTCTTAAATATGCTCTGGGGTTTCTCCCAACCCTCCAGAGCAGTTTAACAGGGCACTCAGGGAGAGGATAGGATGGGAAAGTTATATTGTACAGCTAAAAGGCATTGTGTGGTGAGTTCCCGGAAATAAAGACACATGACACAGATATTTAAGGTTAATGGGCTAAATATGGCCACAACTTTATGGGTTACAGGTGATGAGCGGTATTGGCTTAGGCATTGGTCCTAACCGACTATCCAGCTTCAGCCTGTTCGCTTGAAGTCCAGGAAGGGTTAACCACCAGTAGGGGGAGTCCTGCTGATGCACATCAACTAGGAACTCTCCTGGGGTCGCTGCTTGGGGGCGTGCCTTAGGCCCTCACCTCCATAGGCTTCGGACAGGGCCACGCCCCCTGGAATCCTTTATCAGACTACCCTTCAATATGCGGGGGAAGTGATGGCGCTTCCTTCCCCCCTTCCATCTACATAACAATACCAATACCAATGCCTAACCGCCACTCGAGAGCCTGCCCCCGCACGCATGGTGTTAGGGTGAAGCCCGCAACCCCACCTCCTTTCTATGTCGGAAGTGGCTTTGTGTGCTACTGTAACTGTTTAGTTGAATATTGCCCTAAACTACTAACTTTCCTTTATTTTTTAGACTGCACAAAACTGTGATTCTGCAGCTAGTCAACCTCTTATCAGACATTTCCCACTGATATGTACTTGGACCAATTCTGCTACATTAAGATGCAGCATTGCAAACTATCCTGGTTGAATTAGGGTTCCAGTCCAGGAAATGGGAGAGATCTCTTGTTGCATCTATGTGAGGGGGAGGAAATAGCAGCATGCAAGAGGAATGACAGAGGCAAGGAAAGGGTGCATGTGTGTGACTAGACTATCCATCGAGAATAATTTGCCATGCAGTCATAAAGTTTTCTTTAAATATTTGAAAGCCAATTTGCATTGAAAACCACTGTGAGCGCACATCTTGGCAGGCAGGTACGGCTATTGAATGGGATGTCTTCTGCATACATTATTTTCTCCATGCATCATGAAGATGTGGTCCTTCCAATGGCTTGCAACCAAAGAGCTAAACAGCTGGCTGTATTCTGCATTAGGGAAACAATGTTTGACAGAGAGTAGTGATGCAAGAGATGCCCTGACAATGTATTCCAAAAGAAACACGTTTGAATGCAATATGGCAGGATGACACTTTAAACAACTAATTAATATTTAAATCCTGTCATGTTTCTAAATGTGTCAGACCTTTAGTAAAGGTGGAAAAAATATATGCCAGCTTTTATGAAAGGGCACCTTAGCCCTTACTTCTTCCCTGTTTCCTCAATGCAGGAAAAGAATATAAAAATATATATAGTTGGGGTGCTCTTGCCTAATATCTATTTGAAAGAATTAATCAGAATTGGTCCATTATTTAACCAACATAGAATCAACTGAGGTCTGATGCATCTGGTTCTACTTACCATAGAAGAGCTACATCTCAAATATATTCAAACATGTTTACTATTTAGACAGGGTTCAGGTGAAACAGAGCACACCTGTCTTAAATAGTTATGCACAAAACATTTATATTGCACCACAACAAAATATCTAAGCAGCAACCAATGTCAGCTTCTCATAAACGCATTATGAATCTGATTGGTTGCTATGCAGATTAACATACTCTCCAACTTTTCTCTGAGGAAAATAAGGACATCCTATTCCATAATAATAATGTTATTATTTATACCACACCCATCTTACTGGGTTGCCCCAGCAACTCTCAGCAGCTTCCAACATATATAAAAACATGATAAAACATTAAACAACTTCCCTTCTGGTGTCTTCTAAAGGTTGTATACTTATCCCCTTGGCTCGGGGTCGCATAATTCCATACCCTCCAACCTTACTCCAATGAAAATAGTGAGGTCCTAAGAAAAAGCAGGAGATTCTGGAATCAAATCAGCATAATGGTCACAAATCCCATACATTCAGGATTGGCAATGTCCATAAGAAATCCAGTTACAGCAGACTTAACTTAAACTTGCAATAACTGATAATAAGACTAAACCTTAACACTATTTACAGAACACCACACCAGAAGGAAGAGAGAGAGAAAAAGAAAAGTGAAACCCAGGCTCCTTCTGGCCTCTTATTATAGTCAGCATGCCTTGAAGAGGAAATAAGAGAAACAGTTTAAACCAGCTGTACTTAGCTTCTCTGAAGGAATAACCCAAACATCATGAACCTTCTTGTTGTTTCTTTCATACAGAGAAGCTTCCAGAACCCTCTTGAATTAATTAGAATAGGAAAGATCTCTACACATCAGATCAATACTTTCTGCACTAAGATATGCAAACTGACAGTCATGTGGCTTGTGTGTGTGAGAGAGAGAGAGAGAGACAGAGAGAGACCATATGTTTAAGAAGGAGAATATGCTCAGAAAAAGGAGATGCACATTGGCTGTGTGTCTCCCCTTTCCACTCCTCTCCTCACTGCCATACCACCACCCCTCTTTTTGACAGCCCCAGGTTGCTCCAAATTTGACGCAGGGTGGTCCAGGGCTGATTCAAGCTGATTCAGCCAAATCCCAGGTCAATCTGAATTTGGTTCGTCATCTGGGATTCAGCCAGAAATGTGTTTCTCCTGATTAGCGTAAAGAGCAGTCAAGAATATACGGGGCAAGAAGGCCCCTCAAATAAGTTGTTTAGAGCACTGTATACTAACAAGAAAATGTTGTGTTCAGACATGTATGATAGAATTTTTAAAAGCAGAAAGCATATTTTGTTATACAAACAAAATTGTCAAATAACGCAGTGTCATCCTTGGGGTCTAATGACACAGGGCACTAAAACGTGTTGCTGTCTATCAGGGTTTTCCATTTCTTTAATAATAAGCACTGGGGGATGCTGACACACCTCAACAACAGCATTTTTGGAAGAAAAAGTCATTGATTCATTCTTTAGGTGGATAGATATGCAGTTAGGAAGCTCCTGGGAACTTCTGGAAGTTCCTAGAAGCACCTGGAATATTCTGTTTTGTCAAAATCCAGGTTGTCTTAATTAGAATGATTCTTCTCTAACTTACTCTTCCTAGACAGTATCTCATTATTTCTGGCAATTAGTTGCAGCACCTGGTATAGATGGTTCCATCTTTGATGACAAATTATGTCTTTCATGAGATAACAGGAAGTATTAAATGTTGAATTCTTTTTTTGGCAACCAGACTGATGGGTAACAGTAAATGTATCCAGTAAAGCAGAACCTAAAACTTTGGGCAGGAATCCAGAAAAGATGGATTTATTATCAAAGTACAACCCCATGGCAGAATGATAGAGTTGACGTGGATCTGTCTAGTGTAAGTCCCTGCAAAATGCAAGGAATCCAGGAGAAGACCATCCAGTGAGGGAGAGCTGCTACTACCACCTGGTACATAGGAAGCTGCCTTAAACTAAGTGAAACCATTTGTTCTTCTAGCTCAATACTGTCTACATTAACTGAGAGCAGCTGTCTGGTGTTTCAGACACGGGTCTCTCCATGCCCTACCTAGAGATGCCAGGAATTGAACTTGGAACCACCAGCATTGCAGAACAGACGTCAAAGAGATAAGTAACTATACAGCTTGCAGACCCTCCAAGTGTCCCTATTTTCCAGGGACAGTTCCAGATTTACGGAAGCCATCCCAGTTTCTGATTTGATCCTGGAATGTCCTGTTTTTACTTAGGACATCTTAGGACATCATTATTTTCAATAGAGAAATGTTGGAGGGTATGGTAGTAAAGATAAAGGGACCCCTGACCATTATTGGGGTTGCGGCGCTCATCTCACTTTATTGGCTAAGGGAGCCAGCGTAAAGCTTCTGGGACATGGGGCCAGCATGATTAAGCTGCTTCTGGCAAACTACAGCAGCGCACGGAAATGCCGTTTAACTTCCCACCGGAGCGGTACCTATTTATCTACTTGCACTTCATGCTTTCGAACTGCTAGGTTGGCAGGAACAGGGACCGAGCAACGGGAGCTCACCCCATTACGGAGATTCAAACCGCCAACCTTCTGATCTGCAAGCCCATCAGAAGCCCACCATACCCGCATCCCTGGAGGATATGGTAGGCCGTCCCTATTGTCATCAGAGAAATTATGGAGGGTATGGAGCTATGTGACCTCCAAACCAAAGAGATAAGTAACTATATAAACTTTAGAAGACATCTGAAGGCAGCCCTGTATAGTTTAATGTTTTATTACATTTTTTGTTTATGCTGGAAGCGCCCAGAGTATCTGGAACAATGTACATGCATGTGAACTAGATGGCTCTAGATACAGCCATTTCCTATTTAGAGAATTTAGGGAACACTTTGTACACTTGAACTACCATAACTTTGTACAATTACCCTGGATATCTTTCCCATCCCTACAGCAACTTGCTTCTACCTTGTGACTGGCATTGCTTTATAGATCCTTTACCCAGTGTTATCAAGATAGCAAACCCATCATCAAACCATAACAAACCATAAAGCTTTTGTTACAATGGTCAGCTCAAACAGCAACATTTCCATCTTATGAAAATGAAGTAATAGTACCCCTTGAGTAGAAAATGTGACATGTGGGACCCATAAAATGAAATGAATTTCCAAAACACATTGTAAGGCGTAGAAAAATTGGCTTTAAAGATCTTTGTAGGTATTTAGCACGTAAATTGTATTAGATAGCATTCCTGTTTTCATTTTCATTTTTAAATGTTCTGACATGATTTGGGGCATAAGAGGAATCTCAGAGGTGCTAAAATGGAGAGTGAAGGAGGGCTAGTCATGTCTCTTTTCCCCATTTCTTGCCAAAAAAAAAAATCTCCTTTCTCCATACACACATTTTTGCTAGCTCCTCTGGCACAATTGGGATATGCATAAGTTCTACAGACAAAGGTTATAATAAGCAGCAACTAACATCCTTTGCATATTCAACTTCTGGCAGAACAAATATTAGCCATATTGCAAGGGAGGTCATGCTTCATGTTGTTATATGTCAAGGGCACAATTTAGTCAAAGTTAAATGCATTTCAGCTCCACTGATTTTAGCAGGACAGAGACATATCCAGTTCCTGTATATATTCATTTGAAAGGACCTAGATATGCTCTGAAGGCCACCACCTCACTGAAGCTAAGCAAGTGTGGGTCTGGTCAGGGCCTGTATGGGTCACCAGCATGGAATCACATGTGAGCTATCTTGGGTTCCATGACAGATGAAAGGCAGGCTATGAGTATGAGAAAAGTGCACCAAACATTTAGTAGGGAACCCTGGCAACTCCATGGAGGGGCTCAGGTGGAGGGTTGAACTCTCTAACAGAATTCTTAGGGTCATCATTGTCAGGGACTGGGCAGAGAAGGAATGGTGGAGACCACCTCCCCATCCGAACCCTTCCAGGGAGGAGGAAGAGGAAGACAGTATAGATTTACAACAGGGGTTTGAGGGAGGTCACAGCTCAGAGGCAGATGAGGGGGGAAGTTGGGAAATCATGGGAGAGCCAGAGCAACACCTGGCTGACATGTTGTCATTAGAAAGTATTCCAGACTCTCCATCTCCCAGAACCCGGTGAGCCTTAAAAGTAGGAGAGCAAAGAGCTCAAAGACATAGGCACGTAGCAGCACCTGTAACAGAGGTGATGAGAATGAGGAAGTGGGAGAGATGGGGTGTGGAGATTCACTTGGGACAATACCATTATCCAAGAGGCTGGGTTCTATAGCCTCTCTCTCTAAAGTCTGAAATAAAAAAGAACTGTAAGAAACTTTTCCTGGGCAACCAGCCGGGAGCCACTGACAACATCCTGACAATCATCAAAATTAGACTCCTAGGATACAAGCTTGCAGGACTAACATTGTCACAGACTATTAGCACTGGCCATGATAAATTTAACAAGAAGAGCAGTCAGGTAATAAAATAGGAGTAATTGGTAGCAGGAAGAAAAGAAGAAGCTACGGTGAACCCACATTATCAGCCTTCCCCATTCTGGTGCCCTCCTAATATTGCAGGACTACAGTTCCCCTCACTTCAGACAGTGAGGGTTCAGAAAATGTGTTAGAACCCAACAGTGCTCCCTCCCAAGCTTGATACATTTAGAATCCTCCTCTATAGCTGTCTTGTGCTTTCTTCACAGTCCTTAGTTCTTGAATTGCCCCTTGCTGCTGCAGAGGAGAAGTGCCTATTACACTGTGGAAAGGGATAGGGAGTGCTAAATCTGAAAGTTTGTTTTGCTTGTGATGGGGGAAAGTGCTCTCAGAGATCAAAAGGAGAGGATGAGACGGTAGACTGTTGCTTGGATTTCCTGCTTCATTCTTCTTAGGTAAAAGACCCCTGACAGTTACCATAAGTCCAGTTTCAGATGACTCTGGGGTTGCGGCGCTCATCTGGCTTTACAGGCCAAGGGAGCCGGTGTTTGTCCACAGACAGTTTTTCCAGGTCATGTGGACAGCATGACTAATACACTTTTGGTGCAACGAAACACTGAAACCAGAGCAGCGCATGGAAATGCCGTTTACCTTCCCGCCGGAGCAGTACCTATTTATCTACTTGCACTTTTTGGTGTGCTTTTGAACTGCTAGGTTGGCAGGAGCTGGGACCGAGCAACGGGAGCTCACCCCGTCACAGGGATTTGAACCACTGACCTTCTGAGTGGTTAGGACCACACCGCCACCCGTGTCCAGTTCTTTTTAGGTAGGGTGGTATAGATCAAGAAAAGAGAGAGTGGCTGAGGTGAAGACAAAGTCTGTCAAGCCTTGTGTCTACATGTTCACTAACTGGCACCCTCCAGCTGCTTTGGTCTCCAGCTGCTTTCAGCCCCAGCCAAGCTGGCTAACAGTCAAGAGTGATGGGAGTTATAGTCTGAAACAGCGAAAGGATAGCAGGTTGGTGAGGCCACCTTGTAAGGAGATCTACAAGGCTCAGAAGTGCGATTGGTCTTTAGAAGAAGTACTTTTGTGGGCGTTTCTAAAGGCCTTGCTTACACGCAACATTATACTGTAGACTTTTTTTATTTTGCACAAAGCATTGCAAAAGCACACAGCCAAAATTTAAACTCACAATAACTGCTTGGTGAAAATAAGTGGTGACTTAAGAATCATGGAGAAAACATGAATTTCCAGGGGCTTTATTAATCTGATGTAGAATAATTTTATACAATGTTTGCAAAGGTACACAAAGAGGAAGGTGTTAATCTGAAAGCATAGGAGTATATCAGAAATAAGGTTTGCTCGTGATATAAAAATACAATACTTCACACATTATTCAGCCAAAGGTACAATTGTAGGCACCTTACCCCTTTGGGTGAATAATGTGAGAAGTATTGTATTTTGAGGCCCAATCCCTGAGGATATGGAGTTCCTCCCATTCCCTCAAGCACTGAGGGGCAACATCTGAAGGAAGTCTTTGCTATCCATGCAGGGTGTCTGTGTAATTTAAGTGTAATTTAAGACCGTCATCTTCCAGGGTTCTAAATTGCAGAGGGAGGCTAAACAGACCCAAAAGGAGGCTACTAAAGATATTTTTCTTTAACATGGCTTTTCCCGAAGTCATTATTTATTGAATTTTTCTTGTTCAACTGGAGAAATGGGTTTCCCCCTTCCACTTTAAAAAAATGTTTTCCAAAGTAATTGACAAAGAAAATATCATAAGGAAGCATAAGGAGAGGAAAATAGATGGTAAAACTGTACACACAGAGACACACAGAGAGAGATTCACCTAATGAACCGCATTGGCAGAAGGGCTTCTCCTCCCTCTCCTATCATTGTGCCCCCATGAAATTGGCTCAGTGGGTTCAGGAGGACCCCCACAACAGTGGGGGGGGGGTCATTCCATTTGGCAAGCTGATATGTCTGCACAGACAGAAAGTTTGTAATAGCACAATGTTGAATTCAACCCCAAGTTTATTATTCTGTTAAACTAGTTAGGAAAAGTAATAGAATTACCGTATTTTTTGCCCTATAGGATGCACTTTTTCCCCTACAAAAATGAAGGGGAAATGTGTGTGCATCCTATGGGGCGAAGGCAGGCTTTCGCTGAAGCCTGGAGAGAGAGGGGTCGGTGCGCACCAACCCCTATCGCTCTCCAGGCTTCAGGAAACTATCCGCAAGCCGTGGGAGAGCTGCATGACTTCGCACAACTCTCCCATGGCTTGGGGAGAGGGGCCTGCACCCGAAGCCTGGAGGCTCGCTGAGTTCAGCACCCCCCCAGGCTTTGGGCTTAGCGCAGCTCTCTGCAAGCTGTGGGAGGGCTGCGCGACTTCGCGCAGCTCTCCCACGGCTAGCGGATAGCAGCCTGTTCTGGGGGCTGGGGTTGGGGGAAGCTCGGGCTTTCCCCACCCCAGCCCCACACCTGGGGGGAATTTTTTTTTCTTTAGTCCCCCCCCCAAAAAAAACCTAGGTGTGTCCTATGGGCTGGTGCGCCCTATGTGACAAAAAATACGGTAGTTGGAGGGGACCCCATAAAGGGATGCAAAATAAAATTTAAAAGCAGGCAATTCTAGCAAAACTGTCATCAGCAAGAATAAGAACCATTATTTGACTATTGACCCAAACCCCTAAAATGTATTTTATATAATTGACTTTTTACCTTTATCCTCTGTATACCACATTTTGATTGTTTTATTGCTATGGTTGGTGGCTGATGCAAATAAAGATTCATTCATTCATTCACTCACTCATTCATTCATACCAACGATATAGTTGCTTACAGCTCTTGCAAAGGTAGAAAGGGGTTAATACTAGTTGTAGTCTCCCCTTCTTTCCTATTCCAGTACAGTCGTACCTTGGAAGTCGAATGCCTTGCGAGTCGAACGTTTTGGCTCCCGAACGCCACAACCCCGGAAGTGAGTTTTCCAGTTTGCAAACATACTTTGGTACCTGAATTTCCTGTGCAGGTTCTGCAGCTTCTGATTGGCTGCAGGAGCTTCCTGCAGCCAATCGGAAGCCATGCCTTCATTTCCAAACATTTTGGAATTTGAAGGGACTTCCAGAATGGATTCCATTCGACTTCCGAGGTACAAATGTATTCTACAATTGTAGGAAAGGTTTCAGTTTTTTTTCGGAATCTGTATCATCTGTTTTACCTTTTGAGTGTTCAGTGATTTATTACTGAATAAAGAAATATAATGATAAATTTAAGTCTCCCTTTAAATATGCAGAATTCATAGAATTGTGTGATCCAGTTGACAGCTCTGTTCTGATCTGTATATAAATCTGAGTTGAGGAAATTAGGCTGGTTCACTTTAATATGTGGAGCAAACAAATTCCTCCTCCATCCCTACCTGCCATTACGTTTCAAAAACAACAACAACCTACATTGGATAGCCGTCTTTTTAGCTGCCAAAGGTCAGTACAGAGAAGTAACTGCACCCAAAGACATCGTACATAAGGCAGATGCAAACAAACTGGGAAGACGCACAGGATCAGCTCTGTAAAGTTCACAGCCTCTTAAAGGCCTGTCTGAGACAAGATGCTTCAGATGGATAAAATCGTCTGCTTACCCATTCTGTAAGAAAAATGTTTTCCCACTCAAACTATACAGTTCAGGCTCTGAATTACAAGGCCAACCTTTCTTTTGGAAGGAAAAAAACAAGCACCTTTAGCCTCCCAGCTTTAAAAACAAGGTCAACCTTGGAATGAAAGCCACTTCCTAAAACCACTTAATTGACAGGTTTCCAGAGTCTAGCATTTTTAGGGCATAGCAAAAACTCATAACTGATCGGTTCACAAATAACAGAATTTGCCTCTATTCTATATTTAGATGTCATTTCCTAGGAAATTACTTTCTGTTTACATTGAAACCACAACACACTGAGACCACTTCCATTGCTGTCATGAGGGCAAGACAGAATACTGTTAGAGCCAAGTGACACACAGCTCCTTTCCTCTCATTGCTACAACATTTTGAGACCTTTTGAAATCTGAGTTTTGCTATTTTAAAAAAGAAATGTTTCAAAGGCTTTGGTAGAGAAGGCACGCCTCTGCTAGACCGCTCAAGTGTGGGAACATTTACGCAGCCATTGTACAGATAGCTTTTTAACAAGTTTGTGGGAAAGAAATGCAGGTCTCCCTAAAGAGTGGGACAGACTGCAAATAAAGAATGCCTATGCAAGAAGAAGAAGCTGGCCAAAGCACCACACCAGCCCAGGTGAGACCCAATCATGCTGATATTATTTGCATACTCAAGTAGCCTACCTCTTTGACACTGATGCAGAGAGACAGGTATGATGCTTCAGAGAGAGAGAGGGAGAGGCATCGCTGAAAATGCATGATTGAATGAAGCTTAACTCTGGTCTTGTTAGCCAATGTTGCCCCTGACGGGGATGCACAAGATGTCAGAACAGCAGTGTGCAACATTGCTGCATATCAGGATGGAGAAGGGAATGATCAGGTCTCATCACGTTTCCAATACTGTTTGCTGTAATGCTGACCTTGTTCTCCGTTGTGTTGTTCAAAGGCCATGGCTTAGTGAACTGTCAACCCAAGTCAAGCATGTTTCTGTTCTCTCTATCAGAAGCATAGCTGTCAACTTACAGATTTGAAAATAAGGGACCAGCAGCCAAAATAAGGGACCTGCAGCCTCACCTGTTCCAGGCACTCCAGTCTTCCTGTCCTCCTGCAGTCTGGTCAAACTCATGCTGGTAGCATCGAGAACACTGTCCAACCAACTTTGTAACCAGAGGTTCAACTGAATAGAATCTGAATCACATGCACCACAAGGCCTATGCCGCCTCAACTTAAGATGGCTCCCCGGCCTGGCTTTGCACTGCAAAGTTTGCAGCAGCATGTGCAACAAAATGGCGTCCAGCATTCAAAAAACCCCTCAGCTTGCATTAACTAGCCACACACAAGGCATGCAAGCTCCACCCCCCAGTCGTTCTTAGACTTCTTATTGGGTGAGCAACACATCCAAGCAACACAGTTGGAGCCTCCCTCCTCCCTGGCCGGCAGGGAGGAAGGGAGAGGAGCTGCTTCCTTTGAAATGTAAGGGACATCATTTAAGGGACATCCATCAATAAGGGACAGCAGCGGAACATGGCACTGGAATAAGGGACTGTCCCTTCAAATAAGGGACACTTGACAGCTATGATCAGAAGCATCTCACTGTGTCCTTCCTCCTGATTCTGCCTTTGTGAAAGCCCTTTGCCTTCCCTTTTCATTTTTTTTTTAAATTGGGTCTTATAAACAAGAGTCATGTTATACAAATAAGTACACCAAGTTTTCTCATGCCATTTGTATATCACAAAAAATAGCATCATAAATGTGGGGAAATTATCTATAACATATGTTATAGATTATTGGTGGTCAATGTATAAGTTCTTGGTTCATGAATTGGTTTAAACAATTAGGAAGGAGAAGAAGTAGAAGAAAAGGGGGGAAGAGGGGAAGGGGAAATGTCGAGTGGGGTGGGGTTGGGTGTTTATGTTTCTATTCTTCTACTTAGTGTGTGTGAGAGGGGTTGTGTCAGCGTTACTTGTATGAGTTCTCTTACTATTCACTTGTTGTATTTCCTTGGTGGTGAGAGGGGTTGGGTGTGGCTTAGGGCGTGTTTGGTTGTATGTAGTAAGAATCGTTTTTGTTTGTGAGCAGGGTGTGAGTGTGTATTTTTGAATCAGGTTAGCCAGATTGATTCGTATGCTGTCGGAGGATTCTTGTTGTTGTCTTGTTGGGCTGCGTATGTGATAAAGGGAATCCAAACTCGGGTTAAGGTGTTTTCTTCTATTTGTCCCCATGTCAGTTTCAGTTTATTGGTTAGTTTTTCTAATAAGGCTGTTTCCCATACTATTTGGTACCATTGGTCCATGCTTACTCCTGACAGGTCTCTCCAGTGTCTGGCTATGATGTTTCTTGCTGCTGAGAGTAGGTGGGTTATGAGATCTTTGTGGTGTGGGTGGGCATTATTATCTTGGAAGATGTTTAGTAGGGCCAGTTCTGGGTTGACTTCTAATACTTGTTTAGTTATTTTGCATATTTCTTGTATGATTGCGTCCAGAAGAGTTGGATTTGGGGAGGGACATTCCCTTTTCATTTAAAAAATATTTTTGTTCCTTAAATTTCCCTTTAGACCCCACCACCCAAAAATACATTATGAATAACTGTATTTCTGTACATCTGTAAATCATATTCTTAGTAAGTGATCCAGAAGTTAGTATAAATCATTGGAACTAGTCGTTGGTTTCCTGGAATATTTGTGAATGAAATAAAGCTCCACCAATCTCCAGTGTTGTTATGCTTTGTTACCCTTGGCAATCTTAGAATCTTAGAATTATAGGATTGTAGATTTGGAAGAGACTCTGAAAGGCATCTAGTTCAATCCCTGCAATGCAGGAATTTGAGCTACAGCATCCATGGCAAATGGCCATCCAACCTCTGCTTAAAAACCAGCAAGGAAGGACATTCCACCACCTCTCATTGGAATCTGTTCCACTGCCAAACAGCTCTTAATACCAGAAAGCTCTTTCTGATGTTTAGTCAGAATCTCCTTTCTTGTAACTTGACTCCATTGGTTCAAGTCCTAGCTTTCAGAGCAGGAGAAAACAAGCTTGCTCCATCTTCCATGTGACAGCCCTTTAGATATTTCAAGATGGCTATCGTATCTCCTCTCTATCTCCTCTTATCCAGGTAAAACATACCCAACTGCCTCAACCATTCTTCATAAGGCTTGGTTTCCAGACCCTTAAACATTTGGTTACCCTCCTCTGCACACGTTCCAGCTTGTCAATATCCTTCTTAAATTGTGGTACCCAGAAATGGACACAGTATTCAAGGTGTGGTCTGACCAAGGTAGAATAATTTATCAGTCAACTTTTTCATAAGGACAATACACTATACTGTCTTGTACCAAGCTTGCACCTTTTAAGTACTTCCAGAACGTGGCTATAGCCATAAGTTCTGCCTCTAAGATAAATCCAGTTAGTGGTTTATTTACCCAATCCTGAATCTTATTTAAGTACAGATTCATGAATGCAAGCTCTGGAGACTTCGTGATGTTCTGGTGAGTAATTTTACTTATCTCATTAAGTATTTGTTTCTCCAAATTTGCCTTGTCTGGGCATGTCCACCACAGGTGCCTATAGCTGCCTTTGTTCCCACACCCATACCAGCTCATAGATGAAGCATGTTTAGGTTTCCAGAGGGTCTTTGCACTGTGACATTTTGCACCAGTGCTAACCATGCTTAGAGAGAAGCAAGAACTTGCAACCATGGTTACAAGCAGGTCCACAAACTCTGGTTTCACTTAATTGCATTGAGTATCAACACTGGAGCAGATGGAGCTCCAAAAAGAGAAAGCCATGGGATTTCTTGTGCGAGAGGAATGGAGAAGAGATCAAGACTGTGGGGACTTCTGATTTTCTAACCATCATTAGGAGGTCAAGAATATTTCATCTGCACAGGACAAAAGACTCTATGTCAGAAGGCGGCTTTTCTGCCATACCTCTCAGAAGCATCTGCCTTGATTGACTCACTAGACTTCTTGTTCCTTTAATTCTGTCAGCTTGCAAAGTTCACTTTCCATAAAAACAGAGTATAAAAAGCTTTTATCCTTTTTGCTTACGGCCCAAAAGAATCTATGTAGCTCCCCTCCCCATAAAAACCCCCCAGTTTGTCTTATGCTCAGATTGGATTGGATTGCAGCGCTTTTGGTCTCTTGTCGTAACCGGGGAAGATCCCTCTCCCCGCCCTGAGTATGAGCTCTGACTTCAATAGTCCTTTAGGGGAAATTGCATCCTTTGAAGAATGTAGAAAAATAAGGGACAGAAAAGCAATCCCTTAGAGCAATTTGCTGAGAACAGAGTCTTCTGAGGGCACACTGTGTGCACAAGGACTAATGCCAAGCAGCTGTGAAAAAGCCAGTTATGTTAAGGGCTCCCTCGCCCCCCACCCCACCCCAAAAGAGCTAAAAGAAAATTTCATAACACAGCCATGAAAGTAAGTGAACTATAGGGATAACACTAGTTGTTTGGTCTCTTTTCCCTGTCCTGATTCAGCAGGTAGAAAAGAATATTCCCTGTGGTTCTGCATTCAGAAACGCTAGCAGCATTAATAGACATTTCTAAACAGCAATGCCAAATCTCATGGGCTGTGTTCATTGCTCCACCAGCAGGGTTTAGCTGGCACAAGGGGACTTGCCTCAACAAGGAATGGGTGGGTATGTCCATTTTGGTTCCTCTTAGTTTCTCATTTTTCCCGTCTTAATTTCAGTACTTTACATTTGCATAAAAGTCTTATGTACATATCTTCATGACCATTCATTGGCGCTTTAGTGAAAATTCATCCTAACAGACACCTATTTGTATGCAATTTTGCCTAAGATACACACTTTTGCAAAGCTACACCTCTCAACACCATGCATTTCAGTACAATGTTTTCATAAATTTATGCATTTTTATGCACACTCCACCCTAGTATATGCATTTTTGTACATGTTGCTTGGTGGGAGAACTGCCTTGCAAATTCAGAAAAGTGCAAAATTCAAAAGAGATGGCTGTGTTTCAACATGTGTATTGTTTTGGGATTTGAGAATTAGGTAGGTTTATCTTTAAGTGCAAACTGAATAAAATTTATCATGCATCTCTACCTACGACACCTTGGAGTTGATTTTCAGGGCATGCAAGGAGAGGGGAGGAGAGGGCAGGAGTGAAAGAGGATGTTCTGTGGCATTCACGGAAGTCCCTTGTGGAGCTGCCACAGCAGAGATACAGCCCATAGTATTTCAAAGAGAGGCTTATCTATATTTTTAAGAACATGGAAGAGCTGCCAAACAATGAAAGGAAAAGGTGGAATGGGGAAAAAAAAACCCCTAAACAAACCTAAATGCTAATCAGGAAACTAGTAAAGAAAAAAACAAGGTTTGATTATTTCCGCCCTTCTTTCACTGTTCAATTAATGCATGTTAATCATAGAAATTAAGGCTCTATTAATTTGTCCCTTGGGCAAGGAAAGTTTAAAATATGAAACAGCTGCTTCCTTTGAAAAAGTGCTTTACACAGTAAATAACCTGCAGGCAATCCACAGGGCAATGGTGTAAAGAGCCCCAGAAGAGCATATCTATCTGCATTTTTAGAAAAGATTGTTCGTGCATTATTTTGTAGAAAGGAAAGTGTTCTTCAGTAGTGGAGGAAATGCCTAGTTTTGAGCATTTATCAGCAGCATTTTGTTGATTTTATTGTAGTAATAATACCTTAGAAAAATAAAGGTGGTATTTACTACTTGGTTTACTACACATACTTTCCTTTATTTCTTTTTCTTATTCCCTGGTACACAGGCACACATCAGCCGCCCTAGCCACTCAATACATTCTTGTAAAGTTGTGGCAACTTCGGAACTCCCAGTCTTATGAGTAACTGTTGGGGTTATTTAGCAGATGACATCACTCCAAATCCATTTCTAGGGCCTATCATTACTCAAGAAGAAACACAGATGAAATCAGCAGTATCTGCTGGAGAATAGCATACAGACTGTCGGGTCTGACTGTTGGGGCTTAGCTAACCCCCTTTCTGATCCTTCTGAAAATGGATTAATGGGAAGCATGAATAATGTCATAAAGTGCATGGCCAAAATTGGTTCCAATTGGTAGAGTTCATCTCCCTAAAACATCACGTCTGACTGCATTAGATCAAATCACTGCCAAATCGGGCCATTTAATATGGTCATAGCCACAACAATTTCCATTGTTATGTATAGCTGGCATTGATATCAGAAATGTATTTGATACTTCTTTATACTGGGCTTACAACAACCTGTAACAGGAAGGAGATACCTAATAAGAAGATTGCTAGGGAGTGATGTCATTAACAGCTGGAGACACAAAAAGGCCGAGTAAGAGACTAGCAGGGGAGAGAAATCAAAACATCTCAAAGCTGATATTGCAACGAAACGTATCCCTGGCATAGGAAGGTCCCTTGTTAATCTTAATTGTCTTGGGCATTGTGTCAGCTACAACTGTGTTGAAGAAAAAGAAGAGACTAAACCAACATATGCATCACTTGATGAGCTGTGAGCCACCCCAGAAGGAATGAAATTATCCCCACAGGTAGTAATGGAAGCTGTCTGGAATATATGATGCTGATGCCAACGTTGTTGATAGAAAGGGACTTTCCGCGACACGGTTGGTAGCTGCTTTCAGAATATTGTATGGAGAGCCTTAGAAAAGAGAACAATTGAGACTGCCAAAACCCTCAATAGTGACAAGGAGGAAATGAGCTCTCACAGTTCCTGGCTTATGACTCAAACCATACAAAGATGAGACAAAGAATATTAAGGAGAACAGTTGTGGCAAAAGGTTTGTGATTCCTGCATTAGGCACCGCAGATCCTGCACTGAGTTGGGAGTTAAACTATTTAGCCTTCAGATCCTCTTCCAACTTTGTGATTCTATTATTCTTGACAGCACTCATTCTGTTTGACACTACATGGATGTCGCTGCCATCTAAGTTGGAGGAAAATCCAACACTGGCAGATTGGGATTCTGAGGTTTTCCTGATCTATTTCTCACAATTCAATTAGTCTTTAATATTACTAAAAATTGTGGAAAGAGCAATGGAAAGATCCCTCAAAATAGCTGAGGTGTTCCAACAGAAGCACGTTATTGTGAATTGTGACTTGGCCCATTGGCAAGCTTGCAACACAAGCTGACAACAAGCCTAAGCTTGACAAGTTGTTCATAGTGCTTGTTGGATTTCACACCTGTCTGGCATATTTTGCACCCCAATACAAGTTAGAAAGCTTTCTAAAGGACCACAGAATGGCTTCATGAAGTGTGCTCACTGCAACACATCCCTCCTTTAGTTGCAACTATGGAAATCTGACATTTCAATAAATTCTGTTCCCATTTTGATGTCCCTTCTGAAATAGTTTGTGTGTCATGCATTCAGACTCCAGAAAATAAGAGCTGACTGAGGAACTGTGGAGTTTTCAAGGAAAGGAAAACTGAGCCAGCTAAACATGACACAATAATAGTTCACTTATTTCAAACTCATTTACCTGTTTCACAGGTTTTTCCACAGCATATACAACAGCAAGTACTACTTATTTGTATGCTGCTTTTGATCAGATGTCCAGGATCAGCCAGACTATGTGAGATTGTTTGTCTGACTGCAAGATAACATGCTGAAAATGAAAGAAACTCACCCTGGCATTACAAAACAACACAAACAGAAGCACTCTGTCACCATGTAAGTCTTGTCATACAAAATAAAAAACTGCAGACAAATTTCATTTCTGGAATCTGGAACCAAGCTAAGCTAAAGCTCCTGGGCTGTAAATTGCATGGGAAATGTCCATTAGAATAACAGGCTCCCCATTGCAGATACACATATGCGCTTCCAATGCATCTTAAAATGAGGAAGGCATGGAGGGGGCATTTTCACTCTCCCCTTAAATGATTCTAACCATGTGAGAAGAATGCCTGCATAGGTCAAAAGGAAGTCTCTGTTGTCCAAACCAGAGGACCATGAACAAAATGTTGTAAGTGGTCACCCAAGTTTTCTGATAGGGATCTATCTCTTGTAGTGTTTCCAGTATGCAGATAATGAAACCTCAGCGCATAAAAATGATGAAACGAAGAAACACATCTACCCCAATGACATAAATGACCACATAAATTGAGAAAGAAAACTAATCATTTGTTTAATCGTGTTTGTGTTTTCACATTTCATTGCCTTACAAAATTATTTAAAAACTGCAAAATTGTGGCTAAAGTATGGTGCAGAGTTGGAGTTGATTTTGTTGTGGGGAGAGGGATTGTCTGTTAATTTCTAGTATTCACATAACTTTTAAGCATATTTATTCCATAGCAAAATAAAAAATAAAAATAAAATTTCCTTTGGCATTATTGCTTAGATGATTTCAGGAGCTCCTCAGTAGACTTGTTGTCTAGTAGGTGATGGCCCAAAAGTGACACCAGGGAAGACCAACTGCAAGGTCAGGAAATGCTGCTTGAATAGCTCTGGCACCAAACAAACTCCATGATAGACACTTTGTTCCTCTCCTCTGTTCAGAATGAAAGGGAATGTAAATTTCCTGTCCTTGCATCAAATGAAATGTGGACATGTTTAAGGAGACGTGCTCAGTGTAGGAGGGACTGAACCAATGCAAACAGGAACTGAGCAGGAACAGCAAACAGTCTCTTGTTCATTGTGGATTTTTGAGGGAATATTTATTGAGGTAAGGTAAAAAAGGTAAGGGACCCTTGGATGGTTAAGTCTAATCAAAGGTGACTATGGGTTGCAGCTCTCATCTCACTTTCAGGCCGAGGGAACCAGTGTTTGTCCACAGACAGCTTTCCGGGTCATGTGGCCAGCATGACTAAACCGCTTCTGGTGCAACAGAACACTGTGATGGAAACCAGAGTGCATGGAAACCCGTTTACCTTCCCACTGCAGTGGTATCTATTTATCTACTTGCACTGGTGTGCTTTCGAATTGCTAGGTTGGCAGGAGCTGGGACAGAGTAACGGGTGCTCACCCCGTCGCGTGGATTTGAACTGCTGACCTTCTGATCGGCAAGCCCAAGAAGCTTAGTGGTTTTGACTACAGTGCCAACCGCATCCCATTGCTGCATTGACTGGTATAGGGATCAGCTGAGGTGGAGTTCAGCTACACAGACAATAATGTATCCAAGGCCATGCCACTCTAATTAGGCATGTAAGAATGATTGTTTCTCTTGCCCCCTGCATTTTCTCATGCAGCACTGTTTCCATTCCACTGCTATTCATCTTCTGCTAAAACTATGTTTGTCTCGCTGTCCGCTATCATTACATTGTTCCTTCTGATCAGCAAGCCCAAGCGGCTCAGTGGTTTAGACCCCTTTGTAGGCACCATAGTAGGTACTGGTGGACAAACTGTTGCCCAGGGGAGCTGTGTTGCTGATCCCTGAAGGAGCTGCAAAGATTGCTGCTCTGAGGACGGTCATAGCACTGCCTTGCCTGATTTATCAGCTGGGATTGGATCACAGCAGTAGGTGGCGAGTCACTTTTTGTTTGCAAGGAGATAAGACATTCATTTAACTTTCCCTACACTTTGGAGGCTGACAGACCTCTTAAAGGATATAAGGTGGCACTTGCGAACAGCAGGCTTTGTAAGAGGCATTCCCTGGAGGATGCTAATCAAAGTAATGCCCAGAGCAAACCATTTGGTTTCCTTATATTACTGCAATGCCAGATGGTGTGGCATCATGATTGCTGTCTCTCGTCTTAGAATGCATAGGGAGGATGCTGTTCAAGCCATCGCTTCTGTACATAGCACCTTAATAAATAAAACTGTATGTGCTCATTTGCATGGTCAACAAACAACACCAAAGGCATTAGAATCTATTAAGGATCCTTTGGGTGTGCTTCAGTGGCACACAACCAATAACTACAGCTCTCCACATTGAAACTTTTTAAAGACTCCTTCTAGGTTTTAAGTGACAGGTTTTGAGGTACCATTGAAACATATGTGGGGAACATTTGGTCCTCCAGATGTTGCTGGACTGCAACACCCATCAGCCCCAGCAAGCATGACTAGTTGCCAGGGGTGATGGGAGTTGTAGTTCTGCAACCTCTGAAGGCCCAAAAGTCCTTCACACCTGCATTAAAGGGTAGCAAATTGCCCACTATTCGGATGATTACATTTTCACTATCACATAGGCACCATTTGGATTTTCGTCCTCAGACACCAACATGTATTGATTTTTAGCTATCTGGTTTTGAGCAACTGATACAATGTTAGCGAAGAAAGTTGCTTAGTGCATCAGTGTAAGGAGAGATACACAAGCTGTTTCAGGATATTTCCTTCCTTTTCAAATGCTACCCAGCCTGCACAGGAAGCACAACTCACTTGTTTTTTCTCTCCCACCACATCTGTGGAATTTGTAATATTTCAATGAGGTAATGGCTGTACCTTTTTGGAGCAGAGGGTTCTTCTCTCTCTCTCTCTCTCTCTCTCTCTCTCTCTCTCTCTCTCTCTCTCATTTGGTTGCATACAGTGGAGTCTGGATGAGGCAGCTGCTCAGGTGCCCTTCCTGTTTTTCCAGGTAATAGCAAAGGCAGGAGAGGAACTTCAGAGGCTTACAATTATCCCAGTTTTATGTAAGACACATGCTTCTGACTCAGCGAAAGCTGAATTTCTTGTTCCCTCCCCCACTTTTTAGCTGCTAATTTTAATTGTTCCGTCTTTTCCAGTATGGAGACAGCTCATTCCACACAACTCCTTTCACTGCCTATAATCTATCGGAAAGTGTTTTAGACAGAGAGAAAGTGAATGCTATAGTTTATCCTCTGTACCAGTGCTGTTTAACCTGTGGCCCTCTAGAAGTTGCAGATGGACTCTATTTCCAATCAGCTCCAGCCAGCATTACCAATGGTCAGGGATAATGGGAGTTGTAACCCAACATTATCTGAGGGGCACGGGTTCCCCACCCACCTCCACTTATAAATGCCATCTCCAACTCAAAAGATTCCATCAACAGGGTCTCCAAAAATGTTTACCCATCACTTGGGAAGAAAGGTGAACTAATGCCAGTGTATAGGAAGAAGCAAAGATGACCAGTGTCAAAGCAATGGTTCTTGAACATCAGGTTTGTTGGATTGGTCATGCTGTGCAGATGCCTGATTATCTTCTTCCAAAGCAACTACTCTATTACGAACTTAAAAATGGAAAGCGGAATGCTGATGGACAACAAAAGAGGTTTAAAGACTCTCTCAAGGCAAATCAAAGAAAATGTAGTATAAACACTGACAATTGGGAAACACTGGCCTGAGAGCGCTCCAAGCCTGGGCAGTGTGTATGGAAGTTCTGGGACACCCAGACAACAAGATGCTCCTCTTGGCCTTCCTGATGGAAATCAGCCTCCAAAGGAAATCAAAGTACCAGCTTATCTGCAAGCGTTGCCAGAAGGAGGCAATGTAGGTTCCATCCAACCATCTTAGGGACTCCATTCTGTATTTGTGTAGCCTTATCTTCTCCCGAAGATGTCCCGTAAGGCATGGTTTTGAAAAGTATGTTGAAGATAAGTATTCTTGAAGAAGAAAGTTTTATTAAGTGGTCCACCAAGACATCTAGCGATTTTCAAGCAGTCTGCAGTGGCGGGGGAGAGTTTGAGAATCACTCATCTTAGGAATTAATAGGTCATGCTTCAGATGAGAGCTGGGAGGGAAGCTTTAAAATTATGCAGTGCTAAATACAGAGAACAATGACTATGAAATCTGCCTCCCTACCTTAATGATGTTTTGAGCCTACACATTTCTATCTAAGCACACTGAATGTGTTAAAGGAAGTTCCCTAACTTTTTTCTTTTTACTTGGGGTGGGGGTTAAATTTACTTAAACTGTCAAAATGAAATGGTTATCAAAATGGTGTGACCATTTATTATTCATACAGCCAAGGTAAACCTTGTTCTTGAGCTCTTCTCCATAGTTATCTTTATTTTGACGCTAAAGTTGAGTGGCATCAAACCTGCCATTTCTTTCCCCTCCAAAATGACCAGCTGATTACTGTCTGTATATTCCTCCCCCACCCCCTTGCTATTTGTCTGAACCTGCCATAATTCCCTTTTGAGCCTACCATTGTTTAATAGCTCTTTTGCTGTTAGAAATTTGAAAAGGTCTAGTTATGGCTGACTGTCCTCTTTGGTCCAGCAAAAAGATTCAGCCAGAAAATTGCTTGGTCGATAAAAGGGATTTTATATCTACCAGAACACTGACTGATGAACAACTATCAACAAGTCGGCATATTTTTGCCTTTAGTGAGAAGAGCTTTGTAGCGTAGTCATGGCTTGGAAAGACTACTTGTTGTTTCCCAAAACAGTGCAATTAAAGTTGAAACAAAAGCCCTATTCAGGCATTCTCATTCACCATGCAATAAGAAAATCAGAAAAGTCCTGATGGATTAGGAAACAGGCCAATGTAATCCAGTGTCTTGCTATCACAATAGCCAACCAACAAGATGCATGTGGGAAGCTCACAAGCAAGACCTGAGTACAACAGCTCTCTCTTTTAAAACATTTGATGTGTTTGAATTTAAATGTGTGAGATCCAAGAATGGCATTACATTTAGACCGAATACACTGCATGCATTTTGTACAGAGAAGAATGACATTTTCTGACGTGTTCCACAAAGTTAGGAGTTTGCCAAAATATCACAACCAAATAATTTTGCTTGATGTTCCTGAGATCAAGGAGCAGGTTTTCATCTGTGCTTGGATACCATTGGAAACCATGAATCAAGATGGCAGACCGAACCTTTCAAAAGGGCACTGATTTTAACCACTGATTTCAAAATTTCACTGAATTTTTAGAATTCTCAAGCAGCGTCAGGCATGAGGCTGCTAGTATACTGCAAGCCCATAATGAGGCAATAGAGTTAAAACAGTATATTAAAAACTAGTCTACGTCGTCAGAACTTCAGTTTTTTTAAATCATAGCTAACAATTAACAATGTGGCAAAGAAATTAATTTTACTATTTTATGTAGTCTTCCAAAATGCTACAAGAGGTTGTCACTCAATCATTGGTTTTACTTTCTTCTGTCTCCCATCTCTCAATCTGACAATTTCACTCAGTTTAGCCAACTGCATTGCCTGCCAAACTCTTATTAATCACACTCTCTTTAGCAGACCTCTGGAATTTCTCCTATTCTTAGCAATAAGGTAAAAAAGGTAAAGGACCCCTGGTTGGTTAAATCCAGTCAATGTGGTTGCAGTGCTCATCTCGCTTCAGGCCAAGGGAGCCGGAGTTTGTCCACAGACAGCTTTCTGGGTCATGTGGCCAGCAGGACTAAACCACTTCTGGAGCAATGGAACACCATGACGGAAACGCTATTTACCTTCCCGCCACAGTGGTACCTATTTATTTACTTGCACTGGTGTGCTTTCAAACTGCTAGGTTGGCAGAAGCTGGGACAGAGCAATGGGAGCTCACCCTGTTGCGGGGATTTGAAATGCCAAATTTCCGAATGGCAAGCCCAAGAGGCTCAGTGATTTAGACCACAGCACCACCCACTCCTCCCTTCTACCTTTTACCTCTTGGGAATAACCATTTCAGCAGCTGATAATAAATCTGAAATCAATTTGAGAACATATATTTACGTTACTAATTTCTAATTTTGGTTCTATTTGTAAACATTTCTGATCACCCTATGTATGTCTCCTCTATTGTGATCCTGACTCTTTAGAATCCTAAGATTAGACAATCAAATATGCAAATGACCTACTGCAACTAATTTCTAACGCGCAGATGTGATTTTTGTCAAACTAACACTCAGTTTTTGAGACACTCACTCTTCCGCCTAGGCGCACTAACATAGTGCCTTTTCCCCATTTCATTAGAAATGTGTGCTTCACTGCAGCACTTCACATATTATATGTGCAATAATTGTGAGGGGTAGTCAGTGACTATTCAATATCCTTGCACTTGATTAGCCATCCTCTCTCATTTCCCCTCATTTACTCCCATATTAATAAATGGGAAAGGACAATGTTCAGCCAGACAAAATTAGAAAGTCAAATGAAAGTTCAGGCCAATAGCTTTCCTGATTATCATTGCTGCCAAATCCACTCTCTTACCATGGACTAGCGAAGGCTCTTAACGTCATCATATCTAGGGGAGAAAATCCTGCATATCTTAGTAGGAACAGGCTCAAAGTTAAACTTGTCAGCTTCTAAGTCAGGGCAGTGGATACATTTCCTCTGATGTTGCTCTGGCTGAGGAAACTACACATAGGAGCTGAACACATATGTTCTCTGCCCTGTTCCACTCCAAACAAAAGGCTTGTTTCCAAATATAATAGGCAACTAAAGGTGTCTTGCTAGTTCAGTGCTCCTAGATCTAATCTTGCTTCCAACATATTCACTCAAGATTATCAGAGTACAATTGTACCTCGGGTTAAGTACTTAATTCGTTCCGGAGGTCTGTTCTTAACCTGAAACTGTTCTTAACCTGAAGCACCACTTTAGCTAATGGGGCCTCCTGCTGCCGCCGCGCCGTCAGAGGACGATTTCTGTTCTCATCCTGAAGCAAAGTTCTTAACCCGATGTAATATTTCTGGGTTAGTGGAGTCTGTAACCTGAAGCGTATGTAAGCTGAAGCGTATGTAACCCGAGGTACCACTGTACTTGGTATGTTTGTTTCTTTGTTGTTCTTTTAATAATTCCATGGGAATTATCCTAAGCATGAGATGCCAACATAAACTATGCCAATTTATTTATTTATTTTATTCATTAAATTTATATACCCTGGAGGTTTCAGGACAGTTCACAAAAAAGATCACAATATATAAAATTAAAATAAAAACAGTAACCCAGTAATACCCTCCCCCAAAAGAGCTGCATTTTAAAAGGCTATAGGATGTTGATTAGGTCAGCCAAAGGCCTCGTTTAAAAGGAATGTTTTTGCCTGGCGCCTCAAGGTGTATAATGAAGGCACCAGGCAAACTTCCCTGGGGAGAGCATTCCACAGACGTGGAGCCACTGCAGAGAAGGCCCTGTTCTCGTGTTGCCACCCTCCAAACCTCTCGAGGAGGAGGCACAGGAAGGAGGGCCTCAGAAGATGATCTCAGGGTCCAGGTAGGTTCATGTGGAAAGAGGTGGTCCTTGAAGTATTGCTGTCCTGAGCCATTTAAGGCTTTATAGGTCAAAACCAGCCCGGAAACTAATCCGTAGCCAGTGCAGTCAGACCAGGATCAGTGTAATATGCTCAAACTGTCTTGCTCCAGTGAGCACCCTGGCTGCTGAATTCTGCACTGGCTGAAGTTTCTGAACCGTCTTCAGAGGCAGCCCTATGTATAACGCATTGCAGTTACCTCTAACCTTGAGGTTATCAGAGCATAGACAACAGTAGTTCGGCTATCCCTGTCCAGATAGGGGCATAGCTGGGCCACCAGCCGAAGCTGATGGAAGGCACTCCGGGCCACCAGAGCCTCGAACGACATCAATTTAAAGTAAGCCAACGTAAAGTACATCTGATCCAAACTGTGTTCAGGAGTGCAGATACTTCTGGCAGAACCAGTCAAGTTCTCCACTCAGGTGAATGTTAGGATATACCGTATTTTTCGCACCATAGGGCGCACTGGACCATAGGGCACACCTAGTTTTTAGACGGGGAAATCAATAAAAAAAATATCTCCCCCCCAGCCCCAAAGAGCAGCGTACAGGCTGCGCACAACCTCTCCCTGCCAGAGGGGTTGCACGCGGCTATGGAACAAGCCAAGGCAGCAAACAGGATGGATCCCGCTGGCTGCTTTGGCTCCCTCTTTAGCCCCTCGCAATCCCTCCCTGCCGGGAGAGGCTGCATGGAGCTAAAGAAGCCATAGCCCCGTTCAGCCTCTCCCTGCCGGAGGGGTCGCGCGCGGCTATAGAACAAGCCAAGGCAGCGAACGGGATGGATCCTGATGGCTGCTTTGGCTCCCTCTTTAGCCCCGTGCAATCTCTCCCTGCTGGGAGAGGCTGCGTGGAGCTAAAGAAGCCATAGCCCCGTGCAGCCTCTCCCTGCCGGAGGGGTTATGCGAGGCTATGGCACAAGCCTGCATTCGCTCCATAGGATGCACAAACATTTCCCCTCAGTTTTTGGAGGGGAAAAACTGTGTCCAATGGAGCGAAAAGTACGGTAGTTTGATTCCACCTTAAAAGGGTACAGGCATGACGTTTGTGTATCACATGCCTGTTTACTCCCAGCACATCCTGTTGGGAACTTCCATTGTATATTGCTTTTGTGTTACGGCTGTTTTGCTGGACACGAAGGCAAGCAGTCATGTTTTCCTTTGTTCCTGAACTATGCTGAATAAATGCTGTAAATATGCTTGCACATCTCTCTCTGTCCACCTCTTTTGTTGTGGAAATTTACACACTCTGCTGACAGAGTGTGCATGTGTGATGGCCTGGGAATCTGATTCAGAGGCTGAACCGGAGGAATCCCAGCCTGCACAGGAGTTCCCGCCTCCAGGGCCAGCTGAGCTGGGGCAGGGGCTTGAATCTGAAAGGCCTCCACCTGTGCTGGATCCTCAGGAGCAGACACCAGCTGAATCCGCTCTGGCTCCGGAGGTGATCGAGGACCCATTGTGTGCAGGTGCTCCTCTCCCAGCCCTGTCAGGGGAAGGTGAGGTTGCCTCTGGGTCCAGTAACCCTCCAGCCTCTCCTGAGCTGCAGAGGCTCAGGGCAGAAAGGCGGAGGGAACTAAGTTCTCTCAAGAGGAGTGCTCGCCTTAAGGCCAGGGGAGGCGAGTCACCTGTGGGCCGGGACCGCCCTAGGCCTCAGAGGAGATAAAGGCATGTCAGCCCAGTCCCAGGTTGCAGGAGCAACATTGTTGGTAATCTGTTCCTGCCGGCACCCTGTCCTGCTTTCTGCCAGAGTTCCTGACCATGCCCAACTCCCTACCTTGGACCCCGCTTCAGGCTCGGACCACGCCGCACAGTAACCCCCCAGGACCAGCACAGCATGGGTCTCTAAATGTATCTGAGATTTGTGTCACTGTTTGATGCTGCTCCAAGGGAGACCAGCTGCCGGCCGGTGGCTGGAGCCAGCTGGTGGCCTGCCTGATGCCTGCCTGATGCCACCGTCTTCCTGGCTGCATCCCAACAGTGAATGGTGTTCGAATCTAGCATAAGTTGCCTCTGATCAGTCCTATTCCCTTTAGGTACCCAGAGCACTCATTTTTTTTCAGGTCAGGGTTTACAGGCAAAAGTTCCACTGGGCTCAGCTCAGGTGCTTGGGGCCTGGCAGAGCCAGGACTGGGGACTTATTTTGGTGTAGCTTAGCTGAGCTAGAAACCAGCGTGCTGAGCTGGTGATTCACAGCATTTTCTCTCGCTCATACAGCTTGATTTAGGGTTTGGATTACGATCTATCAAACTGACCCTAAGGCTTCTATCCAGTAAGGGCATTCTGATAGACCAGCTGGGGGAGTAACCCAAACCCATGAGCCCCTGGTGGGTCTCCAACTAAGCCTTCAGCCAGCTGAAGTCCCTCATCCGATCCCTGTCGGAGATACGCTAATGTAAATCTTCCATCATGACTCAGCTGTGGTTTAGCTGGCAGAGCTGAGGCCAGAGTAAATTCTAAAATGGTGGCTTTACAGTGGCAATGGCAGGGCAAGTGGAGATTTACCCCTTTATCAAATAATTCCATTAAGCTTGGTCACGTTCAACCTACCAGAATTGACGCTTGCAAAAAGGTTGGTGTATTTTAAATTTTTTTGTATTGTATTTTTGTATTGTATTTGTTGGTGTATTTTAAAGGCTTGTTTTCCCTCTGCCAGGCTTGGGCCAACAGTATCCCAGTTCCTGAACAGAGCTTGGGATAGAGTAAATTACCTTGGTTTTGGATTGTTCTATGAAACTCTAAATTACATGAATACTCATCATAATAATCATACAGCTTTAAAATCAAAGGCTTTAAAAAAGAAGCATACATTTGCTGATTTATTTATTTTTTATGTGAGATTTAAGCAAGTTGCTCTTGTAGCACGTGATATTACAGTAAGCCAGAAAGCCCACTGAAATAAATAAACTTACTGGAAGAATAAGAAACTAACATACTTTTTATAAAAGAATGGAAATGGTTTATTGAATATTTACAGATAAATTGTAAACAGATAAGAAAATTGGCACGATTATTGTAACAACCTGCAGTTTCTTAAGCGTATATATGTAAAGCAGATGAATAAATGAGCAAATTAAGTTAATTTGGATATGCAGAAGATCTTAAATATAAATTTAAGGAACCAGAGAAAGAGGGGAAAGGAAGTCAAGTTTTGAAATGTTAAAATGATTGTAAAATCAGTGAAATGCATAAACCTATTAAGTATAATGTGTGTGTGTGTGTGTGTGTGTGTGTGTGTGTAATTCTAGTCTATTGATTTCAATGGATCTGTTCAAAGCTTGAACTAATATTGAATATTACCCCATGTTTATAAGAAATGTTTGAATAAGAAAACTACATGGTGAGTTCAATATAATAAATATTAAACCAATTTATTCAGTCAAATGTTGAGATCTAATTTCCCACTCTTGTGACAAATGTGCTGGGGGTTTTTTTCCAGATGTGAAACATAGCACTCTGAGAGAGGAACTTGACACAATTTATATGGAGAATACAAATTAAAACAAATCACAATAAAACAAGACAATAATGCAAACCAACAACAACATAATTAAAACATGTCATCTCAGGGCAGAATTATGCATAAGTCGCATAGTCACATCTTTTGAAACAAAATGGGCAAGAAGCGGAGTTACGAGAAAATAGCAATCCACCATACCCAGGCCCAAGGCTAATTTGAAATACTTAGGGTCTTCTCTCTTTCTTGTTATATCTTTTGCACACTGTCATCCAATTCATGTTTGAATGCAGGTCTAGCTAATTCACACCTACTGAACCAATATGTCTTCCAGAATGCGTAGTTCTCCAAATTTTATTAAGCAGACACTCAAGCAAACAGAACAAGTATATAAATCTGTGAATTAGTGAAAGCTGGGGAAACTACTCACAAAAATATGTATAAAATGAAAAAAAAAAATATGCATGAAAATGCATGGGTTTTATTCTAGACTTTGATTGGGTCTCTGCCTGGCTGGAAATCTCACCTGGGCCGCCCAGTGAGACCTTGCCAGCTTGGGATCCCAACAGGGTTCAGCAGTGGGTGACTCCCATGGCAAACCCTCACCTTGATCAACTCCCGCCCAGAAACATATGTCCCCACTGTGGAAGGATGTGTGGATCCAGAATTGGCCTCCACAGTCACTTACAGGTTCACTGTGAAAACCGTGTTTATGGAAGACAATCTTACTCGGCTATGAGTGATCGCCAAAGAAGAAGAAGACTCCTATGGAATGAATTTGGTGTGCTACAACCCAGCAGATCCCATTCCACCAGCAGGGGGTGAGTGGAATGACAAAATCATCTTAGCCATCCTGCCACGCCAACCTATAACTTGCCTGCCTACTGCAGTCAATAAAGATTTGGCCTCATTTCACCCCAACACCCAGTGTCCTGTCTGTTCATTGCTGCTCTTCTGGGACTCAAAATGAGACTGCCAGGGCAATGGTTTAACTGCCAAGAGGTGGCGAGTACGAAATCTTGATTTGCTCATTTAAACCACATTGGTGGATTACAGAAATTCTAATGAATTAGCAAGACTCAGTCAGCCCGACTCCATCTAAAGTAAGAGCAACTACCTCTCTCATCTGTCATTATGATGCATTAGGTAGTGCTGTTCACAGTGATAATAACTGTGGCTAAATTCAATAAATTAATAGAAGACATAAAATAAGGCCAACTAAATCAGAGAAATGAGGTGGCTGCTAACACAATCCTTGGCATGTCTGCTTAGAAGAAAGTCCCACTGGGTTCAGTGGGACTTATGCCCTAGTAAATATGCATAGGATTTCAGCCTGCAGCATTAATTGTTCCTATCCAGTGGTACCTCGGGTTATATACGTTTCAGGTTACATACGCTTCAGGTTACAGACTCCGCTAACCCAGAAATAGTACCTCAGGTTAAGAACTTTGCTTCAGGATGAGAACAGAAATCGTGCTCCGGTGGTGCAGCGGCAGCAGGAGGCCCTATTAGCTAAAATGGTGCTTCAGGTTAAGAACAGTTTCAGGTTAAGAACGGACCTCCGGAACGAATTAAGTACTTAACCCGAGGTACCACTGTAGTTTTGTATTGTTTTTTTAAGAGAGATCTGTGGCATATAGCGTTATCTAAAGTTCATAAAGATCGGCTGATAGCTGAAGTATTGATGCTTTTGAATTATGGTGCTGGAGGAGACCCCTGAGAGTTCCATGGACTGCAAGAAGATCAAACCTCTCCATTCTTAAGGAAATCAGCCCTGAGTGCTCACAGGAAGGACAGATCCTGAAGCTGAGGCTCTAATATTTTGGCCACCTCATGAGAAGAGAAGACTCCCTGGAAAAGACCCTAAAGTTGGGAAAGATGGAGGGCACAAGGAGAAGGGGACGACAGAGGATGAGATGGTTGGACAGTGTTCTCGAAGCTACAAACATGAGTCTGACCAAACTGCGGAAGGCAGTGGAAGACAGGAGTGCCTGGCGTGCTCTGGTCCATGGGGTCGGACACGACTAAACAGCTAAACAACAACAACAAAAAGTTCATACTGGAATGGTTTGTTTCTCCATTTTGTCTGACGAAAATACACTAGTAGCCAAAAATGGTGGGAACCTTTTGGAAACGGTGTATTTCTGAGCTTTGATGGCTCATAACACCTGATTGGCTCTCTAAACACTCATGCTCATTGGCTACACTCAAATGAAGGAAAGCTACTGCATTATCAACCTAAGCAAGTTGTGCTTCCTTTTTCTGGTTATTTGGCTAGAACTTTTGAAAGAATACAGAAAATTGTACAAATTTTGTTGCATTGCATTCTTCATTAAATTATCTTTCCATTGATATATAATTTTATGGTATTACCCCCAAAAACGGTGTTATGAGCCATCAAACCTCAGAATACACTTTTTCCAAAAGGTTTCCACAATTTTGGCCACTAGCGTACAGTGGTACCTCAAGTTAAGTACTTAATTCGTTCCGGAGGTCTGTTCTTAACCTGAAACTGTTCTTAACCTGAAGCACCACTTTAGCTAATGGGGCCTCCTGCTGCCGCCGCACTGCTGGAGCACGATTTCTGTTCTCCTCCTGAAGCAAAGTTCTTAACCTGAGGCAATATTTCTGGGTTGACGGAGTCTGAAACCTGAAGCGTATGTAACCCAAGGTACCACTGTATATAGGGGATATTTTGAACCTGATGGATGCCTCAGGAACTGCAGTGTTGAGGATGACTCTTGTGTGATCTCACAGACAGAAAAAAAGGAATCACTGATATTAGAAAAATAGAAGGGCATTCTTCTTCTTCTTCTTCTTCTTCTTCTTCTTCTTCAAATTTATATACTGCCCTTCAGATCTCAAGGCAGTTCACAAAATAAAAAATACAGGATAGTAGCACAAAATAATTAATACAGAAACAAAACAAAACAATAACAAATATAGCCCTCTTGAGATATTTGAGGGTTGATCTATGAATTCAGTGAAGACTCATAGGAATTATAATTTCAATGCTGTAGGAATTCCCTGCCCCTGCTGTGGATGTGGATGCCTATGGAGGAGGGGGAAAAAAAGCTAAAGAACCCCTGGAAGGCTGGAAGGTTAAGTCCAGTCAAAGGCGACTCTGGGGTTGTGGCACTCATCTCGGTTTCAGGCTGAGGGAGCAGGTGTTTGTCCACGACAGCTTTCTGGGTCACATGGCCAGCATGACTATACCACGGAACACCGTGACAGAAACCAGAGCACATGGAAATGGCATTTACCTTCCTGCCACAGCAGTACCTATTTATCTACTTGCACTGGCGTGCTTTCAAATAGCTAGGTTGACAGGAGCTGGGACAGAGCAGCAGGAGCTCACTCCGTCGCGAGGATTCGAACCACCAACCTTCCGATCGGTAAGCCCAAGAGGCTCAGTGGTTTTGACCACAGTGCCACCTGCGCCCCAATGCCTATGGAGTGGTTCCTACCTGTGTACAAGTGTACATGCATAGGCAATCTGCAACAGATGTCAAGAAACATGTTGTGGAGTTGGAAGCAGACTGCCGTTAACATTTCTTTTTTTAAAAAAAAATTAATTGAATTTTCAAAAATGCAGAAATTCAAAGAAGTTCCTCTTGAGTTGAGAAAGCAAAAGGTTAACGCACAAAACAGAAGTAAGCACTCACCACTTCCCCCTTCAGTATATTTATTTATGCAACATAGCTAGAAGTCACTCTGAGATTGTGTCCCAGAATATTTGTGGGTCATAGAAAATTACCAAACCAAGAGATGATACAAATCAGATTTCTGGACCATCTTCAGTACTTAATGCCCTTGTCTGATCACAATGCTACTGGGGGGGGGGGGGGGGAATCCCATGCTGTCACCAGCATTTAGACACGATGACTAAATCGGCTGCACTTAGTGTGCACTCAGAATCTTGGAAAGACAGACTCCGCAGCCGACTTGGCGACACAAACCCTTTGATCGAGTTATTAAAAGGCAAGCAAGCTACTCTCTTGCCCCTGCCTCCCACAACACACTTTCCCTTTAGGTTTCAATGGTTTGATTTCTTGTTTAGGCACCACATTATCTCCTGGGGCTAACAATTAATTAATAGGGAGCTTGTTCGAAGGATATGCTTTTAGTGAAGCATCTTCCTCTTATTGTATTTCTTTGTGGATAATCAATTTAGGCCTTTTTGCTGTCAATAAGTCTGTTCAGTCACCTTCTTCGCTCTTCTCCTCTGTCATTAGTAAGTCGTGTTGCCGCCAAGAGGTAAACTATCTGAAGAGCTTAAAAGCACACAGAGAGGGGTGGGGGAAGGGAAGAGAATAGGGAAACAGAATCCCCATGAACAGAAGCTTTTTGGTTCAGTTTTCTATGAGAAGTAATTTTCAGCTGCCCTGACTCTGAAGGGTCTCTAACTGTGGTCATATTGTGGTTCTCAGTTGGGCAAAATTTTCCTTAGGAGGGAAGCAAGATTGACAGAAAGGATCAAAGGCCTGCTCTTTGATATTCCAGGACATTCTGGGATCCAATCAGAAACCAGGATGGCCTGTCCCTGAAAAATAGGGGCACATGGATAGTCTGATATTCTTAAATTGCAAAAAAAGCAACAACAACCAAAACAGTGGACTTAAGATGCAGTTGTGTTTTAATACATCCCAATTATAAGCATTGCTCTCCATGCAGAGAAAACAGTCTGTGAAGGGAATGATTCCTTTAACTTAGGTACAACACAGATACATTTAACTTTCGGTACCATTTCACTCTGGGCCAGTTCAGATGCAACGTTCCCAAATATTTTATTAGGTATGAAATAAATATCAGGCTAGCATACCATCCATTCCTTGCTCGCCCCCACCAATCATCCTGGCACTTTGATTTTGGTTTCTTTAAACCAGTGTTACCTGTTATGTCCAAATTGGTGACCTGTGTGTTTAATGTTGGTTACTACTGGCCCAGAGATGGAAAGAAGATAAAATCCCGACCAGAGACGAATGGCTGATGAAGATGATGGACTACACAGAAATGGCAGAAATGGCTGGGAAAATCAGAAACCAGGAAGATAGAAACCTTAAGAAGGAATGGAAACTTTTTATAATTTATTTAAGAGTACACTGTAATCAGCTAAAAACTTTGGCAGGATTTGAGTAACGCTTGTAATGTATTAAGAACTAAGGTAAAATAGACCATTGAAAGAAAAATAGAGAAATTATGTGATGCAGCAGGAAAAGTTTGATAATGGTAATCATGGAGGGGAGCTGGGAAGTCTAAGGATTCAGGGGATTCTAAATGAGATCTCTTTATGAGATCTCTTTTCATGTGGGAAGGATGAATGTTAAGTCTGGAATACGGAGTACCTGGCACAGGGGCCTATTTACCAAGAATTTTTACATCCCATTGATGCTTCATCAGTACTATTTTTCTACAAAAAGAGGTGCTGGAACTCACCATGAACACCTCCCTCGTTCTCTGAGGATGGCAATGGTAGCCACCTGAGAGTTGCCAGGACTGAGTTCCAGCAGGAAAAGAAGCCCTGAGCTTCATGAACCCTTCTCCTGGAAACACCAAACCACACAAAGCATTTGTTAAACTTCATCAAAGTCCATATAAGAAAAGTTTACATGTTTGTAAAACTTCTAGTTATCTGGAGCATGGTTTCCAAAAGACAGGCGCCCGCAATAGCCTGAGCATGGCTTAGCCAGTCAGATAGCAAGGTAGGTCTGGCTGGACGGCACCTGAAGGAATATATAAAGAACAACTTGACCCTATAGATTACTCATATCTGATACTACAAAGCATGAATGTTTGTAGCATGTCTAAAAGCATACTGATTTATATCAGTCCTCCCCAAATTTGTTGGGCTGAAACTCCTATCAGCTCGAATCAGCATGGCTAATGGTTTGTAATGATGAGAGTTGTAGTCCAAAATGCCTGCAGGGTGAGGTAAAAAGCAAGGTAAAGGACCCCTGGACGGTTAAGTCCAGTCAAAGGTGACTATGGGGTTGTGGCACTCATCTCGCTTTCAGGCCAAGGGAGCCAGCTTTCCAGGTCATGTGGCCAGCATGACTAAACCGCTTCTGGTGCAATGGAACACCATGACAGAAGCCAGAGAGAACAGAAACACCATTTACCTTCCTGCCACAGTGGTACCTATTTAGCTACTTGCACTGGCATGCTTTTGAACTGCTAGGTTGGCAGGAGCTGGGACAGAGCAATGGGAGCTCACTCCATCATGAGGATTCGAACCACCAACCTTCTGATCAGCAAGCCCAAGAGGCTCAGTGGTTTAGATCACAGCACCACCCGCATCCCTACAGCTGGTCCCTGCAGGGTACCAGGATTGGGGCACCTAATTTATGTGATCAGTGACAAGGTTATACACAAAGGCTTTTGTGTTTTACTTTTACTCCCTAAGAATTACAATGTAAAAATAAAGAAATTTCATTTTCGGTTTTTGTGTGCTTAAAACATCACAAAACCTCAGAAACCTTTTCTAGAAATTGTAATAGCAGCTCCGATGGCATCCCATCAGCTGCCGCACACAGCCGAACTGAATAACGCAGTTGTCATTGAGTGCTGCAGTGGCACCTTCTGGCATAAGGAAGAAATTGCCTTTTCTCTGTAAATGATCACTCAAAGCATGTTACGAACCAGCGAGTCGCTGGCAATGCATTGTAAGGGGAACAAAGTGAAAGCAACAATGGACAGTCAAATGTGGAAATAAATTCAGAAGGTATACAGAGGCATACAAGATAAGAGCACATGGGGAAAGCATGTCATTGTATTGGAAGTTCAGTGACAGAGCAAGAATTCTGAGTGCAGAAGGTCTCCAGTTTAGTCCCCTGGCCGTCCAGTTCAACTGACCTCTGGTGTTGCAACGCTAGAGAAGACTTTGTATGTCTCTAGGCTGGCAGAGGAAGTAGGATTGGAACAGAACAAACATAGGGAGCTTCCAGCCAGCCATCAGACATTTCATTCACACTCCTCCCCTGCTTTTCATCCCTAGCATGGTGAACTTTTATTATTTTATTATACATATTTTATTATGTATTTTGTGGTTTTATATCTTGATTTTATTCTGTGAACTGCCCTCAGACCCCCGAGCATAGGGCGGAATATAAATTCTACTACTACTACTACTACTACTACTACTATTACTACTACTAATAATAATAACTGTTCAAGTAAGATAAATAAAGCTGGTACTTCTGAAGGGGGCTGAGCATGGCAGATTGTGATTTTTTGTGTGCTGTTTTTTAACCCACAAGAAACAGGGCGGAACAGACTTAACATTGAAAACATGCAAAACTGACATGGAATGGAATGTCAATTTCTTTTGCAAAAGCAATGTTGACAGACGATAGATAAACAGATGATAGATAGAGTCACACACACTTACAAATACGCAGAACAAAAATACAACAAATGGAGGTTTCAAAAAGCAATAATGCAGTATAAAAACAACAGCCAGCAATAAAAAGATACTCAATAAAATAAAAAAAATGGACAAGCTAGCAAGTAAGCAGCCTGCATAAAGCACCTCGACAGTTAAAACTAAATAAAATGTGATGGGAAGTCTTGCTTCTACACATGACTCTGGCTAAACCATTTTAAGCTGAGGCATTCCTTCATCACCCTAGAATGTTCAGTTCACATTGAGTTCATGAGACATTGCATCCTGACCTGTTCCTAGTGCTTGGTTGACCAGATCTACGGATGAATGCTATATATTAATCACTAGTAATAGTTTAAGTCCTGTTATATCAATCACTAGTAGTAGTTTAACAAGGAGGTTTTCACGCCTGTCCAATTCTGTGTTCCCTTTCCCAGCCTTTGGTCTATTGATGATTGATGCCTGTGTGCAACCCTTGTATTGTATTTGTGTTAACCAATCAGCAACAAGCACATATGTGGCAATGCTGTAATATTCAATAAAAGGGACTCCCCGAGACATGCTCGGCAGATGCCTCCCATATGACACTTGTCACTCGTCTGTCGTTTATTTCAACCCAACAAAAATGACCACTCATTAAAAGCCTGTACAAAGATAAGAGCCTTAAAAGGGTGAGGTGGACCTCTCTAGGGAGTCATTTTAAAAAGCTTGGCTTAACTGCTACTGCTCACACCTGTGGCCCACAAAGCCAGCAGTTAAATGACATGGGTGTGATCTAGTGAAAGTTAAGCAACTCTGAGCCCCATTGATTTCAGTGTAAACATTAAGCAAATGCTTTGCCTCTCCTAAAAGCCGCTGTGGGTGATCTGTGGCTTGAAGGGATATTTTGACCAGCTGTTAAGAGTTCGTTTACATCTTTTCTCTTTGGATATCAGATTGGGCTTCCTTTTGGAGGAGAGATCACTTGAAACATCCTGGCTTTTGAAAAAAGAAAAAGAACAACCCTACAAATATAAGGTGGTACCTCAGGTTACAGATGCTTCAAGGTTACAGACGCTTCAGGTTAAAGACTCTGTTAACCCAGAAATAGTACCTCAGGTTAAGAACATTGCTTCAGGATGAGAACAGAAATCGTGTGGTGGCAGTGGGAGGCCCCATTAGCTAAAGTGGTACCTCAGGTTAAGAACAGTTTCAGGGAATGGACCTCCAGAACGAATTGAGTTCTTAACCCGAGATACCACTGTGCATGGTTTAAGTGCGCCTAGCACAGATCTCTTGTCGCACCTCAGAGAGAGGTTTGCATGCCCCTCCAAGTGACTCCAACTCATAGTCCAGATCTTTTTCTGCCTCTAAGCGAAAAATGTCGTCAGCTATTATGATCCTCAAGTCAGAGTGGTATAAGAGTCAGAGCAAAAGAAAACTGGATCTGGAAGGAAGCCTTAATTTGGTGTGTCGTGCATGTTTCCCTCTATAGGTGAAAAGACAGTTTGAGAACACAGCAGGTCTGTATCAAGAGTGTGTGCATGGAGGCAGGTAACTTAGACAGGTTTTCCCTCCTCCTGGGAAGGGACAGTATGTGATTAACAGCTGCAAATGAAACACCATTGATATATTGATGGCTTACGCAACCACTGAAAAATTAATACCACATACGATGCCATGGAAATCAGCCAACGTTTAACTAGCAATAAATACCTTTTAAATCTTAGGCCTTCCAGAAGGTTTCGTGCATGATCGATACTGCTGTCTAGTTTCCAGTTTTTCTGCTAAGAGTTTTTTTCAGCAACGGTTTTCACCTTAATGGCCCACCTCCTTTCGCTGCTAATGGTCTGGATGTTTTTTCTCAGTAAGAGCTTCTGATCAATCTACTAGATGTGAAAAGAACATCTGGCATCATCTTTAATTTTGTTGTTTTTTTATATAAGAAAGAATGAAATACAAAGTTCCATTTTTCGACTAGGTGTCTGGAGGTAATGTGTTTTATGAAGCAAGACATATGAAGAATATTTGATTTTGGCACAGCGTCACAAACCCAGCAATTGAAAGCCTTATCCCTTTTCACCTCCTTAGGATTTTTCTGTGAATTAAAACACTTCATTGTTGGGGATTTTTCTCCGAGGTGATCAGCTATGGGTGGCAGAGTTCTGTAGAAGTGACATTTCCCCCTTTAAGCCCTTCAGCGCAGTCTATTTTTGGACACAAAACTGCTTTGAAAGAGAAAGGGTGGGTACAAAATTTAATCTGTAAATGTAGGGTGTGTCCAAAAGCCATTAAAGTGCATAGGAGCCACTCCTAGGGGTCGAGGGGTCTTCAGCCCCCCCATAAAATATCTGAGAGGGCCAAGCCCCCCCCCAAAGTTGATAGGGATTGCCATTCAGGTGGTGTGAATGCATATTATCATGTGATCAGTTATGTGGGGCTTACCTGGGGGCCCCACCAATCTTTTTTTTTCAAGTTGGCACCTCTGTCACAGTGTATGTTCTATCTGACATTAAGCCTAGTTTTGCACTGCAAACATCATTCCACGCCCCTTGCTTTCACCATGTTTTTAAGTGCTGTATATATACATGGCAATTAAATTCCAACTGAATATTTGTCTCCTTTGAAATAAACATGTATAGAACATGTTGATGTGTCTTAAATGCAATATTGGGAGGGAAGGAGAAGTGGTTTGTACAAATCAATGATGTCATCGGTTAGCTTCCCATGCAAACACCAGGTTTTGCTGCACTTAGCCCTGTAGAGAAAATTGTTCATTCTACCAGAGCATGGTGATTTTGCTCCCAGGGCCGCTTTGGTGCTCAGATAATGCACATCTGTAGACATCCTTAGGCTGAGTGGAAATGAAAGAAATTGAACACAGTGTGGCTGGTGCAAACTTAGAGAAAAAAAGCACCTGTCTGGCTAATAGCCAGGAGTGAAAGCTTCGACAGCGAAGCGACTTTATCTGTTGCCAGTATTTTCACTTTCATTTAACATTGCATTACAGCTCAAAGGTTTGACACACTCTGTTTCTATAACTCTCTCTTTTTCATTAACCGAATCAGCGGGTTTTAATATTCCACAGCAATCCATTTGCAATCTAAACTGAGCCCTGCTGCAAAGTGAAAAGAGCATTGGGTGGTTGAAGAAAAAAATTGACTGGTTAGTTCAAATCAAGTATGCGAAATTCAGCCCTGTGGTACTAGCCCAAGGCATTTGAGGTTGGAAACAGCTCAAATAATGTCAGCCCAACACCTGAACCAATACTTTAAAAATATGTTTTTTTAATCCTTGTTGCACCATTCAGTTAGGCACTAACCTGCACACCAGGCCTGCTTTTGGGTTCTTCTTGTTCTTTTATGCTTGGCCAGTCAAATGCTGCAGTGATGACAGAAACCATGATTGACAGAATACCTCTTCTCTTATATTTGAAGCAGCTATTGTCTAGACTGAGGATGAGAAACCTGTGGACCACCAGGTGCTGTTGAACCCATCATCCCTGACCAATGGCCATGCTGGCTAGGCCTGATGGGAACTGTAGTCCACCAACCTCTGGTAGACCACAGGATCTCCATCGCTGCTCTGGAACAAGCAACTGGGTGCCCCCTGGGAATAATGATGATGATGATGATGATGTCCCACCCATTTGGCTGGGTTGCTCCAGCCACTCTGGGCAGTTTCCAATACATATAAACACATAATAAAACATCAAAGATTAAAATCTGAAGAGTCGCCTTCAGAAGTCTTCTAAAAGTTGTGAGGTTCTTTATTTCCTTGACATCTGATGGGTGTTCCACAGAGCGGGCACCGCTCTCAAGAAGGCCCTCTGCCTGGTTCCCTGTAACCTCACTTCTCGCAGTGAGGGAACCGCCAGAAGACCCTCAGAGGTGAACCTCAGTGTCTGGGCTGAGCAATGGGGGTAGAGACGCTCCTTCAGGTATACAGGGCTGAGGCCATTTAGGGTTTCAAAGGTCAGCACCAATATTTTGAATTATACTCAGAAATGTCACTCGTCTTGCTGCCACATTCTGGATTAGTTGTAGTTTCTGAGTCACCTTCAAAGGTAGACCTAGGTAGCTCACATTTCAGTAGTCCTTTCCCTGCCTCCTATATTCTTCCAATAGTGAACAGTTCAATTCGTACACTTTTTATGTTCTTTTCACTAATGTGTTCATCTGATGCACACTCCCCCCATATATATATATGCATTTTTCGGAAAACATTTAGAAGAACTGCATTGCAAAATTCAGATAAGTGCGAATTTTGCAGGATGGCTCACTTTTGGTCCTCATATTGCCTTTAAAAGTTCATATTTCTTAGCTTCACCATTGCATGTTAATAGAATCCGATTTCTCCCCCATCCCTACTGCCTAGTTAATGTGCTTAGAATTGTAGCCTAATAGATACTCTCTATATAAACTTATCCTCCATTAATCTTTTTTTTTTTTTTAATCCTTCCTTCCGGACCAGTAGTCATCACCATATTTTATGGTAGGCAATTCCAGAATTAGCTACATATTGTGCAAAGCATTAGGTGAACCTGAGTTCTATTATTATGAAAGAGGAAGAAAAATGTATCTTATTTCATCCAATTCATAACTTTGTAAATCTCTATTATGTCTATTAATGCATAGATTTGTTTTCTCGTATTGTCACTGAAGGTAACTTTACGAGAGCAAATATTACTTGTTTCAGCAGAGGAACTCGGGTTGTGAAAGGAAGCACAGATGAACTTTGAGACCCTCAAAACATTAGCTTTACATCTCTGAAATATTTGCCGCATTTATTAACAATAAAATAAGGCCGGGAGGTTTTTGTTCTTCTCTAAAGTTCACAGCCCGCTCCCTTTGCTGCCATGAGCACTTTTATTAAAAAATACAAAGTCTTAAAGTGGCCTCCATTCTACATGTAATACAAAAAAGAAAGCCATAAAAGGCACAAAGATTGCAAGGAGAAAAATGAAATTATACACAGGCAGTGAGTCACAGAGCCCCCAAAATAACACAAGACGCTGCCTTCTGTCTGGCTTAGGAAGCACTCCCTGTACTTACTGGCCATGGCTCTACAGGGTTTCAGATAGCATGCATTTTCAGACTTACCTGGAGATGCTGAACCAAGTACCACCTGCATGCAAATGAACTGCAGCCGTTCCCCTATATATCAGCTATGAAGAACATGAGAGAGGCAAAAGGCTGGAGACAATGTGATATAATCACTTAGTTTAGGAGTCCCTGGTGGAAGGGGAAAGGACAGAGGCTCCCAGACTCCTCTTGCTGGAACTGGCATTAAGCTACCCTTATCCTCACTTTTGAACGCCTGCCACCTGTCAATCTGTCCTTTACCCCCTGTTTGGCAAATGATGGGTGGGGCATAGGAGTCAACTCCTAGCGGCCGAGGACCTTTCACCCCCCCCCCAATAAAATATTTGAGGGAGTTGGGTCCCCCAAAGTTGATGGGCATTGCCATTCAAATGGTGTGTGCACGTCATGTCATGCAATCGATTATGCAGGGCAGGGCCCAATATTTTATTCAAGTTGGCACCCCGGGCTTGAGAATCAACAACAATTTTCAGGTTGTTTTAAAAAAATATTTATAATTTTCAGGTTTATACATTTTGTTAATTTTACAATCATTTTAACATTTCAAAACTTGACTTCCTCCCCCCCTTTCTGTGGTTCCTTAAAGTTAATTTTTAATGTTTTCTGCATATCCAAATTCATTTATTTATCTACTTTAAATATATACCGATACTCTTATGAAACTGCAGGTTATTACAATAATCCTGCCAATGTTTTTATCTGTTTCCTATTTATCTGTAAATATTCGATAAACCATTTCCATTCTTTTAATAAAAAGTTTGTTATCTTGATTTCTTATTCTTCCAGTAAGCTTCACCATTTCTGTATATTCCATAATTTTTTGTATCCATTCTTCCTTTGCTGGGACTTCTCCTTCTTTCCATTTTGGGGCAAGTAGCATTCTTGCTGTTATAGTAGCATACTGTACATAAATAAATTTCTATGCAATTTGGGAATCAACAACCATTTTCCAACCCTTGAACCATTTTCAACTGGCTTAGACTATTTCAGGAACAGTTTGAGACTATAACCATTCGCCTCCGGATTGCATATGAAAAACAAAACAGCTGAGGCAAAGCTCTGTGGGGACCAGTGTGTTATGTACTGCCCCCTACCACAGCTTTGTGTACAGAGTTGCAGCATGGGTCACAGGACCCTCATAGGAGAGGTCTCCACATCATGGCACATTTAGTAGCTTGCAGGTCTTATCTTAATGGTTGCTGCTACAGTTAATGACTAGGTGGGCCACTGGTTGAGTTTCAAGAAGCAGTCCTTATGCTCTCTGCTAAAGAGATAAGACGTACAATGATCTGAACAGCACAATCAAAAAGAGATTAGTCAAGGTTATGGAATTATAATTACTGATAGTGATAGATGCAAATGGAAAAATTAATTGAAGTTTCTAGTTACACAGTACAGGAAACTCTCCTGGAGGTTACGGTACTTGGTTATTTAAAGAACACAGAGACAGCTATGTGAGAGGAAGAAGAAAGCTGGCTTTTAGCATGTAGCATGTTCTTAGCAATTGCTCCACTTTTAAAACTGTTTTGTTTAAATGTGTATCTATAGATTTTATTATTAGTGTTACTGCTGTTTTATCTTCATTCGTATATTCTCTTCCCGGAAATCACGGAGTGGCTTAAAAGATAAAGCATTAACATTCAGTGATAAAGACAAAAATAGTCAACATAACAAATACAGTGGTACCTCAGGTTACATATGCTTCAGGTTACATACGCTTCAGGTTACAGACTCCGCTAACCCAGAAATAGTGCTTCAGGTTAAGAACTTTGCTTCAGAATGAGAACAGAAATCGTGCTTCGGTGGCGCAGCGGCAGCAGGAGGCCCCATTAGCTAAAGTGGAGCTTCAGGTTAAGAACAGTTTCAGGTTAAGAATGGACCTCCGGAACGAATTAAGTACTTAACCCAAGGTACCACTGTACAAGATACTCCATGTGCAACTCATTGTTGTATGGGAAATCTATCTGAAAGATATTTGTATTTGGAGGAGTTTAGTGATCTAACTTGGTTGCCCTCTTCCTGCCCCCTGTTCCTTCCTTCCCCCGCCCCCCCCCTAAGCTCTTTGATTGCTAAAGAGCAGCCTTTAATGTCCTAATCTGTTGGAAGGAAGTGATAGTGTTGGGTACCTTCTGACCTTTTTTGATGTTTGGAGAACATGAGGCATGGGCGGTGCGGCTAATGAATAATCTTTATGTAGCTAGTAGCACACAGTCTGTCAGGCAAACCACACAGGCTAACAGATTAGCTATCTATAAATCAGATGGTGTTGGGCCAAGTTCTTTGAAGCTCATGCACGGACTGATGGCCAGAGGGTCATGCAAACTAAGGCCACCTGGGGGTGTCACTTTGCCACTTCTTGAGGGCTTCCAAGTGGCAGACCGAAGTGCTTGCTTGTTGATGTATACAATGCTTGCTGTTTAGAATGAAATCTATCCAGTCCATCTATCTGCCTGCAGATTAATAGATGCAATCTGTTAGTATTTTATATACAGTGAGTGGTACCTCGGGTTAAGTACTTAATTTATTCCGAAGGTCTGTACTTAACCTGAAACTGTTCTTAACCTGAAGCACCACTTTAGCTAATGGGGCCTCCTGCTGCTGCCGTGCCGCCAGAGCACGATTTCTGTTCTCATCCTGAAGCAAAGTTCTTAACCTGAAGCACTATTTCTGGGTTAGCGGAGTCTGTAACCTGAAGCGTATGTAACCTGAAGCGTACGTAACCCGAGGTACCACTGTACAGTACTCCAATTAATCCCTTTAAATTTACAGTCTTTTATTTCTACCTTCTTTTTCACAGAATAGGCAATGCTAAGTGTCCCTTAAATGTCTCCTGACAAAGACATTTAGCACATATCCCATTTTCCTGCAAATTTTCTAAAACCGCATTTTGCACTGACCCACAGAGTATATTCCATAGCCTTTTGCACCAGTAACCACTTTTCATATCACAACTTCCCTCCCCATGGGAAATTACCTCACGAATGCTGAAATCAAAATTCACTTTATGAATCTTAAGAATTGTTTTGTTTTGTTTTTTAAGATGTTCCCATGTTGTATCAAATGATCAGTGCAAAGGGTTTCAAGGCATACTCCTACAATCCATTTAACATATTCAGTGTTTGTTTTATTTAAGAGCCTTGCTCAATTTCTAAAAGTACAGGGAGCACATAGAGAGATGCATGTACCATTAAAGAGTAATGTTCCATAACCACATTCTAAATATTTTAATACCTCAATCATATCACTGTAGCCACAGAAAGGAAGTTTCAAATAAAAACCCCACATGCGTTAAGTTTTATTGAGCTGTAAAGTCCTTTTATTCTTTTCTTTTTTAAAAAAGAAGAAGCAAAAGTCATCTCTCGTCTATAACAAAAACACAATACATGCCAAAATACGTTTTCAAGGTTTTGCCAGCAGTGGAGAAGTTAGAAAAGACAAAAATGGATGACAGGATTCCCCATCATGCAACATGCCACATTGATGTGACAGAGTAGAATGTTTATTTCATAAAGAAATAGGCAAAACTGAAGAATCTTTTGTGACAACTCAGAATCAGTAATGGGGTCACAGTTTCCCAGTAATGCTATCAGGCTGCGTTTCTCAAAATAGTGGGCTATTGTGCAGTTGCATTGAATTTACATACTGGATGCCAATATTTTCCATGGGGCTGTCAGGCTGTTGAACAGAGATGGGAAACTTCAGACGCAGGGGCTGAACCCAGTGCTCCAGTCCTCTCTAGCTGGTCCTTGGGACTGTCTCCAGGACCTGTCACCAACCCTGCTGTTTAACCTCCTAATATCCTTTTGTGTGGTTTGAGTTGGTTGACTACAAGGTAGGGATCAAACTACCCCAGAGGTAGATACTGCCCCTCTCCAAACACCCCATACATTCTTCTTTGGCGAATAAGCGAATAAGATTGTCTTCCATGAACATGGTCTTAGTGGTGTGTCTGTGGGTAACTGTGGAGGCCAATTCTGGATCCACACGTCCTTCCACAGTGGGGACATAGGTTTCCAGGTGAGAGTTGATCATGGTGAGGGTTTGCCAAACATGCCTTCCTCTTAGCTCGTTTCTCCCTTTCGTCCTGAGTTCAAGTGTCTTCAAAGTGCAAGACACCTTTCGTAAAGGCTGTTCTCCAATTGGAGTACTTGCAGGCCAGTATTTCCCAGGTGTTCATACTACATTTTTTTAGATTTGCCTTGAGAGAGTCTTTAAACCTCTTTTGTTGACCACCAGCATTACACTTTCCATTTTTAAGTTCGGAATAGAGTAGTTGCTTTGGAAGACAATAATCAGGCACCCGAACAACATGACCAGTCCAATTAAGCTGATGTTGAAGAATCATTGTTTTGATACTGGTGATCTTTGCTTCTTCCAGTACACTGACATTAGTTTGCCTGTCTTCCCAAGTGATATGTAATTATTTTCGGAGACACCATTGATGGAATCTTTCGAGGAGCTGGAGATGGCATTTATAAGTGATCCATGTTTTACAAGCATGCAGTAAGGTTGGTAGTACAACAGCTTTGTAAACAAGCATTTTGGTTTCCCTGCGAATGTCCCGGTCCTCAAATACTCTGCACTTCAATCAGGAGAAATCTGCACTTGCAGAGTTCAGGCGATGCTGGAATTCGGCATTAATGTTGGCCCTTGTGGAAAGATAACTGCCCAGGCAGGAAAAGTGATTGACATTTTCCAACGTTACACCATTAAGTTGGATTTGTGGCACTGCAGAGGGGTTGTTTGGTGCTTGTTGGTGCAACAATTTGTTGGGGTTTTTTTGTCTGTTGAGCAACAGGCCACGCATTTTATAAGCTTCTACAAATATACAGTGGTACCTCGGGTTACATACGCTTCAGATTACATATGCTTCAGGTTACAGACTCCACTAACCCAAAAATATTACCACGGGTTAAGAACTTTGCTTCAGGATGAGAACAGAAATCATGCAGCAGCAGCGCAGCAGCAGCAGGAGGCCCCATTAGCTAAAGTGGTCTTCAGGTTAAGAACACTTTCAGGTTAAGAACGGACCTCCAGAACGAATTAAGTACTTAACCCAAGGTACCACTGTATTAAAGATGGTTTGGAGCTCATCCTCTGAGTGTGCACACACTGCGTTGTCATCAGCATATTGAAGCACTATGACGGAAGTTATGGTAACTTCATACACCCCACAGGGGATTATCTGCCTCATTCCCCAATCTGCTTCTATAGGACCGAGAACTGCAACTCAGTCATTGCAGCCAAACATAGATGGGGCATGCAACAGCTGCTATCACCTAGGACTAGAAGACAGCACAGAGATAGTGGTTAGGGGGGAAGAGACTGCTGTGCTAGAGAAGGAAGGATGGGTGGAATTGTGCCTCTGAACTTGCAGGGAGGTTCAGTGGGCTAAGAAGTTCCCCCTACTATCACAGTTCCCTTCAGATAAGTTTCATAGGGACCAGGTCACTGTGTGTTGTCCTAGGGTTTCTGAAGGAGCTACCAGGAGGCCTGCTGAACCTGTTGGTCTCTAAATGGTATAGTTTGGGGAAAGAACCACTAGCATACCATAGATCCCACAAGTTGGGGAGATCCTATCACAGACCCACCTTTTTGGGACCCGATGGAATTCCTGGAATCTACAGCTGATGTCACCAGAGAAGATGCTGGAGAAAGGCAAGGGAGATCTCCTCAGGAAGGAATTGCTGTTATTCTGTTTTGCCAGTGTAAGGGACTATGAGATTGGAGCTTAACACAAAAAAGCTGAAGTTCCTGCATTCAACATGATCTTGTCCTTAAAGCCACTCCCGAATTTAGGAGGGGGGGTGTTGCGGGCTCATGACCCCGCCCACACTCTCGTGGGGCTGGTGCCAGCCCCGCAGGATCAGGGGATTCCCATTACTATTCACCTCCTGCAGCGTCAGCCAATCGGCTGGCGGCAGGGGCGGGCCGACCTAGGGGCACTTAAGGTCGGGGCAGCCCCTGGCTCGCCCCTTTCCCTATGAGATTGGAGCTTAACACAAAAAAGCTGAAGTTCCTGCATTCAACATGATCTTGTCCTTAACTGGCACTTCCATATGGCCATGAGTGATCTAAAGCGCTTGCCGATCAGAAGGTTGGCGGTTCAAATCCCCACAACGGGATGAGCTCCCGTTGCTCTGTCCTAGCTTCTGCCAACCTAGCAGTTTGAAAGCACACCAGTGCAAGTAGATAAATAGGTACCACTGTGGTGGGAAAGTAAACGGCATTTCTGTGTGCTCTGGTTTTTGTCACGGTGTTTCGTTGTGTCAGAAGCAATTTAGTCATACTGGCCACATGACCCGGAAAGCTGTCTATGGACAAACACCAGCTCCCTCAGCCTGAAAGCGAGATGAGCACTGCAACACCATAGTTGCCTTTGACTGGACTTAACCATCCAGGGGTCCTTTACCTTTACCTTTACCTTTACCTTTACCTTTACCTTTACCTTTACCTTTACCTCTACCTCTTGATGGAACCTATGTCCCACGTGGCCTTCAAGCTGCCAGTCTCTCAGGACAGGCTCACACAAAATTCCTTGAAATATAAAGGACTTCCAGCGATCTTGCCACCCACATCTCAGGGCCGTGCCTTATACCAGTATACATTAAGACGAAACAAAAACTGCACTCATTGAAAAATACTGGGGCTTCCTTTTTTAAGGTTAGTATTCCCTCAAAACTGAGCATTTCCAACTATAAAGCACTTGTGTTGCCACCGAATTATACCGTCAGGTCAGATAATTAGCTCAACAATAAATAGACGTTAAACAGCCTTCACTAGGACATTAGTTTACAAACATTTAAAACAAATTCTGTTAATTTCCAGCTTTGGAAACTTTCTTCAGTACATTTCATTCCATTATCCTGAAAAAATAATCCTGCCAAGAAGATTAATTTATATGACAAATGTTAAGATGCAGACACTAAAAACTAACCTTATTTTAAAGGCCTTACATTAACCGATGTTTAATAATCCTACTCTCTGAGCTGAAACGTATTTTGCTTAAATGATGTATCCGAGCAAGATTCATTTATGACATGATGGTGTTGCAGTAAGAGGAAGCTATAGTGGCAATATTGGTACAAATTGTTCTCTTCTTCACCACTAGTAATCCATTAATTTACTGGTTTGTTGCAACACCTACAAAAAAAATTGTACAGCATTCTATTATATAGCTTCATTAAACAGTAATTAAAGACTCCATCCCTCAGACTTATGGTCTGTTTGCAATGCCCACTGAAATGTGGGCAATAAATAAATATTAGAGAACCACATCCACAAATTTGACTAGTTATTTCAAATTGTTATGCCATTAACTTCCTCCTCCTTCAAGCCCTTGCTTTCTCCATCTGTTTGGCTAAGAGTTACATGCAAATGTAGCCAATGTGTTTTGAGGAGCCCTAGAGTACAAAAAGATAAGGAAAAAAAATGTGGTTACAAACACATTTTGAGATATACCCTTTAACAAGGGAAATTTGTAAAAAAAAACCATATAAAATCATACATAGGAAGCTGCCTTGCACCAGTTCAATACAGTGGTACCTCGGGTTAAGAACTTAATTCATTCTGGAGGTCCCTTCTTAACCTGAAACTGTTCTTAACCTGAGGTACCACTTTAGCTAATGGGGACTCCTGCTGCTGCCACCGTGCAATTTCTGTTCTCATCCTGAACCCAAGGTACTATTTCTGGGTTAGCGGGGTCTGCAACCTGAAGTGTCTGTAACCTGAAGCGTCTGTAACCCGAGGTAAAACTGTATTGTCCACACTGATTTGCAGAGGCTTTCTATGGTTTCAAACCAAACTCTCTCAACCCTAACTGGAGGTGGCAGAAACTCAACCTGGGATCCCCTATGTGCATATCAGATAATAATACTACTAATAATTTACTATTTATATCCTGCCCAACAGAATATTAAAAACATGATAAAACATCAAGCATTAAAAACTTCCCTTCTACAAGTCAGATAGTTGTTTATTTCCTTGACATCTGATGTTTGATGTTTTATCATGTCTTTAATATTCTGTTGGGAGCCGCCCAGAGTGGCTGGGGAAACCCAGCCAGATGGACAGGGTATAAATCTCACCATCACCATCATCAATAGTTAATAATACAGTGCTGCCTCGCAAGACAAAATCAATTCGTTCCGCGAGTTTTTTCGTCTTGCGATTTTTTCGTCTTGCGAAGCACGGACTTTGGAAAAGCTTCAAAAATCACCAGAGTCTTCAAAAACCTCAAAAAAGGCTACCACACCACGTGCTATGAGTTGCTCCTCGAAGTGAATGCACGGTTTTAAGAAAAAGGAAACAAACTTGCAAGACAAAGGAAACAAACTTGCAAGACGTTTTCGTCTTGCAAAGCAAGCCCATAGGGAAATCCGTCTTGCGAAGCAACTCAAAAAACGAAAAACTCTTTCGTTTTGCGAGTTTTCCGTCTTTTGAGGCATTCGTCTTGCGAGGTACCACTGTAGTTACATTGTACTATCTACCTAAGCAACAGCTCATTTTCGACAGGTTCATCTCAATGCAGAAAGGATGAAGCCTTGCAAGAGATCCTGATAGGTCATGGTCAGGATCATATTCATAATTGAGCATACTCCCTGTTATCTGTTCATATGTAAATATGCACAGCTTCCTAATCAGTAAATTATCTCTCACACCAGCTTTCATGAGTAAGACATTCCTCCTGTAAAACATTTCCCTGTTTTTCCTTCCTATAAATAAATATATCCTTTCTGAACTTCTGTATCACTTGGTCTCTCCCAGTCTTTTCCCTTTAATATACCACCCCCAACCACTGCCCTGACAATGTACTGTGTGTATGGAGTTGTAATAAGAACAAATGTCAACGACAGGAAAATAAGTGTTCGGGAATCCTGGGATAAATTGAGATCCCTCCCGGCGCATATAATCTACAACCAGAGCATGCATTTAGAGCTGTGATACTACAAGCCTACTTCATATTAAAATATTCAAACACCGTGGTGCCTCAGCTCAATCTTCATGCCACTCAGATCTTTTTCAGTTGCTTTATCGTTAGTGTCAAACCATATCTCAATATATACTAAGGCTGGGAATTAAACCCCAGCCTTATATGGAAACGGGAACATCCCCCGTCTCTCCAACATCATATGAGCATACTGCTCTCTGTGGTCTTCTGCCTGCTTCTCAAATATTGGAAGTCAGAGAGCAACAGAAGATTAGGCAGCTAATTAAGCAGTGCATTGGTATTTAACGTGCGGATTTTGTTTTGGGGAGGGTGGGTGGGATTCAGCTGAAGATGACTATATTAAGAATTGGCTGCTGATTCCAGCTGGATCTGATTGATGATACCCACTGTGGTGCCCTTCAGTCCACTGGCGGAGCTGGCTGGAGCTGGCTGGAGCTCATAGGAGGAGGGAGAACTGCATGGTGTACCCTTGCTCTAGTGTAACCTACTCAATTTTTCATTTGATCTTAAAAAGAGCATTCCCAGGTCAAGTTCTCCTGTGGAGATGTCATATCATGGCATCATTCTGTTGTGCGTTTCCCAAGTCCTTCCAGCAGCAGCCAGTGGAAAGGAAAGCATGATTGTGTCACTACATAGGAAAGGTGATCCTGGATTATGGCAAGAGGCAGAGATCTCAGCACAGGCATCTCGTTGACCACTTCAAGAAAAGAATGCTGGACCAGGTAGATTTTTAGTCTGATTTGGCAGGTTCTTTTAACATTTGGTTTTTCAACTTAAAATTTTACAGAGATAGATCAAACATAAATCATAAAAACAAGATTCCAAAGAATCTCCTGGACTTCCATCCCCTATGTGGGTCCTATTATTAATCAGTCCCCCTGCATCTTTTATGATAATCCAAACCCTTGACCTGTTTCATTATGTTCAGAATCAACCTTAAACTACAAGTGTTATTCCAATCCTACTAACAATTTTAACTGTTTGCAATGGTTTGTAAGAGAAGTTATACATTTCCCCCATTCCTTGTTAAAATTTTGGTCTTCTTGATTTCAGACCCTTCTGGTCATTTTAGCCATTTCAGCATAGTCCATTAACTTCATCTGCTATTCCGCTCTGGTAGGAACTTTATCTTCTTTCCACCTCTGGGCCAGTAACATCCATGCAGCCATGGTCACATACAGAAATAGTCTTTTCTGCTCTTTGGGGATTTCGGCCCCAGCAGAGTGGCCAGGGAAACCCAGCCAGATGGGTGGGGTATAAATAATAAATTATTATTATTATTATTATTATTATTATTATTATTATGCATTCTTTGATGACTTTCTTCTAAATGTGTGAATTGACTAATGAAAGGCAGAGAAAGATCTAGCTGAGCTGTTGAATGATCTGTGATGGTTTTCTCACATGTGCAAACTTGATGCTGTCATCATCAAATGAGGAGTGTAATGCTCATTTGGGAATCTCAGACACTCATTACATACCCTCCAGCATTTCTCTGATGAAAACAGGGACATCCTATTCTATTATTATGATTATTATGATTATTTACCCCACCCATCTGGGTTGCCCCCAAACTTCCCTATACAAGGCTGCCTTCAGATGTCTTCTAAAGGTTGTATAGTTACTTATCTCCTAGGCTCAGGGGCCACATAACTCCATATCCTCCAACATTTCACCAATGAAAACAGAGGTGTCCTACCATACCATTCAACATTTCTCCAAGGAAAATAGAGACATCCTAAGGAAAGGCAGGACATTCTGGGATCAAATTAGAAACTAGGACGACTTCTGTAAGTCCAGGACTGTCCCTGGAAAATGGGGACACATGGAGGGTCTACTTATAAGAGGTTTCCATCTCAATATAGACCCTTCTTTATGCATTTGGCAAAACTGGAAGAAAGTGTTTATAAACATTCATGGTTAGAATATAGTGACCACTGTGAAAAGGTACCTTAAACCTGCATGTCTGACAGCGTTGAAACATTAGTCTTGACAACAGATTAACAATTCAGCATTTATGTTATGATATTTTCCCCCCCTGTTCTGGACAATAGTCCATTTTGTTACCTACAAAAGCCTGATTACCACCAAACTGCTTTGACCTTTTTGATATTCTGTAAAGTTTTACTGACTGCATGCATTGATATCTTTCCTTGTTTACTGCTTCGCTGATCTCGTGGCCAAGGAGCATAACATTGAACCAATCGAAAGCAAGAATTTTTTAAAAGGTCAGCATTTCATAGCTTCCTTCCTTTGCAGAATGTATAATGAATTTTCTGGCATGCTAGTCTCCAAGCTAACTGAGTGTATTAAAACTGCCCTTTTTTTTACAAATGAAATCTATTCTCATTATAAAGATAATAAAAGTGGGGAACCAAACCTCTCAGCAGTCCTTGGTTGTTCATCTAGTGTATTAATTCATTTACTGATGAGGCATGAGGGAAAAGGAACACTGCTAATTCTCTTCCGCTAAAAGCAGCCTATAGCAGCCTTGCAAATAGATCAGTGCAAGTTACTAGTCCACAAAGCCTTTTTACCAATGGCATAAAAAGATAGAACATACTCTTTTCTTATCAACAAATGCTGGGCCTGGAAGATGCTTTACTTGCTACAGGCAACCAAGTGAGCTTCTATTTACATCTGGTCTATCTGGTCTAAAGATCCTCCATAGTGACATCAGGTTTTAACAATAAGTTTCATGCTAAACTGGATATTCATTCATTTTCATATTTATATACCACTCACTATAAGAAATGGTCTGCACAAATTACAGTCATAAAATTGCAATGAAGAGGTCAATACGCAATATCAGAATGCAATAAAAATTCCAGTAAAACATTGCGCAAAACACTAAAACAGATGCCAGCCTGATAAACAGTGCATAGAAAAGAAAAGATGTGAAATTTAAATTATGAATGGAGTGCCTTGGCCGTGTAGCAGAAAAGTGGGAAGGTTGGGGGAAGAAAATTCACCTTCTGTTTAGTGTTTTAAATGCATTATAAACAGATGGCGCTGTAGAGCAGAAAACTTTCTATGCAATTTTACACAGAGTTTTTTTCCTCTTGTAATAGCAATTTAATTTATGACTTATTTATACTGGTTTTTTTTTCTGTGTGAAGATTCACCCCTGGTCTCTGTAGAGGTGCTCAGTGCTATTTTGCTTTCACTCTGCAGCTGTTACAAACAACAGGCAGTAAAAGCGAAGAACAATATTCCTTTCTAATGTCCAGTCTAATGGAATTGGAGAGGGAATAAAATACACCAAAAACATATATCAGTGGCTTCGCTGCAGCTGACATTGTCTCAAACATACAACATTTGACAGATTTTCCCACTTTTCCATTTACATTTTTGAATGGGAAGTTCCAAAGGAAAATTGCATACTTACTGTAAAGTTTTGAACTCAAAACTCAGTTGTTCACATCACTTTGTGTGTTTTTTATTTTGGCAGGCTTCAAATCTCATAAACTGTCAGCTGTCAAATATTAATTACTGGTACACGTTATCTATCAATTGCTGTCAGATACTAAATATCTTTACACACTATTTATCAAATTTTATAATATGATGCCCATATAAAACCAGTTTTGAAAAATCAGCATAAGACTTGACTCAGTGTGCAGGTTTTAACTTTTAATGCACAATCCCACTAACTTGGGAATAAGCCCACTTAACTGAATGCCCTGAATGCTGACATTGTGAGGCATACCTGCTTACACAGGTACTTCTTAGAGATCTGGAAAGAAGGACCTTTCTTTTAGTTCCTGCATTGTTTTAATGTGATTTTCTTGTGCATTTTAATTATAGATGTCTATATTTTAATGTTCGAGTAGCTGGCTTTTATATGTCATAAACCACTTGAAAGCCTATTTTGGCACTTTATTCCTGTGACTGTAATTTGTTTAAACTGTTTTTAATATGGATTTTCTAACTGATGTAACCCACCCTAGGACCCACTGGTGAACAGCAGGCAATAGTACATTTAATAATAAATGATAGCAGTTATTGGCAAAAGAGAAGGTGACTTATTTCTGAGTTGCTGTGTATAGGATTGCAGTCTTGGGTCAGAATATCTAAAGGAATACCACTTTCCATATATATTACTGTAAAATATCAGTTGATAGAGATCAAACATTTGAAATCAAATATCATTGTGACAAATTCAGTTAACCGATATTCAGAGAACATTTGCATATATATGGAGAATCTTCAAAATTCACCCTGAAAAATTTTAAGGAACATCTTGGGGGTGAGATCTGGAGGCATTTTTCCACCTGACTGGGAGGGCAGGACCAGGACTACAAAAGCTGTGGCTGCTGAAGAGCCCAGAAAAAATCTTGGTTGTCTCTTAGTGAACCACCATCAACCACCAATGGCAGGACTGGAAGCAACAGCAGCAGATATGCTCTATGAATAAGCTATGTTATCATCATGTTAAATGATGATGCTTAACTGATCATGTTAAATTATGTTTTAAATGTGCATTTTATATTTGATTCCCTTTAGTTTTCTTTTGAAATGTTTAAGATAACTTTTTTTGTTAACTTTACTGTGTTAAAAGTATGTTCTGTGGTTGACTTCCTTTTGCAATATTTTACTCTGCAATCTTTAAGATAATATTTTAGTTTCCTGTTAACTGTGTTGCTTTGAGTGTATCCTTTACATTTGACTTTCTTCAGTAATTGATTGTGTAACTATGATGTCACTCTTTGTGCCCCTTTTATTAAATGTTGTAATGTGCTGGCAAAGAAACGAATGGATTTCCATCAATGTGAGCCCTGCATTCCTAAATTTCGGCCACTAACTGCCTTTCTGAATGCCTTTCCATTGTATGTAGCTGAGGAAATGGATTTATTTCTGTCTATTTGACATTATAATTAAACTTTACATTTATAGTTTTATAAATGGAACAGCGGTGTGCTGAAAAAGACTTAGGGCCTTTTATGTTCAACTGAGGAATAGGAGCAATTTATTTATGTAAGTTATGTCCAAGAGTTATAGGGTAATAAGTTAGTGAAGCATGGAAATGAACCACAAACCTTGGAGACCACAACTGCTAACTTTGGCTACAGTATTGATCATTTATAAACATTCCGGGACATTATTTGAATTTTATTCCCTATTCAAAACTGGGAGCTAAAGTCTGCAAGTATGTTAAAGTAATACTTTTCAAACTGTTTTCCTGGAAATCCGTGAGTTTCCTAAGACGCTTCAGAAAAGTTCATCAGTCTGTGGAGGCAGAAGCTTGGGCTGGGGTGTGGTGTACCATTTTTTTCCTGTAACAGTAAAAATAATAAAAAATTGTCCAGTAGCACCTTATAAACCAAGTTTGTTCTGGTATAAGCTTTCATGTGCATGCACACTTCTTCAGATACCCAGTGTGCATCTGGGTATCTGAAGCTTCTATCAGAACAAACTTAGTTGGTCTATAAGGTGCTACTGGACAATTTTTTATTTTATTTTTACTTCAACTGCGTCAGACCAACATGGCTACCTACTGAATCTAGTCTCCTGAAACAGTTACAAGAAAACATTGTGACTTAGGGCAGTGTACACATTAAAACAAAGCTAGGTTGTTCCAGCATGGTGTAGTGGTTAAGAGGGGTGGACTCGTAATCTGGTGAAGTGGGTTCGATTCCCCGCTCCTCCACATGCAGCTGCTGGGTGACCTTGGGCCAGTCACACTTCTCTGAAGTCTCTCAGCCTCACTCACCTCTCAGAGTGTTTGTTGTGGGGGAGGAAGGGAAAGGATATTGTTAGCCGCTTTGAGACTCCTTAATGGGAGTGAAAGGCGGGATATCAAGTCCAAACTCCTCCTCCTCCTCCTCCTCCTTCTCCTCAGTCTTTTTTTGAACGAATGATATCTGCATCAAAACATGGTATCTCATTTTTTAAAAATGACAAGAGAGATACAGGAGAGATTTAGAGTGTGGATAAGAGTGTATGTCGACTGCTTCTCAAAACATCAGAAGGAGCACACCGGATGCAAATGGGAGTGTGTAAAAAAAGGTAAAGGTAAAGGACCCCTGGACAGTTAAGTCCAGTCAAAGGCAACTATGGGGTTGCAGTGCTCATCTGGCTTTCAGGCCAAGGGAGCCAGCGTTTGTCTGCAGACAGCTTTCCAGGTCATGTGGCCAGCATGACTAAACCGTTTCTGGCGCAACAGAACACCATAACAGAGATCAGAGCGCATGGAAACGCCGTCGACCTTCTCGCCACAGCGGTACCTATTTATCTACTTGCACTGGTGTGCTTTCGAACTGCTAGGTTGACAGGAGCCGGGACAGAGCAACAGGAGCTTACTCCAATTTTGTGGGGATTTGAACCGCTGACCTTCTGATTGGCAAGCCCAAGAGGCTCAGTGGTTTAGACCACAGTGCCACCTGCAGCCCCAGATGCAGGGAGGGACCACGAGGGTCACGTAGTCCAACTACCTGCAATGAAGCAATCAAGTGAAAGCACAAACCTGCTTGACATACCATGGGTGAAAGACATTGCAGTTTATCAACATGCATTTTATGCACTAGAATGTGTTTTCCAATGAGATAATCCTAAAAAGCCCAACAATGGAGAAGCAAACACAAAAAAACACAAGCAGGTGAAGCTACAATACCGAGTGCTGAAATTGTGAAGATGCAAAGGGTAATTTCATTCATTTGTTTTGCAATTAATACAGATTTTATGGCTAATTTTATGCCTCCTCCAACTTCTGCAGCAATGGGCTTTGAATCACTTTGCAGACTGTTATGAGAATAACTGAACTCTGAAGCACTTGAGTCAGCAATCTGAAGTTTTTATGAGTCAAATTCTTTCTCAAATGAATTTCAGATGAGCTATGTTCATTTCATATAATTATCATATATGTATTGCTTGCTGTTGCATTTCAGAAAATTTCTGGAAATGCTCATTAAATTCATCTATGCATCTTTTTAATGGAAATTTGTGGTTGGTTGTGTGCTGTTTTGTTTTGTTGTTTTTTTTTTTTTTTTTTTACTATAAATGGTATTTGGAGAGAAAAAAGAAAGAAAAGAAAATCAAGAAAACAAAGCCAGAAATAAGCCCTTCACATTATGCTGTGTTTTCCCATTCATCATAATCCAATTACACATGTGCAAAATCCTAGCTACTGAGGGGATAATACATAATAAATCCAGTTATATTTCTATTAGGGTCTGAAACAAAATCCGCTGTGCCTTCAATTTGACTGAGATGCCATTATTGCATGGAATGTATTTTAGCAGGAATTTCTTTCAGCAAATTGTATTTGAGCAACATAACCTAAGCACTGTATTTGACAGGAGAAGTCTAAATGACAGCTGCCCAAGTTGATAACCTGCATTTCAGCTTCAAATCTTTAGCCTCTCAGCTTTCCCGTTACATCTTCTGCAAGTGACATGTTCAAGGAATCGTGTTTTGGTAAAGAGGACACCAAGGAGAAGAAGCACTTGGGAAACAAAAGGGGAGCACTTTGGAATTTCAGCGGGCGAGTTAGGGATGCGCTTAAACCACTCAGCCCATCACTTGTGCCTCTTTATCCCTGACTCCAACTGCAACTAAGAGATAGCAGTTTAAACAGACAATGCAGAGCTACAATTGTAACAAGGATACTATCTCACAGATAATGCAGCATTTGGGATCAATTTACTTGGTAAAAACATGAAAGCGGCCCTTGCATTGTTCATCTCTATAATCAGTAATCAGCTAGGGGAAGCAGACCCCCCCCCAAAAAAAAAAGCCCCACTAGCTTTGCCATTAACAGCTAGTTATCTCCAGTTATATCTGACATAAGTCTTGCAAATCCTATCAAATGGGTCAAAAGTTAAGTGTAGAGCAATCGAGTTACATCTTTTCTTGCATCTTAGCATGACATATGGGTGAAGAACCAGTGTGACCTTCCAGATGTGGTGTGACTAAGAAAGGGTAAAGGTAAAGGACCCCTGGACAGTTAAATCCAGTCAAAGGTGACTATGGGGTTGCGGCACTCAGTGGCAAAGCTGCATGCTCTGCGACCGGGGGCGGAGACCAGGCGTGGGCATGGCTTGCACCCCTGGGGGGCATGACGCACGCCCCAGGAGGTGTGGCACGCATCCCGAGGGTGTGTCACACTGCCTGCAAGGGTGTGGCGCACGTTTTCGGGGCATGACACGCTGTCTTGCCCGGCACATGGGGGGGTGTGCAGCGCATGTCTGGGAGGGCTGCCGCGATGGCACCATACCAGAATAGTGGTGCCGGGGGCAGTCCGCTCCCTCCGCACTCCAGTTCCTCCACCAGTGGCGGCACTCATCTCGCTTTCAGGCCAAGGGAGGTGGCATTTTTCCACAAACAGCTTTCTGGGTCATGTGGCCAGCAGGACTAAACCGCTTCTGGCACAACAGAACACCGTGACAGAAACCAAAGCACATGGAAACACTGTTTACCTACCTGCCACAGTGGTACCTATTTATCTACTTGTACTGGCATGCTTTTGAACTGCTAGGTTGGCAGGAGCTGGGACAGAGCAATGGGAGCTCACCCCATTGCAGGGATTTGAACCGCCGACCTTCTGATCAGCAAGCTCAAGAGGCTCAGTGGTTTAGACCACAGCACCACCCGCGTCCTGTTGTGTAACTACAGGATCTAATCATGGCCTTGTCGGCTGGGGCTGATGGGAGATGGAGTCTGACCATATTCAGAGGACCACAGGCTCCCATCCCAGATGTTACAGTTCTCAAAACTGTGGTGCATTCCACTTGCTGCTGATTCCCCAACTCCCTGACTCAATAGCCCCTTACTGAAATTTTTGCTCCTCCCTGCCCCAGCACACATATTCTATGCCTCTAGCCATTATTTGCCATCACTTATTCTGCTTCTGTATCATCATTTCTTTTGAAGAACAGTTTAACTGAGCAACATAAAATAAAAATAAAATGTGGAAAAAGAAAGCAAATGTCTACTACAGTGGAATCTCAGTTGTCGAATGTAATCCATTCCAGAAGACTGTTTGACTTCCGAAACTTTAGAAAACCGAGGCGCAATGGGCGTTCGGCAAACTCAATTGAGAAAATTGAGAAATATGCCTCGGAAGCCTTTTGACCTCCGAGGCGTGTACGATAAAGGAAACAATTACTTCAGGGTTTTCAGCGTTCGGGTTCTGAAATGTTCGGCTTTCGAGATGCTCGAAAACTGAGGTTCCACTCTATATTGTTATAAGCATTAACAATTAAGGTAGATAAAGAACTACAAACATTTAGAAGACATCTGAAGACAGCCCTGTATCAGAAAGGTTGTTAATGTTTGATGTTTTACTATGTTTTTGTATGTGCTCTAAGTTGCCCAGTGGGGCAAGATATTATTATTATTATTATTATTATTATTATTATTATTATTATTCCATATATACTTATCTAATATATGGGTATTATTATTATCCAGATACATATATGTTTATTTTTAACCCACTATGTTTTGTATAAATGCATTCCAAATGTCATTCTACTTGTCCATGTCTATGTCTATAATCAATCCATTCGTAAGTTACAGGTGTTGTCATATCTTCGATCCATTGATTAAATGGAGCTGTACACTAATTTTTCCAGTGCATCAGTCTTTTGGCCATAGTACAGGCACGAAGAACCCATTTACGTTGCCCCGTTGTCAAATCCCATAGAGTAGGGATATAGTTCAAAAACAATATTTTCCTCTGGAAATTTTAAACGTGTGTTTTAAAGAAGCATTGTGCATAATTCTGTGGTATTTATACCAAATGCATGGATAGCTTCCACGAATTCGGCCAAACTTTACCACAATTGTGCATCCTGCAGCAACAAATTCCTTGTGCTCTCTTCTAAAAAGCACCTCTATCTCTCTCTCCTTTTTCATTTTTCAACTGAATACAGTTATTGTGAGGCACTCCCATAGCATATGTTCCCTCTGTCCTCTAAGATATCTAGCTATCAAGTTTTTGTACACTTCTGATTCTCCCCTCCACACTGTTCAATGAAGGCCTGGTGTATAATTTTTCTTTGGTGTAAAGCCATACTGTAGTTCAAGAGTTTTTTTCCAGTTCCTTTCCTCTTTTATCTCCCTGCTGTTTTGCTTCCTCCTTCCCAAAGGCATTCAAATTGCATGCTATTTGGTACAGTTCATTAGCCTGATATAAACGAGGGCTACCATGTGGCCAATTTAGAGTCCAATAAATAACGGAGGGTGCTGTTTGTGTGTTTTTGGTTTAGTTTTTTAAATCATTCTCGAGAGCCATTATTCTAATTGAACTGCAAGTGTGTAGTCACACTATGCAAATGGAAACGTCAAAACATAAATATTGGCTGTGGTGACATTAACTGCATGCATAATACGAAAATTAACGTATTTGGAAATTCTGAATAAATGAGCTATGTTCTGTTTTTAATTTTAGAATCTTCGTATTGTTGCTGCTGTTAGGCTGTTATTATTAGTCTCTTTTTCATAATCAGCTTTTTAAATTCAGCTCTGTTTATGGTAAGTTTCCTTCACTATGTCATTTCATATATATATATTTTAGAAAGCTTCTTATTCATATAGATTCAGCTAGCAGAATCTATAGCGTAATAAAAATAAGAACAAAAACAAACCACTATTTCCTCATCCCACAACACATTTAACAAGGCATCAGATGTCAATCAAACAAAAGCCAAATGAAGAGAAACATTTTCATCTGGCGCCTAAAGGTGTATGAAGGTGCCAGCCAAACCTCCTTCTGGAGAACATTCCAGAAGGGGGGAGCCACTGCAGAAAAAGCCTGTTCTCATGTTGCCACCCTCCAGACATTTCATGGAGGATGCACATGAAAAAGGGCGTCTGAAGATGATCTCAGGGTTTCAAGTAGGTTCTCTATTTTGTAAATCTATTTATTTAATTTTCCAAATAAATATTTACATTCACATAATAACATAATATATAAAAGCAGGATTCCAAAGAATCTCCTGGTCTTCCCTCCTCCCTCTGGTGGGTCTTATGGTAACTCTTTTCCTTCTGCTTCTTTGATATTAATCCAAAATTTTGTATCTCCATTATGTCAATAGTTCAGCGGTCTGCAACCTTTAAGACAAAGAGAGCCACTTGGACCCATTTCCGAAGAAAAAAAACTGGGAGCCGCAAAACTCGTCATTATAAAAATAACTTTTTTGTCACTTTTTAAAATTATTTCTTTGTTTGACCCCTCAGATTTACTCCTCCTCATAGAAATAAACGTTAAATTAACAAGTTACCTTTTTGTGTGTGTGTGTTCTTCACTCCCCTTCAAAATAGTGACCAGCGTACATGCCCCCTTTCAATGCAGTGACCAGCGTACATGCCCCTTACAATGTAGCAGGCGGGCAGGAAGGTGACGTCGGGACAGTGCGTGACTAACGCACGCACTGCCCCCATGCGACGTCACAGCCAGTACAGCGCCCGCCACAGTGGGGAGTGTTGGGGCACACAATGCGCCTCCTCCCCTCGCTAGTATCCGCCCCGGAGCCGCGGCAAAGGTGTAAAAGAGCCACATGCAGCTCCGGAGCCGCGGGTTGCAGTTCATCATTACAAGTGTTATTCCAACCCCAGTTACAATTTTAACTGGTTACAATGGTTTTAAAGATAAATTATAAATTTCCCCCATTCCTTATTAAAGTCTTGGTCTTCCTGATTTCTGATTCTTCTGATCATTTTTGCCATTTAGGCATAGTCCATCAACTTAATCTGCCATTCTTCTCTCATAGGGACGGTTTCCAGTAGATTCATATGGAAAGAGGCGGTCCTTGAGGTATTGTGGTCCTGAACCATTTAAGGCTTTATAGGTCAAAACCAGCACTTTGGATTGGGCCCAGAAACTTACTGGCAGCCAATGCAGTCGGGCTGGGATTGGTGTAATATGCTCAAACCTGGCCACCAAATTCTGCACTAGCTAAAATTTCTGAACCATCTTCAAAGGCATTCTTACAGTTCAAGGACACAGTTCAGCCGGGGAAAGCATGCAAGAAGGCCATGGAACAGAGCTAGGATAGGGGCATGGTCTTGAGAGAGTCCCAAGGACAAAATTAGAACGACCTGCAAGGCCAGTCTGCGGGCTGGAGGTTTTGTGATGGATTTTGATTTTTAGTCTTTACAAAATACAAATGGACTGTTAAGAGCAGAAAAGTTGTGTGGGATTAAAGGTAAAACCCAGAGATATCGCAAAAATATATTCATAGCATCCTGCATTTAGAAACAATCAGGCCACTCATGATAAATTCTTTTCAAAATATGAATATCTATGATGCTGAAGTCTTGCAGCATCAGAAGACATCCCAGAGCAATAGACAACTTGAAAAGGTATAATTTCATCTACTTACCATAGAGACTCCGAGCTCATTTCATGATTTTAATTATTCTGTTTAGCTATTACAGCTTTAAAGTGTTTTGCAGTAATCAGCAGTTATTAGGCATAAAACTATAAGATATTCATTTTCAAAACACTTAATCTTAATTACATTGTAAATGCCGACATTAACAGATTACACAGCAGTTTGTTTGGCTGCCTCATTAAAGATTGTTGGGAAGTGTTTTAAATGTCGTAATAATAAATGCATACTAATACCCTAGGAATTTAAAGCAAGTATATTTATGCTGCAGAAAGATTGTGGAATTAAACACGGCCACTTTAAAGCATAAGAGGTTTCTGTATAGTAAAAATATTAAATTAGCGTAAAATGGACAGGAGGGTCCAAATTGCATTTTATCTGGACCACAAAATGTCCAGAGAATTCTAAAAATTCATAGGTAGTTCTATGCATACACACTGATTAACCATTACCCATCAAATTCTACCCCTATTGTAACGTCATTGATTGTCAGGATGCTGTCAGCGGCTCCCAGCTGGTTGCCCAGGAACGTATAAAGACAAGGAAAAGTTTCTTACCATCCTTTTTTATTTCAATCTTTACAGAGGATATAAAGCCCAGCCTCTTGGATAATGGCGTTGTCCCAAGGGAATCTCCTGTTTCTCCCACTTCCTCATTTGTCACTTCTACGGGTCCTGCTATGTGCCCTCTGTCTTTGAGCTCTTTGCTCTCCTACTTTTAAGGCTCGCCGGCTTCTGGGAGATGGAGGGTCTGGAATGCTTTCTAATGACAATGTGTCAGCTGGGTATATATCTGAAGGAGCGTCTCCACCCCCATCGCTCTACCTGGACACTGAGGTCCAGCACCGAGGGCCTTCTGGTGGTTCCCTCACTGCGAGAAGCCAAGTTACAGGGAACCAGGCAGAGGGCCTTCTCAGTAGTGGCGCCCTCCCTGTGTAATGCCCTCCCACCAGATGTCAAAGAGAACAACAACTACCAGACTTTTAGAAGACATCTGAAGGCAGCCCTGTTTAGGGAAGCTTTTAATGTTTGATGTATTACAGTATTTTAATGTATATTTTGGAAGCTGCCCAGAGTGGCTGGGGAAGCCCGGCCAGATGGGCGGGGTACAAATAATAAATTATTATTTATTATTATTATTATTATTATTATTATTATTATTATGATGCTCTGGCTCTCCCATGATTTCCCAGCTTTTCCCCTAATCTGCCTCTGAGATGCTTCCTCCCTCAAATCACTGTTGTAAATCTATCCTGTCTTCCTCTTCCTCCTCCCTGGAAAGGGTTCGGATGGGGAGGTGGTCTCCAAAATTCCTCATCTTCCCAGTCCCTGACATTGATAGAGGAACATATTTTTTTCTCAGCAACTAAATCTCTCAAAGATGACTAAAAGACTTTTGGTTTAAATCTGGGTTAGGGAAACTGGACCACACTGGAAGTTATATCTCCAACTTCCACAAACCCCAGTCATCATGGTCAATGGCCTAGAGGTCATGTGAGTTGTAGCCTAAAGATTCCTCACCCCGATCTACCTTATTAAAGCAGCACAAGAAGGAAAATAACAGAGGGGTAGGTTAGGAATGCACAATGATTATTTCTGCAACTGCAATGAACAGCAGTGACCCGCGCTAAAATGGGATAAAAATGTCACGCTGTCCAAGTATCATTGGCAGAAGGGGGGGAAAGAAAGTACTTTTCAGTTAGGTAGGTCTCTGTACTCACATTAGTTCAGGGCACTCGTTTCTCTGTCACCTAGGAAATCCATGCTTTATTAGCCACACCAGATTCCTGGAATGAAAACAGCCCAATTTCATTTTACCACATTTACACAGACCTCTGAAGGGCCCCCTAAAAGAGGTGAAGGGCATTTAGTCACAAAGTGTAAGATCCTCTCTAGCATTCAGAATTTATTTCAGACTTTCTGGTCTAAACAGAACCATAAACTTGTCAAATGCCCAGCTGCTTGCTATCCACATAGTGTTACAGTCTATTATGTTCCCAGAAACATTAAGGCTACACAGATCAATCCTCAGAATAGCTCTCATCCACCCCCCTCCTCCCAGGAACTTCTTGGCTCCTGCCAGCAAAACATCTTGCTTGCCGGTCTCCGAGGTGGAACCCAATCTCTCTAACATCTTTAAGGAAACACATGACTAGGATCAAATGTTCCTAATCAGCAACCAGCTGGCGCTGCCTCCGCCTAGGTAACTTTGAAGTCCAATTGGTAATTAAATTGGGGGAGAGAACAAACCATCAGGACTTTCCACAAAATGGCATTGTGTAGGGAGGGAAACATACAATTTTTCTCTGACAATGAGAGGAAATTATTCCATTTAAGGAATAACTTAATACTATATGATCTTTTCTTTGTTTGTTTTGTGATGCCATATTATTTAATGCAGTTCCCCTTCCACTCCAGGAGCATGTCAACTGATGGTCAGTTTCCCAAAACAAGATTGTACCTACTTCTTCTTGTGTGCTTTAGACTGCATTTTGATATTATTATTTTGCTTTGGTTCTTCTTTAGCAATCACTCACAGCTGAGTCAGATTGTCTTCCATGACCACGGTTTTAACAGTGAGTCTGTAAGTGACTGTGGAGGCCAATTCTGGATCCACACGTCCTTCCACAGTGGGGACATTGGTTTCCGGGTGGGAGATGATCACAGTGAGGGTTTGCCAAGTGTGCCTTCCTCTTAGCATGTTTCTCCCTTTTGTCCTGAGTTTGAGCATCTTCAAAGCACATGACACCTTTGGTAAAGGCTGCTCTCCAAATGGAGCGCTCACAGGCCAGTGTTTCCCAGTTGTCAGTGTTTATGCTACTTACTTTTTTTTATTACCCAGTATTCAACAAAATAGTTGCATGTGTACAAGAAATACTGCTCTTTCCCCCCTTTGTATCTCCATGCTATCCCCAAATATGCTTTGAAGGGTTAAGGGGAAACCTGGAACAGATCTGGGTGGGGAAAAGGGGAGAATCATAGAATCTTAGAGATGGAAGAGACTCAAGGGTCCTTGAATCCAAGCCCCTTCAGTGCAGTAATCTCAGCTAAAGCATCTGTGACAGATGTCCACCCAACTTCTACTTGTTCCATTTCACAAGGAGAAATTCTTAATCTTAACTGTAGACTTAGCACTATAGCAAATCCAACCTCTATTATTCACTGGTAACCCCCTGATTTCACTGACATCTTTTTAGCACAGGATATAAATGCAATTGTTTGTTACATTTATATCCTGCCCTTCCTCTAAGCCGCTTGAGGCAATGACATATATGATTCTCTCCCTCACCCACATTTAATCCTGCCAAGTAGTTTACTCCAAGAGAGAGTAACTGGCCCTCACTCAGCCAGTGTGTTTCGTGGCTAAGCAAGGGCTTTGTACACAGGTCTCTCTGGTCATAGTCCAACACTCTAACCGCTGCACCATACTGGTCTTACAAACTCAGCTCAGACCTGAACATCTATACCATTTTCGGATTAACTTACTTCTCCGTGCTGAGATTACAGGCACAAACTGCTCTGTTTTAGCTAGCTTTCTAGGTCACACCAGTAGGTCCCATTTCTCAAATTGCTTGAACTGAATAAGTTTCTAGTCATGAATAAATAGCTTTAGACCCCCTACTGCTGCAGGACTTCTCAGTATAGACAAGGACAAATAAACCCAGAGTTCACGTGTGCTACTCATTCTGACAATTTATGAGTAGAGAGAACTCTGGGGAGCTGTAACAGTTGGTGAGTTACCTGACCATCACATCACACAATGTTTCCTTCCTCTTTGCTTCACATATTCTAGGCAGGAAAATAAGAAAGAAACAGTACAACATGAAAGGGATGTGCTTGGGTCTGCCATGTTTACTCAGACAAGCATCCCTTCGCCCCCCCCCCTGCCCTGGAGGCAGAGGTTGCCTCCAGGCTATCACTATTTTGTGGTAAGAATTCAGTCACATACCAGAAATATAGGTTTGCAACAATCAGAGTGGGTTAAAGGGCTCTGGGACAAGCAATCCACTTTTTATTTTTTTATTTTCATGGATATTTTTTATACTTGGGGAAAATCTGAATGTGGTCCATTTATCTAATGCTGACATAAAATTACCCTAAACCCTGGCCCATTGTCTCATTGCTCATTCACTTCTTAGAGAACCCAGGGTTTGCCATGCCACATTTTATATTCTTTGAACGTACATTTGTAAACAAGAACACATGGAAGCATTCCTCAAACTCTGATCCTTTGCTCATGTTGTTATAACATGACAAGCCAGCCACGGTTTTTCTGGATTTTCAGCATAAGGGTTTGATCTGAGGGCAACTTCATACATGAGCAATTAAAAAAAAAATTCCAAGCACAAATAAACTAATATGGTAGTGTGGGGGTGAATGGAAGGGTATGGATCTGTAAATGACAGCTGTTGCTTGTGAGGAAGCTCTAATTTGTAAATTGGAGCCAGCAGAAACTAGTCCACTGGGGCTACTGGGTCACAGCCCTCCCATGAAAAATGTCAAGCAGTGTTAGTGTTATTTAGCTCAATCCCTGATCTGGACCAAACAAGCCTTCCAGCACAAGATGAGTTTTTTCTTTTTTTCTTTTTTAAATTTTATTTCAAAACCAAAAAGAAACAAAATACAAACGTCAAATTCAAAATCCATATTCGTTTCCTAACATAAGCCTATTACATAGATTACCTAAATTAAAATATGCATGATTACTCTAGGTTTCCCTTTGCTGTAAATACATCGCAGTTATGAAATTTATATTATAAATAATATTATAGATTCCCACATACCCCCACTCCCCTTCACCCATGTGTGATCTCAATATTTTATTTATTCCATCTTGTTGTGTTGTTATAATTTAATAATTATTCAATTGTTTCTACAGTGGTGCCTCGGGTTACATATGCTTCAGGTTATATACGCTTCAGGTTACAGACTCCGCTAACCCAGAAATAGTGCTTCAGGTTAAGAATTTTGCTTCAGGATGAGAACAGAAATCGTGCTCCGGCGGCACAGCGGCAGCAGGAGGCCCCATTAGCTAAAGTGGTGCTTCAGGTTAAGAACAGTTTCAGGTTAAGAACGGACCTCCAGAACGAATTAAGTACTTAACCCGAGGTACCACTGTATTGTTATTTTCTTGCTTACCCCTGAACGTTTTATGCATTATCTACTAATATTTCAATTCCGGAAAAATATTTTTTCATGTATTCCTTCACTCCATCCCACTCACAAGATGAGTTTCAAAGCTTTACTTCAGTACAGTCTTAAATGCTAGTTACAAAAGAGAAATGTTTCAAGGAAAAAATACAAAGTAACACATTGCACTGAAGTAGCAGGCAACGTGGTTCAGCCCTTTGTCCTTTATGAAGTTCAGTAAACTTTCCTCTCTCTGCTCCCAGAGAGAGTTCCTAAGCTTGTTCAGCACTGCGGAGCTTAGCTTCATCTGCCTCTTCCTACTGCTAGCCATCCCTGACTTCTCAAATTTCCTCTCCTGCTGTAAGAGATCTGCAGCTTGTCCTTCCAGCTATGACTCATCGGATAGCCAAGGGAAAAGCGCCAGCCTTCCGCTTTCACCTAGAGTAGAACCTATTGCTTAATGTACACTTCTCTGCTTTGCAAATGCAAACCATTACAGAAGTTTGAACTTTGATGCATACAAACATTGCGTGGACAGGCAGAGTCCCCAGATCCCGAGCGGTCCCCCCGTCATGTGGAATAACGACTCAAGACAACGTGCTATGGGATTAAATTGGCCACAACTTTATTATACTTCAGATGTGGGTAGACCTTGGCTCAGGCATTGGGCATTCTCCCTCCCCAGTCCCCAGCTGGGGATCTAGGGAGCATCAGGGTTATCCAGTGTGTGGGGGGGGGATGGGCCGGCTCTGGAGAACATATGTTCAAGCAGAGATAGCCGCCCCCGTTACGCCGCCGCCGCAGGGGAGAGCAATGACGACCTTTCGGCGTACGGTCAAATCCTCCCTTCAGAAACCCCTTTAACGGGGAACCCTGGTATCGCCGTTGCAAAGAGGAAGATGGACAAAAGGATTCCGCCCAAGGCCTGATACCGCCAAAGTTGTGACGTTTTGCTACGGGAAAGGCGAAACCTGCCAATGCAGGGAAATTCCTTTCCGGCCCTTTGACAGCGACCTTAATGTAGCAGCGCCCGCACACCTGTGAAGAAAAGTTTACCTGCAAAACCTATGAAGAAAAGTTAACCTGCAAAATAATGCATTAACTGAGGGTGGGTAGGGTAGGAGAAGCTCTGGAGCCAAGTGAGGATTCCCAGGTAAGATCCTCCCTCTATTGTGTGGGCAGGTAATCCCTCCCCTACCTAGCCTGATCTCCTTGGCAATGCTTCCCCCAGGTGGGATTGGACAACTGACTGAGGTAGGCGGAGACCTCCAGGTATCCCACCTGAGGGAAGGCGAAGCCAAGCCTATGCTGTTGGAGCCGCTCCAGATCTAGGGGCTGCGTGCGTCCATGCAAAGGTCGCCCCCCGTTTTAGGCGGGGAGCGGTCATCATATTTTATTCACATTAATCGTTTAACTCTAACAAGCAGTTAATAATTTTTTTATTTAAAAAATCCTCCTCAAAATCTCAAAACGAAACACTCTTTCCTGTCCCACAAATTGTATATGCTTCCTCAAACTTCTCTGGCTTTCAGCTGTCTGCACCACCCTACTAATTCTTATCCAAAAGTATAGCAAAGAGGGGACTCTTGTGTGACTCTAAACAGGAAAAAAAACCATGTAACTGTTTGGGCTGCTAGAAAGTTAGCCCTGGTAAGGGAACTGTTACTCAGTCCTTTGTTATGAAGCCTGTCCAGCACAGCCATTCTAGCTGATGTGGGAAGGGTCAGGGCTGCTTTGGAAATGTGGTAGCATTAGCCTATCAGAATCGCACACTGGTTCTGAACTTGGTCAGAGCTGTTTCCCTGAAGGGCAGAGAAGAAGCAGGGAATGTTACTTTGAGCAGTTTCTTCGTTTCATTTTGTCTTGTATTTGCTTTGTGACCTTGCTAAAGGGTGAGACGTGGGTGAGAGCTGGGACGCGGGTGGTGCTGTGGGTTAAACCACAGAGCCTAGGACTTGCCAATCAGAAGGTGGGCGGTTGGAATCCCAGCGACGGGGTGAGCTCCCGTTGCTCAGTCTCTGCTCCTGCCAACCTAGGAGTTCGAAAGCATGTCAAAGTGCAAGCAGATAAATAGGTATCACTCCGGTGGGAAGGTAAATGGCGTTTCCGTGCACTGCTCTGGTTCGCCAGAAGCAGCTTAGTCATGCTAAGACCTGGAAGCTGTACGTTGGCTCCCTCGGCCAATAAAGCGAGATAAGCACCGCAACCCCAGAGTCGGTCACGACTGGACCTAATGGTCAGGGGTCCCTTTACCTTTACCTAAAGGGTGAGCTAGCTTTATATATATATACAGTGGTGCCCCGCAAGACGAACGCCTCACAAGACGAAAAACCCGCTAGACGAAAGGGTTTTCCGTTTTGGAGGCGCTTCGCAAAACGAATTTCCCTATGGGCTTCCTTCGCAAGACGAAAGCCCATAGGGAAATCTCCGGGACAGCAGGGAAGCGCAGCGCGTCTTCCCCGCTGTCCTCGGACCTCCTCCGAAGGCTGGCAGTGGGGCGGAGAGACCTCCTCCCGCCGCCAGCCTTCGGATGGCTGTCCTGAAGACTTGCGGTGGGAGGAGGGTTTTCCTTCCCACCGCCAACTTTCAGAATGCTGTTCTGAATGTTGGCGTGGGGAGGAAAAACCCTCCTCCCACCGCAAGCCCCGGGAACAGAGGAGAAGCGCTGCGTGCCTTCCCCTCTGTTCCCGTACCTGTCCTGAAGGCTTGCGGTGGGGAGAAAAGCCCTTCTCCGCACCGCCAGCCTGGCAAGCGGTCTCCATAGGAACGCATTAATTGATTTTCAATGCATTCCTATGGGAAACCGTGCTTCGCAAGACGAAAAACTCGCAAGAAGAAAAAACATGCGGAACGAATTAATTTCGTCTTGCGAGGCACCACTATATATATATATATATATATATATATATATATATATATATATACCTTTATCATTTACCCTTCATTTTTTTGAATTGGGGATCTTGGATGGTAAATAGTGGGTGGTTTGCATTGCGTAAGTGTAAACAAAACATGAATTCAAGAAAGTATATCATATGGTATAGCTTAATTTATAAATAAGAGGTATGGAGTCAATCTCATTTGAAAATTACATTTGGAACCTCTTACATCAATGTCCATAGATGTGCAGAGAATGAATGATATTTTTGAAAGAGAGGAGGAAACCATGGCACTCGGCACATGCGTAATGGCACACTTTCCTACGTTAGTTCTGCACAAGTCCTAATGTAATGAAAACAGCAAGGTGAAAAATTGCAGCCCTACCAAGTGAAAATGTTACCAGCTGCCCCTGACATGCACGTATAGTTTTCTGCCTGGGTGTCATTTGTGAAAATGCAACCTGTTTTTAATTTGACCTTAGCATTTCAATTCGTTTTGTCCTGGCATTTGTTTAGCAGCTATAATTCAGGAGTCTATCACAATGCCAAATTCATCTCCTCTTAAGGTTGCAAAGAACCCTCACAATTAAATCATTAATTGGCACACAAAGTACCCTCTGATCGCACATTGTTCCCTGGGGGATCTCCAAGTTTTACTGCATGCTATTCAACCGTGGTTTTAATAATGGTGTAATCCTACCCTGATCACAGCTAGTATGTCTAACATCATAAGCACACTAAAACGATTCATTAAACAATCCCATAACTTCTCCTGCACCCATAACCATAAGCAGGTTATTTATTTTACTGCCAAAAACTTCAAAGACATGGAAGAGTAGGTCATGCTTGCTAGTTCAATTGGTACAGAAAACTGCCTTGTGCAACAGGAAGAACTCCTGTGAATCTTAATTCATTTAGGCTGTTCGAGTATCTGGAGGCTTAACATGATTGCCATGCTATTTGGAAGGACAAATCAGTCAATCAATATCGGTGAGAGATATGTTTTTCTTTCTTCCCTGGTACAGGCGCTGCCCTTCTGAATTGCAGAAGGCTCCCTGTCATTTTGCTTGAACATTCAGAACAGGGTAAACTGTAAATTTAACACAACAAGCAGCAGCAGCAGCAGCAGCTGCTGCCGCTGTTGCAAAAGCGAGTTCAAGAGACATTTCCCTTACTTGCCGCTTGCTCCTTTGAGCAATGTAATCAGTCTTAGCATTATCACATTCACTTTACATTTACCCTTTAGGCTGATTTTTTTTTTCCTTTAGAAAAAAAAAAAGAGAAATCAAATCACAGCCACACAAGGGCGCCAGGCAGAATTACGATGACTTTCTTGCTAGTGCCTGCATTACATTTATATTAGAGTGCTCAGTCTAATCTTTCTCTCTTTACTACTTACATACTTACTGTCAGGAATGAAAGGAAGGTTGGGAGGCGAATTGGAGGTAATTCAATCCAGTGCCCTGAACTGTGGGATACCTTCTCACCCGAGCATCCTTACCGATCTGCTCTCGTAATAGAATTCCATCCTCTCTGTATCTCCTATTTTCACCATAATCCTATGATACTGGACACGTTCAAATAAGGAACAGGAACAAAAAGTGGCAAGCCGCAGAAATAATGTGCTTCCTGCCCCCCCCCCCCATGCTCAAGAGGCTGATTAGAAACTTCCGCTTCTCATAATTTGATTTTTTTGTCCAAATGCAGCCAGCTAATCATTTAGCCTCAAGATAGAAACCCATCTTGGGGGTATTTGGAATTGCTGCTATTCTTGCAATTTGTAAACTTTGTTATTCATTACCTACAATTATTCATTTGTATTGTTATAAATTGGGAAGGAGGGGGCTAAAACACTAGAAATTAATAAATGGTAGGATTTTAATTATTTGGGATGTGAAGGGAGAACTACAAGCTGCAGAGGAATTCCTGGGCCAACCTATGCCAAAGTGGTCAAGCTAGGGCCATTAAGAAACAAAACTGGGACATTGAGGGCTATTGGAAATGCAAGAGAACTTGCCCTGAGGGGTGAACGGAGACTGAGGGGTTTGGAAGGTTGCCAGGGTAACTGGGTGTGAGGTGACAGGGTTTTTTTAGCAGGGTGTTTTGGGAAGAAGGAGGAAGAAGAAAAACTGGGATCCATCTTGGGCAGGCTGGCTGAAGGCTGGCTGGGAGAGATGCCTTAGATTCCTGGGCCACACTACTATGGGGTACAAACCTCACTTGAAATGACCATGCTGTAAGATCTGGAATCCCTCAATGCAGACTGAAGGTGTAACTAGGTGAATAAACCATATTTCTTAAAGCTAGGACAGTCCAAGACGGAAGACAATCACTGCATGCTCACAGCATGGTGGCTCTCTGTTTGCTGCATTCATAGGTCAAGTTCATTGGCCCTTAAAGTTCCACATGGGGATTATTTGTGGTCATTAACATCCATTGATTTGTGCCTATCCCATACCCCTGCTTCTCTCCTTTTCGTTTGTTTATTTTCAAGACTTGTTTCTCAAATCCCCCAATTTTGTTCCCGGCTGTATGCAGAAGCAATACTTTTAATAACGCAGCATAGAGGATTTTGCCTGACATTTTGAAAATTGATTTACTGCACTTTCTACAATATATTCAGATTAGTACTAATCTTGAACCTGCAATAGGTCTATGCTGCATTGATGGTGATGATTATGCAGCCTATAGGTATGTTGCAGTCTCTTTTTGCTTTCTATAATTGTGATTTATCGCCCATTTCTTGGAGAAATAACATCCCTGAGGAAATCAGGGCATGCCATTTTCACTTCTTCAGAGCCGTGTGTGCCATCTAAGCTCCACTAGATAAGTTGGAAGTAAACACCTTATAAAAATTCACCCAGGCCCAAAATGCTCAAGCTGTACATAGCAAAAAGCAGATAAGTCCTTTATGTGTTCTTCAAACAGCAGGCACAGCAAATGTGCTGGAATTTAATCACAATTAGCCTGCAAATGCATTACTAGCAACACCTATACATAACTGGTGTATTCAAAATACATGCAGAGTTTCTATAGCCTTCTTCACATTGCCACAGAGCTACTGTCTGAAACAAAAAGTATATTATACATCAGTGACTAAAAAGCCATTAGCTCAAAAACTTTCCTTCCTCTACTCACAACACAATTGCCGCCGTGTTTCTGTGTGGAAAAGGGCGCAGCTTTCTCAAACAAGATGTAAAGCATGCTTTTAGTTCAATTAAATAGAAATCTGTTCTTCTAGAACAGCTTTGACTCTGCTTCAGAAACAAATTGCTGATTTGAATAAGAATGCTTAGCATTTAAGAGACACCCCCCACCAATACTGTTTTGGTTTGTGTGTGTGTGTTTTTAAAAAATGGCTCCATTTTAATGCTCTCTGCATGATTACTTGGGACCCTTTTAAAGGCAAAAAGGTCCAGGCATCTGAAGGGCCACAGATTCCCCACATTTGCATCAAATCAATACAGTGGAACCTCTGGTTACGGACTTAATTCATTTCAGAGGTCCGTTCTTAGCCTGAAACCGTTCTTAACCTGAGGTACCACTTTAGCTAATGGGGCCTCCCTTTGCCACTGCACCACCGCCGCACAATTTCTGTTCTCATCCTGAAGCAAAGTTATTAATCCGAGGTACTACTTCTGGGTTAGTGGAGTCTGTAACCCAAAGTGTTTGTAACCCAAGGTGCTTGTAACCCGAGGCACCACTGTATGTGGTTAAAGGCAGAACTACACATTGCAATGAAATAGATCCCAAGCCTACATGCTTTTGGGACACAGGTGGCACTGTGGGTTAAACCACAGAGCCTAGGACTTGCCAATCAGAAGGTCAGCGGTTCGAATCCCTGTGACGGGATGAGCTCCTGTTGTTCGGTCCCAGCTCTAGCGGGAAGGTAACGGTGTTTCCGTGCGCTGCTCTGGTTCGCCAGAAGCGGCTTAGTCATGCTGGCCACATGACCCGGAAGCTGTACAGCCAGTAAAGCGAGATGAGCACCGCAACCCCAGAGTTGGCCACGACTGGACCTAATGGTCAGGGGTCCCTTTAGCTTTACCCACATACTTTCCTTGGGAAGCAAACAAGGGAGGAAAATGAACATTGCTTGGTATGGAGAGTGAAGTTGGCAATCCCTAACTCAATGAATCTGTGAACGATCTGTGATAAGATCTTAATTGCCACTGGCCAGCTAATTGCTTTATGGCCCCAGTGGTCCGGCACGCTTCTTAGCCAAGCTGCGCAGACCTTCTTCTCTCCGGTTTCGCCTTGCAGAGTGAAAACACAGCGGATCAAAACTGTTGCAGTCTGCTTCAGATCCAGACAAACACACCAAGCACCTGTTTGTCCAAATTCATCAGTTCTTTATTGCAGCAAATATTTACAGCTCAGCATTTCTCAGATTCTCCTGGACTGCTAGCATTCATGGCGTCCGTCTCTCTCAAAGACAAAGAGAGAACAACAAGTAGAGCTCCTCCCTCCTTCCAAACGTCAGAAGAATGGGAGGCACACTCAGAACAAACTTAACCCAGTAAGTTCTGAATCCCAACACCCCCTCTTGCCTCCATTCCTGAGGTGATTTGTGGATGTACCTTTGCAGACCTCTGTGAGATCAATCTCTTCCCCAATGCCTTGTGCCCTCTCCTGGCGTTCCTGTCAGGCATCTGTGGAACATCCTCACAACTCTCAGATTCGCACTGTGCGAAACTTACCCACGCACCTGTGGCCTGATACCTTTCAGGTGGAATTCCCTTCGTTGTGCGACTGGACCGCCTGGGCACAAACTCAGGCACTTCCTCTGACTCACTGTGGTCAGCAGGTGTGTCCTTTGCATCCTGGGATTCCCCCTCTGACTTAACACGTCTTCGAACCCTTGGAATTACCCTCACAGGAGAACTAGGCTCACTCTTGGGCTCCCTTTTTACAACTTGTGGAGATGCCCCATCCTGCTCCTGACTTTGGTCAGTGAGCTGATCGTCATCAGCAGACTCAGCCCCTGGCTCTCCTTCCTCCTCATCAGAACCTTCCTGCTCTGAATCAGAAAGACATTCTGAAAGAATATCGCGTCTGGCAGGGGTCTTTGACCTTTCCTCCTGCTTACAGAACTCAGCGTGTTTACTGATCAGCAGCTTACTCTGATCACCTGACGGGTACGCAAACCTCCATGCACGAGCCGCTGGCTCATACCCACAGAAGATCATTTTCTGGAACTTGGGTTCACCTGGCCCTCGCAAAGCTTCAGGCACTGGTAGCAAGGCCGTTGATCCGAACTCACGGAGGAAGTGTACCTGCGGTTTCCTCCCGTGTAGCATGAAAAACGGTGTGTCTCCTACCACTGAATTGTAGGACCGATTCCAGGTGAAGCTCACATATTTAACTGCCTCCATCCAAAACCTTGGAGATAACCCAGAATCTGACAGCATCACCTGTGCAGCCTTAACCAGAGCCTCACTTCTTAGCTCTGCCACCCCCCTCTGTTGAGGAGAAGTCACTGTGTGACTTATCCCTTTCTTGTGAAAGAACTTCTGCAAAGCAGACCCAGTAAACTGTGAACCTCTGTCACTAGCAATTTCCTGCACCTTCGTGGAGAACCTTAGTTCCACCTCCTCAATCCAACGTCTAATCAGCTGTGCTGCATCTTCCTTGGATTTGAGACCATGTGTCCAGGTGTTCTGCGAAAAATCATCCTGCAGCGTCAGCAGAAACCTGGCCCCTCCCAAACTTGGTTCCTTAATGGGACCCAACAGATCTATGTGCACAAGATCAAAAGGTTTTGTGGTTACCCTCTCCACCCTGGGGTAACTGCACCCTCTTACCTTTGCCTGTCTGCAAGCCTGACAATCTAGGACTCTTGCACATTCTTCAATCCTACAGCCTTTGCTAACCTCAGGTAGCACCTGTAGTTCTTCAAGACAAGCATGTGCTGTCTTCTTATGCCACGCACAAGAACATGAAACATGAGTGGGAACTGTAGCACGCAGGGCTTGTGCTTTCTCAACCTTCCCCTCACCCTCCAGAGACGTTTTAAGAATGAAGAGATCATTCTGCCCCTTTGCAACTCTGACCAGTTGCTTCCCTCCTTTGGAGATTGTACAAAAATCATGTTCAAAGCAAACCTTAAACCCCTTTTTCAACAAATAAGGCACAGACAAAATACAGTGTTGCACTCCTGGCACAATGCAAACTTCCATCTGCTCCTGCAAAACAGAAAAAAAGACATTTGCAATGTTATTCACATTTTTCTTTTCCCCACTTGCAAACTGAACAGTTTTCCCAGCCGGAATTGCCTTGCAATTCCACATCTCGACTGCAGGGGTCTCTGGGATCAGGTTGCAGTTAGCTGCTGAGTCGATTAGAAAGCGAAAATCAGTGTGTCTCTCAGAGCTGTCCTCAAACAAAGCCATACTGGCAACAAACGTCCCGCTGCCCCCTCTCTTTGGGCTTTTGCAGCAGTTCTCTCTGGTTGTCTTGGCAACCAACTCCCCCTTGCTCAGGACCTTGGCAGCTTCCGTAGAAGTAGCCTCCTCCGTTGCCTTGGAGACCGGTTTGGCCTCTGCGTTCCCACGCGACTCTTTAGGCCTTATCTTCACTTTGTCCAGGTGGCCGACCTTGAAGCGTCTAGCTCCTCTCCGCAGCCTTCCAGACTTTGCCTGATGACAACCCTCAGTGGAAAAATACTGCCCAGGGCTCCTTTCAGCTGGCCTGCCCCCCCTTCTTCCGGAAGAGCACTCTGTGCCAGCCCTGCCCTCGCTGAAACTGCGTTTCACTTCAGCACTCACAGTGGAAAACTTTTGAAACTTGCCTTTGGAATTCTCAGCCCCCCCCCGCCGTGCACCTCAGGGACTGGGGCTACAGCCATCTCCGGGCTCTTCATGACTTGCCCAGGGCCCTGGCCTCCTGCTGAAGTTTCACACAAACTTCTCAGCACCTCCCAGGCAGCCCTTGCTGACTTTACGCCCTCCAAACTGGGCAAAAGTGATGCATGTACGCATGCTTTTAGCATAGCAAGCTCTCTTTGCATTCTCTGCTGGCTATCTTCAGGCAACACAGCCTCAAAGCCTGTAATGTCTGTCCCTTCAGGACCTGGATTCAGGGGTAATGGCTCTTTCTGGCTTACATCCCAAAGCCCAGTAACCAGAAACCAACCCCTTACTCTTCTGGACCAGGTTGCCCAACTTCTTAAAGTGAGCTTTTCAAGCGGAACGTCCTCAAGGACCTGGCTGTCCGCCATTCTCTCCTCTTTCCCGGGGCCCCAGCTGTACTCACGTATCACCAGTCAGCTCTCCGGCACCCGATTTTTCAGCTGCTTTCCCAGCTCTCTGCCTCTCAGCATCAGGCAAAACACAGAACGCAGATCTCTGCTCCGCTTCAGTAGCGTCTTCCAGCTATTGCCAAGCTGACTTCAAACTTCAAAGCTCACCGGCAGACTCTCAGCAACAGTTTTATTAGCGGTAATTAGGTCCCCCATAACCTGTGAACGATCTGTGATAAGATCTTAATTGCCACTGGCCAGCTAATTGCTTTATGGCCCCAATTAGCCCCAGTGGTCCGGCACGCTTCTTAGCCAAGCTGCGCAGACCTTCTTCTCTCCGGTTTCGCCTTGCAGAGTGAAAACACAGCGGATCAAAACTGTTGCAGTCTGCTTCAGATCCAGACAAACACACCAAGCACCTGTTTGTCCAAATTCATCAGTTCTTTATTGCAGCAAATATTTACAGCTCAGCATTTCTCAGATTCTCCTGGACTGCTAGCATTCATGGCGTCCGTCTCTCTCAAAGACAAAGAGAGAACAACAAGTAGAGCTCCTCCCTCCTTCCAAACGTCAGAAGAATGGGAGGCACACTCAGAACAAACTTAACCCAGTAAGTTCTGAATCCCAACAGAATCCTCCTATAAATAATCCTCTGTCCCATGGAACAGATTCAGAGATGTTGTGGGGGCACACAGGGAGCGAGGAAGAAAGTGGGGGGAGGTCCCAGTGTGCAATCAGAAATCCTTGCACTGTTACTTGAATACTGTTTCATGTTTGCATAGGTAATTTATAGTTCTGCCATTACAGATCCTTCATCTGGCTGGATCCTGGCTGTTATAGCTCATTTGGAAATAATTCCCATGGATTTCAGTGGTATTTATTTCCAAGTAAGTGGGCCAAGGATCGCAGCCCGTACAAACTGGTTGGTAGATCAAAGTTCTGTGAAAATAAGAAAACATCTAACTCTGTAGAAAAAGTTAGTTCCTTGATCTTTAATGTATGTTGCCCTTTTGCTAAAATTATTTGGTGACTACGTGCCACAAAGAAAATGAAATAAAAGATATAAGGCTGCGTTTTCTTCTGTTGGATTTGGAAACTTGAAAAGCTACAAGTAGGTTTTATAATTTTGAATTGACAGTGCAAGCCTATACATGTCTACTCAGAAGTAAATCTCCTTATGTTTCCTCTGGAGTTCACTGATCCTCTTGTATATGTATATAGATCTGCAGCCTTGTGTATTTAAAATCATATACATGTGCTGTATATTTATTGTTTCTGTTACTGGAAGCAAATTTCCAGGTCCTCAATATTATTAGTGACAATGTCAAGGGAAGAATAGCATTTGCAGAGACAGATGATCCCAGCTGTAGCCAAGGAAGGGCACATGACCATAACCAATTTTTTACTGAGGTGTTTATGTAGCCTGGACCATTTCAGACTATAGGTGAAGGTGTGCAGGTTGTGAAACGCACCAGAAATGCTTCCATAGGGGGTGTTTAATACAGCAGGACAAAATGTGTAGAAGAAGAAGAAGAGTTTATCACTACCTGAAGGAGTCCCAAAGCAGCTAACATTCTACTTTCCCTTCCTCCCCCACCAACAAACACTCTGTGAGGTGAGTGGGGCTGAGAGACTTCAGAGAAGTGTGACTGGCCCAAGGTCACCCAGCAGCTGCATGTATTGGGCTCACGCATATGGGATGGAACTGCATTTTTCTGGTGGCACTTAGTCCTGGTGTGAAGATGCTCTACATGGACTGCTTCACACTTAGGGATACAGTTCTGCTCTCCATTGCTGTTGCGAGGCAATTTGCTGGAATGGCTCAACCCACCCACCCATCACTCTCTCCCTCCTCCCCCCTCTCTACTTTATTAAAATACAAATTTGTGAGTGGTTGCTTAGGCATTGGTTGCGACTATCTGCCCCCACCATGGGGGACAGACTGACATTCCGCACAATGCGAAAGTCAGAATAGGGGAATACACTTGGGGGTAACGACGGAGCAGGGAACCTGCCCTCACCCCAAATGCAACCAGGAGCTCATTGCTATGGCCCGAGCCCCCCTGACAGAGTGGACAAGCAATAGCTAGCCCCCAATTCCTTTAACGGAATCCCTTGCAGCAGCAGCATTAGAGGGGCAGGCACTCAACCTACCAAGGGCAGGCACTCAACCACTGCCCCTCAACCAACCAAACCATAAACCAATGCCTAACTGCAACCTTACAAGTTGTGACAATTTGCTACGCAGTAGGCAAAAATCAAATGGCCCCAGCCAATCAGCCAGATGGACAAAATTCCTACCGGGCCCCTGCCCAAAGAGCAGATGACCCCATGACAGGCATAGCAAGGTCAAAGTGAACAACCCTAATTCTAGGGGGGGGGGAACGGGCAATCCGATGCACAGTCGAAAAGAGGAAGCCCTAGCCACATGCAAGGAGTTTTAGCATTTCTGGCTGTCAATCAACAAATGGCAACATAAACTTCTTCCCAACAACAAGGGAAGCCCCAATCACATCAGTGGCCAACAATCAATTACTCCGCCCCCAACTTTGGAGTGTTCTGGCGGCCCCCACCACAACACGTGCTCTCCATGAAGGAGAACACGCTTTGGTGCTTTGGAACAAATTTCAGTGCCAGCACCAGATTGGACCTTATATTTGCCAGTCAGTCTTGCTAGCCAGTTGGAGAGAGGTTGGGAAGGTCTACATCACCCTTCTCTGAAGTGCAGCATAAGTTATTCTTGGTGCTGCCCACCATTCTGACCCTCAAACATCGCCTTGTGGGCTTCGGCTACTCACTGTTTTCTTGTAGAACAGTAATGACCACTCCCCGCCTAAAACGGGGGGCGCCCTTTGCATGGACGCGTGCAGCCCCTAGATCTGGAGCGGCTCCAACAGCATAGGCTTGGCTTTGCCTTCCCTCAGATGGGATACCTGGAGGTCTCCGCCTACCTCAGTCAGTTGTCCAATCCCACCTGGGGGAAGCGTTGCCAAGGAGACCAGGCCAGGTAGGGGAGGGATTACCTGCCCACACAATAGAGGGAGGATCTTACCTGGGAATCCTCACTTGGCTCCAGAGCTTCTCCCACCCTACCCACCCTCAGTTAATGTCTTATTTTGCAGGTTAACTTTTCTTCACAGGTATGCGGGCGCTGCTACGTTAAGGTCGCTGTTAAAGGGCCAGAAAGGAATTTCCCTGCATTGGCAGGTTTCGCCTTTCCCGTAGCAAAACATCACAACTTTGGCGGTATCAGGCCTTGGGCGGAATCCTTTAGTCCATCTTCCTCTTTGCGGTGGCGATACCAGGGTTCCCCGTTAAAGGGGTTTCTGAAGGGAGGCTTTGACCGTACGCCAAAAGGTCATCATTGCTTTCCCCTGCGGCGGCGGCATAACGGGGGCGGCTATCTCTGTTTGAACATATGTTCTCCAGAGCCAGCCCATCCCCCCCCCCTGGATAACCCTGATGCTCCCTAGGTCCGTGGCTGGGGACTGGGGAGGGAGAATGCCCAATGCCTGAGCCAAGGTCTACCCACATTTGAAATTTAATAAAGTTGTGGCCAATTTAATCCCATAGCACGTTGTCTTGAGTCGTTAGTCCACATGATGGGGGGGACCGCACAGGATCTGGGGACTCCGCCTGTCCACGCAAATGATTTTTTGCTGCCATTTATCATTGACTTATTACAGTGATGTTGCGCTGTTTTGCATTAATCACCAAGTCTTTCCCACAGCCTCTTCCATCATATCACATGCATGGAGAGGTTCAGGTTTTTCCCCTCACAGAGATTTGCTGTGCTGGTTTGATTACAAGGTTGGTTTGTGGTTTGTCCCAGCTTGGGCCTAAGTAACAGGACAGGATGGGTTTATATGCTTTTATCAAGCTGATACAAGAGCTTCGAGGGAAATTTTATGCTTCAGATTTCTTCATATATCAGTTACCACAGTTATGGTATGAACATGAATACAGTCTTGTACCTACATTTCTCTCCTAAGGTCTCTCCCACTTTGTTATGTGATAGCTGAGGGGGCAAGTTGTCTTAGCAGAATCTCAAATCTCTTTATCAAGAGCATAATTTGTGAGGGTCATGTCTTCCTCTCAAACGCATCCTCCCTTCTATCTTGATCCTATTTTTCTCATCCTCCCTTAAGCTTTTCCTTTAAAAAAAAAAAGTGACATGAGCTATCTGCTGCTTGAAGAAGAATACATACATACAATTGTAATAGACCTCTTATGCACTTGATGTGGGAACAAAAATGACATTAACAGGAACGAAGATTTATTAAAAGCGGAAAAAACTGAATGGAATAATAAGCCTTTGGATCTGCAGATAAGGCAGGAATCAGCAGGCCTATGCTTAGGCTATGAAGGATTTCCATGGTTGTCATTTCTGTGTATTTACTTTAGATAATGTTGTTTTGTGCTCTGTTAAGCTTGCAGAAGAGAGAGTAGTGATCAGATCAGGCATTTATTCATTTGAGGGAAAGAAGGGGGGGAAGCAAAGTCAGGCACTAGTTCTTAGCTGCAAAGTTTATTCATACTGAATGGAATGCGATGGAAGCAGTTCAAGGAGAGCAAGAGACAAAAGGAGCTGGTATCTCAGGAGAGATGATGGAGTGGCCCTGCTTTCTTGCTCTGACTCTACTATAGCCTTAGGAAATAGCTGCTCTTAGGTACCAGTTGTAGGATGGAAGACCCATATAGCTGGTCTTCCCAGAGAGCTGATGTTGGCCCTGCTTCTCTTCTGTTACACAAGAATTTGGTTTGGTCTATTGCACCTAGATTCTTGGTTTTCCATCTGTTTCACATTAATTTCGATGTGTGTTTCCAGACCTCATAATTATGGAGAAGAACATGAAGAATACTCATGTTGCCAGCTCCATTATCAAGCCACTCAGCCGACCAAGTGTTCAATCACAGTTTACCAACAGCCGTTCCCTTTGCAATGTTTGGTCTCAAAAACAAACAAACAAACAAAAACTTATCCAAAAGCATTTATTTTATAATATTCAATTGCAGTCTTAATCTTCATGAACGCTGCAACTTTTGTCAAACAATCACCCAGTCAGAACTTGGTAAGGGATGAGAAGGTGCAAATGCTATTATGCAGTGATAAAACAGATGCACAGCTAATGGAAGAAGAATCATTTCACCCCAAACAATGGTAAAGGTAAAAGGACCCCTGACCATTAGGTCCAGTCGTGACCGACTCTGGGGTTGCAGCGCTCATCTCGCTTTATTGGCCGAGGGAGCTGGCGTGCAGCTTCCAGGTCATGTGGCCAGCATGACTAAGCCGCTTCTGGCGAACCAGAGCAGCACACGGAAATGCCATTTACCTTCCCGTTGGAGCAGTACCTATTGATCTACTTGCACTTTGACGTGCTTTCAAACTGCAAGGTTGGCAGGAGCAGGGACCGAGCAACAGGAGCTCACCCCGTTGTGGGGATTCGAACCGCTGACCTTTTGATCGGCAAGTCCTAGGCTCTGTGGTTTAACCCACAGCGCCACCCGCGTCCCAATGGTACAATGGTAGTGAGTAGCAAAAATGTCTTGGAAATCAACAAAAAAATTGAAACATCAGTGACCTTAAATGGAGTTAATTTTAGGAATTACCTAGATTCTTGGTTTTCCCTCTGCTTCATATTAATTTTGATGTGTGTTTCTAGGTCTCATAATGATGGAGAAAAACAAATAACCTTGCCAAGCTGCTCCCAATACTATTGTTATCACCCAGTCATAGGTCCTCCTATGTCTACCCTAGTCCCATGGGAATACCTCCTTTAAGCCATGGTGGCTAAATGCAATGTCCATGTTCGGAATCATTGTACCTCTGGACACCAGATGATATGAATAAGCAACAAGGAAAGGGGACTTGAATGCTTTGCTTGTGAACTTTACTGGAGTACCTGACTGGGTAAGATTGACCTTTGGTCAATGACAATGGGCAAGATTGACCACATGACAATGGGCAAGATTGACCTTTGGTCTGATGTAGCAAGATAGTGCGTACTGTTTTTTGCCTCAGCTACACCAAAATATCCCACATGCACTGCCCATCGCTTTGCAGATTCATTTGTCTCTTGATTCCCTTTTGCAAATAATCCATTTTGCACCAGAACACTCAGTCAAAACAAATCTCTGACTAGACGCCTTCTCCCTGCATCTCCCTGCACCCATAATTTGTTCTCAATTTTCTCTTTCTATGCCCTCTCCATGTTTTACACCCATTTTACTCACCCCTATAGGCTTTTGCTTTGTAGCTAAGCCTGTTTTCCCAGCATAGGCAAAGGGGTTGTAAAGAGCATTGCTCATAGCAAGATCCACCATTGATCAATATATACAATAAATATAGCTATGAGACATGATTTATCTGTCTTCTTTCCTCTAGCCCTCCGGAGCTTTGGGACTTGATAGAGCTTTCATGGGTTTTAAACTTTGCACAGATTTTCCTATAAACTGTTTCACACACACACACACACACACACACACACACACGTTACTGCAGACTTCTTAATGATACTGGCCCAATGCACTTAGAAGCTACTGAAAAGATGTGCATAATAATAAAAATAAAACAGGCCGGATAGGCTTCGACTAAATTGGGAGCTGTGAGCCATTCTTCTATAGAGTCCGTCCTAATAAAAATGTGACGGCTTGAAAATGAACACCATTGCTTCAAATAGATTACAAGAAACTATATAGACGTGGGACTTTTTGCTCAATAAAATGTAACAGGGCATATTTTTACAGAGCCATTTTTATACTCATTGGTTGCCCTATGAAACACAAGGCCAAAACCCTACAGTCTCCAGCCTACCAAAATATGCATTAATGTGGACATAAAGCACACTCTGGAGCATGTTATTGAGACTGCACAGTAATAGGCTCCTGAAATGTTCATTTAGGGGGCTAAATAGTTTTCTGAAACTTCTCACTGAATATGGCTACCATCTCTTAGCTTCTGTGATCTCCTGATAGCATTGTCTTACAAAACTAGCACCTGAGAACGAGACTCACAAAGTAGCTCAATTAGTCCTTTTATCTATCCTGTAGCTTTCTAGTACTCAAGCAGAGTACTTTGTTCATGCTCACAGTGTAACTCTTTTAAGCAGAATCGAATGAAGATTTATTAATGTGAATAGTCCTACATTTCCATTTGATTGACCACTGCCAATTAACACTTAAAAGATATTGGCTGTGCTGGCTAGAGCTAGTGAGAGCTTTAATCTCAAACATCTGTAGGACACAAGGCTGGGGGCAGCTGGTCTAACCCAAATGAGTTTGATACCCTGTTTAAAGCTGATCCAGGAGGGGGGCCACCAGGGGGCGCATTGGAAGATGGCCAACAATAACATCTCTCCGACCCACATGAGGTAATTAAGAGACTGATATGGGAGTATGCAGCCTCCCAGCCCCCCTAAGGGAATGGGGGGGACTGCCTTGCCAGCTGTGCCCATAATTCACCCCCGGATTCGAAAGAAGGGGGTGACCGGGCACTTGGCAGAAAGCTCTCATGTGAGGCTGCTCTCCCGGATGCTATCTCTGATTGTGCACTGGTTTGCATTACTTCAAAATATATAATTGGATAAAGAAGCAATTGCACATACTTCAAACGAAGATCGGGTGTAAAGACTGCTGATTAATGGGACCTCTGTGTGCGGAGCAACGGGCTGGATAATAAATCAAGTGAAGACTCATCATTAAGAGACTGGTATGTCGGACTGAAATGGAAAGGGGGGGAGGGAAAAAACTTTTCTTTTTTTGTCTTATGTGAGTACCCAATAATCCTCCCTCCCAGAGAGAAAAAATCGTTGCAATTTAATAATCACAAGCTGGAGATTAAAAGCTGTGTGGAAATGAATTTTTGAACAAATAACAAAGAAAGGCTGGTGGAAATATCCGGAAGGGAAGGAAAGCTTTGTGACGCAGTTTCAAATAGATTCGTCAAGACGGCCTGCCTACAGGAGGATGGGGGGAGGAGGACCGTGGTCATCGGAATGTGAATGTATGGTTTTCGGAATGTGAATTTGACCCGGCAGGGCCCCCCTGAGATACAGTTTCGCAGGCCGGTGGAAATCACGGACAGACTGTAATAATGTTGTTTACGGAGGTGTGGAAATGGCGGCTGTCCCTTACGTGATATGGCTCCTGGAGAGTGTAAAATCGACACAGGATATGTTTGTTTTCAACCCTTGTGAAGATTATCAGAGATCTCAAAGAAAGGAATATATGATTACAACAAGAAGATGAGGAAAATAATGAGACTGTTTGGACAGAACTGGATAGAACTGTGAAATTAAAGCAGCAGCAAGAGCGATGTTTGGTTCCCTTTCGGAGCGCGAAGTATGGGTACCCCCAACAAAATTTTAAAAATTTGGCTGTATAATTTGGAACTAATGTGATTTGGAATTAATGTGATTTGATTGGCCTGTTAATAAAAATTATTTATAAAAAAAAAAGCTGATCCAGGAAAAAGGATAATGCCACCTAGTTTGCATTACTAAAGGTAGAGCATGACATTAGGAATGTTGCAAATTATCTCAAGTTGCCAGCTCCATTATCAAACCATTCAGCCAACCAAGTGAGTTCTATTGTGATTAATCACACTTTACCAACAGCAGTTCCCTTTACAATGTTTGGTCTCAAAAAACAAAAACAAAAAACTTATCCAAATCATTTTACAATATTCATAGGTTTCGATCACCGTCTTCCTTGTGAATGCTGTGACTTTTGTCAAACAATCACCCAACCAGAACTTGGCAAGGGACAAGAAACTGCAAATGTTATTATGCAGTGATAAAACAGATGCAAAGCTATTGACAGAAGAAATATTGAGTATCAATCAATCAATCAGCCTTTATTGGCATACAGAGAAGACAGGAATATATGAATATATGAAACATAGAACTGGCATCTCTTCACAAGAGAATATGATAACAAAGAGTAGTAAAAATGTCTTGGAAGTAAACAAAAACGATTAAAACATCAGAGACCTTAAATGGGGTTAATTTTAGGAAATATATGTTTTTAAAATTATCTGCTTTTATTATCATCTGACCACTTTTATGATCTCTGTCACTTTATGCTTTTACTATCTGAATAAGACTGTAAGGGAAATACTATTATATTAATGATATTTAGGGATATGCATTGTTATGGAAGAAGGCAATGTAATTGAAATTACCTGAACTTTTTGTCATATTAAATACCATATTACCTTTGACTCATATTCTTTCTCCTTATTCAGTGCCTAGTCACAGTACCCAAATTGAAGTAGGAGACACACACGAAAAGCATTGCACTGATCCATAGAGTAATTGCACTTAAATGCTTGCACTTGTTAGAAAATTGAATTCCTTTTGTAGATGGGAAAGAAATTAAAATAAAAATGCTGTGAAATCATTTTAACACTATTGCATTTCATTAGGTAACAGCAGACCTCATTAGTGACTATTACCTACCACTTTGACATAAAATGCAGCACTCATTATATTTTTATTAACCAAACGGTACAGTAAGCAGATGTCTCGCGAAACCAATTCCTCTCCTACAATTACTTATACACTTCAATTCCCTCTGATAAACATAAAAGGTTGAAACGTCAGCAGTGGACTTTGGTTGCTTTACAGCAGGTAAGATAACCAACCCCATATGCCACACAGAGTGACATGAACTAACATTTAGTCTTATATTTGCACTGCGATATGTGAGCATGTAAAACACTTAAACACTGTTGCCTTTGGGTCAAGCTGAACACTCTCTATTATCGGATCTCCTGACATGTTTTTGTTTTGTTTGTTTTTTACTTTAAAGCACAGGGAACGTTGAATTTGTTTAGAACTGCAGCGCTGTGGGAAGAGGGGGTTGTGTATTCAGCACTGCACAAGTAAGAGTTATGTGGGACCTCCCCTTCTCCTTTCACCACACAGCACAAAAATCTTCTCTAGAGGAGCACAGAACCCCCTGGAACAGATTTTGAAAGTGTAGGAGAGCTGCAGGAGAGAGGACAGAAGTAGGAATTTCTTTTAAGCAAGCAGAAATTTGTTGCACAATCAGAAGTCTGTTCTGCAAAGATAGCAGTGGAATATTAAATGTCCATTTGCTATCAATACAACTGCTCAGTTTTCTTACGACTTTTCACATTTTAGGTTATTGCTCTAAAACTAAAGAAAGTCTGATCTCAGCTAGTCCTGTGTATATTTTGCCCACACCTCCACTTTTTCACTTGCTTAAATATCTTTTTTGCAAAACAGAGCCTAAAGGAGGCGAATCTTTATTTTTTATTTTTCCTGCTTAAAAATGATAATAAAAAGGTACATCTGTTTTCAGCTAATTCAAGCCAGCTAACTCAGGGGGTAAAAACTGAGGAAGGAAGATATATTCTCCCAATGGGCAAAAGTGACAAATTGTGGTTTGGCTACCCTTCTGAAGACATATCGACAAAGCAGGCAGGCGCACATGTCTAATTCAGCTTCAGATCCCTTTTCTATTAGTGTTTTGCAGGTAGAACGCATTCCATTGGGGAGGCTTTTAATTGAGGACTGGCTGTGCGGTATAGCAATGCAAAAGCAGAACGCCTTCCGACTTCCACTTACAAATTAAATACAATCCTACGGGATCTTAAACTGGCAGGAATTTGAAGAAAATTAAATGTTAATATGTGCGGTTATACATTTTTACACCCACAGACATCAAATATATAAAGGCATTAACTTTTCCTTCCTTGCAGTTTTTGTGTGATGCATGTGCTGGTGTGGAAGGTTAAATCTTATTGGTAAAGGGGAAGTTCAATATCAGATCACGCATTGGCAGGATAATGCGTGCACACAGAATTTGAGCCTTAGAGTATTCGAATGGTGTCAGGGAACTGCCATCGGAAAGACAGGAGGTGGAGGGGCTCTCAGAAGTCAGGAGAGACTCAGCAGCGGCGGAAGGCAGCAGCAGGGGGAGAGTGGGAAATCAGGGAGAGAGAGAGACGAAGAAATGGCTCAGGGAGTCTTCCAGCGATAACAGCGGAGAAGTCTCAGGTCCTCCCATAGGTACACCCACTTCTCGCCGAAAACTGTCGCGCCGAGAATCTAGACGACGCGTTTCCGTCAAGGAGCTTTTATGCTGGAGTAGATTCCGTAAATGCCCACTGTCGGATTCTGCCAGCGACTGAGGGAGCCATGCTTAAGGGCTCCGCTAAAAAAACAGAGCCTTGCTAAGTTGAGCAAACTCTGAGGGACTAAGCTTTACGCACAAGCAGCTCATCATCCCATCACAAATGGTTTGCAAACATTTTCCTTCTTTATTTCCCCCCATCCTGAAAATTCAGCATTGCTGCAGAATTCAGCAAGAACTTGGGATGGCTACTAGAATGCAAATTCTATCTGCAAGAAAGCAAAACTGAATTATTTGAATGATACATATGGTGTGGTAAACCTTCTGCCCCCAACCGCTCGCCCCTCCCTCACCTGTCTTTGCTCCCCAGCCAGACCAGGCTTCTTGAGCAGGGTTGGCAGGCAGGGTTTACATTTACAAAAACAGAACAAACTAGAACCGGTAAGGCTGCCACCACTCCCTTTGGTCCGGGGAACTCAGAGCCACAGCCCAGGGAGAAGGCTGTGCCCCATTATTGCTAGTTATCCCCACTCCACAAGTTGTATCCACAAACTTGCAGACAGAAATTACACGGTAGAGCGTAACCAAACGTAAGGCTAGGAATTAGCTTTCCCCCTGGAAAGGCACACAAACCAAACAGTTTCTTCTTTAAAAATTTATTTTAAAAGAACATAAGAAAACATGTTAAAATAGCAGGCACTTCTTTGGTAAGTTACAAGCAAGGAAAACAAGAACATTGTAAAATCAAGCTGACTTACATACTCACACCTAAGAGACAGATAGAATGGTTAAAGTCCTTCCAAAGTTCTGCATTCAAAGTCTTTTCCGAATCTCCATCACAAAGGGTGAAAGGACGGCTACTAGTTTGAACATCAGCAGCCGGGCAGTTTGTGGATTGCAGAGCGTGCTTTCTCAGCCATTCCCAAGATCTTTTATCCCCAATTTGCACATAGCATCAGAACCCCGAAACCAATCATAACTCCTGATTATTTTTCAAATTCTCCAATGACCGGTCAGCGACCTAATCAATTTAACTTCTAGCAGCTGGTCTCATTAAAAGGCCAGAACTTAAATCAAAGGGGTTCCTCCCTTCCTTGGCGTCTATGCAGATACACATTCTCAGGCAATTAAGGCAGATAACATCACTGAGAGAATGCACATAACTTCAGACCCAGGTGTCAAAGCTTTCATTAAATCAGGGGTTTCCTTTCTCATAGTAAATCCCTCACACCCTGGGAGCCTGTTAGTCTGAGGTTAAAGGGACAGGACTTATTTCCCATAGTCCTTGTGGCTTGTTGGCTACCCACAAGGCCTCACTCCTGTTGCTTGACCAAGGAACAGAGACTAACTTTACTACATATGGAATGAAGTGTAAAAGCTAAGGTAAAAGATAAAGGACCCCTGGATGGTTAAGTCCAGTCAAAGGCGACAATGGGGTTGTGGCACTCATCTCACTTTCAGGCTGAGGGGGCCGGCGTTTGTCCACAGACAGCTGCCCAGCTGTCCACAGACATGTGTCCAGCATGACTAAACCACTACTGGCACACAGAGGACCGTGATGAGTGCCAGAGTGCATGGAAATGTCATTTACCTTCCTATAGCAGCAGTACCTATTTATCTACTTGCACTGGTGTGCTTTCAGACTGCTAGGTTGGCAGAAGCTGGGACAGAGCAATAGGAGCTCACCCCGTCATGGGGATTCAAACCGCCGACCTTCCAATCAGCAAGCCCAAGCAGCTCAGTGGTTTAGACCACAGCACCACCTACATTGGGTTGGCTACTAGAATGCAAATTCTATCTGTAAGAAAGCATAACTGAATTACATGAATGATACATGTGGAATGAAGTGTAGGTGGGTTCCCATGAGGCAAGATGTATTACTACATAACTGGGAAACAGGGGCAAAGCAACCGCTTATATACATTTCTGAAAGCCTGGGCCACTCCCACTCCCAACGTGATTGGCTATCTAAACTTCCAAACTGTGAATCATGATTCAGAGTTCAAGGGGCAATGGCAGAGGCCCAAATCCTGAAATGTTCTGTGATTGGACAACATGTATCGAATCAGAACACAGGAGCTCAGAATCCTTAGTTGAGACTCAAGCTCAGGCAAACGCAGACGACTGACTACATAACATGGAAGAAAAATATTTAACCTGTTTCTACTCTGGGGGAGCTTCAGAAATTATTCCTGGAGCCAAAGTGAGAAAAGGCTACCCACAATGACAAGTATTCTGTGTCTGTTGTGGCTCCCATCAGATCCGGTGTTTGTTTTGTTGGTTTTTAATTTGAATTTCCACATGGTGTGTTAATGCAATGGCTCGTGTTTATGCCATTTCTCTCCCCACGTTCCTCACAAACATTTACATTATGGCTCCTTTTTAAAGGAAACCTTAAAGAAAACTGCAGACAGCAGACTGGAAGGAAGCTCCACTCTTTCTTACAGTTTATAAGATAGGTCCTAACAGATACTGCAAAAGATGCCAGAAATGAACTTTGCCCATTGTCACTACCTACAGTTGCTTCAGATTTTAGAGACAGGGTGGTCTTGTAGTAAGGTTAAAGCTTGCTGAGAAATGATATATAATGAATTGAAAAGGGTGTTTAAAATAATGTTTGCAAAAAAAAAAACCAGAAGCTTTTCTTTTCGGAATTATAGGGACAGAACTACCAAAACTGTATCGAAACTTATTCATGTATGCTACTACAGCAGCAAGAATGTTACTTACCCAAAAATGGAAAGAAGCAGAAGTCCCAGCAAAGGAAGAATGGATACAAATCTTATGGAGTATGCAGAAATGGCAAAACTTGCTGGAAGAATAAGAAATCGAGATAACAAACTTTTTATAAACGAATGGAAATGGTTTATTGAATATTTACAGATAAATCGTAAACAGATAAAAACATTGGCAGGATTATTGTAATAACCTGAAGTTTTATAAGAACATATATTTAAAACAGATGAATAAATGAGCAAATTAAGTTAATTTGGATATGCAGAAGATCTTAAAAATAAATTTAAGGAACTGCAGAATGTTTAAGGAACCGCAGAAAGAGGGGGAAGCAATTCAAGTTTTGAAATGTTAAAATGATTGTAAAATTAGTGAAATGTATAAACTTGAAAAGTGTAAATAAATAAAAAAAGATTTTAGGGACAGAATACACTGGCGTTCTATGGTACTCAACATAGTCCTGACTGATGCTGAGCACTTCCTCAGCTTTGGTCCCCAGACATCTCACTGCTACCTGAGAGATGTCAGTAACATCTGCATTATCAAGACCTGTGGGTAGGAGTGATAAGATGATGGGAGTTATAGTGCAACATCTGGTGAGCACCAGAGCTGCTACAGAGAGACAGACAACATATCCCTACGTTGAGTAGTCACTGCTACATTACAACTTACACTTCCACCACAAGATTACAAAGGATTTCTCATATTATTATTTTAAAAATACATTCTCAAAATCAGCCTTTCCCAATGTAGTGCCCTCCAGAAATTTCAGACAACTCCCATCAGTTCCAGTGAGCACATGCTGACTGGGCCTGATGGGAATTGTAACCTAAAACATCTGCAGGTTCATATTCTGAAGCCTTTCTGAAAAAGTGTGTGAAAATATAATGTCTAAATTTGGTACACATGATGTCTGAATTTTATATCTATGGGGGAGATTGTGGTGGGTTTTTCTATGGAACCTATGACAAGGACATTTGAATTTGGTAAGGAAATTGTGGCATTAAACATTATTTGCAACTGATGCATTTAATGTCTGTTCTGATCTGGTGAAGCTTTTTCATGTATTAAAGTAGTACGAATTGCTTCAATCTCACATAAAATGTCATGATTTCATAGATGTGTTTTTATAAGCATACGCAAAGGAATTCAATAAAGTTACCAGAATGGTGCTATGATAGAAAGGGTAGTAAAAGAAAAGTATTATGTTTCAATACATCACTGAAGAGCACTATATCTCATAAATGACTTAAAAGAAGAATACAAATCTTTCATTTTTCACACTATTTAGATTGCTATAAACTGATAGGCAGAAAACACTTACCTTGAGATACAACACAGGACCTCTGATTGGTGGGTGGGAAGCCAGTGACATCCAGATATGGTTGGACTGCAACTCCCATCATCCCTGACCAATGGCCATGCTGGTTGGAATATATGGGGACTGAGTCCAACAACATCTAGAGAACCTTAGTTCCCTCTCCCCTGCTGTTATTCAAAATGAACAAAGAAGAATGGAACAGGAACAGGAACAGGAACAGAAGATGGAAAATGAGTGTCTTAGCCTCCTGGGGTGAGGTCTGTTACAGTTGCTGCAAATGAAATTATTCTGATGATGATGATGATGATGTCTATCTGGCCGGGTTTCCTCAGCAATCTGGGCAGCTTACAGCATATCTAAAAACATAAAACATCAAGTGTTAAAAACATCCCAATACAGGGCTGCCTTCCCTAATCTGTACCAAGTGCACAGTAGAAATGAATGAGTTTTCCAACACAAGAAAAGGGTTTCATATCTTTAACTGAAACATTCTTAAAATAATTACTAATAAAAGTTACAAAATGCAAAGCTCTTAAATATTGACTGACAAAGATGCTAAGTTCTCAGGTTTCACCTTCCTGCTATTAGGGGATCTCTTGAGTTTCCAGTGATGAGTCATCAAGTAGCTCAAAACCTCAAATGGAAAAACACCCAGACTTATCCTGCCGCATTTGCCAGAGTGAAACCTCCTGCCTAATGCAAACTTCTCTGTTTTGCAAATGCATTTCAAATGCACAAGTTCTTCAAACCTCAGTGCAGACAGACATTATGTTATATGTATTTTAAACTTTATGTCTTTAACAAGGTCTACCTTACTGCTTGCCCATAAGCATAAGGAAAGTGTAAAGGACAGCAGGATAGAATGACAGGTCTTCACAAGAGAGACGGCAAGCACATGTATAGGTGAGAACAGCTAGGTAAGATGTATGCCAACTGGACCATAATTCAGTGGTAGAGCTAAGAAGGATTCCTACCCCAAACCCTGGAGAACAGGTAAGCTCCTTGACCTCTGATGGCCAAGACACTTGGTCCCCCCCCCCCATTCAGTTCACCCGGAAGGAATTGCATAGTCCTGGAAGCCTTTTAAAAAGAACAGCAAGCCTAGTAGCTCCTTCAAGCAGCTGTCAAATGTTTTTAAAAGGAAGAAAGCAGCGCTGGGATCACCAACAGCGCTGTTGCCAGACCCACACACAGCTCAGTTCAAAAATGTTCTGTATGGTCACTTAGACATCTTGGAAACTTCTACTTGGGGTATAGAAGGGTTGTGATTCAAAAATGAGTCCTTCCCTCTGCCATGCATTAAGCAGCAACCATCAGTTGCTTCCGGCATCTTATAAAGATATACCTTTTCCCCTAGGCCTTCCCTGACCCATAAAACCCATTATTTATTTGAATTCCCCAACTTCCTGTTTTTATTTGCTTTTATATGATTTTGTATGGCTTAGGTTACCGGTTTTATATTCTGTTTTGTTTTAATAGCACTGTTTATTTTTTATGCTGTACACCACTTAGATTTTAATTTTAATTTTTAAGAGTGGTTTGAATGTTTTAAAATAATTATATATATAATATACATCATGGGTAGGCAAACTAAGGCCCTGGGGCCAGATCTGGCGCAATCACCTTCTAAATCTGGCCCGCGGGTGGCCCGGGATTCAGCGTGTTTTTACATGAGTAGAATGTGTCCTTTTATTTAAAATGCATCTCTGGGTTAATTGTGGGGCATAGGAATTCGTTCATTTCACCCCAAAAAAATATAGTCTGGCCCCCCACAAGGTCTGAGGGACAGTGGACCAGCCCCCTGCTGAAAAAGTTTGCTGATTCCCTGATATACAGTGGTAGCTCAGGTTACAGAGGCTTCAGGTTACAGACTCCGCTAACCCAGAAATAGTACCTTGGGTTAAGAACTTTGCTTCAGGATGAGAACAGAAATTGCATGCCGGTGGCTCGGCAGCAGCAGGAGGCCCCATTAGCTAAAGTGGTAACTCAGGTTAAGAACAGTTTCAGGTTAAGAACGGACCTCCAGAACGAATTAAGTTCTTAACCTGAGGTACCACTGTACATGGATCCAAGAAAGGGGCTAAAACGGGCCAGTTCACTCCAAAATGCAAAGTGAATTGAATTTGTTCACTATCCCTATTCCCAGATTGTAGCCAAAAGCATCTAACCAGAAATAATAAGTACTCACATGCAGACAGTTTCAGATATGTAGCAGCTGATCGCTTCTCCTAGATATAACATTTTATTAAATAGGCTATCTTTTTGTAAACATTTACCTCAAGTTTCATAAATGTTCATTACTTTTTTTTTGTAGGCCACGTCATTCTTTTCTACATGAGTGCTATCTAGATGTGACTTTACGATCATTGCAATTATATTTAGTTCCATTTTATGGGTCATAATTAATTCTTATATAATGTCATTGGCTATTGGGGATTTATGTCAAGGGCATTACAGTACAGGTTGGAATCATCTTTGCACTGGAAGGAAAGGGAAGATTCTGAAGACACAGTGTTTTATAAGGCCAAAACCAATAGCACCAAACCAAGTGATAAAACAAAATTTGAATTTGAATTTAAGTTATCTTAAGCATCAAATTAATTTGGAGTTAATTATACCTTAAATCCATTTAATACCTTGTAATAAAAGATATATTGCTAATGGATGTGTTTGGTTCATTAAAACAATAACTTTTTATTGCTGTGATGAGACCAATTTAAAATGAAATTAATTTCGGGATGCAAGATAGAATTCCAATAAGCTAGATTGCTGGAGATTGACTCTATGATTGCCAAGGGCACTTCTATCAGTATGCAACATCTGGTATAACAAAGGCTGTATCCATCTCTCCTTTTTTTTTCTTTCAAAATGCACAGAGCTATCATGGTTCTCCTAATGCATAACTGCATCCAAACACAGAGGAAGCTGCATTTAGTCACTTCCTCTTCTGCAAAATAATATATATTTTCCCTTCAAAATGGGGGGGGGGGGAAATAGTTCTGCAATATCCACTGTACAAAACTCCTGTAAAGTCAAATTGGATGCATCACTGCAAAGCTCTTGAAAATGATAATATGAATGCCAATACCTTTTGGAACCTGAAACAGACCAGGCAAAGTAGCTGAAGTTCTCTTTTAGCCTGTACAGTTCTTCTAACATAGTAAAGTTGGAGACCTAGAGTTGCACTTCCTCATGACCAAATGTTAGAAATTCACACTCCAAAGAAGCATGCCTATTCCTTGTCCTCTCTGTTCATTGCTTGTGAGCTCTATGAATATGCTGTTGTGTTGGTGGGTGGGTGTGTGTGTGTGAGAGAGAGAGAGAGATGTAGGTCAATAGCCTCATAATGCTACAAATCAAGAATAGATTGTGCAAGAGTTTAAAGTAGGACAGAGGCAGGTAGAGATGAAATATTTGTAGGGTAACCAGCCTCATATAACAAGCATGTTTGAGTCTAATTAGTACATTAAAGGGTTAAAACCATAGAGTAAGCTGTCCTGCCAGGCTTAGCCTATGTCTACGTCTTCATCTCCTTGAGAGGAAATAGGTCACCAAGGCTTCCACTATCGCTTTCTCCATGAGGATATCAACACACTGAGGATAGTCAAGTTACAAACGCTTCAGGTTACAGACACTTCAGGTTACAGACGCTTCAGGTTACAGACTCCGCTAACCCAGAAATGGTACCTCAGGTTAAGAACTTTGCTTCAGGATGAGAACAGAAATCGTGCAGTGGCAGCGAGAGGCCCCATTAGCTAAAGTGGTACCTCAGGTTAAGAACAGTTTCAGGTTAAGAATGGACCTCCAGAATGAATTAAGTTCTTAACCCGAGGTACCACTGTATTTCAATAGGTTATTTTTTTCTGAGGATGACTTCATTGGATAGGAAAAAACTGAGATGGATCTATGTGTTGATCCTTCAAATCTGAATGTCAGCACCCTTTAGAAATCTGAACATGTAATGGCCAAGCTAATACACACACACATACACTTTTATTTGGACCACTTTCTACTGGGGGATATACAAGATTCTGGTTTTAAAATAAAATAAAAATCTTTCAGTGCAAAAACACGTACACACTGACCATAATCGATCCAAACATAAAGTAATGAATATGTTAAGGTTTTCCCCCCTTCTCTTGCTTTTAACAAATTAGCCAATTAAAATAAATATCACCATATCTCACCTGGAAGTCAATGATAATGCGAGCATATTTAATTAAAGTAAGGGTTTGTTGTTGTTTTGCTCCCGGCTGCATAACAGTTGTTTATTGCTGAATATCTTTAGTCATTACCTAAACCCAGAAGGCAAGTGGCATGGTGTGCCCATCCAAAGGAGAAACTCCAAATAAAATTTGTGTGTGTGTGTGTACACACAGACATTTTGTGATTCTATATCCCCTGTTTACCAGAACGTTTTCCCTCCCCTGTTACTGCTGGTGACTATTGCAATTGTTGCGGTATGGTAGTCCTAGCTGCAGCCCAAGGAGTTGTGGTACCACAGCTCAGAAATCCTTTTCCATTTACCGTAATTTCTGGCAGTAGATCCAGAGAAGGTTCACCACTAATCAGCCATTCTAGCACCCAAAGAGGTTTTTGCATAATGAAGTGAGCCTTCAGATATGGAAGTCCCAACCATTAGGGAATTAACAGTTTAAAGGGATTGTTGTTTTTGTTTGTGACTATGTTATGTATTTTTCTGTTTTTATATTGTAAACTGCCCTGTGATTCCTGGATGAAGGGCAGTATAATTTAATAAATAGAATCATAGATCACTCACACACTCACACACACATGGGGGGTTTTCAAATTAAAGTTTTACAATCAGATATCCAACATACATCATAAAAACAAGATTCCAAAGAATTCCCTGGAATTCCCTCCTCCCCTTTGTGGGTCATATTGTTATTCATTTCCTCCCGCACTCCTATTTGTCGGAATTTGTTGTTGCCATCGGCGCTGTCGGTGCATTGCGAATGTTTCCTCCACTGCCACTTGCATTCCCCGTCGTTCTGCGCTGGCACCCCACTTTGGGCAGTACTGGAAGCGTGCGCCGACAGTGGAAAAGTCAGCAAAGGAACTTGCAGCTTGGCGCATGCAACAGGATGTGTCGTGCAGTGCCCACAATGTTACATGGCACTCCGGGCGCAGCACCGAAACAGTTAGCCACCATGCAGCTGGGGCAAGAGCCGACAGCCAAGCGGAGCAGACCCCGTCGGAGCACCACGGGCTCTTTGCTGCGGGAGGCTCAGCGCAAGTTCAGGGGCGAGCATTTGAGTCTGGGGAAGAGCAGAAAAACCCGCGGCACTCCGACGGGCTCTGCTCTTCCCCAGACTCCAACACTTGGCCCCAACACTTTGGTCTTCCTGATTTCTTATTCTTCTGGTTATTTTTGCCATTTCAACACATTCAATCTGTTGCTGTTATGGACTTGAAATCCAGTTTTGTAAAATTCCTATCCTTAGTGCCCATTATAGTGGGATGGGACATATTTTTCTTTTCTTTTTTTAAATAATATTTATTAAGAGTTTAAAGATTACAAAAAGAAAGAAAAAAATTTAAAACAAATCAATATAATACAATACAAAAACAAAAACAAAAACACTACGTAAAACATTGAATTAACAAAACAAAACAAAAACAATTAAAAACACTTCCAATATTTGCAATCTTAGCTTTCATTCACTTGTTTCATTGACTTCCTCACGCCTCCCTTTTTGTATTCCACTTCAATTAACTGTTTCAGCAATTCCTTTCCATCTTCCTCTGTTTTCTGTCCTGTAATTAATCTTAACATATTCTAACCTTGTTTTTTTCCCTTTAATACATTAACAATCTATCTGTACCTAGTTCCTTATAACATTTCTGCCAAAGCCATATAACTTCATTCCACCATTTTTCTAAAGCTCATTAATTTTACAATATTTCTGTAAATAATCTTTAAATTTTTTCCAATCTTCTTCCACCGACTCTTCTCCCTGGTCTTGGATTCTGCCAGTCATTTCTGCCAATTCCATATAGTCCATCAGCTTCATCTGCCATTCTTCCCGGGTGGGTAAATCTTGTCTTCCAATACTTCGCGATGAGTATTCTTGCTGCTGTTGTTGCATACATAAAGAAAGTTCTGTCCTTCTTTAGCACCAATTGGCCAACCATGCCCAGGAGAAAGGCCTCTGGTTTCTTCAGAAAGGTATATTTAAATACCTTTTTCATTTCATTATAAATCATCTCCCAGAATGTCTTAATCCTTGGGCATGTCCACCAAAGGTGAAAGAATGTACCTTCAGTCTCATTACATTTCCAACATTTATTTTCGGGCAAATGGTAAATTTTTGCAAGCTTGACTGGTGTCATGTACCGCCTGTAAATCATTTTCATTAAGTTTTCTCTTAGGGCATTACATGCCGTAAATTTCATACCTGTGGTCCATAACTGTTCCCAGTCAGCCATCATAATGTTATGTCCAACATCTTGTGCCCCATATTTTTCTGCCCACTCCTGATTGGCCAAAATGACAGCTGGTAGACTTTATAGGATGTTCTGAGAGAGGGCAGAGAAGTCCCTATACTCTTTCTTGTGTAGCAGACGGTGCTTCATGCCTGCTGGTGTGAGAAGCTACTTCAATGTAATGGCACATAGAATTAGTCTAAAAGTTAAATAGCTGAAAAGTGACCCTCCAATTCTCTTTCCGTTTTTTTATTTACCATGGAGAATTTCGATAATTGTTTGAGGCAAATGTTAAATCTTAACATTCATAATACAAGGTGGTACCTTTATAGCATTGAAATGAAAAAGATTTGAAATATAAATTTACCATAGAATATTCCAGGAGGAATATTCCAGCAAGTGAGAGGGGGGAACATAAGAAATCTTTCTGTTCACATTTGGTTTATTTCTATCAACTATGGAAGGTGTTTTGATTACCCCAACTAATATATTGCAAACTAGCGGGATTTGATTAATACATTTGCTCCAAATATTATCTTAGTTGTGGTTATAGCTATCTGAAATGGTTGTGGATATTTTAATTCTCATAGACACTTTGCTCCTTGTAGCTGAACAGAGAGATGTTCCATGGGACTTTTCCCTGTCATCTTCAGTGTGGTTTTTTTGATCTGATCAAATTGAATCTTTCATGCTTGGCAAGTAAACAGGTGGTGTTTTGTTACACTGTCTACCACTTGTATTTCCCCATCGTTGTTGCTGTGTTTTATGTTTTCGCATTAACTAATGCCTGCAGGGGGAAACATACTTTTTCAAAAATCTATATATTTGTGTCAACCTTAATTTGCCATTTTAAAGGCTGAAATGATACATTTATTGAGCATTTTCAACTCACCCACACTTAAAAAAATTAGCCCATAACTGTGGCTTTAAAAGCTGGCAAAGATTGGAAGGGAAGATAGATGGATTCTTGAAGGTCACTCACTCCCTTGCTGACCAATTAGTTTCTAGCGGAAAAGCTTTTCCATATTTACACATGTGGAGGATAAATTCCATGTGGGTTTTCTGAACTGGTATCGCAAATGAAAGCGAATGGCATCACAGATTCAGAGCTGAAAAGGGCCAAATGGCGGCAGAATTACTGAGCCACCTGAACCAGCATAGCAGCCTTTGTAATCCAGGCTACAGAAGATCCCTATCAGAATGTACCTGGTCCCATATGACCCAAATAGATGCATCTACCATGAGCTGCTGGGAAAAGCCTGCTCTGCTGTCTTCCACCCTCGCGAGGTGCAAAATATTTTGCTAGATGATGAGCAATGCCCCAAGTCTAGGTGCATAGTGCCCAAGATTAGCCAAGTAATTCTGGAACCTGAGGCAGAGAATTCCACAAGCACCATCCCTCCTGCCTTGCATTTAAAACTATTGTTATTACACTGGGGAACATTTTTTTTTTTCATTTTCTGTTGCATGAGATTTTTCAACTGTTCTTATATGTTCTTTCAATGCTGATTTCAAATCTGAAATCGATTTTCGTGTACATGCTATAGTTATCTTTCAATTTCTGACTTTTGCCGATATGTCATATTTACAATGGGGATAAGTGGAGTGACACATTGATCTACCCTAACCACATGGTAATTATTGTTTTGCAAACTTACTTTTTCTTTATTTTTATAGTTTCGTAATTAAATATTTATATTTTTCAGATCGGACCGTGGCTTCTTCAATGGAACAAAAAATTGTTCCCCAGTACACTGTGTATCCCAATGGAAAGCATTTTTTTTTTGCATACCTCCAACTGTACATAGATATACATGTCATGTTCAATGCTATATAAGTCACTTACATTTATACTCATATTGTACTACTTTGGCTATGTATTTAATAAAATATTGAATTCTTGCATTGTAAAATACAAAGATTATGGTGAAAAGTGAAAAACATGAATTGCAAAAAAACTAGAGCTTACAGAACAAAACCAACTTCAGATATGAAATCAGCACGTTGAAATTAGGTTAGAACAACTGCAGGTGTCAATGCAACAAAAAATTTGTTCCCCAGTGTTATTATTTTAAAATAAATAATAATTTGCTACCCTTTCATGACACCTGAAACAGTTCCTCCCTTCTACCCAATGAGATGGCCAATTTTGCATCCACCTTTGCCCACTCGCATAATGACTAGTGCCAACAATCTGTGCAGTATAGACTTTATAGTACAGGTGTCATATACTGTATTACACGTGGGGTTGTCATTTTTCTCTGTTTTTGCTCTTTTTAACCTGACATGAACTAATGAGCACAGGAAGATTTTGCTGACACATAAATGATAGTGATGATAAAAAGAAAAAGCTCTGCTCTGATATCTTCATTGTATCCGGCTTCCGTGAAAGGCACCAGAGAAATGGGGAAGGCAGCCCTAGTTTATGGTGTACAGTCACATGCATTTAACGTCAGCTTTATGTGATGGGCCCAAGTAAAGAAAAAAGGGAGGTGGGCACCCAGGAAATATAAATAAATAATCCCACCCGCCATTGCACTTACCTTGGGAGAGCATTCGGAAGTGTGTTTTGACAGTACACAATTTTGACTTTACATGCTACCTCTGGAACAGAACCCCTGTGTAAGTTGAGAGTGGGCTGTATTCACATCTTACTGCAATCTTGAAATGATGCAGTCCACAAACTCCCTCACTGCGAGAAATGAAGCTTCAGGGAACCAGGCAGAGGGCCTTCTCGGTAGTGGAGCCCGCCCTGTGGAACACCCTCCCACCAGATGTCAAGGAGATAAACAACTCTCTGACTTTTAGAAGACACCTGAAGGCAGCCCTGTTTAGGGAAGTTTTTAATTTCTGATGTTTGATCGCTTGTTTATTATTATTAATAATAATATTCTGTTGGGAGCCACCCAGAGTGGCTGGGGAAACCCAGCCAGATGGGCGGGGTATAAATAATAAATTATTATTATTACAAGATGGGGCTCTGTGTATCACAGAGTAATCAACACAACTGGGCTAAGACACATCCACATCGAAACATGTCCCACATGCTTGTATGTTGCTGATGGTTATGTGATCCTTACGATGTGCATCAATAAACAGGCCGGCTGCTACCAATTACTGTTTCTGAATACTCTTCAAAAGCAGCCACATATAGAGTTTACAACAGTAACAGAGTCTTGGGATTTGATACTTCTCTTGTTCACACCCATAATTTCTCATTAACTGCCTTACATTCAGTTCACATTCACACCCGCTGAACTTTCTGGGAAGAAGTGCAGTAGGGGAAAAGTTCATGGTTCGCCCCTTTCTTTCTCCTCTTTCAGTTCTCGGCAGTTCCTGCAATAACCTGCCCTTGTTATCTCCCGCTCTTCTTGTTTTTGAAAATTCATGGAGATCTGTATAGCTCATATTACCTGTGCATATCTTGAAGGGGCAAGCTTTTCTATGTTGTGTTGGGAGAGAGGGAGAGCAGGGGAGTTCTGTGCAAGACAAGAGGAGAGGGGGAATACAATTTCAGAACACAAAGCTGTGCTTTATAATTTTGTTTCCAATGCTTTTCCATGCCTTTGCATTAAGCTTGGTGTGAGTATCTGAAAGCATGCTCCCCTGTGGCATTCTGCTTATAAATATCTGGTTGCAACCCGTCATCTCGATTTCTAAGACTGTCAATATGAACAACTTTCCATAGACCTTTCTCCTTCTTCTTCTTCCCCAGCATAGATATCAATTTGTTGAACCACTTGAGCCTTTGACGACTTACACAACCGCTCGGCTAATGGTCCGTGCATTAATACATCTTATCAGCTGCAAACATCTGCCTAACACGGCCGTACTTCCCTGTCAAGCTCCAGGGAAAATGTGAATTTAGATGTTACTTTGTTGATTGGGTTTGAAACAACAACCGGAGAAAATGGAAGAAAAGCCCAACGGCGGCTCGGTGTAAATAATTTATGGGGTACAAATTATGCTCTAGTCAAGCTTCCATGGAAAAAGTTGCCTAAATAGCTGTTTTATAACCCTCACTTTAGTATAATTCTGATTAAGATTCAAAGATCACTGTGTTTCTCTGTACAAATGAGTGGCGGATTAATATTGCATAAGCTGTCTTTCTCTCTTCTGCCTAGGTAAGGCACAACATGCTGTCAACGGTATTGACAGGCAAATATACACACACAAGAACCAAACTGAAGCCTTTCACTGTTCGGGAAGCAATTTACTTGTTCAGCTCGTACCATTATGGTAATTCTCTGTCTTCTTCCCTCAAAGGGAAAATGTCATAATTTTTATCTTTTCGTCCAGTGCTAAGTTTTTAATAGCTCATTCGGGTCACATACAGAAAGCTACCAAGGACAAGGAAGCAAACGGGAGGGGAGAGATCTTCTGCTACAGCTCCGGCATATTATAAAGCACTGCTGTCATCTCAAAGGTTTGAACTTGCACGAAAATTGTAACTCCTTTGCTAGGTGGGTTTTATAAAGAAATACAGGCATGCAAGAAGCAGAGCTTGGAAGGATGCTGTGATGGTTGTTAGACCCTTTTATCCAGAGGTACTATGAGTAGGTCTGGCATACTTTTGAGTCGCCGTGCTCCTTAACTTTGTTTTTAAGGCCAACTTAACCTGGGGTAAGGGACGCAGGTGGCGCTGTGGGTTAAAGCCTCAGCGCCTAGGGCTTGCCGATCGAAAGGTCGGCAGTTCGAATCCCTGTGGCGGGGTGCGCTCCCGCTGCTCGGTCCCAGCGCCTGCCAACCTAGCAGTTCGAAACCACCTCCGGGTGCAAGTAGATAAATAGGGACCGCTTACCAGCGGGAAGGTAAACGGCGTTTCCGTGTGCGGCTCTGGCTCGCCAGAGCGGCGATGTCACGCTGGCCACGTGACCCGGAAGTGTCTCCGGACAGCGCTGGCCCCTGGCCTCTTAAGTGGGATGGGCGCACAACCCCAGAGTCTGTCAGGACTGGCCCGTATGGTCAGGGGTACCTTTACCCTTACCTAACCTGGGGTAATTGAGTAGCTTTTTCATTATTCCACTTTAGGTCTAAGAAAGTGTCACCTGCTTAATTTCTTTGCGTGAGGCAGCACACAGGGCAATAAACAGTAGGTGGCAACCCTAGGCAGGAAACACACACACCTCCTGGAAAATTATTTCATTTTTATAAGAAATTCTAATGATGAAATAAAATGCCTAGACAGTGTGATGAGTACATAGTGGCCACTCACCCTTCTCAAATAGGGGGCGGTTGCGGACCTTTGCCCCATCCACCATCCACTGCCCCCAGCAGCAGAAGCAACATGTTGGCCAACCATTAAGGGAATTCCTTGGCTGGAAGAAGTACTGAGCGGAATTTCCCCACCTAAAAATTAAGATAAAATGGGCCAATCAGAGGCCCCGGTGGAGGGGCAATTCCTTGCTGTCTGGATGGTCATTGACTGTGGGCCATGCCCAGGCAGGCGACAATACTTAAAAATTGGTTGTGCATTCCTCTGCAATACTAATTAGTACAAAAAACAGTATTAACGCAAGTAATTTTAAAAAAGGGTAAAGGACCCCTGGACAGTTAAGTCCAGTCGAAGGTGACTATGGGGTTGTGGTGTTCATCTCACTTTCAGGCCAAGGGAGCTGGCGTTTGTCCACAGACAGCTTTCCGGGTCATGTGGCCAGCAGGACTAAACCACTTCTGGTGCAACGTTCACCATGACGGAAGCCAGAGCGCATGGAAATGCCGTTTACCTTCCCACCACAGCAGTACCTATTTATCTACTTGCGCTGGCGTGCTTTCGAACTGCTAGGTTGGCAGGAGCTGGGACAGAGCAACGGGAACTCACCTCGCTGCAGGGATCCGAACCGCCAATCTTCTGGTTGGCAAGCCCAAGAGGCTCAGTGGTTTAGACCACATTGCCACCAGCGTCCCATGCAAACCTTTAACGCATGTAGGGAGCAAGGAGAGTACATGTATTGGATCGCACATGCTCCACCTCCTGTCATTCCCGTGTTGAACAAGGAGATCTGAAGGGTACTTCTTTGTGCATTTGACTGAACCTGCTTAAAAGCCTCCTTAATACATTTATATTCAATATGGGAAGGTTAGTGGAGGAGGGAGGGAGGGCAACATATGCAGGGCATTGGGGTGGGGATGGAGTGTTCCCCCACTTGCCCATGTTTACATTCTCTGTTCACATTTAATATCACTTGTTGATTTGACTGTAACTAACCAAGGGTTGCATTTCATAATGAGTGTATCACAAAAACAAATTGGCTCTTCTAAGGCAGCTCAGAAACAACAACAAGCACAATAGCAAAATAAGTGTAACAATATGGCGTGCCAAATAAAACTTCATAACTACCTAGTGATTATTTTGACAAGTTCAGCTGTTCAATATCATGCCTGACTGCTCCTATATGCTTGATAATTTTCCTTTGTAAGGTATGACAGGCCTAAATGAGTTTGAACCTTAGTGAATTAAAACCTAGTGATTTATTTACTTTGGCTAAAATCCCTGATGTTCATATCAAGTACATGGTGCTTTGTTTGTTTGTTTGTTTGTTTGTTTGTTTGTTTTGCTTCTACTCATTTTGTAGATGAAATATACGGTTGCATGTAAATATTTCCAGTTGTCAGTTTCTGTTCCCTAATTATGAAGAAACCCTACGGAGTAAGGAACAACAGAGCCATGCAGCAAGATGTTGTCTTGCACCAGGGAATAGGCTCATTTAATAAAAGTCATTTGAACACCAAATCTAATGCAGATTCACATTTGTATTAAATACTGGAAGTTAAATTAAATGATAATGATGTACATAGTACTGTCTGTGCTCCCAAACCTGTTGAATGTATTTTAACTGAAGTAATCGTCACCCTGATGACCAAGAACAGAACTACAGAAGCCCTCAGAAACAAAATGGTTAAGTTCCCCAAATTGAGCAAATGTTGCATGTCCTAAATCCAACTGCCAGAATTACCCATCATACAAAGTGTGACCGGAAATTTTGGTGAATGGTCACAGAAATCAGTCAGCGAGAAATATTCGAATATACATAGCTTACAGGCATTCGAAGTAGGCCCCTCTGATACAAAGCACCGTTGACAACATTCGTAGAACAGTTGGAAACTTCTGGAAAAGTCCTCTTTTTGTACTGCTTTCAGTTCCCTCGACACAGCAGCTTGGACGTGTGAAATCTTGGGAAATCTGTGCCCTTTCAGTGCAGATTTAAGTTTTGGAAAAAGAAAGAAATCTGGTGGGGCCAGGTTGGGAGAATATGCAGGGTGGAACAACTCAGTAACATCAGTAATGATTTCACATGGAATATGCAATCCTTCCGTAATCATTCGGACGGACAAATGCTGATCCCACATCAATAGCTCACGAACTCTGTCAACATTTGCTGCCGTTCTGCTCATTGACAGTCTGCCAGACTGAGGGTCATCTTCAATGGTTTGCCACTCTTCATGGAAACGCTTAAACCACTCATACACTGTCTTTCGAGTTACAGCTTCACCTCTGTACACAATTGTGAGCATTTTGTGAGTTTCCAATGCTGATTGTATGCTCAAATATATCCCACTGTCCGATTTCTGTGACCATTCACCCTACTTTCTGGTCACACCTTGTATATGGTGGCTGGGCATGAGGGATAAATTAGATTCACTTTGCATTAAAGACAAATCTACCAGATTTGCATGTTCCACCCAAACCGAAAAGCAGCTATCCTCCCAAATTCTCACTTCTCTTAATTTTGCAATACAGTACCCTAACCAAGTGATGCGTACAAAAATGCATATGTTGGGGTGAAGTGTGCATGAAATGCATGTATCATTGAAAGCAACATTTTTTAAAAAAAAATGCTTTATATTATGCGAAAAAAGTGCACATTGGACAAAATTGTATACAAAACCATGTGTATTAGGAAACATTCACTCTAAAGTGTTTACTTTTAAAAGAATGTGAAAATAAGAAAAACTGAACTTACAACTAGGAAAAGGGGAAAATGAGAGAAACCAAAACTGAGAGATTCTCTCTTTCACACACAGCCTCATTTAAAGGGGTGATGTGTGAACTGAGCCCTGATTTCTACATTTTCTCTCATTTTAATTTTTTAGAAAGCTCAGTGAGAGCACTTCCAGGCTGCTGCTACACTGCCATATAATCCTCTCTCACACACAAACACTTAGAATATGCTACAGAACTTATTTCCTTTTGTGAAAATCAGTGGAGGCTAGTCATTTAGAGTGAATGGGGCTCTGCCCACTAACTTCAGTCTGTCCTCAGCTAGACTCACCCTCCTGCCTAATTACAACCAGTCAATGAGTGGTTCTGCCTCTCATTGACTCTGGCATCACAAACTGCTGGCCTCTGCTTTCCACACTAGTCCCACTAGGCATCAGCCACCATTGGTGGAAATGGGAAAGGAGTAGTTCTACTGAATTGCTAGGGTGCATGCCACTTCCCATATTAGTTTTTATATAATGCTTTCTAATATGATGGTCGGTTAAACCAGGTGAGGGTAGCCAATGGGTCTTAAAGCCTTGCCGAGTTATGAACTTCCCCTGCATGCAAAGACAGGCTCTGGCAGACTGAGTGGACGAGACCAATAGTGGGTCCGACGGTCAAAAAAGCGGCTTCTGCACGTGCTGTAGAGTGTCAAGGCTTCAGGAATTCTATTCCTCTTCCAGTGGTAGCCAGAAGCAGAGAAAACAAGGTACAATCCTTTTTATGAGTTTTATTCATTCATAATAGCAAGAGAGAAAAGAACGTGGTATGTCCTGACACTGTCATTGCCATAGCTGTCAACGTTTCCCTTTTTAAAAGGGAAATTCCCTTATTCCAAATAGGATTTCCCTTTAAAAAAGGGAAACGTTGATAGCTATGGTCATTGCTCCTTCCTAGCAACAGCATTCCCTCTCGTGGTGGCCTCCCATGGCCAATTGTCTCTGATTCCTTTGTTCCTGCACTCATAACGAACGGCGAGTTCTAGGAGAAGGGGGATCAGAAATATTCTCCAGTGACAACGTGTCAGCTGGCTGGTCTGTCTCTGTCTCCCCAGGCTCTATCTCCCCCCCCCACCCTTCTCCTAACACTTCCTAACTCTCCTGTTTGCCTAACTCTGAGCTGTGACCTTCCTCAAACCCCTGCTGTGATTCAACGCTGTGTTCCTCTTCTCCTGCAGCGTCAGGAGAACAGAGGGTGTGTGTGTTTATCTCCACCATTCCTCTTGAGTCCAATTCCTGACACAGAGGGAGGAGAGGGGCAGATGGGGCTTGTCAACCTGGGAAAGTAGCTCATCTAGGAGAAGGAGGGGAAACGATCCTAAGCCTCCACTGCCTTGTAGGATATCTTTGAGAGAAGATGTCTTAGGAGAAGGTATCTTAGGGGTCCCTAAGAAAGTTGGATGGCGCCTTGTATGCCTCCTTACAGCAACTCCTGCAGCCAAGCTGGTGCCAAATGTACTGCTCTGCTTTCCTTTGGACCACAGAAGTGAAGCCAAGAGGGGGCCTTGTTGACTGGGCAGGGCTGCCCTACACAACTGGGGAGGTCATATTGGTGCCACTAACACAGTGGTTTGACTTCACCTCTGGAGACACAGTCCATTGTCTCTCAAGACAGACAGATGCCAACAACAAATGCAGCTTTATTATGTTTTATGCATTATATTTATTCTACTAATGATAAAAACCTCACTCTGGGATTGACTTGAATGAAGTGCTTTGCATAAATAAATAAATAAATAAATAAATAAATTCATTGGAATCAATTTTCTTTAGAGCCTTCCAGTTGATACACAAACCTGCTTCTCTTATCAAAGAGAATAGAAATTTGGGTGAAATCACCAATATAATATCTTCAAAAAAAAGTGCTTAGGACCATGAACCGATGGAAGTCATGTATGTATAGTGTATTTTTTATAGATATAAATTCTAGATGACCACAGGCAGAATCATGAATATATTATATGTTTCTGGGGAATTTGCAAGCCCTTTAGGCAGAAAGCATTATTTTCTTTTTAAAAAGAAGATGAGTTCATGCTCTTACAGTGCGTTCCTATGCAGAAGTTGCTGGAGCTTTTAGTGTGGGAGAAATCACAGAGCAGAACTTGCTACTGAAGACTGCAGTGAGCCGTCCAGTTACATTTACTGAACTTGCTAGACAGAGCACTGAGTGTACCTTGAACCATCTTCCTTATAGAATTAAAGTTTGTAAAAATATTCTAGGTTATGGGGCGGCAAGACCCCTTGGGAAGCCATGGATTATAAACTAAGCTGCTTCGCGACAGACACAGAAAAGAAAGCACAGAACTTAGAATGATCTTGTTTCTGAAAGAAATGGAAGGGTGGAAAAAAATAGGAAGAAGCTGAAGATTGCAAAACAGTTGAATACAAGCAGGGTCAACAAACAAGATTCTGCCGACTACAAAGCTTTTTGATAAATTTCTAGCTCAAGTAAATGGGAATTTTTATTTTGGTAATATATTGCATCTTAAAAATGAACTCAGTTTTTATTGATTTTGAAGGCAACACTTGCAAGTATGAAAGTAATAGCTTTTTGATTGATTCAGTCAGTATGAGTTAGGCTTTGTGAATAAAAAGGGAATTAATCAGTTAGGACTGATTTAGGGCCACTTTCACAATATGGATTTCCATTGTTGTGTCATTGTTCTGTTGTTAAAGATGTGATGAAGTATTTGCACAGAAAGAAATGATTAAATGGCCCTAAGTGAAAGGCTAAAAAGTGAAGACCTCTTTGAAGTAATAAGATCTTCCTGAAGTTAAACCATCTGTTGTCTCAATTTAACCTAAATATAAGCTTGGAGTCACCCAAGGAGTTTATAAGGATTTCAGCTGTGATTGATGGTTATATGCATTGTTGAAAGAATTTTCAAAAGCAAATTGCAAGGATTTGTCAAAAGATATGACTCAGCTATTTGGATTGCAGCTGCAAGTGGTTCAGAAATATATAAAAGCTGTTCTTTTGTGTGCTTTAGCAAATAATGCCCAAGTAGGATTTGGCAACTATAGGCTGGACTCTAAGCTTAGTTATGGCTGTCTTTGGTAGCCTTTGGCAAGTCAATATTTACAGTTTCACATTCCCCTTTCACTCTGAATCATGGTGATCTACTTTAAAAGTACTACTGTTAGATCCATCTTACTCAGAAGTGAATTCTGTTAAGTTCAGTGGGTCTTCCAGCCAGATAAGTGAGTCTATGATCGCCACCTGACTTGGAGCCCCAAAACCTATTTTCAGTTCTTCACTCCTGGGAAACTGAAGCAGTTCATGAATGTATTTGCTTCCTTTTGCTAAAGAATATCAATCTTCCATTCCCAGCTTTCTCTGAAATCACTAGGAATATAGAATAAAATATGCAAGCCACTCTGATCCCATCTTGGTTTATGTGATCACATGAGGATTGTTAGCTTAACTCAAATATCCTCACTTTTCAGCCACAGCATCAGCCAACAAGCTGTTGCTGATCTAATACCACAAATAGATAACTGCAGTCATTACCAGGAAATTTAGAAGAATCTGGATTCAGTTCACCTTTGAGTGAGGGGTTTTGACAGAATTCATTCTTAAATCCTCTGCTGTGTGAGCCATTTCTGAATGTGGAAAGAAAGGTATGCATGGATCCCTATTAGGGCTGAAACAACAGAGATCACCCTGTGTGCAATATAAGGGTTAATTGTGTTAGTTCTAAAGTCATCTAGCCAAGAGAGAGATAGGTGGAGGTGTTGCTTAGCAACCAGGCAAAACAATATGTTCTTTGCTGAGGTAGCATGTGTCCTGATTGGCTGTGTAGCTAGAAGGAGTTTTCCTCTGTTTAATTGAATGTCTTCCACTTCTGTACAAGCTCTGGGCTAGGAAAATCATGGTTTTTCTCTACCTTTCTCCTCAAACATTCTGCTGTTGTTGTTTTTCCAGTTTCCTCAGTAAGGTGTTACCAAGATTTCTTTCCTCTCTGGACTCAGCCTGCATTACTTAAGTGAATTTGCTAACAATTAGCTCATTTCTAATATGGGAACTCCAGGAATCAATACTCAGCAAGATAATAAAAGTGTGGTGTGTTGGTACTCAGTATTGAGTCATATTGTTCCTGTTAGCTAAAAAGAGATACCAGAGCAGTTATGAGAATGGCAAATACAATTGTGTTTTCCACAATTTTGAATTTGTGCAGGCATGCTTCAGCAATTTCTTTGTGGCCTCTTAAATGTGATTATATTTAGTGGTCAGACTCTTTAGGGGAAACCAAAACATTATTTTTCCAGAGCTGTGATGAATCAGCATGTGGAGGAAGGCACAAGTCATATGACAACATTCCTCAATCTCATTAAACACCTTCTGGGAAAGAAACCATAAATCAATATGAAATCATCTTAGCTGACATCATAGAGCTACTTATAGAATAAGGCTAGAAGAAATACTGGTCCAGGAAGCAGATCACTCTCCAGGAAGGACTCGGTGAGTTCTTAACTTTCTCAAGAGCTAGCAGAAGCTGGGAAAACTACCCCTAGAGAGAGGAGACTCCAGGGGCAGGATAATTTAAAGGGAAATCTTGCCATACTATGGAGGAGCAAGCTGAAATCCTGACCTTGCAATCATTTGAGAGCTCCAGATTGCAAACCCAAGCTGTGTGTTCAATCACAGGGCCAGTCTACCATCACTACATGAGATATACACAACCGTGCATTTAGCAAAACCCTAAAAACTCATTGAATTTCAGCCTAGATGAAATCTGGTGACAACTCTACCCAGGGTTCTCTCCTTCATATTGAGTTATTTTGGCTTAACTGACTGATAATAGTCCTCATCTTAACTGACAGTGCAGCAAGCCTTGGGCTCAGATTATAGGCTGGGTCTTGTTTTCAATGACCTCTGCATGAGATCGAATCTGATAAACCATTTTGTTCCCGCTGCTTAATTTGCTCGGATCACTTTCTCCTTCAGACATTCTGTAGTGACCTCCATGACTCCCAGAGGTTAATGTTTCTAAAAACACTATCAAGATGAAAAATGCTATATGTGTTATTGTTGTTGTCAGCAATAAAAATAAGTAATGGCTGTTCCAAATTTTGCTTAGCTCAGGAAATCTTGCATAATCATAGCTCAAGGTTGTATAGCTGTGGGCAAGCTTTTGTTTCCAAGTCCATGGCACTCATCACGAATGGCTTCATAGAGTGGTTAACTATCGGAAAGGGTGTGGAATAACTTCTGTTGCAGGTAATTCATTGTCTTTCTGTCACAGGAAACGGGACACTGCATTCCCTTTCTCCAAATGCAGAGACAAAATGCCTTATGGCTAAATAACTTTTTGCCAAACAGTTCAGAAAGTACAGTTACCCAAACCTTGCTTAACTGCTTTTTTAAAAGCATTGTTTTAGAAGCAAAATACCATTACACCAATGCTCTGTTTTTTTAAGAATTCTATTTTTGGCAATCTTTTAAATCTATATCTTTTTGTCATAGGCAGTGTGTCCTTTTTTTCTAGCTATAAAGGACTTGCTCTTTTGTCTTTCTGTTTTTTGGTAACAAGAGTTTATTCTGATGGGCTTTTGGGCAGTCCCGCCCCCCCATGTAACATCGTACAAGTGAGTTATTATTTTCAATATACTTACCTGAGTTAAAAGCTGATATAAATTAACAGTTTATTCCACCTTGCCATTAACGGCTTTGTTGAACTAATGTCGTGGAATCCTTGTTTTCTAACAAGGATTGTTTATTTCTCTTTTAAAACTGGGCTCTTTATGAATGATCAAAAATTTGAGGGGAACTGTCAGAGCTGCCTCTAGGTCCCAGCTCACAGAGGACCAACGCTAGGCTGTAGTTATATACAAAAGTCTTTATTGAGATTCAGTTTCCATTTTAAAGCCGCAGCGTGAAGCTCTACGTCTCGACCTTAGACCGGCGAAGTCCCGTCTGAGTCTCCTCCCCTTCCACACCAGTTTAAGACTCTCGCCTTGCTCCACCTCTTCCTAAGTTCCTTTCTCCTCTGGGCCCTCCTGCCCGCTAGGGTCTCATCCTTCCTGGACTCCTCTGACGCTGACCCTGACGATTCTTGCCCCTCCTTCCGGCGGGCTTTAGGACCTGGTTCCCTATCCGGGCTACCTTCTGTGCCGCTCGCCTGTACCTTTGAACTTGGCGCGCGCGCCCAGCCTGCAACTTTACTCTTGACCGTTAACTCGCTCTCCGATGGAGGCGTGGTCAACCCTGACTCATCTTCTCTCGCTGGTGGTGCATATGTGGGCTCTGACACCTGGGACTCCTCCCCCCCACTGCGCTCTGGTGGGGAAGCTGGTCCTGATTTCCAACTGCTGCTCTGGGAGTCCCCGCTGGCCCCTTGCTTCTGGGGTGTCCCCCTTGGGTCGCCCCTTGCCCTGCCCATCGGCGCCCCCTTCTGTGAATCTTCCGATTCGCTGGAGAGGCTCATGGAATCTATCGGGCTGCTGTCATATTCTCCTACGCTGCCCTCGGATTGCTCCCCCTCGCTCTCCATCTCCTCTCCTCCCTGCGCTCCCGCTGAGTCCCTGACAGGAACAATATCTGAATGTAAACTTCTGATAGCTAAAACGGTCTGATTTCTATCTTACATTTTAAACATTTGTCATACACAGTCATATATTCAAACCAATCCATGATTGTTATTGTTTCAAGGCTTTGTTTACTCGTACAAAAGATTATTTCCAAAAGGACTAAGCTGAGAATAGTGCATTGTCTTTTGTCAGTTTTACTTACTATGCTTTCAAGGAGAAGTCAATAACTGCAGACAGTATTTTTAGCTTTCCGACATATGTCTATGTGTAAAAAAATAAATGCATCATATGTAAGTATTGATACTTAACCTTTATTCTTGTGTTTTTAAAAATTGTATTTTTATGTTGTGAGCCGCCCTGAGATATACAGATGAAGGGTGGCATACAAATTTAATAAACAACAACAACAACAGAGCAATCTAAAGCTAAGTTTGACATGCCAGAGGGGCTTTGAAGGAGACTCCACCATCATAGGACAAATCCTACTGGTGAGAAGTGCCTAGATGTTTATTGTGAACTGCCCTGAGACCTCCTGGTATAGGGCAGTATATAAATTCAATAAATGAAATGAAATGTCCCATCCAAATGGCAGGCAGAAAGTAGCTGCAACTGCATCCCATCTGATGGTACCCAGTAAAAGGTCCAGAGTGGGGCATTTCAGGAATGTGGAATAACAAGGTTACTATGGAGCTACTGTGAGGGCAACAGACTATTCTGGGTCATTTTCTAGTATAGTGGTACCTCAGGTTACATACGCTTCAGGTTACAGACTCTGCTAACCCAGAAATAGTACCTTGGGTTAAGAACCTTACTTCAGGATGAGAACAGAAACCGTGGTCTGGTGGTGCGGCGGCAGCAGGAGGCCCCATTAGCTAAAGTGGTGCTTCAGGTTAAGAACAGTTTCAGGTTGAGAACGGACCTCCAGAACGAATTAAGTACTTAACCCAAGGTACCACTGTATTAGTCTTGGAGCTGGAAACTCAGTTTGTGAATCAAACCCTACCATCAGAAGTCAGGGGTTAGGACTTCACAAACGTTTTGAGCTTGGTCAATATACTGTATGATTTATTTCATTTTTAGGAGGCAGTGGTGTATGGCTAACATCTAAGAATATCAATTTATTTAAAGACAATTATATAAATACCTGGAAAGAAATAAAGAGGATTTTAGAGATTTGGAGTAAGATGAATTTATCTTTTGGGGGAAGAATATCAGTGATAAAAATGAATGTATTGCCAAGAATGCCATTTTTATTTCAGTCAATACTGGTTATAGGCAGTGCAGGACGCTTCAAGAAATGGCAAAAATATATTTCAAGATTTATCTGACAGGGGAAGAAACCCAGAATCAAATATAAATATTTATTTTAAAACTGATCTGTGAAATTTCTTGCTAATATTCTTCTTGGATCTTGGAGAAATATTATAAGCTTAATTCTTAAATAGATAAAGGTGTTCTTTTTCTTAAAATCCTGAAACAGAAAAGGCCATTTTAAATCAACTTACAGCATCCTGATGGTTCACATATTGGTTGTTGCACATAATGGCCAAACCTCAACTCTATATAACTATCCAGCAAGTGGCCAAAGTCATCCATCATTTATATCAACTCAGTGATGTGTTGTGGCTTCTGAATTTGACATCTCTGCTTCAGATGAGGGGCTATTTATGTGAAATGGCATATAGAGTGGTATCTCGGGTTACATACACTTCAGGTGACATACGCTTCAGGTTACAGACTCTGCTAACCCAGAAATAGTAACTCGGGTTAAGAACTTTGCTTCAGGATGAGAACAGAAATCATGTTTCAGTGGTGCGGCGGCAGCAGGAGGCCCCATTAGCTAAAGTGGTGCTTCAGGTTAAGAACAGTTTCAGGTTAAGAATGGACCTCCGGAACGAATTAAGGACTTAACCCGAGGTACCACTGTATGAATATATGCACACACACACACATACATATACATATATATGTGACATAACCCAGCAGGGCCTACACTATGAAGTCTGATTTGTTTGAATAAGAGAGTTATTGTGCATGCCTTTAAATCTCTTCTACTGAAATGAATAAACTTTTGTTCACTTCTGGCTGTGATTTTTACCACATTAGAGAAAATCAGAGAGGATTCCAAGGAACCATCATGCAGATGTCAGATGCAAAATGTTAGCTGGTGCAAAACGCGGTGACCAGCCTGTTCACTAGGTAATGCATCATGCAACACATGATTGTGGTATTGAGTTGCACTGGGGTCTGATAGAATTCAATTCCATTTTTAAGACTGCATATTTGTATTCAGTACACACTACAGGTTTGAGATAAGCACAGTACAGCAACGTCAACCATCGACACTAGAGAGTTAAACTATATCAAGTAGCAGAGTATGAATTGTGGGATATTGTTTTATTCATTTGTGGGCAGTCCCAAGGGAGTGAGCGAGGCCTTTAAGGTTTATAGATTTCACTAATAAAGCCAGGATCGTTATTGATTCTGGCAGCGCATTACCCTCTGCAATTAAATTACCAGTGGCATCTTGGTTAAAATTGCTTGGAGAGGTGCAGGTACCATTACAATCATTTTAAAAATAGTTACCATTGATTTTAATTCTCACCCAGCTAATTATTATCTTGTTGATTTTCACCAAGAACCACTTAAAAAATGTCAGCCTTTACTTTGATATTTACCAAAAGTTGTGTTGTTGGTTTGCTTTAAGAACAAAAAAAAAAATATGCCTATTTTAAGCACTTTTCCCCAATGCGCTATTTTAAATATATATTTTAAAAACATTGCTTAATGCCTAATAGACCAGCCTCCACTTATGCCCATCATATGACAAAAACTTTGAAATATTGTGAGGTGAAGTTGCTTTCGTCTTCAGTTCTAGTTTGCAGAGCTGGAGTCTGAACTTTAAGTTATAGTGTGAAAATGAACTTTCACAATAAATGTGGCTTCTTGACTTCCCGAGGTTCACCATCAACTTAAATATCACATTTTAGCCTGAGCATTCTCTACCTGCTGTTGCTACAGCTAACACCTAAGATTACTGAAACTGAAAGAGGTCAATAAAAGAAATGTACTTCATTTCCTTCACTTTGTACATAAGGCAACACTTTTTCTATAGACCGTTCCATACATAGACATTTACCCTTTTGGATTTGCTATCTTTCACAGAATAACAGGTGAAAGAAAATATAAAAAAAGGCCATAGATAAACCATTATCAAAGATAGCCAGAAGAGGCTGTGGTATCTGAAATTGCTTTCAACTGTTCAGATGAAACTGAGCAAATGTTCATTCCGTAGCATCAATTTAGTAATCTACTATAAAGCGAGGGCTGTGAATGGGATCCGTTTCTCCAAATATAATTTTGGTAACCAGCCGTGAGCCTTTGAGAAATGATGAAGCATTCTCTCCCCCGCCCCTGCTTTTCCTTTCTTTTTACAATCCAAAGTGCTGTGATCATGTACAGGGTTGGTTTCAGTATCTGGGAGGCTCTTTGGCAAGACATCCACTTGGGAAGACAGGCGAACTAATGCCGGTGTATTGGAAGAAGCAAAGATCACCAGTGTTGGACTGGTCATGTTGTGCGGATGCCTGGTTGTCGTCTTCCAAAGCAACTACTCTATTCCGAACTTTAAAATGGAAAGCGTAATGGTGGTGGTCAACAAAAGAGGTTTAAAGACTGTCTCAGGGCAAATCTTTTAAAAATGTAGTATAAACACCAACAATTGGGGAACACTGGCCTGTGAGCACTCCATTTGGAGAACAGCCTTCACCAAAGGTGTCATGGGCTTTGAAGACACTTGAACTCAGGACAAAATGGAGAAACGTGCTAAGAGGAAGGCACGCTTGGCAAACCCTCACCGTGATCAACTCCCACCCAGAAACCTATGTCCCCACTGTGGAAGGACGTGTGGATCCAGAATTGGCCTCCACAGTCACTTACGGACTCATTGTTGAAACCATGCTTATGGAGACAATTTGACTTGGCTACGAGTGATTGCCAAAGAAGAAGAAAGTACGTTCACTCCCAGCGGACCCTCATATTCTGCTTTTTCTTCCCCTTTCTTGCCCATAGAGTGAGAAAGCAAATGGGTTTCAGAAGCAATGAGAATCAACAGAACCAGAAGAATTTCAGCGGGGGGGGGGGGGGCACCGCTAGGGCATAGCCTTGACCAGTACTATTTTTCTATTATTATTATTATTATTATTATTATTATTATTATTATTTTACAACTCTATTCCCTGGGGGTCTCAGGGCAGATCACAGAATAAAATCAAGATATAAAGCCAGAAAAGACATAATAAAAATAAAAACAGCAACCCAATAGCTCCCCCCCCCCAAAAAAAGCCACATTTTAAAAGGGTATAGGATGTTGATTAGGTCAGCCTCGTTAAAAAGGAATGTTTTGCCTGGTGCCTAAAGGTGTATAATGAAGGCGCCAGGTGAACTTCTCGGGGGAGAGCATTCCACAAACGGGGAGCTATTGCAGAGAAGCCCCTGCTCCCGTGTTGCCACCCTCCAAACCTCTTGAGGTGGAAGCACATGAAGGAAGGCCTCAGAAGATTATCTCAGGGTCCTGGTAGCTTCATATGGAAAGAGGCAGTCCTTGAGGTACTGGGGTCCTGAGCCGTTTAAGGCTTTATAGGTCAAAACCAGCACTTTGAATTGGGCCTGGAAACTAATTGGTAGCCAGGGCAGTCGGAACAGGATCGGTGTAATATATTCAGACCATCAGTGAGCAACCTGGCTGCTGAATTCTGCACCAGCTGAAGTTTCCGAACGGTCTTCAGAGGCAGCCCAACGTATAACACATTGCAATAATCTAACCCTGGAGTTACCAGAGCATAGACAACAGTAGTTGGGCTATCCCTGTCCACTTAGGAACGTAGTTGGGCCACCAGCCTAAGCTGATGGAAGGCACTCCGGGCCACTGAGGCCACCTGAGCCTCAAGCGAGAGCAAAGGATCCAGAAGGACCCCCAAGCTACAAACTGCTCCTTCAGGGGAAGTGTAACCCCATCAAGAGCAGGCAAACTAGCCATCCAGTCTAGGGAACCCCCCACTCAGTCTTATCTGGATTGAGCTTGAGTTTGTTGGCTCTTATCCAGTCCATTACCGAGGCAAGACACCAGCAAGTTCCGGCTGAAAAAAAAGCCCTGGCCTTGACTATACTATCAGTCGGATACCATCAGTATTTGCTCACATCATTGTTGTTCTTGTTTTTAAATCCTTAGGTGAGACAGCAACTTTTTAACATTGATTTTTTAAAATTATATTTTATTAAGTTGGAACATTTTTAGCATATAAAATCAAAACACAATTTTGTCTTTTCTCTTATTTTTGTCAACTTCCCACCCCATTTTCCATGGAGTTGCTGTTTCTCCCCTCCTGCGGCACCTTATTTTCTATCTATCAAATCACAACCACAATATTATACTCTAATTCCTTCTGTTTGGCCATGGATTAAATCCTGCCCGTGAGTTCATCATACTGTAATATTTCTTTAAATAGTCCGAAAAAGGCATCCGTACTTCCATAAAATACTCACCATTAGATTCTCTTCATTTTGCTGTTAATTTTTCCATTTCTGCATCATATACTATCTTACTTATCCATTCTTCTTTCATTGGAACTTCTTCCATTTCTGCGCATATAGAATCCTAGCTGCTGCTGTTACATACATAAACAACTTTGACCTTTTGGGGGAATTTCTATCTCTATAATCCCTAACAGAAACACTTCAGGCTTTTCTGATATACTCATTTTAAACTTTTTGATGTTTCCTTTCCATTAAAATGATTGCAAGTTATGCACATAACTACATAAGTTGTGTAACTTCTGTTAAGTAGTGCACAGCGAGACAAATAGTGTAGTATTTGGGAGGAAACGAATGGCAGCAGAATAGAAACACCACCGATCGTGGCGAATACAGAGCAGAATGGAAGTCCTGCCTTCTTGGCAGGAGTATTTTGATCACTTTTGCTGCAGTCTTCCTTCATGGCATGGGTGCCTAATAGTGGGTTCGACTCCAGTTCCCATCAGCTCCAGCCAGCATGGTCATGGATGATGGGAGTTGTAGTCGAGGAAACGCTTGGATAGCCAAAGGTTTTCCAATCCTGATGTAAGGGAGGGGTAATACACACATCCTAAAATGTAGCAAGAGGAAGATCTTGCAGGGGAATGGGATGAAATGGACCTTCCTTTACAGAGTGCATAAACTTAAGGAGCACCTTTCCCTTTTCAGAAAGGTGTGCTATATTGCTAGAGGAGGGGTGGGACAGAAAAGGAAATCAATTTCTAAAAATAAAAATGTTGACGTTCTTAAAGTGGCAGGGCAGGCAACTAAAGGGATCAAAGCCAGTGTGGAAAACTAGGGGGACATTATTATTATTATTATTATTATTATTATTATTATTACTACTACTACAGTGGTACCTCGAGTTAAGAACTTAATTCGTTCTGGAGGTCTGTTCTTAACCTGAAACTGCTCTTAACCTGAGGTACCACTTTAGCTAATGGGGACTCCCGCTGCTGCCGCGTGGCCGCCGTGCTATTTCTGTTCTCATCTGAAGTAAACTTCTTAACCTAAGGTACTATTTCTAGGTTAGCGGAGTCTGTAACCTGAAGCATCTGTAACCCGAGGTACCACTGTATTTGAATTTATATACCACCCTATACCTGCGGGTCTCAGGGAGGTTCACAACATAAAATCAGAATATAAAACCACAAAATACATAATAAAAATAAAAACAACAACCCTATATCCCCCCCCAAAAAAAAAATATATATTTTTTTAAGGGCATAGGATGTAAATCAGATCAACCAAAGGCCTGGTTAAAAAGGAATGTTTTTGCCTAGTGCCTAAGTAAAGGTACCCCTGACTGTTAGGTCCAGTCGCGGATGACTCTGGGGTTGCGGCGCTCATCTCACTCTATAGGCCGAGGGAGCCGGCGTTTGTCCGCAGACAGCTTCCGGGTCATGTGGCCAGCATGACTAAGCTGCTTCTGGCGAAACCAGAGCAGCGCATAGAAATGCTGTTTACCTTCCCACCTATTTAGCTACTTGCACTTTGACATGCTTTCAAACTGCTAGGTTGGCAGAAGCTGGGACAGAGCAACTGGAGATCACTCCGTCGTGGGGATTCGAACTGCAGACCTTCTGATTGGCAAGCCCAAGAGGCTCAGTGGTTTAGACCACAGCGCCACCCACGTCCCTTTTGCCTGGTGCCTAAAGGTGTACAATGAAGGCACCTTCTTTTTAATAAAGACTATTCCAGTGTTATCTCACTGTAATTTGTAGTGCATAAAAGGAGCATGTTTACATATTTTTTTAAAAAAATAGAAACATATCTTCATGGCAATGTCAAGTTCAAAATAAAATACACTGATTAGGATATTTCAAAGTATCATTGTACTTTTTTTGTAAGATTATATTATGACCAAGAGCATTATGCTCTCTTAGATGGGTTTTGAATAATGTGAGCTGACAGAACTTTCTCACTTTTATTCCCCTTTTATGCTTATGTTTGCAATTTTAACATTTTGGATCATCTTCTTTTCTCTTGCCACAACAGCGCAAAGTTTTGTCCTATAAAACAGGCATATTGCTTCCCTTTTTTGCCTGGATACACAAAGGATCGTTATGGGGCAAATTGCTATCAAGGAACACTCTCCTTTATAGTTCTTCATAAAAAACATATATGCCAGTAGACTGACGATCTTACACAGATATTTTCACAAGAGCAATTTCCTTTGCTTTTTGTTTTATATAAAAAAAAATACATTACTAGCATGGGCATGGGTTTGTTTGTTTTTGCAACCCTAAAATGATGGTTGTATTGTTCATTTTTACACTGCTTCTTTCTACAAAGATCTAGTTGTTTATCCCTTTGCTGGCTTATTTTTGAGTGGAATAAAAAAGTGTGATTTAAAGGAGGAGACCTTAATTCTTTGCAACATTTCTTCTTTTGTGGTTCTGCCATGTGATGCTTCTTTACAGAAATGACATATCTCTCTAGCCCTTTCTCAGCTATCATACACACGCACACACAGAGGGAGAGAGAGAGAGAGAGGGAGAGAGAGAGAGAGACTCACAGTCTCCACTGTCCATCATGCAGTTCCATTAGGATTCTGCTTTCTCAGTCACATTGTGAACAGCTCCCCGCCCCCATTTATGTTTTCAGTTATCAAAATTGCCCATGAATCAGCACAAGGCAAATTGAAAGACTGATTAAGCAGTACATTCTGGGGGCTGTTCTCTGTGCCCTCTCCCCGCGGAAAAAGATAAGGCTATATTCTTTTGTGAATAATAATTTTGACTATGCATAATCAAGTGTAATTCTAGAAAAGAATTCATATCCAAAATATGTTCCCTTTCGCTGTGTCTTGTCTTTGTGTGACTTATTTTTTAAAACGTAATTGGGCTGAATCCCAAGAAAGCTTCCATCACAATTGATGTGTTGGTTCTTAAGGTGCCACAAGACTCTTCTTGTGTCTGTTGTATGAAAATAACCCGGGTACGCTATTTGGAATAGTTATTTTCACTGTAAAATAGTCGCTGCATCTTTTTTTAGAGCCATTCTTAATGTCACTCCCATATGGTCAGGGTGGGGTACGTTTGCTTCGCACCATATGGAAGAAACAAAAGAGGTTTCCCCCTGAGATCTTTTTCTTTGGGGAGGGGAGTCTTCACCCAGCTGCAATGCGGTCAATCTCTGCACAACCCCATCTTTAGCCTCTTTCAGCCAGCACAGCATGCATGTTGTTGTTGTTTAGTCGTTTAGTCGCGTCCGTCTTTTCGTGACCCCATGGACCAGAGCACGCCAGGCACTCATGTCTTCCACTGCCTCCCGCAGTTTGGTCAAACTCATGCCGGTAGCTTCGAGAACACTGTCCAACCATCTCGTCCTCTTTCGTTCCCTTCTCCGTGTGCCCTCAATCTTTCCCAACATCAGGGTCTTTTCCAGGGAGTCTTCTCTTCTCATGAGGGGGCCAAAGTATTGGAGCCTCAGCTTCACGATCTTTCCTTCCAGTGAGCACTCAGGGCTGATTTCCTTAAGAATGGATAGGTTTGATCTTCTTGCAGTCCATGGGACTCTCAAGAATCTCCTCCAGCACCATAATTCAAAAGCACATTTGTTGGCAAGGTGATGTCTCTGCTTTTTAAGATGCTGTCTAGGTTTGTCATTGCTTTTCACAGCATGCATACCACTCTTCTTTTAACAACACAGGATTAGCCAGTCACTTATTTGGAGATTGAGTACAATTTGGAGAGGGGGTGTTGCTAGCGTGGGGAAGGCCAGGGGGGCCATAGCTCTGGGCACATGATTTTTAGGGGATGCCCACATGGAGGGATCACTACCCTGCCCCACCTGTTGCCGGGGGTCTCTAGGCCCCAGAGCCCAACCTGGCCTCACTGCTGTGTCCCTGCCCCTTTGCTGAATGGCTGCCTGGCCAGCATTGGGGGGGGCATTTCCTCCCAAGAGCAGCATCGTCTGGCTGGGCTCCTCCCCACATCAGAGGGGGGCAAGGGCATAGCAGAGCCCTGCTTGGCTCCAGTGTTCAGGACTGAACTGACGCAGGCTCCATGAACCCTCCGCTCCTTGTGCATGTATGCCTGGCGGCATTGGCAGCGAGAGCTGGCCTAGCACAGTGGGTTCTGTTGACCCTCCATGCCCTACCCCGAGCCTGGCACATACACATGTGTCCACATGCCCTGGGTGCCAGAAAAGGATGCAGCGCCACTGGGTGTTTCTCAAATACACCATCAAGGCACCTTTGACTAAGATACTGTTATTCTTGTTTAAATTTTTGGGCTATGGTGCTGATTCTGCACGACGGGGTGAGCTCCTGTTGCTCGGTCCCAGCTCCTGCCAACCTAGCAGTTCAAAAGCACGCCAGTGCAAGTAGATAAATAGGTACCGCTGTGACAGGAAGGCAAACAGTGTTTCCATGCACTCTGGTTTCAGTCACAGTATTCCATTGTGCCAGAAGTGGTTTAGTCATGCTGGCCACATGACACGGAAAGCTGTCATGGACAAATGCCAGCTCTCTCGGCCTGAAAGTGAGATGAGCGCCTCAATCCCATAGTCACATTTGACTGGACTTAATCATCCAGGGGTCCTTTACCTTTACCTTTTACCTATTGAACATATTGTATGACACTCTGGGTTCTTCTTGGGAGAAAGGATAGGATATAAATTTGATGACAATCATGATAAATGTCAATCAGGCTGGTAGGATAATATCACCCAACTTTGGTGAATACCTTGAGGCCCCCTGTTATGTACTGAGTTGAATAGGATCCAAACTGCAGCAGTCTGATTGGTCCTAGAACAATAGGATTCAGAATGCAGCAGTCTGATTGGTCCTAGAACAATGCAGCAGTATGATTGGTTGGCAGGAACCACCCAATCATGCTCCAGATATAAGTGAATCCACAACCTGATTGGCTTACAGTAGAATCCCAGAATTAGCCAATCATGTGCAGCCCATTGTGTAAATAATGTATATAAAGCAGATACTTTGAGGGGACATTCATTCATTCCTCCTCACCACTATGAGCTGAATAAAGAGCATGAAATCACTTTGCGACTCTGAGTATATTTCACCCCCTTTGGATGAGAGGCATTCTGCAATCCTGCCTAACATTTCTGTCTCTCCTGGGTGGTAGAAATGCTCCTGGGATGGGGTGGTCTTACTTGTGGCATATCTTCATGTTGATTTGGCACTAAAGGGCTCATGACATTCACTGGAGCTGAGCCTTGAATCAAGGTGTTGTTACCTGTCAGGGAACTGACATCAGAGCGAGAGGCGGAGGCAGGGCTCCAGAGCGATGCCGGAGAGGGGACCAGCAGGGGGGAAGGAATTCAGCGTAACACCAGTAGAGAAGAGAGGGAGATGGAGGAAGTGGAGACAGCGCTCCAAGACCCTTCACCAGAGACTAGTGGAGAGAGCGCTGACACGCCCCTGCCTTCCCCGTACTTGCGCAGACGAGTTCCGCGCAGGGAAAGTAGGAGGAGACTAGGCGTCAAACAGCTCTTATGCTGGAAGAGGTTCAAGAAACGCCCACTGACGGATTCTGCAAGTGACTGACTGGTCACGGAGTGTGAGCTGTCAGCCAAAGCATGGTTGGCCAGGCAATATAACTAAAACTGAAGGCAACTTACGCACAAGTAACCCCCTTACAACCATTACAGCACCCAAATGGGGAGGGGGAAAAGAATTTCCCTCCTACTTCCTCATTAGGCTTTGGCCTGCAATTGCTGAGCTTGCGATTCTGTGTTCCACCAAATCCTCTTAAGATTTCTGGTTAATAAAGTTGTGGCAACTTCATTCCAGGTGTAGGGGAATTGGTTTTCCCCTTGCTGATATATATACAGGTTTTCTCCTCCCCTAGTAACTGGGCTGCTCTTTCTAATGTGCATTGTATTAGTCCAAACTGCATAAAAAGTAAGAGAAAGTCGCACTAAAATCCTGACTAATTTTACTGAGGATTGTTTATTTTAAAAAAATAATAATAATCACAAATTGCTTTTTTTATATAAAAAAAAGCAATTTGTGATTATTATTATTATTTTTTTTAAAAAAGGGCAAAAAGCCAAGAATTCAATTTAAGTTGCTAACAGATATAAAAGAAAGAGGAGGCTTTGCCCTGCCAGATTTGAAATTGTACTATGAGGCATCATGCCTTTGCTGGTTGAAAGAGTGGATTAAACTAGAAAATAATGAATTGTTGGACCTTGAGGGGTTTGATAATAGATTTGGATGGCATGCGTACCTATGGCACGAGAAAAAGAGAGTCCATAAAGGTTTTGAGAACCACATCTTCCGAGGTCCTTTAATTGAGGTATGGGATAGGTACAAAAACCTATTAGAACCTAGAACGCCACGCTGGCTATCACCTCTAGAAGTTATGAGTGTAAAGAAAACCAATATGAGAAGTAAGTGGATAACATATAGTCAATTGCTATTTAAAGAAGGAGAAAAATGGAAGATAAAACGTTATGAACAGGTTAAAGAACATGTATATGATTGGCTGCATTACTTCCAAACAAATGAGATGTTTAGGAAAGATGGTAAAGAACGAGGTTTTGCGGACAAGGATTCTAAATTTCAAAGTGAAATTATAGATAATGATGGTAAAAATCTATCCAAAATGTATAAACTGTTGTTAGAATGGAATTTGAAGGATGAAGAAGTTAAATCGGTAATGATTCGTTGGGCCAGAGATGTGGGTTATAATATACAATTTGAGGACTGGGAAAAATTATGGAAGGAGGGTTTAAAATTCACTGCTTGTATGACGTTAAAAGAGAATGTGATGAAAATGTTCTATAGATGGTATATGACACCGGCAAAATTAGCAAAAATGTATAAGACATGCAATAAGTGTTGGAAATGTAAAGATAAAGAAGGTACTTTTTATCACATGTGGTGGGAATGTAAGAAAGTGAAAGACTTCTGGGAAAAGATATACAATGAACTGAAGAAGATTCTAAAATATACATTCATAAAGAAACCAGAAGTCTTTCTGTTAGGAATAGTAGGAAATGAGATAAAAAGAAAAGACTGTAAATTTTTCCAATATGCAGTAACAGCAGCAAGAGTGTTACTGGCCCAGAAATGGAAACAACAAGAAATACCGACTGTGGAAGAATGGAGAATGAAACTGCTAGATTACGCAGAGCTAGATAAATTGACAGGGAAGATTAGATACTTAAGAGACCAAAAGTTCATCGAGGACTGGGGGAAATTTGTGGAATATCTGGAATATATAAATGAGGGACAGATGGCGCTTAAGGGATTTAATGAAGCACTGTGAAAAAGTAAGAAGTATTGTCTAAAGGGAATAGGAAAAAAGAGATAAACAATGTCAATATAAATCTGAGAAATGTGTAATTAAAATTATAACTATGGATGATTTACGGAACAGCTGAGGGAAGTCCAAAAAGGAAATAAGTTGTGAAAAACGATGTGAAATTAATATATTTTGTTTTGTTTTGTTTATTGATGTTAATTAATAAAAATTTATATGCAAAAAATAATAATAATCACAAATTGCTGCAGAAATTCTGAGAGCCAAATTTAATACTGTATAAATGATAAACTAATAGAAACCCAAAGTATCAGATTTCTACAGTCCTATCCCTAAAGGTAAAGGTAAAGGAACCCCTGACCATTAGGTCCAGTCACGGACGACTCTGGGGTTGCGGCGCTCATCTCGCTTGCACTTTGATATACTTTTGAACTGCTAGGTTGGCAAGAACTGGGACTGAGCAATGGGAGCTCACCCCATCGTGGGGATTCAAACCGCTGGCTTTCTGATCGGAAAGCCCTAGGCTCTGTGGTTTAACCCACAGCGCCATCTGCAAGTCCTATCCCTAGGCACCCTAAACAACACGGGTGGAGTGTTATTTGTGTCAGCTGCTTTAATGAATGTTTGTGGGCACCAGCCTCATTTTATCCTTACAATTTTTTCACACTTGGCTAGACACTAGTGTCAATTCCCTCCCTCCCTCCCTCCCTCCCTTCCTTGCTCTCTACCTTTCTCTCTCCTTGCCTTTCTCTCCCCACAAAGTGACAGAATGACAGTTTTTAATAGACTTGTCTCTGTGGTAATCAAACAGGCAGCATTAAGCAATATCAGCTAAAAAACAAAAAAGTAGCATATCATAATTGCATCACTTGTACAAAATGATTTACTACAAATAGAACTGTTACAGTCCTGGAAAAATAATTAAAATTGTTCCTAAATATTACTCGGCTATGTGACAGGGAAGCAACTTTATTTTCTTAACTGTCTTCAGTAGCAAACTAATACAGGCTGTTATCATACTAGTTTGGTGGAGAGAGGCTAATTCATGAAACTTGTTCTTGACTTAACAAGCATCGCCATATTATTATTATTATTATTATTATTATTATTATTATTATCATCTTTGGTGATCACTCATAGCCGAGTAAGATTGTTTTCCATAAACACGGTTTTAACAATGAGTCCATAAGAGGCCAATTCTGGATCCACACGTCCTTCCACAGTGGGGACATTGGTTTCTGGGCAGCAGTTGATCACACTGTGGATTTTCCAAGCGTGTCTTCCTCCTAACACATTTCTCCCTTTCATCCTGAGTTCGAGTGTCTTCAAAGACCATGACCCCTTTGGTAAAGGTTGTTCTCCAATTGGAGCGCTCGCAGGCCAGTGTTTCCCAGTTGTCAGTGTTTATACTGTACTACATTTTTTTTTGATTTGCCTTGAGTCTTTAAACCTCTTTTGTTAACAACCAGCATTACACTTTTCATTTTTAAGTTCGGAATAGAGTAGTTGTTTTGGAAGACGATCATCAGGCATCCACACAACATGGCCAGTCCAACGAAGTTGATGTTGAAGAAGTATAGAGGGGATGATTTAATCTGTTAAATTATATTTTGCAAACTAGGAAGACTCTGGTTCTTAACCATTTCGGTCCAGCAAAACACACCAGGCACCAAAGGATGTATTGGAGCTACAGTCTAAACATAATTACTTTTGTTTAAGAACCCTCCAGTTCTCCTTTTTATTGTCCATTCATGCTCGAGATGGTATCTGAATGGTTATATGCAATCCCCTTTTTTCAATACTCTTTGGCTTGCAAAATTGTTTGGATGGGCTTACCATTTCACTTCCAATCAGTGCATCTCTCTTGGCTGCCTTTTGAAATCTTGTAGCTGTTTCTACCTCAAATTTTCTGGTGCATTTATTATTTGGTTATAATTCATTAAATTGGTATCCTACCCTTCTCCCCAAAGGAGTTCACTTTTTTTGTAAATAATTATTAATTTTCCATTAAAAGGATTCCAACTGATCACAAATCAAATCAAATTTTGTTGTGCAAATGTGCCACTTCAGACAGCAATAATGAAATAACATTTGGGAATTTTGTAGAACTGCTAATAAATAGAACGATGTGTGATAATAAACATACTATTATTGTGGGGGCTATTGGGTTGTTGTTTTTATTTTTATTATGTATTTTGTAGTTTTATATCCTGATTTTATTTTAAGAAACACACACACACACCGGGTATAGGACGGTATATAAATTCATTTATTAATAATAAACACATTATTATTATTATTATTATTATTATTATTATTAATGTTGCAGAAGATATCCACACACAAAAATCACCAATGTTAGTCATCTCTATTAAAGATGGAGCTGAGAAACTGGCACTTCCTGTTTTGACAACCAAAATAATATTCTACATTACATTTCTACAAAATAGCTTTCAGATTCCTATGATTTTGGAAATCATACTTATTATCTTGCTCTCTGCTGCCTCCAAAAGTTTTTTCCCCCTATATGTACTGAAGGCAGAGCTGGTATAAATTGGCTCAATATGTTTCCAGAACAAACTCCATCAATCATAAGTTTATATTTGTTAAGTGGGGTCCAGAAATATGAATAGCATATGAAAATTATGAACAGGTGCCAGCTCCGAGGCCACAACACAGACCGGGGGCCTAACAAATGCTTCGGGCTCATGCAGTGACATTTTTACCTCAGCTGCCTCCTTTGTGAAAGTCTCTCTCAAGTATCTCACCCTGCAACTCATATCTCCAGTCCCATCTATGTCCTGCAATTCCCAACAAGGCAAGCAAGGCAAAGGAAAGAGTTAGCGCTCCTTGGATTCTACCATTTGGCACTGCTTTTTCTCCACAAACCGTTAGCACAACATCCCTTATTTAATGCTGTGCCTAAGAGACTAAAACTATTCCCTTGCCCTGCTGGCAAGCTTCTACATTGTAGGGATGTTGTTGTTGTTGTTGTTGTTGTTGCTGCTGCTGCTCTTTGCATGTTCAGACCCAGATACCTCCCCCCTAAATAAAGACACATTTGATTCAAATTTTAGTTTTGGTTTTTGGCAGAATTTAGGCCACAACTTTATTGATTACAGAAAAGTGAGTGGTTGCATAGGCTCTGGTTCAACTAGCTCCCTACACCCTTGCAGGTAGCGCTGACCCAGAGCTCTAGCATAGGTCAGCCAAGGGTGAACACCTGAGGCAGGTGAAAAGCCTGGGAACAGACTCTGTTCACTCTCCAGATGCTCCCCTGGACTTAGGCATGGGCACAACCCCCTCTTGGGGGGTGGACCAAACCAAGGTGAGTCCCTGGATTCCTTTAATGGAATACCCTTCACATAGGGATAGAGAGACCATTCTCCCATCCCTATCACATGAACCAGTGCCTATCCGCAACCTTATTTCCTACATGGCAGGCGAAACCCAAATGGCCACAGCCAATCAGCCAAGTGGGGAAAATTCCTGCCATGCCCCTGTCCCAATGACAGACGACACACAATGGCATAGCAAGGTCAATCGCAGAAATACCCTAAATATAGGGAGAGGTGGGCAGGTGTTCTAATGCACGAACCGAAAAAGAAAGCTCTGGGATACGTGCAAGGGAATATATAGGTCCCTCGATCCATTTAAACTGCACCCATTGGCCAGCAACAAGGGATCTACCAATCAGGTGTTGTGGCTATTCAATAGACCCACCCACAACCAGGAGGCCAGTCTCCAGGTCTCACCACAACACATACCCTCTTTTAGGGAGGACACAATTTTCAAAAAAAATAGCTGCAAGGAGCCTCTGCACTAGTATACAACAGACCCTCCAAGTGCCCCTATTTTCCAGGGACTGTCCTGGATTTATAGAAGCCGTCCCAGCTTCTGATTTGATCCTAGAATGTCCAACTTTTCCTTAGGACGTCCCTATTTTCATCAGAGAAATGTTGGAGGATATGGAGTTATCCAACCCCTGAGAGAGCCCCAGGAGAGAACCCAGGAGAGCCAGTGTGGTGTAGTGGTTAAGAGCGGTAGTCTCGTAATCTGGGGAACCGGGTTCGCGTCTCCGCTCCTCCACACGCAGCTGCTGGGTGACCTTGGGCCAGTCACACTTCTCTGAAGTCTCTAAGCCCCACTCACCTCACAGAGTGTTTGTTGTGGGGGAGGAAGGGAAAGGAGAATGTTAGCCGCTTTGAGACTCCTGAAGGGGAGTGAAAGGTGGGATATCAAATCCAAACTCTTCTTCTTCTGAGCCATCTGAAGGCAGACCTGTATAGGGAAGTTTTAAAAAAATGTTTCAATATGTGTTTATATATGTTTGAAGCCACCCAGTGTGGCTGGGGCAGCCCAGTCAGATGGGCAGGGTATAAATAGTAAAATTATTATTCTGGAATAGGACATCCCTAGTTTCATTGGGAAAATATTAGAGGGTATAACAACAACAACAACAACAACAACAACAACAACAACAACAACAACAACAACAATTTATTTATACCCCACCCTGGGCCAGACTCAGGGCAGCTAACACCAAATATGAATTACAATAAAACATAATTGGGGGGGGGGGGCGGACAGACAACAACAAACAAACAGTTAATTAAAATATGGCTTAAAATATGGCTTAAAATACATTTAAAATGCAGCCTCCTTTTAGTAGTAGCCCATAAATCAAGACCATAAAGGGAGGAAACATCTGATATTCACCTGAGCAAGCTACGCATGCTGGTCCTACATGGACCAGCAAAAAAGCCAAGGGAAGATTTATACACCAAATCCCATATAAGGGGTCAGAGTGAGTCTAAGCCGAAGGCCAGGTGGAACAGCTCCGTCTTGCAGGCCCTGCGGAAAGATGTCAAATCCCACAGGACCCTGGTCTCTTGTGACAGAGCGTTCCACCATGTCAGGGTCAGTGCTGAAAAGACCCTGGCCCTAGTTGAGACCAATCTAACCTCCTTGAGGCTCGGGACCTCCAAAGTGTTGTTATTTATGGACCTTAAGGTCCTCCGCAGGGCATACCAGAAGAGGCGGTCCCGTAGGTCCCGTGGGATACAATGCTTAGTAGCACCAGTCCTGCAAACAGACAGAAAATGTTATAATGTTTCCTGTGGCACAATTATCTGATAAAATGGGGCAAGATTTTCTAAAACGGCCCAGGAGTATTGATTTGTGCAGTTTTCCAAACTGGGCATTGATTTATGAGGCATAAGCAAAAAGGGGAAAAGGAAGGAAATTCAAGTTAAAGTATGCAGTGGTGTTATTTATAATTACTAAATGGAAGCGGGTTGGTTAAAATAAACTATTTTGCAAATAAGGTTAGTATAGTGTAGATTGGCTAGCAAAGAAATTTGAAACTGTCCAAGGCAAATAGCCCTTGCTAGTGTTCATAATTGCAAAGCGGAATGTATAAAGCATTTACACTGCCGTTGTTGTTTTAACTGTTGTGGGTGAAGCTCATAAAGTGAGCAAGCATATGCCTGACTTGCTTCACTCTGGATCTGACCTGGTTTCCAACTAGAAAATTATCTCCATTTAAGTTCAGGCTTCCTGGTGAACATTCTCGGTCCTCAGCCCCCATTCTGTTTTAAAGATGATTTATTCCACCTAAATACATTATGAGCCAGAAAACAAATAGTGCATAGTATAATTGATTTGTGCTGGGAATAAGAGGCGAACTGTTTGTTTTTTCTTGAAATTTCCTTTTGAAGGTATCTGCTGAAAGACAAGCATGTACTTCCACTAAATCTTCAGCTAGTTTGATGCAAATGTCAGCAACTAATGTGGCAGGACATTTTGCCTGGTGAACTGTAAACTGCCTAAGATATCTCGATAAGATACTTTGATGCACCAGGCAGTGGGAAGCGCTTTCAAATGTAAGCCATGGAATCTGTGCATGGGGTAGTAAGTAAAAGAGTATGTGAGAACTGGCCAATACTGACCATGCATGCATGAAGAAATGGTAAAATCACAATGCATCCACACAAAAATGTGCAACTGAACATAAACAAATTAGAGAAGCCAGTTTCATTATTAATATCAGTCCAAAATGTAGATTGTGATTCGAGGACCCACCCCATCCCCACTTGGGGAATTAAGACACGTTGACACAGTATATTAGGCTAATGGGCCACAACTTTATTGATTACAGCATGTGAGAAGGTATTGACTTAGGCATTGGACCACAGACAATTTGACTCCACCCACTCGGAGAGGAGGGGTGAGTCTGATGAGGGGCTAACCACCAGTAGGGGGAGCCTGTTGATGTAAATACAACTATAAGCTCTCCCCTGATGTCACTGAGGGTCGTGCCATGGCCCCCCGCCATACAGGGCATCGGACAGGATCCACGACCGCCAGATTCCTTTAACAGAATACCCAAAAGTGAAGGGGTAGGCGATGGCCACACCTTGCCCTTCCATACACCAACAACACATTCCAGTGCCTAACCACCTAATACCAAGAAAGTTGTGACGATTGCTACAAGGTAGGCGAAAAAAACCAAGAGACTGGTGCCAATTTGCCAATTGGAAAAAAAACTCCTACCAGGCTCCCTGGGCAACCAGAGCAACCAACCATGGGTCCGTAGCAAGGCCAAGCAAGAAGCTACGCCCTACAGGGAGTGGCGGGTGGCTGACTCACGGAAGATCAGGAGCAAATGGCGGGGAGAGCTGGCGCGGCCGCATTTGAGCGGCTAAACCATGCCCCCACGGTGGCACCTGATTGGGTGCCCAACTGGGAGGCGTGGCGCGCCAGCGATGATGTGGGAATCGTCTCCCGCTCACAACCCCTCCCCTCTGGAAGGAGGAGAGGCTTTACAGTAAGGTAAATGCACGGGAAATAAAATGCATATTTCCCCCAGACACTCAGTACAGACGTACCTTAGAAGTCGAATGGAATGCATTCCGGAAGTCTGTTTGACTTCCAAAACATTCAGATTCCCAGGCGCTGCTTCTGATTGGCTGCAGGAAGCTCCTGCAGCCAATCGAAAGCCGTGGAAGCCCCACCGGAAGTTCAGCTTCCAAAAGAATGTTTGAAAACTGGAACAATCACTTCCAGTTTTTGATCATTGGAAGTGAGGTGCTATTTTGAATCAAGATGGTGTACTAAAATATGACTTCGATATGATTTCACCTGATTTTTTTAAATCACATTTTGTTGTTTCCAAAAATTCCTGAGGACTCATCACTACTATCAGACAGTTGGCAAATATCAACAATGACAACACAGAAATACACTGGAATGCTTTTTATATACTTCAAGGACCGCCTCTTTCCATATGAACCTACCCAGACCCTGAGATAATTTTCTGTGGACCTCCTTCATGTGCCTCCTCGAGAGGTCTGGAGGGTTGCAACACGAGAACAGGGCCTTCTCTGCAGTGGCTCCCCGCCTGTGGAATGCTCTCCCCAGGGCAGTTCACCTGGCGCCTTCATTACACACATTTAGACATCAGGCAAAAACGTTCCTTTTTAACCAGAACTTTGGTTGATCTGATTGACATCATATACCCTTTTAAAATGTGGCTTTTATTTGGGGGGTTGTTGTTGTTGTTTTAATTGTGTATACTGTGGTTTTTATGTTGATCATTTTGTGAACTGACCTTAGACTTCTGGGTATAGGGTGTAATAATAATAATAATAATAATAATAATAATAATAATAATAATAATAATATAGGGCAACATCAGACTTCCCTATATTACTTCCCCAGTGATCCAGTTCACTATGTGGAGAGGAACAGTGTCTTAGCATGCCTGCCCTGCCTCTCTCATCCCTGTGGAGTTAGAATACCCAACTACAGCACATTTTGATATGGGTATAAAATCTAATACACACGAGCCCAAATCTTACATTGATATGAAACTGCATGTAGTAAATGAGATGGACTGAGATAGCTGTATAGTGTCAGCATTGTGTGTGCTACATGGTGAACATCAATCATTCTGTGCTTTAAATACAGAGGGCAAACTCCATGGATTACCCTCCAGACTTTGGGGGCACATGGTGGGGGTTATGGTGGGACAAGAAAGAGAAGAAGTCCCACTACAGACTCCTGCTCATCCCATAGCTAATTACATACATAAATTTTGCTTTGCTAGTTTTAGTTCCACCCACTATTGTGTGGGCAGGTCGATCCCTCCCCTTACCTGGCCAACTCTCTCCTGGCAATGCTCCCCCAGCTGGGATTGGGGAACTGGCAGAGGTTGGCGGCTGCCTCCAGGTGTCTGGCCTTTGGGGGGCGAATCCAGGCTGTACTGCTGGGAGCCACACGGGATCAGGGTGGCTGCGTGTGACCCATTTGATGTGGGGAGCAGTCATTGTGCAAATATTTATTTTCATTAAAAATATTTAATTAATTTGTCTGTTGAGATTCCTGCATGGTATACAACGTTTCCTCTTACTGACTATCAGTTTCATCCAAAATATGAAACAATGTCTTGAACAATGTCTGCATTTCACCACCTATACCTTCCATGGAGGTATCTCTTAGCTTGAAAAAATGCTGCTTAGATTTCACAGCAAGGAAGGGAAAAAAGAGACAATTTTCCTCCTAAAGGAGGAGCAGATTTGCCATCTGTGTTCATTACCTCTGCTCAAGCAAGGTGATGTATCACATCATTTTAATAGCCTGTTTGGTCCCAAAGTACTATCCATTTTCATCAGCAATGGAGAAAAAATGGCAAGCATGGATATTCTATTTTAAAAAAAATGTTTTAAATTGATGATTAACCCATTTCTGGTTAAATACACGGAGATTCATTTCTATACAGTTGTTTGCATTGCATCATATTGTAGATATAAGAGGCATTACTTAACTTTACTAATTAGAAATGTGAAACCCTATTAGCTGTCATTAGGGAAATATTCCAATAAGGTTTCCCCCAATTTTAAGGCAAGGTGTGGAAGAGGCGTATATATCTCCTTACACAGGTATTCCTTTGATATCTCTACCTGTTTTAGTTGATGTGGTATTGTAATGGGATTATTTTATTGCACATTTCAATTATGAATGTTTATATTTTAATGTTGTGCAATTGGTTTTTATACAATGCCATTGATCGCTAGATTGTTGATATTTGCTGATATTTAATTTTACTGTTTACTATTATATTCTAATGGATTATTGAATATTGCTTTACGTGATTTAAGTTGTTTATTTTAAAGTTATTGTGACTTTTTGTATTGGATCAGATCATTATTATTACAGTGGTACCTTGGTTTACGAACTTAATCCGTTCCAAAAGTCCGTTCTTAAACCAAAACCATTCTTAGACCCAGGCATGCTTTCCCTAATGAGGCCTCCCACCGCCAGTGCCCTTCCACCATTTGGATTCCATTCTTAGACCAAGGTAAAGTTCTCAAACTGGGACACTATTTCCAGTTTTGCAGAGTTTGTAAAGCAAATCATTCTTAAACCGGACTGTTCTTAAACAGAGGTACCACTGTATATTGTTTGACATTTTATGATGTCTTTACATGGTTTGGAAGCCACCCAGCGTGTCTGGGGCAACCCAGCTGTTGTAAAAGGTGGTTATAAAGATATTGCTATGGGTGATTATGTTCTGTTCATCCAGCCATATCACCATAGAAATGGACTTGCCCATCTAGAATGGGAATCAGTGGCACCATGTTTTGATGTTTTGAGACGTTTGTCTGCATGCAATTCCAGTTCTAGTGGGAAGATTCCAGAAAATGGTGCCCTTCTCTGTAGCATTTATGCTATGTCGTGTTGCAAGAGTCTTTCTGTCATGCTGTATAATGTTTATGCAAAATAACTGGGTGAGATCATTTGGAGATATGGGAAGAAGTGCTTGTTGCATGCTGACACCTCTGTTTCCTTTTCCTTTTCATCTAATCTAGGTGTGGTAATGTATGACCAACACAGATGCCAGGACACAATGATGGGCAGAATGAGGGTTCTTTAACTAAACTCAATACATGAAACACACAGTGATGTTATGTGGTTTACTTCCCCAGCTGGTGTTGCTTGAGGAATTTGATTTCTGTCAAATCTAATGCAAATTGACCTGTTCCTCTACTCCCAGAATAATGTGTGACATAGAATATAGTCATCATTCAGACTTCAAAAGTCTCTGAATTTTGTGATACAGTTCTCAGCTATAAAAATGTATCGAAATGCATTTAAAATGTGTATTTTAGGATATAGTTGGAAACGTGTCCACTGAGGTGAAATCGCACTTAAATATATATGTAATATGATAAAATGAGTCACAAAACATAAATATGGATTTCTGCGTGAATTTTCGCAGATAAATGTAGAAATGGAGCAGAAGGAATTTATGAAGACATGCAAAATTGATACAGACTAGAAATAAGCTGTTCTACCTATCCCTCAGAGTATTCAGCCTCTTCTTGATGTGGCTGGGTCCGCCAAGAGGAATCTGTGAGATATGCCCACCATCTGTAGCTTGGGACTTCTATTAGATCTAGCCCTGCATATGAAAGCGGCTCAGGAAACCATGAATGCATAAAATATAAATATGTAAATACATAAAGGATCATACAAATGCATTTACTAATTATCACCATCTCTGCCATATTCATCGGCAGACTACATTTACAAATGGGTCACAAACCTAGGACTTGCCTATCAGAAGGTTGGAGGTTCGAATCCCGCAACGGGGTGAGCTCCCATTGCTTGGTCCCTGCTCCTGCCAACCTAGCAGTTCGAAAGCACGTCAAAGTGCAAGTAGATAAATAGGTACCGCTCCAGCGGGAAGGTAAACGGCGTTTCCGTGCGCTGCTCTGGTTTGCCAGAAGTGGTTTAGTCATGCTAGCCACATGACCCGGAAGCTGTACGCCGGCTCCCTCCGCCAATAAAGCGAGATGAGCACCGCAACCCCAGAGTCGGCCACGACTGGACCTAATGGTCAGGGGTCCCTTTACCTTTACCCAGAGCTTTAATACATACATTCAAGTTGTTGTCTTTAAAAGGAAATCACGACAAGTGATATGTATATAATATAACCTGTATAGATTTTTTCCCAGTAGAACTGTGGCAAAGCATCAGAGTACAATAAAATTAAAATATCTACAGAACCTGAGTTGCACTTGTTAAGGGACCACAGGCATGCAACTCTTTAACCTTGTCAACTGCATCAACAGGTAGATTAAAGATGACATATAAGACTCTCTAGCTCTAAAATAAAAAATCTCTTTGTTTATATATGAACATGATAAATGCCTGTGAACTGAATGTATTTAGCCGCTCCCCTAAGAAAGGCCACAATGATGGGTTAATGTTTCTGACTAGTCTATATGGCAGACTAGCTATGGGCTGTGAAACTTGCCTCAGGTTTCCACTAGTGACCATCTCTATGCTGGATTGCCACAACAGGAAGCATAGCCATATCATTTTTTTTAAAAAAAAAAAAGACTTGAATAATAGTTTGAGAAAAATAGCTTGGTGCTGAAAATTAATTCTTTGTGGTTCTGTTACTAAATTATAAATATAAAGTACATTTGCCGCCATCCAATGGTGGCATCTATCTAACACCCATAGTTTGGATGAATTTCATAATTTGGTAATTGAAGGACTGGTACTAGTAATTGTATTATAATTTGGTATTGTTATAATGAGGCCATCATTGTGTTGTAATTGAAAATTAATTTTAAAAAAATTTGAATTTCATTAAAGGTAAAGGTAAAGGTACCCCTGCCCGTACGGGCCAGTCTTGACAGACTCTGGGGTTGTGCGCCCATCTCACTTAAGAGGCGAGGGGCCAGCGCTGTCCGGAGACACTTCCGGGTCACATGGCCAGCGTGAAAAAGCTGCATCTGGTGAGCCAGCGCAGCATACGGAAACGCCGTTTACCTTCCCGCTGGTAAGCAGTCCCTATTTATCTACTTGCACCCGGAGGTGCTTTCGAACTGCTAGGTTGGCAGGCGCTGGGACCGAGCAGCGGGAGCGCACCCCGCCGCAGGGATTCGAACCGCCGACCTTTCGATCGGCAAGCCCTAGGCGCTGAGGCTTTAACCCACAGCGCCACCTGCGTCCCTGAATTTCATTAGTCCAGCTTAAAATGTGTATATATGTTTGTAAAATGCATAGGAAGAAATATATACATCTTCCACTGCAAAGAATTCCTAAATGTGACAAAGCTCATGAATTCAGAAAGGTGCTTAAAAGGCTTTTCACACTTCCGTCGACGTGTGAAAAACTTTTTCTCACACACAGCAAGTTTAAACACAAGAGTGGCTTCAGATTCCGGCAAACATTACAAGCTTGAGCCTAAACACAAGATGAGAACTAAAGTATGGACTCAGTTGAACCCTCCGGACTTGTAAACAGGATTGATGTGAAGTGACAGTACAAGATAATACAGAGTCAGGGTTAAGGCAAACTTTCTGAAGGAGAGAAAAAAGATCAGCTGACGCGCTGAGCCCACCAACAAACACAAGCAAGTGTGTGTCCAGTTCATCACACTGCACATCGATTTTTTACTGCATTTTTGCTCTCAAGGTGGTCATTCAGCGCACTTTGTTAAAATGCGTGCCCTGTTAAATGAACTGGAAATGACAATGTCCCTCTCTAAGCCGGCCAAGGATAAAACAAAGCACATATATTCTATTTCTTTATCTAACCAGCCATCGGCAGGCCTTGGTCTTGTGGTAGCGGCTGCAGAGGAGGCGCAGGCCTTGCCACCATCACCACAAAAGTGGGGCATCCGGGGTTTAAAATAGAAGATCAATCCAGATAAGGTTTATTGGCTTAGTGGGTGGTTCCCTATAAATGGATGGGAAGTTACCTGCTCTCGATGGGGTTACACTATGGTTACCAGACGTCCCTGTTTCCCAGGGACAGTTCCCAGATTTGCGAATAAGTCCCCAGACAAATTCCATCCCCGGAATATCCCCGGATTTCATCTAATTCATCGGATTTCTTTGTGGGGATGTGGATGCAGCATGGGGCCACACCCCCCACCTCAGTGTAAGACACGCCACAGCGTGTCTAGCCGCCATGCCCACTCTCTGACCTTTGCCTCCCTCACAGAAAGCTTTGCTTAGGTTCCACTTGGCTGGAGCATGATGAAAGGTGCAGACTTTTGAGTATCAGGGGAACATTTGGGGGGAAACACCTGTCTGACATGTGTATTGCTAACGCTGGAAATGTGCCTTGCTGGAAATACGTTAAGTTCAGGGTGGTTTCACTACTGTTTCCAATTGCTGACTTCTGCTAATAAAAGGGGCCTTGGCAGAGCTAGCCGACAGCTTGCTTGGAGCTTGCTAGCTTGCTTGCTCCTGCACAGCTCACAATGCATTCAGCTCCTGTGCTGTCCTCCATTATTTCCACATTTCTTGGAGGCTGTTATATGTTACTTGGCTCTGCCTACTTCCCTCCCATTATGCCTTTGGTCTGGCAACAAGAGTGCTGCTGACCATTGATCAAGTTTGGGTCATATTTAAGCCTTGCACTGAACCCTACACAACATGAGCCTGTGATGCAGCAGGTTGTATCTATAAATAAAAGCTATTAATAAAAACAAATGTGGACAAGTGAGTATATGATGGTGGAATCCATGGGGGATGGGAGCTTTGATGTACCCTCCCCCACTGGGCACAGAAGAACAGTTCATTGGTATTTCTTCTGGTGAGTGATTTCCTTCTTGAGGTACCATCCCCACCATACAACTAAAACTCATGGCTTCCCCCAAAGATTTCCAGAAATTGTATTTTGTTAAGGATGCTCAGAATTGTAGTTCTGTGGGAATAGACTACAGTTCCCAGGATTCTTTTGGGGCAGCCATGTGCTTGAAACATGTGGTATCAATGTGAACTGCAGACAAATTACAAGTTGCTTTGGGTGCTGGTCTGGCTAGGATAATTTATTTTTAGGTCATTGGCCACCTTTGGTTGGCTGGCTAATGGGATTACCAAGAACTTGATGTCATTGGAGGATTCCCCCCCAACTACTGATTGCTATTCATATCTGGCCAACGTTTGGAAAAATAAAACAGTAAGGTTTCCATGCAGCAACCAGAAAACTGTATAAGCCATTCATTCTTTGTCATCCGAGTTATCTCATGTCTATGAAGCTGCCTGTGAATTTGTTCTTTTTCAGCACCCTGTGAGTTTTGAAGGTGAAGCTCTGAAGCAGGAAGCCTCCTCTGTTCATGAGGGCTCCCTGTGTAACTTATTATGCAAGCTCCTAAATTGTGCAGGGAGCCTCCATGAGCTTCAGAACTTGGCCCTCAAACTCCTGGAGGGCTGGATCAAGGAAGGCGATGCGCTGCTGGGCTCCCACCCTCCATCTTGCAACTGTTACTCTGCATGGAAAATGAAACACCTGAGTAGGGGGGAAAGGGGGAAAGCATTTCGCTTCTTGGCTGAAACCAAAAGAAATATAAGGAAAGCATCAGAATAAAAGGGAGCCTATATCACAGCTGAAAGAGACTGAGAATGAACAAAAACAACCGCCTGAATGCTTTAAAATTTCTAAACGGAAAAGAACATTTTGCACAAGTGCTGCATGGGTGGTTGGAATGATGAAAGAATGGAATACATATCAGAAACTGGAGAGATTGCTGAGAGAGAGAGAGAGAGAGAGAGAGAGAGAGAGAGAGAGAGAGAGGACATCCTGGTAATTCACTTACATCTGGAATAAAATGCATACCATCCCCAGCTCCCTGGAGCTGCTGGGATTTTTTTTAAGATATCGAAAACTAGGCTCAAAGGACTAGTAAGCATTAAGCCCATCCTGGCTTACCTGTGGTCTTTCTTATATTGCTGAGCTCCCATTATTGCTAGCTACTGAACATGCTGGCTGGGACTGTTGGGATTTGAAGTCCAACAACCTCTTGAGGACCATAAATTTCCCACCACTGCATTAAACAGTACATTTAAGATTGTCATATAAAATACACTTTCTGGTTTTCAGCTTTCTTGTGAATGCCTGTCCTGTCCACTAATTCCTTGTCCTCCAAAAGAATCAAATTAGATTTCCTAGAACCAAGGAGATGAGTGAAATGCCTTGATTTTTTTTTTAAGTAAAATATATTACATATACCACCTTCTATTAAAAGATACCACTGCAGACAGTGTACAATAAAAGAGTTCAGTACAAACGAACAATTAAAAAGCAATTTGATGTGGAATAAAAAGAACCCAATGAAAACATTTCACAGTGTTTTTATAACGAGGAATCGTGCAACTATTCAAAGGCCAGGGGAATTTTGAGTAAATAGATATATATTTCTGTTGTTGGCATCTGTCTGTCTTGATGAACAATGATGTCTTGATGAAGAGTGTGCCGTCAGGGGCAAAGTCAAACCATTGGAGAGTTACAGTGCTGGTGTGACTGCAGAGACCAATAAAGGAGAGACTTGTTTTATTGCAGCTGGAGCAGATGAAGGCATCTGTTTTTGCTGTTGCAGATGCACCATGGCAGTTCTTCCCTCTGCACTCCTCCCAGTGCTCATTCTTCCTCTGGTCACTGCTGTGGATACACGACGTGACCGTCTGTCTCCAGGCATTCCGGTTATCTGCAACGGATTCCCACAAGGTGGGGTTGATCTTACCAGCCTTCGTGTCACATTTGCAGACATCTTTGTGACACAGAGTTAGTCTGCCAATGGGCCTGATGCCCGAAGCCAGCTCCCCATAGAGCACATCCTTGGGGATCCTGCCATCTTCCATTCTGTGTACATGACCAAGCCAGCATTGACGTCACTGAGACAGGAATGTGAACATGCTGAGAATTTAAGGTTGGCCAAAGCTCAACAGGAGGGACACGGGTGGCGCTGTGGGTTAAACCACAGAGACTAGGACTTGCCGATCAGAAGGTGGGCAGTTCAAATCCCCGTGACGGGGTGAGCTCCTGTTGCTCGGTTCCTGCTCCTGCCAACCTAGCAGTTCAAAAGCACGTCAAAGTGCAAGTAGATAAATAGGTACCACTCCGGCGGGAAGGTAAACGGCGTTTCCGTGCGCTGCTCTGGTTCGCTAGAAGCAGCTTAGTCATGCTGGCCACATGACCCGGAAGCTGTACGCCGGCTCTCTCGGCCAATAAAGCGAGATGAGCGCCGCAACCCCGGAGTCGGTCACGATTGGACCTAATGGTCAGGAGTCCTTTAAAGCTCAACAGATCATGGGTGGGGGATCTTTATGAGCCTGACGGCTACATTCTCTGACGGGTAGCATTTCAGGTGTCACATGGCAGCAATGGGCAAGGCAAATACAGCTCTGATGTTGTGCCAGGTTTGGGGAATTCTCTCCTCCTCCAATAGCATCAAGGATCAAGGAAGAAACAAGAAAGTTCATATTTATGGTTTTATTCAGTCATTGTGTTGCAAGACAAAGAATCCAGTCCTTAACTCTATAGTGACGTTGCTCACGCTGAGCTCCTCCTCTTCTTTCCCCAGCAACAGCCCTTGGCTCGAAGGGGAGGTCTCAGGAGACAAATGTTGTTGAGCCCTTTGTTCTTGAATTATAATTGACTGGTGGGTCTGTGGGGATGGTGGCCCTTCTGTGCTCTCCAAGACATCTCTGTTGGCAATTCTCCCCCTCCAACTCCTTCTCCTGACACCTCATAATTTGGCAGCTCTGGGTTCTGCTGTAATTCAATCCTGTCTCTCTCTTCTCTTGAAACCGCTGGAGAAGGAGGGGGCAATCCCCAGTTCTCCTCTTCAGTACAGTCCCTGACATGTTGGTACAGTAGTTGGCAAGCAAAAGCTGTAGGGTTTTTAAAATAATAATAATAATTCCTTTTTAACAATCCAATCAAACCATATTATGTATTTCAAATTATTCAAAATCAAACAATCCAAATATTATGCCTAATTATAAATTTATGGCTGACTTCCCATGATTTGAGAGCTGTAGGTTTTTAACTTGTGTATAAAGGTAAAGGGACCCCTGACAATTAAGTCCAGTCGCGATTGACTCTTGGGTTGCTGTTCTCATCTCGCTTTACAAGCCAAGGGAGCCGGCATTTGTCCGCTTCCGCAGACAGTTTTTCTGGGTCATGTGGTCAGCATGACTAAGCCGCTTCTGGTGAAACCAGAGCAGCACACGGAAACGCGTTTACCTTTCCACCAGAGCAGTACCTATTTATCTACTTGCACTGTGTGCTTTCGAACTACTAGGTTGGCAGGAGCTGGGACCGAGCAACAGGAGCTCACCCCGTCGTGGGGATTTGGACCGCTGACCTCTCGATCGACAAGCTCAAGTGGCACAGTGGTTTAACCCACAGCGCCACCCGTGTCCCTCTCAATTACCCCCTTTCAATCTCTCAGTTCTCCACTGGACATATTGCATCCAGTCCGAGCCCTTGAGGATGTGAAGGAGGACTGGTGTGGCCTAGGGAGGGCATGTGTCATGGAGAGAACGCCAATGGCCTGAGGTTTTTTTTATCCTTGGTATCTTCTTGGAAGCTCATTCCATAGGTTGGGGACCACTGAGGAGAGGATTTTCAAGAGATGAATCTCTGCAGGCTACAGGATAATGAACAGAGCTTCCTTTGATGATCAGAGTGGGCAGGTCTGAATATGAGAAAAGGCTTTTTTTTTTAATCTCCAGTCCAAAGTTGTCCAGGAATGAGATGAAAAGGGTTCAGGTCCTCCAGCTGCCAAGATCCAAAAGAGAAAGAACAGTATGGTTGACATCTGAGTCCCATGCACTGCCACATTTAATTTTTCTTTCCACAAAATGACAGTGAAGAGGATAACACTCAGGGGCTGTGCTGGGTGGATGAGCACAAGATGGAAAAGTACTGGTTTCAGCAAAAAAAAAAAAAAAGAACCCACAAAAAATGTTATTGTTTTCTATTGAAATAGCTTAGAGAGGCAGAGTGACAGGGTTTAGTCAAAGGGGAACTGTGAATCTGTCTCGAAAGATTTAGTTCAAATCCATGGTCGTAAACAATGTAGCTGATGAAAAGGAAGCAAGCCTTCCTTTGTTCCTAATCAGGCTCACAGTATAGTATTTACTGAAATATTTATGGAGATTATAATGGACTTCAGCAAACCAAAGCCCTTAATAATAAAAGAAAGCTTTGGACTATAGCCTATGGGAACACAAAAGAAGGGGGGATCCGTTGCCTCTTGTAATAGTGCCTTGAGTGGAGCTCTTTGTGAATGCTTAGTAAAAAAAACAAAATAGAATCTATCCGTAGGTACTATCCTTATAGTTTCCATTTGAACTCCCTTTGTAATATTATCCCTTATAATAGAGGAAGGGTTTTTTTCCCTTCAAGAAAGTCCCTCAGCATTAAAACCTTAGAAGGAAAGGTTACTTAATCATGAGGTTTCCTAGGGGTCACATCAATGCCCTACATCCTGGGAATAATAATAATAATAATAATAATAATAATAATAATATTCCAACATATATAAAAACATAATAAAACATTACACATTAAATGCTTCAGATGTCTTCTAAAGGTTATATGGTTATTCATCTGCCTGACATCTGCTGAGAGGGCGTTCCACAGGGCGGGTGCCACTACCAAGTAGGCCCTCTGCCTGGTTCCCTGTAGCTTCACTTCTCTCAGTGAGGGAACTGCCAGAAGGCTCTCAGCCCCTGGCCCTGAATAGGCGCTGCCTGCCCACACCTGGTTGTCTGATGTGACCAGAAGTGGGTGGCTCCAGGTGACCATCCTCTCCCACAATCACACTGAAGATGGCAGCCTCCCCAGACCCACTACAGTCACACCCTGTGGCAAAGGCCACCCACTCAGAGCCCCAGGTGAGCAGATATTTTTCACAGCTAATGCACACTGTGTTGACAGCTTTGCGACCCCAAGGTCTCCTTCCTTACCAGTCACTTCCAGTTCTGACCCCATGATCATATATGTGGAATTTAGATTACTTGCTTTTGCCCCAATGTGCCTCATTTTACACTTGCTTACACAGAATTTGTCATTTTACTGCCCATTCACTTAGTTTTGGAATAACATTTTGCGGGGCTTTCCCTTTTTGTTTTAACCACCCCGAACATTTTTGTATCTTCAGCCTACTTGACTATCTCACTAGTCACTCCTAACTCAAGTTCATCTGTGAGCAAGCTAAAAGCACAGGTATTGATACTTCGAGACAACCCTGTTCCACAGAATTAGGGTTAATTCTTTCAATTAATTAATTTTGATAGCATATGGGGCAAATAGATCGGTAAAACGGGCTGACCTTGTTGCACAACAATACTTTGATGGGTTCCACTTTAAATATCTAAGCATCAATAAAATGAAATGTCAAATTGTTATGGCTCTCAAAATGCACATATAAAAACCATAGAAGCTAAGTGATGACAGTCTCTCTCTCTCTCTCCTCTGTTTTTATTACAACATTCTAAAGCAAGTAAATCGATGTCTTGGAATCCAGTAAACTAAGCATAACCTCTAATGAAGACTTTTGGCTTAAAAGGTAATTCACTAAAACAGTTATGCAGGTATCATATTGCTTAGAACTGTCAAGATTTTGCGTTGGTTTGGATTTACACCAATTTTTTTTATGATGAAAAGGATGGATCTGGACTGGGTCTGTCTCTCTAGTGTAATTCCACTGAAGCGGATGAGTCTACTCCAGTGCAAACAGTCAGTGAATGGTGCCCACACCAGCTGGAGGCATCAGGAATGCTCAGCACCATATTATCCTTCATAAATGCTAACATGTCTCTCGTTAATAGCCATTTAACGAAACATGAAATTGATGAAGTAACAAGCAGCAAGCTTGTTTCTAATTTTAATAATTCATTATATGAATTAATTTACATAATATTGTCTACATAAACAGTTATTTGTTATTTCAAGGAGAGTCTATTAACTACCACTTCTCTCATCATGACTAAATATTAAGGTGGTGGAATGTACAGATTCACAGAGAGAGAGAGAGCTATTCCTGAGTTCCTAAGAATTCACACCCGGCAAAATGTTTAGATGGAGAAGACGCACTCAACAATATGCTCAAAACATTTTATGGTTTGTTATAGTTTTAGAGGGCGGGATGTGGGTGGCGCTGTGGGTTAAACCACAGCGCCTAGGACTTGCTGATCAGAAGGTTGGCGGTTTGAATCCCCACGACGGGGTGAGCTCCCGTTGCTCGGTCCCTGCTCCTGCCAACCTAGCAGTTCAAAAGCACGTCAAAGTGCAAGTAGATAAATAGGTACCACTCTGGTGGGAAGGTAAACGGCGTTTCCATGCGCTGCTCTGGTTTGCCAGAAGCGGCTTAGTCATGCTGGCCACATGACCCGGAAGCTGTATGCCGGCTCCCTCGGCCAGTAAAGCGAGATGAGCGCCGCAACCCCGGAGCCGGCCACGACTGGACCTAATGGTCAGGAGTCCCTTTACCTTTATAGTTTTAGAGTTCTACACTTGATGTGACCAAGTCACAGAATCATAGAATTGTAGAGTTGGATGGGACCCCGAGCCCCATCTAGTCAAACCTGCTGCATCCATCTAGTCAAACCTGCTGGCTATCCAATCTCTACTTAAAAACCTTCAAGGAAGGAGAGCCCACCACCTCTCAAAGGAGTCCGTTCCACTGCTGAGCAGCTTTTTCTGTCAGACAGTTCTTCCTTTCTTTTTTTAAAAATCATTTTTATTAATTTTCCAATAAAAAACATCCAGTTAATATATCCAATCATAATACTCCAATTAAAATAAAAAAACTAAAATAAAAAGACCAAATTATAGTCCAAATTATAATTATTATTTTTTCGGAGCTCCCCATGATCTAGATCTCTGAAGCATATCTCCACATCTCAGTCCTCGCTGTTTCCATATTTTCCACATCTCGATTTTGACGCTTTATAATTCTCCGTCCCTGAGTCCACAATTCTCAATCATGTCAAACATCATGTACTTACATCTGTTGAATACAGCTTTGTTAGTGTGTGTGTGTGTGTGTGTATGTGTATACACACACACACACACAGTGCTACCTTGGGTTACATACGCTTCAGGTTACATATGCTTCAGGTTACAGACTCCGCTAACCCAGAAATATTACCTCGGGTTAAGAACTTTGCTTCAGGATGAGAACAGAAATCGTGCGGTGGCAGCAGGAGGCCCCATTAGCTAAAGTGGTGCTTCAGGTTAAGAACAGTTTCAGGTTAATAATTTCAAAATGAAAAAATTTAAAAATGTTAATGCTTAAGTTAAATTTTATAAGAACTGTGATTTGGAAAACTGTTAAATGGATATGCATGGAAATTCAACCAAGGGGAAGAGAGGAAGTCACTTAACAATGTTAATAAGTATAATTTTTAATAAGATTATGATTTTTGTTTGTTTGTTTGTTTATAATTATGTGAAAATTAATTTTAAATTTTTTTTGGGGAAAGAACAGTTTCAGGTTAAGAACAGATCTCCAGAACGAATTAAGTTCTTAACCCAAGGTACCACTGTATAGTTCTTCCAGATGTTCAGTAAGAATCTCCCTTCTTGTAACTTGAAGCCAGTGGTTTGAGTCCTTCCCTCCAGAGCAGGAGAAAACGAGCTCCCTCCCTCCTCCATGTGACAGCCCTTGAGATAGTTGAAGGTGGCTATCACATCTTCTCTCAATCTCCTCTTTCCCTGGCTAAGTCACGCCATATACCAACCCCAACAAACATGGTGTCAAGCTTGGTCTAGAGATTGGGAAGCAACAATCTGTGGGCTTCAGCACCTGCATGCAAAACATACCTCACAAAGCAATGGGAGGGAGTGATATGTAACTTAGCCTTATTATGATGAAAAGAGCTAGATTAGCAATTCAAGGCAACTTTGAAGAAGGTGCAGTTAAATTGTGGTGGTCCAGAAATTGCTCTTATCATTCCTGACCTGGCCATGATGGTTAGGTCTGATGGCAAGGGTGTTGTGAGATAATGTAAAATACTCAGGCGACAGATCCATGACACAAATTTGCATGACGTTTACATATGCTAATTTATATGTTTAGATGCAAATTTAAGCTGACCTCCTGAATGGGGAAAATCTGGCTGTCAGGAATTCCTCTTGAATTATGGGGCACCAGCAGGAATTTCTGGACTGCACTGTATGTCGATTAAAACTATACTGCAATTTCATTGTAAAAATTCAAAGCATTGTACATCAATTATATCTAAAATAAAAAGCAAGCAAAAATAAAAATCACAGATCACCCGCTAACTGGAAAGGACCCCCCCCCCCATTTCATTATCTGCATAAACCTGCATAAGCAAACATTTAAAAATTAATACTGAGGACACCTGCTGAAAGCTGAAAGTTTAAAATAATCACATCATGTCAGCAAATTTAATGGGGAAATAAAAGGGAGGCAGCTAAATCACAACAAGAGAAATTATTCTAATTAGATTCAGGATGGAGAAGAATTAAAATAAGATCCTCGAATTTCTTAGATGGTTTTTCATTTAAATCTCTTTCTGACATCCTCCACTTTAGGTCTCCTGAGATTCCTAGATATTGGTGGTAAAAGCTTCTAGATCTGCTAGCCTGTGCCTGAAAGCTCTAAACAGTGGAGGAAGACAGAAGAAAGAGAAAGAGAGCTGTCATTTAATTTCTGTTATTTATTTATTCCCCAAGAAATGCTAATTCCTTTTAACAGATTCATATAATTAAATCTACCTTTTCAATCTGTTCACATTCTGTAAAATATATTTTATACTTGATTTTGAAGATGAAAGCCATTCCTGTTAAATGCTTACCTTTTTTTCTGAATGACTACTTGTTTTTAATTGTACTTTGATTTACGGATGGAATCCAGAATTCTTTCTTTTCACAAAAAAATCTTTTTTTTAAGGAATTCTGCTTTTTACATGTAGGTTGTGAAGTATGAGATTTATAGTGATCAGAATACCCAAATCACATATAGGCACATTAGCTATTTTGAAACAAATCAGCATTTCAAATCACTACAGTGCCAATTCTGGATCTTTCAAACTGGAATAAAAAAAAATATTGGGCATAGTGTGGTCTGTAGGCAAATTATGCTGTAGCTTTGCAGAACGAAGCAGATCTGAGTCAGTCAGTGTTTGGATTGGAGATCAGAGGGAGGTTCTCATTCTTGGTCAACATCTCCACCTTATCCCCATGAAATTGAGAACTTAAAACATTACTGAAGAAGTAATGTGGGGGCTTTACATATCCAAAACTCCACCAGGCCTATGACCCTAGAATTAAGACTCTCATTATCACAAATGTGACATGAAGTGAAGAAATCTGATTCAGTTTATAGCTTTGTTTGATAAGAACTTGGTCTTGCAAAAATAGCCTGACATTATGGGGAGGATGTGAATTTTAGCAGAACAGGACAAATCAGAAGAGAGGGAGGCAAACTCATTACCATGGTTTCTTCTTTAAAAAGTGTTGTAAGTGTTGTACAGATACACAAATAAATGTCATTCTTCAGCCATTTCCTCCCCAGAAAAATAAATCATGATAGTGAAATTGGAAGACTTAAGGAAGGCTGTTTAAGTTTCGCAAGGGAATACAAATCAATAAAAGTTCATGGCTGAAAGGTTCTCATTGATTGGAACATACTAGTAGCACAGTAATTTCAGAAACCAATGTAGGGTTTTCTGGCCACACCACCTTTGCTGATTGCACACAATAAAATGTTATGACCTAGAAACAGCTTTCTACAATGGAAGCCTTTTGAATGTCTTTATGTGTTTGACTCTACCATGACTATGCAGAATATCAACTCTTGGGGAAATATAATTGCAAAGAATGATATGAACAAAAGGTTAAAGACTTAAAGACCTATAACTACAGAAGTATCTTTTTTGCAAAGAGTGAATGCCACCATTTTATACATTTATACATCTATATACATTTTATATAAGGGACGCGGGTGGCGCTGTGGGTAAAACCTCAGCGCCTAGGACTTGCTGATCGCATGGTCGGCGGTTCGAATCCCCGCGGCGGGGTGCGCTCCCGTCGTTCGGTCCCAGCGCCTGCCAACCTAGCAGTTCGAAAGCACCTCCGGGTGCAAGTAGATAAATAGGGACCGCTTACCAGCGGGAAGGTAAACAGCGTTCCATGTGCTGCGCTGGCTCGCCAGATGCAGCTTGTCACACTGGCCACGTGACCCGGAAGTGTCTGCGGACAGCGCTGGCTCCCGGCCTATAGAGTGAGATGAGCGCACAACCCTAGAGTCTGGGTACCTTTACCTTTACCTTATACATTTTATACATTCTTTTTTTAAAAAAAATTGACAAAGCAATAATCATAAATAATCATAATAATCATAAATAAAAAAGAATAAAAAATTGCACCCTACTACCAAGACCATTCCATTGTAACTATCCAACCTCCCAAAATTTCAGCACCTCTTGCGATGGTTTGACTCCTTTCCATTTTAACAGTACAAATTCTACAACCACCCTCCATATCTCCTCAGAATCATTTCTCCTGCTTATTCCCTGTCTTTCCTTACTGGCACATGTTAATTTATCATTAATAGCTATATCCCACACTTCTTCCATTTTATATTCTGCTTGCCCCTTCCACTTCCCCAAGTGGCACTTTCGAAGTAAAATGTGTATAGGCCACATGATTCGATTAGACCAATGGGAGAAATTATGGAGATATGATATCAAATTCACAGTCTGCATCACAATCAGAGACAATATAATGAAAATGATATATCAATGGTATTTAACCCCGGTCAAATTGGTGAAAATTTATAAATCAAAATCTAATTTGTGCTGGAGATGCAAAACAGAGATTGGAACCATGTATCATATGTGGTGGGAGTGTCTGTATATTAAACAATTTTGGAGTGACATTCAAGAGGAACTTTTAAAAATGCTTAAAATATCATGTAAAACACACACACACACACACCAGAGGTGTACCTCTTGGGAATTATATTGACTGACATTCCTGCCACTAAGTTTTCTTATATGCAACCACTGCGGCCAGAATGATGATAGCAAAAAAATTGGAAGGGAGAACTCCCTCAATAAGAGAATGGCAAATAAGATTTTGTGAATATATAGAATCAGCAAGACTTACAGCAGTGGTATGAGGTCAATCAGACCAAAAACTGATAGAGGAGTGGACTTGCATGAAGGAATACATCAAAAAACATTGTTCTGGTATTAATATATCGATATGCAATGAATGAAACTTATAGAGTAAAAAATTAAGTAGAAATGGGTATGAGATAGTCAAAAATAATATTGATAACACAGCAAAAAGAAGAAAAGAAACAAAGTAAGCCACATATAGGTGGAGGGAAGTCAAGATTTATGTCTATATGTTTAGTTTGTATGTTTGTTTTCTTTTTTGTAATCTAAGTTGAGAGGCATATGTATCTATATATAATAAGTTTGTTTAGTGTTCTGGTTTGTGTTTGCATTTATCAATAAAACGTTTTGTTTTTAAAAAAAGTAAAATGTTTTTGCCTTTGTCCATGTAAATATTCTGCCCATTGGGTGAATCCAAGAAAGCCATTGTGTTCATGGAATTGTTAAGTTGTGGGTGAACATATCAGACGACACAGCGATTCTTCAAACAGCTCTTCACAGGCGAGGACAGAACTGAACTGAAGGGTTCAGTCAGCCTGCTTATATAGAGCCCCAGTACAATGTAACTGTAACAATTTTCTAAAACTATCCAATCACTGAACGCCACTTTCAATCCCTTATTTGCATAACTATCTACAGTATCCCCCTGCTGGCCCAGGGTGAGAACTTCAGTACATAACAGAAATGACTTCCATTTGCACAGTGCAGCTGTCCCTCCTTCTCCTCACCCTAGGACCTTCTTCCACATCTGGTCCAAATCCTCAGCAGATGGGGGGGTTCTTGGGGCATGTGGAGAGCAGGGGGGCAATTGGGGGGGCAAGGGCCCCCTTTATTTTCAAGTGTGGAAATGCTGAGGAAAGAAAAAAGGTAAAGGTACCCCTGACCTTTAGGTTCAGTTGCGGACGACTCTGGGGTTGCGGTGCTCATCTCACTTTATTGGCCGAGGGAGCCGGTGTACAGCTTCCAGGTCATGTGGCCAGCATGACTAAGCCGCTTCTGGTGAACCAGAGCAGCGCACGGAAACGGCGTTTACCTTCCCGCCGGAGCGGGACCTATTTATCTACTTGCACTTTGACATACTTTCAAACTGCTAGGTTGGCAGGAGCAGGGACCGAGCAACGGGAGCTCACCCTGTCGCAGGGATTCGAACCGCCGGCCTTCTGATCAGCAAGCCCTAGGCTCAGTGGTTTAACCCACAGCGCCACCCACATCCCATTGAGGAAAGTAGGAGAGGATATATTGATTAAATATTATCCTCCTCACTCATGCTAGTTAGTGCACATTGCTGGAAGCAAGTTGACGGACTTGTTGGAATCATGTAAGTTGAGCAATCCAGTCTGGCTTGTCCGGTCTGAATTGTTCCTGGTAAGTTTCCCCTTTTACTTCCCTCTTAAAAATAATAACACGACAATCTTCTTTATTTTTTTTTAAATGATATTTATTGGTTTTTAACAGAAAAAAAAGAGTTACAAATCAATACACAATAAAAACACGAAAAACAACATACAAAAACCAAAATTCAACATAAAAAGAAGAAAAAAGAAAAAGAAAAACAAAAATGCCTCTTTCTGATATCTTAACTCTCATTAACTTATTTTCATGACTTCCTCACACCTTCCGTTTCTGTATTTCATTTAAAAAATTTGTTCAGCAAATTCATACTCTCTTAATTTACCCTTAATTATTTATCATCACATATTATATTTTCCAAATTTTCGTCTATTATCAATTCTTTCTTAGATATTCTTATTTTACCAAACCTTTCTGCTAAAGCCAATTAATTCCTTTCCAGCACATTCTTATATTTCATTAGTGTTACACTAATTCCAAAAATAAAAAATATATAAAAAGAATTTCTCATTCTAATTTTATCCAACGTCCTTTCTTCCTGGTTACGGGTTATGTCAGTCCTTTCTCGCCATTATGTCCTGTCCATCAATCTGGTGTTCTAATGTCCGAGGCTCTCAGATCCCTTCTATGCCCCCTCTGCAGATTTTCTTGTTCCTGTTTGTACTTGCACATTTCCTTGTCCCTTGTTGGGTTCTTTTGTGGCTTCTTCCCTTTCTCCTTGGGGAGTGAGTCTCCGGGGAATTCCGTACAGTAATAATCTCCATTTTCTTTCCTCATAATGTCCCATTCCCCACTGACCCACTCCCCAGTGCTGGTTTTGTAATCCAAAAAGTAGTTGTTCCAAAAATAGTTATCAACTTGTTTCACAGTCCCACCAGAGCTAAAAACTTCCTTAACTCCCAAAGCTTGCAGACACTGTCCAAGTTCAATCTTCCAGTATTGCAACTTTTGGTCCTGCGGGACTTTGAATCTCTGAAACTTTTGAGGTGCAGTCCCCACCTCTTCCATCTTCATCTGCCCTTGGACTTGCTTTATTAAACCGATTCCCTGAATTGACTGTTGTAAAGTTTCTTTGTCTTCGTTTTGTAACAGTTCGTGTTTACTAGCTGCAGTAGATATAGAATCCAACTTTTCATTCATCAGTCACTTTCTCATCCAGCTGCTGCAGCTTAGCATGTATTTTGCCAAGGGCAGAGAGTAAAACTTCCTCCCTGATCATTTCTGTTCAAGGTCAAGTAGCTGGTCCCACGGTCTGATTTTCACAGCTGTTATATCTTCTCTGTAGGTTGCAGCAAACAAGCTGACAAACTCCCTCTAGAGGACACAGTTTCTATTTAACGTCCATCTTTAAAATGTATCCAACAAAGGAAAACATTCACTTTCAATTTTCAAATACTTTGTTTCCTTACCATACAATATAAAAAAGCAGAAAGCAGCATTGAAGTTACTTTGTTTCTCTTCTGTTTCTATCTGTCAAAAATATTCCGTTTCCAATTAATGGACATCTCCAACAATTTCTGTCTGACGTCCCGTCCCCAAGTTAGGGACGATGGAGCTTATATTCCTTTACTCTCTCTGCAGGATTAAAAAGTCAAAACTTCTTCCCCCCTTTTCCCCTGCCATCAAGGGAGTTTTGATGGTTATAAATGCAGGAAATTTCAATCTTAGAATCAGATTTCCAGGTTAAAGCATACAGAGTCATTTGCTTCAGTCTGTTTACAAAAAGCGGAAGGCGGACTTCCTGTTTAGACCTTCCCGCTTCGTTTCCTAATTCTTAAACTTTCTTAGCCAAATCTTCCGTTTTTACTCACGGGTGCTTGTTTAAAGTCAAATTGTCACAGGAAAGAGGACAGCGCTCTCCGGCATCGGCTATGCAGCTTCGCTCTGCAGAAGTAGCGATTGACTCTCAGCACCGCGCCAAACACCCCGTCCCGCTCCGGAGCCCTTTGCAGGGTTCCTTTGCCGATCGGGGGGGTGCAAAAGGTGCCCGCCGAGTCCCACGGTCGCAGGCTTCACCCGCCTGCGGTTTTCGGAAGGGTCCCCGCTGCGCTGTAGCGGCAGGACCCGATTTCTGCTTACTTACATGCAGTTCACAGCAGTAATTTGAAGGCAGGCTTTTTTTCTTGTGGTTGCAGTTACATTTGTAGAGAAAAGAGATAGGCCTCAACCTTTCTATCTTGTGGCTTCCATCCTCTGTTAAGGATGAGCCATGTGCTGGCTAAGAGCCAGAAGAGGAGGTCCAAGAGAGAAGTCTGAAAAGAGAAAATGGGGAAAGGGAAGATGGCTGCGTGGCTAGCCCATTTACAGGGTCTGCTAGAGTCACGCCCATCTACCTGGTCACACGCAGGGGGAAAAGGCTCCAGAGCAGGTATGACAGGAAGTCCTCCCTGTGTGGATCAACAATCCTCTGTGTGTCCACTCTAGGCAACAGGAAATGTTGTGTTTGACTGTTTCAGTGATGATACATCCCACTTCAAGGAGGGGGCTGGACCCCCTCAAAATTCAGTGATGGCCACACACGCACACTGCACGGCATGCTTGCATCACTCACGCAAGCTGCGTGGCGTGTGCACAACATGTCAGGACATCGTATGGCATGCATGAGTGATGTGTGCCCATCATGTGGCCTCGGCCCCAGCCCCCTCAATCATGGGGTAAGCCAGTGTGCTTGGTGGAGAGGAATTGGGAGAGGTGATTCCATTGCACAAACATAGCATTCCACATGTACAATGACTTTGTCAGCTGCAACCCAATATTCCTACACCACGCTAGTGTGGTGTAGTGGTTAAGAGTGGTAGACTCGTAATCTGGGGAACCGGGTTCGCGTCTCCGCTCCTCCACTTGCAGCTGCTGTGTGACCTTGGGCTAGTCACACTGCTCTGAAGTCTCTCAGCCCCACTCACCTCACAGAGTGTTCGTTGTGGGGGAGAAAGGGAAATGAGAATGTTAGCCGCTTTGAGACTCCTTCGGGTAGTGATAAAGCAGGATACCTCCTCCTCCTCCTCTTCTTCTTCTTCTTCTTCTTCTTCTTCTTCTTCTTCTTCTTCTTCTTCTTCCTCTTCACTGTAATTAAAAAAAGCACACAAAAATGTCATCCTGTATAAATAGCTACTTCTTATTGGCATATGATTGCTATGTAATATACCTGAATTCTAGCCAACTTCCAGATAAGCTAGAAAGGGAAAACATGACACAATGGGGCACAAAGTGATGTTACAGCAGAGGGATTACTCTGAGGCTTGTATGCGATCTTGGTGATGTGACAAGGCCTTAGCTATAATTAGATATAAAACTCTGCTTCCATTTAAAATCTTGTCATGTACAAACTTCATACATATTAGATAAAATCAAAAGGAACAGTTACTCCAGCGCATAGCAGATATTGTGATAATCTTCTTTTCATCACCTAAGGATCCCGCATGGAGGCATTTCAGAAAAGCAGTAGCTTTTTTAAAAAGCTACTTTTCTTTTAAAAAAAAAAGTTTTTAAGGGGGCTGCAATTTTTTAAAAAAAAATATGAACAATGAAAGAAATGTATCCTCATTCAATTTACTAGTTTTGTGCCAAATATTTCTTTTGCATTTTCAAATCATTCGCCATCAGTTCATGGGAAAAGAAATTGCATTTGAAAATTAGTGAGTGGCATTTTTTTACTGAAATTCTCGTGTTATTGTTGTTGTTGTTGTTGCACTTATCTTACTTTTGACATGACCAAGAGGTGTTGGTGTCCTTTATTTTATTTTGCAAATTGTCTTTCTGGGGGCTTTCCTGGGGGGCTCAGTTTCCTGAAAACCTCATGGCATCTTCAGTTGAACATTTCTGTAAGCACGGGAAAGGGGGGAGGTTCTTGTCATTAATTCTAAATAAAACAGTGCAAAAACGGTTTAAAATCAAAAAGAAATCCAGCAAGTGCACTGATCGCACATGTTATTTAGTCGTTTAGTCGTGTCTGACTCTTCGTGACCCCATGGACCAGAGCACGCCAGGCACTTCTGTCTTCCACTGCCTCCCGCAGTTTAGTCAAACTCAGGCTGGTAGCTTCAAGAACACTGTCCAACCATCTCGTCCTCTGTCGTCCCCTTCTCTTTGTGCCCTCCATCTTTTCCAACATCAGGGTCTTTTCCAGGGAGTCTTCTCTTCTCATGAGGTGGCCAAAGTATTGGAGCCCCAGGGCTGATTTCCTTCAGAATGGATAGGTTTGATTTTCTTGCAGTCCATGGGACTCTCAAGAGTCTCCTCCAGCACCATAATGCAAAAGCATCAATTCTTTGGTGATCAGCCTTCTTTATGGTCCAGCTCTCACTTTCATACATCACTACTGGGAAAACTATAGCTTTTACTATACGGACCTTTGTTGGCAAGGTGATGTCTCTGCTTTTTAAGATGCTGTCTAGGTTTGTCATTGCTTCATAACCACCCCCCAATTAAAGCCCAGAGAAAGACATAAAGATATGGTAACTTAGGAAGCAGTCTTCTGCTGAGTCAGATCCACCTAGCTCAGACCTGTCTACACTGACTGTCGGTAGCTCTCTAGGATTTCAGACAGGAAGTCTCTCTCAGCCCTACCCCAAAATGCTGGAGATTTGAAACTCCTCCTATGGTCCTTTTTCAGCACAGGGAGTCTTCAGAATCATAGAATCTCATACTGTAGAGACGGAAGGGACCCCCCCCCCCAAGGATCATCTGATCCAACCCCATGAGATGCAGGAAACTCAATTAAATCATACATGACATATGGCCATCCAACCACTGCTTAAAAACCTGCAAGGATCCATCACCTCTTGTGGAAGTCTGTTCCACTGTTGAACACTGTTGAACAGCTCCTACTGTCAGAAAGTTCTTCCTGATGTCTAGTCAAAATCTCCTTTCTTGAAACTTGAATCCATTTGTTCAGGTCCTATCCTCTGGAGCAGGAGAAAACAAGCTTGCTCTATCTTCCATGTGACAGCCCTTTGGATATTTGAAGATGTCTATCATATATCCTCTCAGTCTCCTCTTTTCCAAGCAAAACATACCCAACTCGCTCAACCATTCCTCATAAGGTTTCCAGAGCCTTGATCATTTTGGTTTTTCCCATCTGAACAAGTTCAGCTTGTCAAATTGTGGCACCCAGAACTAGACCCAGGACTCCAGGTGTGGACTAAGGCAGATAAAGTAGGGTGTTGACTTCCTTTGATCAGGATGCTATGCTTCCGTAGATGCAGCCTCAAATAGCATTAACCCACAAACCTCAGTCACCTCACAAGTAAGCTGCTGGATAAGTGTTATTCAGAAATGAGAAAATTAAATACAGTGGTGCCTCACAAGACGAAATTAATTCATTCCGCGAGTTGCTTCGTCTTGCAATTTTTTCATCATGCGGAGCGCGGATTCCCCGGGTATTAACGGCTTTAAGAATAAGGAAGCAAACCTGCAAGATGTTTTTGTCTTGCGAAGCAAGCCCATAGGGAAATTCGTCTTGCGAAGCACCTCAAAAAATGGAAAACCCTTTCGTCTAGCGAGTTTTTCGTCTTGCGAGGCATTCGTCTTGCGGGGCACCACTGTAATTAATTCAGCCAAACAATTCCTCACATTAAAAAAAAAAAAGCTTTTGTATTAAAAGTTGTGATATCTGTATCTACATATAGTTTACCTATGAAACAGAAGAGGAGGCAGTCACGGAAGAGGCCCATGACCGCTTAGAATCATAGAATGTCAGAAATGTTTTCTGAATGTTTAGTCAGAATCCCCCTTCTTGTAACTTGAAGCCATTGCCCCAAGTCCTGCCCTCCAGAGCAGGTGAAAACAAGCATGTTCCCTCTTCCATGTGATAGACCTTAAGATATTCAAAGATGGCTATCATATTTCCTCTCAGTTTCCTCTTTTCCAGGCTAAACATACCAAGCTCCTTCAAGCACTCTTTGTAAGGCTTAGTTTCCAGGTCCTTGGTCATCTTGGTTGCTCTCTTCAGCACACGTTCCAGCTTGTCGACATCCTTCTTAAATTGTGGTGCCCAGAATTGGACACGGTATTCCAGGTGTGGTTTGACCAAGGCAGAATAGAGTGGGACTATGACACTGGTCTGGACATTGTACTTCTATTGATTTAAGTCCATTGCCTTTGTTCCATCTTCTAGCTGCATGTTTCAAGTGGAGATGGTCCTGAGATTTCCAACCTCTATACATGGAAGCCTGTGCTTTGCATTCAAGCTGCAAAAGAGAGATCTGGTTCAAGGAAGGGGGAAAGTAATAGGTTTTAGATTAGAAACAAGTGGCTGTTGCCTTGACACTCCAAATGCACAACCCCTCTAGGAACAACTGTAAAGAGAAGGCTCTCTCGTTGCAGAGTTAAGGATGTTGTCACATCAGCAGGCAGCAGACCAATCATTTCATTCCGCCCTTTCCAATCAGGGCTTCACGTTCTGAGCACTAAATGGCATGCTGGGCTGTGTTGCGTATTTCAAACATTCCCCTTTATTTGGTGGACATCTCAGCTATACTGTTGTGGAAGGAAGGGAATGCACAAATTCATCAAAGAGAAGCACTTTTAGGAATATTTGTTGTAGCTATTTGTCCAGTGGTGTTTTAGATGCATTCGGGGGTGAGGATCTCTTTCCTGATGTAAACCAGGGCTGTGTCAAATTAAATTAGAAATGATATGGAGACAAGCATAATTCTTTGTGAACAAGTTGTCATTTCTGAGCACCCCTTACATATGGTGGTGGTTTTATGCTTTCCACTGCACTTCTGATTCCCCATTTGCCTTTCAGATCCTCTTCTTAGTTGCTAATCAGTTGGAGCCAGCACTCAGGAAGTAAATCTCCCACTGCCTAGGGTTTTTTATGATCTCTCCTGCTGTTGTACCTCCTCCTGCAGATGCATTCCCCTTCTGTTTTCTTATCAAACAAAGGTGATGGCCTGAATATTGCAGATTCATTGGCTGGTGAATTTTCCTCTCCTTAAAAAGTAGGAGACAATCGTGCCTCGCGTCTTAATTCTTTGCAAATTAATTTCTCATTTTCTTAGTAGCTACCAACTTGATAGCCAATAGCATAGGTATATAACACTCCATGCTGTCACATTTCTGGAAGTTAATATCGCAGTATAAAACTGGAGTCCTGTTTGTATGAACTGTTGCCTCCGATTATAACATTTATATCCCACTTTTCTTCCAAGGAGTTCAAGGTGGCATATATAGTTAGACTGAAAGACTGTGACTGGCCCAAGGTCACCCATGGATATATGGATAGAGAATGGAGGGTGGTCAATGGAATGAGGTTGAATCCTGAAAAGACAGAGCTACTGTTTCTGGGGAACAGGAGGTGGGCAGATGTGGGGGACTCCCTCATTAGGGTAACTGTGCCCCTGAAGGACCAGGTGCACAGCCTGGAAGTCATTTGGGACTCACAGCTGTCCATGGAGGCACAGGTCAATTCTGTGTCCAGGGGAGCTGTCTACCAGCTCCATCTGATATACCTGCCTGCACACTGTTTCACCAAAATGGTACATGCTCTGGTTATCTCCCACTTGGACTACTGCAATGCACTCTACATGTAGCTACTTTTGAAGGTGACTTGGAAACTGCCACCAATCCAGAATGTGGCTGCTAGACTGGTGACAGGGAGTAGCCACCAGGACCATATAACACTAAAAGGTTATATGGCTTCCAATATATTTTCAAGTGTTGGTGCTGACCCTTAAAGTCCTAAATGGCCTCGGCCCCATATACCTGAAGGAGCATCTCCAGCCCCATCACTCAGCCTGGACACTGCGGTCCAGCTCCAAGGGCCTTCTGGCAGTTCCCTCACTGCAAGAACTGAGGTTACAGGGAACCAGGCAGAGGGCCTTCTTGGCAGTCCAGCCTGCCCTATGGAATGCCCTCCCACCTCCCTGCTTAGGGAAGTTTTAAATGTTTGATGACTTCCTATGTTTTTATATATTGTTGGAAGCTGCTCAGAGTGGCTGGGGCAACCCAGTCAGATAAGCGTGGTACAAATAATAAAATTATGATGATGATGATAATGATGATGTGAGGAATAGAAATCTAGTCTCCTAGTCTGACACTCCAACCACTACACCACATTGGCTTACTCAACAAAAACTTCTAAGTGGTTTACACTATAGATAGGGCTGTGCACAATACAGAAGTGTTTTATTTGGGCAAATATGTATTTTATTTGATTGGGGATATCCCTGACTGGGATCTCCAAACAGGGACTGCAGCAAATTTGACTGACTGCCATTGCCAAGAGCTGACAGGCAAACTATTCCTCGAAGCTTCTACTCAATATTTCCTCCAACTTCTTATTGAGCATCATGGTGGCCGGAGCTGATCTAAGCTTTCTGTGGTGATACATAGCAATGGAGAGTACAAACAGAGATTCCTTCAATTATTAAATATACAAAGAATCTCTAGAGAAAGCTGAGCAGCATGGCTATATCATAACTTGCTTGTACTTGGCTAAATCTGTCTATATAGATTAGCCTTTCTGAATAGATTGCAGTGTACTAGAAACTGACATAACATGCCTGGGCTCTTTCTCAGTCTGCTCTGGGCCATCATTCAGCTGGGAGCCTTCACCTGAATATGGTTAGTCCCTGAGAAACCCTCACAATTCCTCCTTGCCCATCAGCCTTCTATATTGTCCAGCCTCATTCCCAGCAGAAGCTGTTAGGTGCAAGCTCAAAAGAGATCTTTATTCAGAAGGGAAATGGTACAGGCTTGGAATTGGATTCAGAGTCCAGGAGTTCAGGAATCAGGAAAGATGTTCAGGACTGGACAGAGACAATGAAGATGTCCCAAAAGCTTCCACACCCCACCTGCCAAACTTTTAAAGATTTTTGCCATACACCCTATTCATTATAGCTACAACTTTATTTACTCAAGTTTTCACTTTTACAGTGCTCAGTTAAGTGAACCACTGGACCATGTTTGTTTAGATGATAATGGTATCTTGCTGGTGAGTTTTCATTTGCATTTTTTGCTTCTTTGATCTTTTTCCAAACCTCACAATATGTTCCATCGACCCTACAATGTTTGAAGTTAATGTAGGTAAAACCAAATTGAGAGGAAAATATTTATAAATGGGGAAATGGCGTCCTATCCCATGTCTATTTCCCCCGCTTCATTTAGCTTGTGTACAGCATTCCCTAAGGCAAATGAGAACATTTCAGCCAGGGAACTGAAATTTAGTTCGGTTCATGAACCTACCTAATTTTCACTTTGCAGAACAATACACAAAGCAAAACACAACCAGTCTTTGAAATTCACACTTCTCTGAATTTTGCAATGCAGTTAATCGGTCATGTGTACAAAAATGCATGTAGCAGGCCGAAGTGAGCATAAAACTGCATATATTAGTGAAAATAACATTTGTTATTTTGAAGAAAACTGATTGCAAAATTGGGTAGAATAGGAAAAATACACATGAAAATGATGGTGAATTTTCATGAAGACCCTTCTGGGCGGGGATATGTAAAAATTACAGACTGATGTAGAGATGTATATAACTGAAGACTAGGAAATTGGAAAGTAAGAGAAACTGAAATGGGTGGATTATCCCATCCCTTGTTCCAACCTATTTTTTTGGGCGTGGCAATATTCACTTACATTTCTGAAATATTTACTAAAAGAGTTGGTTAAAGATGCATGGCGTTATACAGGTGCCAGCTATCATTTAAACAAAAAAAATATTTATTTGGTTTTTCAGATTAAAATTTTACAGTCACATGTCCAATATACAACAAAAAAAATGAGATTCCAGGGACTTCCCTCCTCCCCTTTGTGGATCCTATTGTTAATCATTTCCTCCTGCATCTTTTATAATAATCCAAGTCTTTTACCTCTCCATTGTGTCCAAAATTCACCATTAAACTACAAGTGATATTCCAGTCCTACTAACGATTTTAACTGTTTTCAATGGTCTTTAGGATAAGTTATAAATTTCCCCCATTCCTTATTAAAATTTTGGTCTTCCTGATTTCTGATTCTTCCGGTCATTTTAGCCATTTTGGCATAATCCATCAACCTGATCCACCGTTCTTCTCCGGTAGGGACTTTATCTTCTTTCCATCTCTGGGCCAATAACATCCGCACAGCTGTGGTCACATACATAAATAGTCTTATCAGCTTTCTTAGGATTTTGACATCTAGGTACCATCTATCCTAATCACTTATTCACAACATCCTAGAATTGTAAAGTTGGAAGAGACTCTGAGGATCATCTAGTCAAAACTCCTTGCAATGCAGGAATGTGCAGCTGTCCCATACGGGGACTGAACCTGCAACCTTGGTGTTATCAGCACCACGCTCTAACCAGCTGAGCTATTCATCATACAAAGTTTCACAAAACATCTTTAAACAGCTGGAAAACAGCAGGGAAAGAGGGAAGGGTGTGACCTTTCCAGCCACCACATGTGCCATACGTAGCGGCGCCCACCTAGCCCCACCCCAGGTGGAGCGGCGCCTTCATTCACCCCTGCCTGGAAACGCCACTGAGGGGAAAGTAGCTGAGTGTGTGTGATTTGAAATGGTGAAATGGCAGGTGCGGAAAGGGAAAACCATTCTTTTTCTGCTGCTCCTCCACTTTAGACCATTCTCGCAAAGCCCTTGGCTGTTTCCAAGTGTTTGTGTGTAATGTGAGTAAAAAAAAAAAAAATTACAAAAGGAAATCATCCAGAGGTAAAGAAAAGTAAGTTCTTCCCCCCACCCCAGAAAACTGAGTTTAAAATTCCTGCATTCATATATGATTGCCCTTTCGCTTTCCAACTTTAAAAAAATAGCCTACATTACTTTCAACTGAAGGATTGTAACATGACTGTTTTGACACCTCTCCGTTGATTTCGACAGGGTTTGGATCTTCTCCCACAATTATCAGGCATTAAGGCATTTTAGCATCAGCAGATGTGCACTTCACTGTCATGATGTTCCCAACTGCGCCACATCTCCTCTTGTCAAACTTTTTAATTTGTTTGTACTTTTAACTGCATCTGCATCATAATATAAAGCACATTGCTCTTTTCCAAGTATTGCCTTGCTTACACTTCTGGTTTGTATCTGAGAAATAAAATGGAAATTTGTCATAAGTTCTCTTTGCTCCTAGAATATTTTTTATTCTACTACTCTTGGACTTTTTTGGGTTTTCTTTATTTAAAAAGCATAGCATCTGTGGTCATATATATACCACTTTAAATAGCCATGAATTTTCCCAAAGAATCCTGGCAACTGTAGTTTGTCAAGGGTGCTGAACATTCTTAGGAAACCCTATTAGCTTTAGAGAGCTACAATTCCCAGAGTGGTTTAACAATCAAACCCTCTTTTGGGGAACTCTGGGAATTGTAACTCTGTAACATGAATAAGGGTTTCCTAACAACTCTCAGAAGGCTGACCGCTGAAGATTTGATGCTTTTGAATTATGGTGCTGAAGGAGACTCTTGAGAGTCCCATGGACTGCAAGAAGATCAAACCTCTCCATTCATAAGGAAATCAGCCCTGAGTGCTCACTGGAAGGACAGATCATGAAGCTGAGGCTCCAATACTTTGGCCGCCTCATGAGAAGAGAAGACTCCCTGGAAAAGACCCTGATGTTGGGAAAGATGGAGGGCACAAGGAGAAGGGGATGACAGAGGAAGAGATGGTTGGACAGTATTCTCAAAGCTACCAGCATGAGTTTGGCCAAACTGCGGGAGGCAGTGGAAGACAGGAGTGCCTGGCGTGCTCTGGTCCATGGGGTCACGAAGAGTCGGACACGACTAAACAACAACAAACAACTGTCAGGACCCCAAACAAAAGCCAATTTCAGGGATTCTTTAGAGCAGAGGTCTTCAAACTTTTTTTAAGCCACAGATCTCTTAACTACATTCTTTCTGTGGCACCCCTGTTGGGCTCAGAAGCCCATTTATATCACCCCTTGCCTGCAGAGCTGGCAGCCTCTCACCTTTACTCGAACACCATCCCCTTGTGGAGTGTTCTCTCAGCCTTCTCTCCTCTCCTCTCTCCTTGGGAGTCCTCTGGGCAGCCGCTGCTGCCACCCCTCATCTCTGAGATGTCCCCCTTCCCAAAGAGAAGTGCCTTGTCACACTGCCCCACAGGGGCCTGGGACTTATCTGTCCATTCCCAATAGCAAGAACTGGTGAACTAGCTGGCTGGGCTCCCTCACCCCCTTGCTTGCTTACTCTGAGGCCGTCTCAGCTCCTGGTAACCAGCACCCCCGGACCAGCCCCAGAGGCACCATTTGCCTACGGAGCTTGTAGCCAGGGCTGCTGCAACAAACAGCTGTGCAAGCTTTTGGGAGGCAAAGACACAAGAGGACATCAGGAAGGAGGGAAGGAAAGAGGGGCAGAGGCCAGTATTGCCCATGGCTCCCCTGACCATCATTCAAGGCACCCCAGGGTACCATGGCACACTGGTTTAAATCCACTGCTTTAGAGGATGACTGTTTAAAGTGGCATGATGCTGCTTCAAATATATAATGCACATAAGATTTCATTTCCACTTCATATTCAGCTGGAGATTTTAGTTTTGCTTCCTATTCTCATTCTGATGATTTATCAGAGACCAGGAACTTCATTGAGACTTAAAAAAAATCCAGCTGTGCAACAGAAATTAGTTTTGTTTCTGGTTTTACAAAAGCATGTAGTGATGACAGCTAAACATCCTAATTTGTTTTTCTGTTTGAAGAATCCTACCTATAGGTCCTTTATCAAATCAGGAGTGCTTGTTTTGCATATATTATCAAGGATGAAGAATGTAGCTTTGGCAATGTGCTAAAAATAAACAATATTTTTTGCAGTTCTACTGGTGTGGGTGCTAAGTTCAAAAGACCGTATTAAGATTTTTATTATAATTGTGTTTACATTGTGCAATATGAAAGAAATTGTGATGCACTCTTCTTTTTGACAGACTTATCTTTCTAAATCCTTTTTCTACCCAGGCAAGCACAAAATAAAAGCACACGAATCTTTGCTATATGCTGTCTGAGGGAACAAATTGCTAATGGGGGAGATGGAGTTCATTTTTCTTTTCTCGACACAGAAATAAAAGATCAGCTAGAGTTGGGCTATCTACTGCTTCTGTTGATTTTGAACGTACAAGTCCAGCCAAGTGACAGAGGTTTCCATAATGCTGTCTCAGATGTTTATAAGCAACAGCAGGAATAGAGAGCTATACAATGCAGAGGTGCCAACTTCACCTGGAGTACTGTGTCCAGTTCTGGGCACTACAGTTCAAGAAGGACACTGACAAACTGGAACGTGTCCAGAGGAGGGCAACCAAAATGGTCAAAGGCCTAGAAACGATGCCTTATGAGGAACGGCTAAGGGAGCTGGGCATGTTTAGCCTGGATATGGGGTGATATGATAGCCATGTTCAAATATATAAAAGGATGTCACATAGAGGAGGGAGAAATGTTGTTTTCTGCTGCTCCAGAGAAGCAGACACAGAGCAATGGATCCAAACTACAAGAAAGAAGATTCCATCTAAACATTAGGAAGAACTTCCTGACAGTAAGAGCTGTTCGACAGTGGAATTTGCTGCCAAGGAGTGTGGTGGAGTCTCCTTTTTTGGAGGTCTTTAAGCAGAGGCTTGACAACCATATGTCAGGAGTGCTCTGATGGTGTTTCCTGTTTGGCAGGGGGTTGGACTCGGCCCTTGTGGTCTCTTCCAACTCTATGATTCTATGATTCTCTAAAAGATTGCGGGGGCCCAACATGGCATCCTGACCTCACATGAGCAACGTCACCAGGAGCCAATGGGCAGAGCTGAACATGGCGGCTGGTGGTCCCTGTCTTTCCCTCCCCCTGCCATGCAAGGGAAAGGTGGGGAGAGGGGGCTGCCGACCACTGAGCTGCGCTGCTTCCAGCCCCACATTCACCTTCCTCTTCCCTCTGAACAAAGGATGGTGGTCCCTCAAATAAAACACTGGGGGGCCAAAGTGGCTTGGCCCCTAGGAGTTGGCACCTATGATACGTTTCAGACCATTGTCACCCATTCACATCCCAAAAATTCAAAATAATAACTAGTATGTTGGAAAATGTGTGCAATTATTCTAGCCTGAAAAAGCATGGATGACTACTATTCAGAATGCCTTTACATGTTTTATAAGTACTCATAAAGCAATCTAGTCAAAACCAAATTTCCAGTCAGTTCACTCCTGCAAGCAATAACCAGCAGCCCCCTTCTGTCTACCTCTTCCCACTTCCCAGTAGATAAGACTGACTTGCATTCTGCCCAATGTTGGAGCTGTCCAAGGTCTTGTAATCTGTTTCTGCACTCTGCTCTGCTTGCTGCCTCATATCTGCTGCCTGTTGGGTTCCTATGGCACAGGTGGCTAACCTGAGATCCCTGTTGCAAACTCACTAGGGGAGGTGCATGTAGTCAAAAAAGGGCAAAATAGCTATCCTCATACTCTTGCATATGCACACACACAAACACAATCAAGATTCAAAGAGGTACGTATCTCCCTTATTTGCTTCTCGGTGGGGACATGTTCCTACTCATCACAGCACTAGAGTTTGTAGGAATGATTGCTGGGTTGAGGAGCACACTCCCACCCACGTGCAGCCTCAGCTGCCTGCACACATGACCTTGGGGTGCGGAGCACACTCCCCCTCACAGATAAAGCCACAGCTGTTTGAACATCTTGCCCTCTGTCTAACTTTTTGTGGTCTCAGTAGTCTGCCATGTCCTGTCTGTGACCTTTATCTCTGAGACCTTTGTCTCTTTCGTCATACACTGTGCAAGGGGAAAATGACGCAGTGGAAACAGGTGCCAAAATAACTTTGTACCACCCCACAATCTCAGGACTGGAAGATGTGTAAAGGTCACAGCCCAAAATGTATCTGCCTGGGTTTTCATATTGTGTCAATAAAAGGAGCCTCCACAGAGCTGGCCGGCAGCTTGCTTGCAGCTCACCTGCATTATCAACTCCTGCCTCATGTCCTTCACTTCAGAGCTGGCACTTCTGCAATTGTCAGGGAAATAAATATTGTGACCCCCAAATTAAAATAATATATGCATGTGACATTTGCACACAGCTCAATAGCCTGCTTGCTTTCCTCCTCACAACACTTTGGACCAGATTTGGGGTGTGGGGGCTGCAATGTGAGAAGTGGAAGTCTCATTTGTGTGAGTGGATGCCCACAAGTGGACAAGCAGCCTGACACCATTGAATGTTGCCCATTAAGATGACAATTTCAGTTAGCACCATCCTTTAAAGCGGCAACACGGAATACTAAACATATATGCAGAATATGCAGCATTTGTCATGTGATTTTCTCAATTGGATCACATAAAAACTGTGGGCTTGGACTCACCTATACTGCTAATAGTATACTAAAAAAAACTACTACCGGTAAATAAAGATTCCTGACTTCAAAGTCAAATTAGTAGTTTTATAGTTTAAAACAGTGTTATGGCCAGAATTTAAGAGGACTCTAAATAGGTTTCTTGAAATGATGCCTGGTTCAGCGTTAATTAGCCACCAGCAAAATTACCAAGCATTAGCTCAAGAAATAATTTATGTGCTGCTGGCAAAACACCACAAATAAAGTGTACATTGTATCTACCTATTAGTTTGAGACAGTGTTGCTTTGTATAATATTGTTGTATGTCTTGTAGCTTTTCAGATCAAAACTTAAATCTTCTTAAATATCTGAGTGGAAGGGAAATGGTCATGCTCATGCCTTCCTAGAGGAAGCACTTTAAATCATCTAAAAGGTGTTACATCTGACTCCAAGTGAACAATTTTGAAATGCCTGGTCTTTTCCTTAGTGAATACATTTGTGTTATTATGGCATGCAATCAGCAATTAGTAAGATGAATTCCCCATGTCTTGTCAGCTGCCTGGCCCACTGAGATAACATTTCTGGTAGATTTATAAACCAGAAGGTATCATTAGCAATGTTTGTATTGAACTCAAAATCATTTTTTAAATAAAAAAACAACAACACATACACTTACATTGGTCTAGTAGGTTATAGGTTTGAAAATTCAAACAGCAGCAGGGATTTTACAGCAGGAACCTGGAATTACTATAAATATTTTATACCAATAACCAGTAATGTCTGGATGCTGTACTAACAAAATTATGAAACCAAAAATATTGAACGAATGCAATTGCTATAATGTAAATTAAGATATGTCTGCAATGCTAGCCATGGACCAGTTAAAGTTAACCACTTTATGTTCCTATTCATTCCAACAGATCCATGAGATACGCATTTCAATCTCTCCACATTAGAATCAATAAGACCTAAAGGTGCACAGCTCTCCTTAGAAAATGTCCACTGTATTTTGACGGGTCCCAAGTGGGCTTAGACAATATGGTAACAACAATGAGGCACGGATGAGCTAAAGAAATGGGAATATGCTGGAGACAGTTAACTGGGGAAAAGCAAAATTACTTATTCTAAATCTAATCTGGATGGTTTTATTATGTTTTAAGATTGTGGTTAGCGGGTTCTCTTGGGTGGAAAGAAAGCATACGTGAAATGAATTAATGAATAAACTAATAGTAAACTGACTGAGCCACCAGTGAGCTGGGTTAAAAGTGATTAATGGGTCACCGTGGTGTTGCAACTTTCAGGGGTGACCACCAAATCGAAGCATTTATCACCAGTTTATTAGCACAACTTTAGGAGCATGTTGGCTAAATTGTTTGGGCAGTTTAGGCAGCAGCATTGCGTCCTTTGTTGGCACCTGGGGGCCCTAGGGCATGTGCACTCAGTTATGCACCAGGTGGGACCAAGGGCTGAGTGCAGAGGGTAAACAAACAAAAAAGGGTAAAAGGTAAAGGACCCCTGGGCAGTTAAGTCCAGTCAAAGGTGACTGTGGGGTTGCAATGCTCATCTCGCTCTCAGGCCAACAGAGCATTTGTCCACAGACAGCTTTCTGGCTCATGTGGCCAACATGACTACACCGCTTCTGGCGCAACAGGACACAATGACAGAAACCAGAGCGCACTGAAATGCCATTTACCATCCCGCCACAGTGGTACCTATATATCTACTTGCACTGGTGTGCTTTCAAACTGCTAGGTTGGCAGGAGCTGGGATAGAGCAACAGGAGCTCACTCCATCACAGGGATTCAAACCGCCGACCTTCTGATTGGCAAGCACAAGAGGCTCAGTGGTTTAGACCACAGCGCCACCCACTATGCCAACCTAACCCTCCCTGGTGCAGGAAATGGAGGGCTCATGGGGCCATGCTGCACCACCTGCCAACCTCTCTGGGCAGGTGGGGCCCCAGCTTGCTGATGTGGCCCTTGGCATCCCCTATGCAGCAGACAAAGTGGGGATCCCTCCATGGGGGTGCCTGGCTCATGGCCCCTCAAAATCATGTACCCGGAGGGTCATGGGGGCCCCTGTCCCTCCCCACACCATGTCCCTGAATTCAGATGCTTATACTTTCTATTAAGGCTTCTTTGAAGAACTTTTGGAAGAGCAAAGGTGGATTTAAATTAGCATTAATGTCATTTACATGGAGCTAAATTGAAGAGCTTTCCATGTCTCTTATTCAATTTATATTGTAATGAATGATTTATACACAGCTGAGACATTAATGTCAGATGAAATTTCTTTTTCAAACTCCTATCTAAACTCTTGGTATAGATTCATTTTTTCCCAGGTTGATAGTTAGCCTTTGATTTCCTGATGTACTACAACCTTTGTCATCACTGAATCTGTAGTTTGAATATGTTCAATTAAATTAAGAAGCTTCTTGATGTCAGCCTGATGTTCGGAGGAAGCATATCTTCCTGACAGAAATATCATTTTCAAATGTAATGAAACACAGTAGCATTCATTAGCCTCTATCATTAATGGGAAGCAGTAAGGGGAATGAGTAAGACTTTTTAAAAGTAAAGAAGAAGTAAAGAATGAATGGGTTGCTTAGTATGTAAATTTTGTAGCAGATTTTTGTAACATTCTATTACTACTATTATTATTTTTAAAATTATTCAAACTTTTTAAAAAACACAATTGAACAGGCCACATTTATTCTGAAGAGTAAACAGCTGTGTGGTCTCAATTAGGAAGTTGCTCAGTTTAGATCGCTGCAAAAGTTTCCTACCCAAAGTGTTGTTTTTCTGCTATTTGTTCCCCAAAGGTTCTGTTTCTAATAAGCAGCACCTTGAAGAGCAAATGGCAACCAGAGAGGGGGAGATTTTCAGCAGGGATCTAATTTAGGGCCCCAATCTGGAGAGTTACACAACACAAAGCCCTCCAACACATTGCAGATTCAGCTGTCAAAACAATGTGCTAATGGCGATAGAGAAGATATTGCCACATTTCTTGAAGCCTAAGAAAGATAGCATTTTACTCCTCTGCAAATATATACATTTAGAATTCAGCCTTGAAGGTGCTTTGGAACTATCCCATAGTTGGGCCTCAAACTGCCCACTATGGAAGCTCTATTCAATCAAAAGTTAGGCAGAGATATAGCGATGAGTCACTAGGTTATTTATGCAAGAGGAAGCATATTTGTCATTTCTTTTGCTAAACAATTAGGACCCAGAAACCCATGTTGTTAGTTATTTTTGCTCGCACACCCAATCTCTATAGGGGTTCCAGACGCTCAATGTGGGGCCATGTTTCCTTTTGGGACTGAAGCACAGAGGAGACTGTGGTGTCTTTATGCTATATGGACTTATTTACATGTATATACAACCTGAGCCTACAACGGAGGAGTTCACAGCATTAACACTCCAAGAGGATCTTGCTTCTTCTATAGGTGCAGTCTAGGTCCCACGCAGAGATCCAACATCACGCTCTGCCTGCTACTTTGTACCTCAGTCACACTGCTTGTATCTGTTGATGGAAAGGCCCTAATCACATGCCATCTCACATTGAGTCTCTTTTTTATCCTCTGTTCTTAATGGCCCATCAACTGGGCTATCACTCATGTTTTCGGATATGCTGTAAGCCGACCAGAGTAGCTTGGGAAACCCAGCCATTTGGGTGGGGTATAAATAAAAAAATTATTATTATTAGATTGGCTTGATTAGCTTTTGACACTTGCTAATTCCAGGGGAATGGAAGTTCTGATACACACAGGGGTCTTGCCCCACTTTTGGAACCCCGAGCCTTGATTAAATTCTAATACTTACTGGTTCCAGGAATTTAGAAGTGGACGCAGGTGGCGCTGTGGGTTAAAGCCTCAGCGCCTAGGACTTGGCGATCGAAAGGTCGGCGGTTCGAATCCCTGCGGCGGGGTGCGCTCCCGCTGCTCGGTCCCAGCGCCTGCCAACCTAGCAGTTCGAAAGCACCTCCGGGTGCAAGTAGATAAATAGGGACCGCTTACCAGCGGGAAGGTAAACGGCGTTTCCGTGTGCGGCTCTGGCTCGCCAGAGCAGCGATGTCACGCTGGCCACGTGACCCGGAAGTGTCTCCAGACAGCGCTGGCCCCTGGCCTCTTAAGTGAGATGGGCGCACAACCCCAGAGTCTGTCAAGACTGGCCCGTATGGGCAGGGGTACCTTTACCTTTACCTTTAGGCCCTACAAACTCAGAACATTATTAAATTTGCTATTGAGATTTTACTGCCTGAGATGGGGGAGATGTGCCAGAAAAACTTGGCTCGCCTTTGGTGCTCTGTACCATTACAAGTGTTTGGGAGCACCATCTACACTCCTCAAACTCTTGAGCCAACACTTTGTGGATCAACGGTCTGACACAATAGCATGTGAAGATCTTGATAAGATCTTAATTGCACTGGCCATCTAATTGCTTTATGGCCTCAATTAGCCCCAGTGGTCCGGCACGCTCCCAGCCAAGCTGCGCAGACCTTTTTCTTCTCCGGTTTCGTCTAGCAGAGTAAAAAACACAGCGGATCAAAACTGTCGCAGTCTGCTTCAGATCCAAATACACCAAGCACTGTGTATGTCCAAATTCAACAGTCCTTTATTGTAGCAAATATTTACAGCTCAGCATTTCCCAAAATCTCCTGGACTGCTAGCATTCATGGCTTCCGTCCGTCTCTCTCAGAGACACAGAGAGAACAACAAGCTCCTCCCCCCTTTTCCACGTCAGAATGGGAGGCACACTCAGAACAAACATTAACCCAGTAAGTTCTGAATCCCAACACCCCCTCTTGCCGAGCATTCTGACAAGACCTGTGGATGTACCTTTGCAGACCTCTGTGAGATCAATCCCTTCCCCAATGCCTTGCGCCCTCTCCTGGCGTTCCTGTCAGGCATCTGTGGAACATCCTCACAACTCTCAGATTCGCACTGTGCGAAACTCACCCACGCACCTGTGGCCTGATACCTCTCAGGTGGAATTCCCTTCGTTGTGCGACTGGACCTCCTGGGCACAAACTCAGGCACTGCCTCTGACTCACTGTGGTCAGCAGGTGTGTCCCTTGCATCCTGGGATTCCCCCTCTGACTTAACGCGTCTTCGAACCTTTGGAATTACCCTCACAGGAGAACTAGGCTCACTCTTGGGCTCCCTTTTTACAACTTGCGGAGATGCCCCATCCTGCTCCTGACTTTGGTCAGTGAGCTGATCGTCATCAGCAGACTCAGCCCCTGGCTCTCCTTCCTCCTCATCAGAACCTTCCTGCTCTGAATCAGAAAGACATTCTGAAAGAATATCGCGTCTGGCAGGGGTCTTTGACCTTTCCTCCTGCTTACAGAACTCAGCGTGTTTACTGATCAGCAGCTTACTCTGATCACCTGACGGGTACGCAAACCTCCATGCACGAGCCGTTGGCTCATACCCACAGAAGATCATTTTCTGGAACTTGGGTTCACCTGGCCCTCGCAAAGCTTCAGGCACCGGCAGCAAGGCCGTTGAACCGAACTCACGGAGGAAGTGAACCTGAGGCTTCCTCCCGTGAAGCATGAAAAACGGTGTGTCTCCTACCACTGAATTGTAGGACCTATTCCAGGTGAAGCTCACATATTTAACTGCCTCCATCCAAAACTTTGGAGGTAACCCAGAATCTGACAGCAACACCTGTGCAGCTTTAACCAGAGCCTCACTTCTGAGCTCTGCCACCCCCCTCTGTTGAGGAGAAGTCACTGTGTGACTTATCCCTTTCTTGTGAAAGAACTTCTGCAAAGCAGACCCAGTAAACTGTGAACCTCTGTCACTAGCAATTTCCCTGACTCTGGTGGAGAACCTTAGTTCCACCTCCTCAATCCAACGACTAATCAGCTGTGCTGCATCTTCCTTGGATTTGAGACCATGTGTCCAGGTGTTCTGCGAAAAATCATCCTGCAGTGTCAGCAGAAACCTGGCCCCTCCCAAACTTGGTTCCTTCATGGGACCCAACAGATCTATGTGCACAAGATCAAAAGGTTTTGTGGTTACCCTCTCCACCCTGGGGTAACTGCACCCTCTTACCTTTGCCTGTCTGCAAGCCTGACAATCTAGGACTCTTGCACATTCCGCAATTCTACAACCTTTGGAAACCTCAGGTAGCACCTGTAGTTCTTCAAGACAAGCATGGGCTGTCTTCCTATGCCACACACACGAACATGAAACATGAGTGGGAACTGTAGCACGCAGGGCTTGTGCTTTCTCAACCTTCCCCTCACCCTCCAGGGACGTTTTAAGAATGAAGAGATCATTCTGCCCCTTTGCAACTCTGACCAGTTGCTTCCCTCCTTTGGAGATTGTACAAACATCGTGTTCAAAGCAAACCTTAAACCCCTTTTTCAACAAATAAGGCACAGATAAAATACAGTGTTGCACTCCTGGCACAATGCAAACTTCCATCTGCTCCTGCAAAACAGAAAACAATACATTTGCAATGTTAGTCACATTTTTCTTTGTCCCATTTGCAAACTGAACAGTTTTTCCAGCCGGAATTGCCTTGCAATTCCACACCTCGACTGCAGGGGTCTCTGGGATCAGGTTGCAGTTAGCTGCTGAGTCGATTAAAAACGAAAATTAGTGTGTCTCTCAGAGCTGTCCTCAAACAAAGCCATACTGGCAACAAACGTATCGCTGCCCCCTGTCTTTGGGCTTCTGCAGCAGTTCTGTCTGGTTGTCTTGGCAACCAACTCCCCCTTGCTCAGGACCTTGGCAGCTTCCGTAGAAGTAGCCTCCTCCGTTGCCTTGGAGACCGGCCTGGCCTCTGCGTTCTCACGCGACTCTTTAGGCCTTATCTTCACTTTGTCCAGGTGGCCGACCTTGAAGCGTCTAGCTCTACGCCGCTTCCCAGACTTTGCATGACGACGATCCCCAGTGGAAAAATACTGCCCAGGGCTCCTTTCAGCTGGCCTGGCCCCCCTTCTTCCGGAAGAGCACTCTGTGCCAGCCCTGCCCTCGCTGAAACTGCGTTTCACTTCAGCACTCACAGTGGAAAACTTTTGAAACTTGCCTTTGGAATTCTCAGCCCCCCCGACTTGCACCTCAGGGACTGGGGCTACAGCCATTTCCAGGCTCTGCATGACTCCTCCAGGGCTCTGGCATCCTGCTGAAGTTTCACACAAACTTCTCAGCACCTCCCAGGCAGCCCTTGCTGACTTTACGCCCTCCAAACTGGGCAAAAGTGATGCATGTACGCATGCCTTTAGCATAGCAAGCTCTCTTTGCATTCTCTGCTGGCTTTCTTCAGACAACGCAGCCTCAAAGCCTGTAATGTCTGTCCCTTCAGGACCTGAATTCAGGGGACGTGGTTCTCTCTGGCTTGCATTCCAAAGCCCAGTAACCAGAAACCAACCCCTTACTCTTCTGGACCAGGTTGCCCAACTTCTTAAAGTGAGCTTCTCAAGCGGAACGTCCTCAAAGACCTGGCTGTCCGCCATTCTCTCCTCTTTCCCGGGGCCCAGCTGTACTCACGTTTCACCAGTCAGCCCTCCGGCACCCGATTTCTCAGCTGCTTTTTCAGCTCTCTGCCTCAGCAACTCTTGCCTCTTAGAAGCAGGCAAAACACAGAACACAGACCGCTGCCGCCTCAGTAGCGTCTTCCAGCTATTGCCAAGCTGACTTCAAGACTTCAAAGCTCACCGGCAGACTCACAGCAACAGTTTTATTAGCGGTAATTAGGTCCTCCCATAACCTGTGAAGATCTTGATAAGATCTTAATTGCACTGGCCATCTAATTGCTTTATGGCCTCAATTAGCCCCAGTGGTCCGGCACGCTCCCAGCCAAGCTGCGCAGACCTTTTTCTTCTCCGGTTTCGTCTAGCAGAGTAAAAAACACAGCGGATCAAAACTGTCGCAGTCTGCTTCAGATCCAAATACACCAAGCACTGTGTATGTCCAAATTCAACAGTCCTTTATTGTAGCAAATATTTACAGCTCAGCATTTCCCAAAATCTCCTGGACTGCTAGCATTCATGGCTTCCGTCCGTCTCTCTCAGAGACACAGAGAGAACAACAAGCTCCTCCCCCCTTTTCCACGTCAGAATGGGAGGCACACTCAGAACAAACATTAACCCAGTAAGTTCTGAATCCCAACATAGCATTCATGGGAGAGAACATTGTGACCATGCACATTCAGGGTGAATTCCTGAAAAGACTAGCTTAAGACAACTTCAAAAGTTCATAAGGGTCAGCATAAATTTATTGTGGATAGGGAATGTGTGTCTAAATGTACACAGACACACATCATGTTGTATACTGATTAAAATGGCTGAATGCACCTACTTTCACAAACCACTTTAACAAACACAAAGCACCATCACTTGCAAGCGGCTGAAACAAATCCCAAATTTAGAACACAACGATGTTCTCATCCTGTTGTCTAATAGCTTATGTATTCACACTGGAGCGCAGAATAAAGTCATTTACCTTTTGCAGATAGGTCAGTAGGGAGTTGCTTGTTTGTTTCTACAAAGACTGCTGCAACCTTGGTGTCAAAATTGCTTGCTACAAATTTATATGGCACAGCTGGTGTTTGGTATCATTCACTGGGGATTTAAGTTCACTGCACTGAGTCCTCAGTTCTCAGGAGTGAGTAGCATTGCACTTACTTTCAAAAAAAACATTAACTGGGGGGGGGGGAGTGTAAGACACATCTATTCAATCAGTAAATGACCACTATTAAGAATTAATTTTCTGTCTTGTGTGCCCTTGCAGAATATAGTCATTTTTCTTAACTGGCAGGTAAGGGAACAACCAGATTAGATTAAAGCTGACCTAATAATTCAGATGTCTTAAGAGTATAAAATATTTCTAGTTTTTAAAAGCTACCTAACAGCACAAATTGGAAATTCTTCCACCAGGCTATACCGATCAACAGCAAGAGGTAGAAAGCAAAATAATTCATCCCAGGTAAGACCAAATAACTGACAGTTTAATACGTGAAAAGATGAGAATTGTGCAGATATGTTGTCTTCAGAGCCAGTAGCTAAACTTCAATTGCCTTCAAACAGCCTTGGTGCCAAGATTCTTTTCGGAGGAGATGGAAGATTTTCTTCCCAAAAAGTTTTTCTGAAGTAAAAATTTAAGTGCATTCTGTAATATGTAATATTAAATCTTATGTCCAAAAGAGCTAAGTCAAGGTTACTGCAGTGAAGTCATGGGTCATAGTAGGAGATGTGAACAGAACATTTCTCTGCAGTTCATCTTAAGGCATGCAGATGGTCTATCTAAAGCAGCTTCACATAGCCAGAATGAGGGCCATCACCTGATCACTGAGAAAGGGTGAAAAAATGGCCAGGAGAATTTCTGTGTTGCCACAATGGTTTGCTTAAACAAAAATGTATTTAACTGAGAATTATTTAACACAAAAGCTATGCTTTATAGGCTTTCCTGGTGTCTGCTGTTAACTGCAACAAGTGACAGTGTCAGATTTTTTTGTGCCCTAGGCAGGTCTAATGACTTGCACATAAGGTAAAGGGACCCCTGACCATTAGGTCCAGTCGTGGCCGACTCTGGGGTTGTGGCGCTCATCTCACTTTATTGGCCAAGGGAGCCGGCGTACATCTTCCGGGCCAGCATGACTAAGCCTCTTCTGGTGAACCAGAGCAGTGCACGGAAATGTCATTTACCTTCCCGCCAGAGCGGTACCTATTTATCTACTTGCACTTTGATGTGCTTTCGAACTGCTAGGTTGGCAGGAGCAAGGACCGAGCAATGGGAGCTCACCCCGTCGCAGGGATTCGAACCGCCGACTTTCTGATCGGCAAGTCCTAGGCTCTGTGGTTTAACCCACAGCACCACCCGCATCCCTGACTTGCACATACCCCACAAAAAATAAATAAATTGCCAACTTCAATTATCCTACCTGGGTTTTCACCATTCAAGCTAACAGTCATTGACTGACTAACCTTAACCACTATACTGCATAGATCTGGAAAAGTACTTCTTCTTGTTTCATATGAACTGAACTTGGGGTGTGTGGATTAAGTGGAGTTGCATTTGGGAGTGCAAGGAACTGGAAGTCTAAGTCAACACGAAATGGATAATGGCATGAAGCAAATTATAAAATTGCAGCACAGCTAGTATTTATTTGGGAAGCAATGGAATTAATGTGGGTTTATGGCAAAGACACAGTCCTGGTCTTTAAAATCATGATGTGTAAAAAGTCACAGGACCAATGTGAGAGAGCTGACAATAGCTGCCCGGAATAGCAACTAATTAAATTTTATCTCTATCGAGCCGCTAATATGAGCACATATCAGTTCACATTTAATATTGGAAAAATGTACTCCATTCCATTTTTGCAGAGGCAGCTGTTTAATGATTTGATACATCAAAGTGGTGGTTGGGCAAAATGAGAGAAGTGGGAATTTCCATAAACTGAGAGGAAAGCAATTCTTAGAATCAGGTTGGATGGTTCAAAGCTGTAGGATGACTCTTCTTACATATGAATGGATTCCAACAAACAGGTTTCTTTCAAAGGAAAATATTTCACAGATCATCATTAGTATCTTTATATTTGATTGCTAAAAGCCTGCAGGATAAGGATTACATAATGCAGCAATTTATTTTGTAATAATTAGTATGAATGTAGGAATGCTCAAAACATTGGTGCATGCATGCAGTTAAAAGCTTTTATAGCCATATCATTTACCATAAATGGCCACTATTAAAATCAGAATCTATACTATCTAGTCAAAAATGGGAGAATTTAATATTACAGGCCCTGTTCCAATGGCAAACTTCCACGTTTGATTTTGCCACTAAGAATGTAAGAAGGTATAAATTCCCATCCTTCCCCATATTTGACACATACAGGGCTGTTTCCGTTCTGCTGCAGTTCGGCTTCAGACAAAATTTACATTATTCCTCTCGCTGTCCACTTGGGTGAATTTTACATAAATAATTGCACAATTAATTATGTGATCATTACATTATTCCAAACCATTCGTTTTGATGCAAGGGGAATGCAATGCAAATGAAGCGGTGGAGTTTGGATTGGATTTGGATTTGATATCCCGCTTTATCACTACCCTAAGGAGTCTCAAAGCGGCCTTTGAGTCCTTGCCCTTTCTCCCCCACAACAAACACTCTGAGGTGAGTGAGGCTGAGAGACTTCAGAGAAGTGTGACTAGCCCAAGGTCACCCAGCAGCTGCATGTGGAGGAGCAGGGAATCGAACCCAGTTCACCAGATTACGAGTCCACTGCTCTTAACCAGTACACCACACTGGCTCTCTGGAGTCATCAATTATGTCATTTGCAGGCTGAAAACAACAACAGTGAATACTGATCATATCTGCTGGTGGGATTTCCATTCTGGGCCTTGGACAAATAAGTCAACATCAGCAATTTCTACTCCTGTTTCCGTGATCCTTATTCACCACAGTTATCATAGCGACCAATGCTTCTCTCAACCTTGAAGCTGAAGAGATGGTGAGGATTGCCCAGGTGTTATGCAGCAATCCCTAATTCCTCCCCAGCTCCAGATTTGAGAGGAGGGGAGCTGTGGATTGTTTGGCAGTCACATGACAAATCTAGAATAGTCCCTGAGCATCCTTTTTGCTTGAGAGCAGGGAAGGCTGGCAGAACTTCGTTGGTTGCTCTGTGGTGACACTTCAAGCACTACTTCACAACACTGGCGAAGCTGCCACACTCTCCCTGTCTGTCTTTCCTGCAAGGTAATTTGGGCTCCTGATGGGCAGATCTCAGGGAACATGGAGGACAGAGGCTGACACCTAACCCCCATAATGCAAAAGGTTAAGGCCCCTATCCAGAGGGTGTCTGGTGACCTCAGCAACCAAGGCTTTCAGGTCTCATCGACAAAGTGCCTACTGTTCTATTTAAAAAGAGGCACCCCAAATTCAGAGAGATATCAGAGCTGCTTCCAGCACAGAACTGGGCTAATAACAGCTAACATCTGTTTCGTGCTTGCCTAAAACAGCTTCTGTGAATCACACAAAGTGCCTGATATAAACTGGAGTACAAGTTGACTGGTCTTATTTTTGTTGATTTCAGAACTCATGTAGACCCAGCGTTATTAAGTTTACTTGTGGTGTCTCAGCTGTGGTTCTGGAATGGGTTGCAGCCTCCCCTTTCTCCAGGGCTGTCCTGAGACATTTTGTTCCCTGGGGCAGAGCAGAAAATGCCCTCCAGCTAAGACCCTACCTGCCTGCTCATTGTCTCATCAGGGTACTATAAGCTGGGGTTATCTCCCTCTTGGACTACTGCAATACATTCTACGTGGGGCTACCTTTGAAGGCGACTTGGAAATGACATGTGGCAGCTAAACTGGTGACTGGTAGTGGCCATGGAACCATGGAACCTGAAAGATCTACATTGGCTCCCAGTAGATTTCCGAGCACAGTTCAAAGTGTTGGTGCTGACCTTTAAAGCCCTAAGTGGCTTCGGCCCAGTATACTTGAAGGAGCGTCTCCACCCCATCATTCAGCCTGGACACTGAGGTCCAGCTCCAAAGACTTCCTGGTGGTTCCTTCACTGCAAGAAGTGAGGTTACAGGGAACCAGGCAGGGGGCCTTCTCAGTAGTGGCAGTCACCCTGTGGAACGTCCTCCCATCAGATGTCAAGGAAATAAGTAACTATGCAACATTTAGAAGACATCTGAAGGCAGCCCTGTGTAGAGAAGTTTTTAATGCTTCATGTTCTGTTATGTTCTTGTATATGTTGGAAGCTGCCCCGAGTGACTGGGGCAACCCAGTCAGATGGGCACTGTATAATAAGAATAAGAATAAGAAGAATAATAAGAATAATAAGAATAAGAATAAGAATTGCAATGATGCAATTCAAAATGTGTGATTTGTGTCTGAGTGGCTGCTTGCTTTACTTCCTGACACTTTTGCAGCCAGATCCTATCCACTGGCCATTCCTGATTTGCAAAGTGCAATAAGCGGCGTTAAATGCTGGGAATGTTTAACCTGAAGTAAGCCAGAGCCTAGCAGCGGAAAGGAGGGCTCTTTGAACAGCAGTTTGCTTCAAGTAAATAAGGCTCTTGTTTGCCAACCTAAAGGTTGCTTGTGAATAATTAATGTGCTGAGAAACCAAGGTTTGTAAATAGAAGCTTGCAAGGTGGAAAGGTTTTGCTGAAATACGAAACTGAGCAACTGAACTATTCCCTTAAATGCGATTATTAAAGATATTTCTTGGCCTTTGAGCTGTCCCATTGTTTTCTCAGGTTAGCTGGAAATCTGTTTGTTTGTTTGTTTGTCTGACAGTTGTTGAGTGTGCCTTCTCCCCCAAGTTAGGCTGCAATCCTCCAAGCCACAGTTTCTTGCAAGTACCGGTAAGCCCCTCTGAACTCATTGAGCCTCCTATGCAAACATGGTTTAGGACTGCACTGCCACACACAGACAGACACACAAATATTTTGGTTCTTTCTGCTTTGCAACAGTTTCACAGAAACACATCACATGCAGATAGACTGAGGCTCGAGTCCTAGCTTTTCTTTTGTGAAAGTTGCAAACAAGTTAAAACATAATGGAGCTTCTGCTATCTCCTTGCTTCCCTGTACAACCCCCAACCCCCACTGAAAATCTGCTTTTGGGGGATGGGGGATCCTTGGGAATCAGTTTGCATTTAAAAATGAAATTAGCCAATTGGGAGTCTCCAAACTATGTAAAGTGTGTATAGAAATTAGGGCTGTACACAGGCCCACCCTCCATGGACTTGATTTGTGGACCCTAGATCTCAAATCCCACAAGTGTGCAGGGGGGGAAAGACATCCTGTTTTTTTCACTCAAGAGCAGGGTGGCCATTTTGGGTGCCACAATTTTGTGCCAAGATTTTACCCCCCCCCCCCCAAAAAAAGCACTTTTTCAGAATCCCAAATGCACCTTTCTTGTGCAAGAGCACGCCCCCCCCCCCCGAAAAACACATCTATTCGGCTCCGTGATATCACACTGGTCACATGATTCGCACAGGAGCATGACTGGGAAGACACACACCCAAGTTTTTGGAGTCAAGATGTTGGAAGGTATGGGTTCTGCACAGTACCAATTCAGGGGTGGTTTACCCCAATTTGGTAAGTGGAGCTAAGGGTTTTTAAACCCCTATCTTCAGATACAAACTCATGACCCCAGACAAAAAAGCATGCACACACACACTTTCTCAAACCTCTTTCTGCTCTGCACAGGCAGTTTCCATAGCTGTAGCTGCAAATCTTTATCCAGCATTTAGGAAATCAAAGTGCATAGAGAATATACCATAGTAAACAAATATACATAATCAATAGGTTGTTAAAACTCCCCTCTCTTTGCATAGTGCTGGATGAAAACTGCTGATATGACTGATAAGGAATAGGTTGCAGTTTATTTCAAAAGAGAGAAAAAAGATATACAAGCAGTATTTCCTTTCTCATGATGACCTGCTGTCCTGTTTCAGAAAACTGATACCAAAGATGGGGAAGCAGATTCTTAATACACAGGATTGATTATTAAAGGAAGTAAATCTTACCAGCATAACTAATCGCCCTCTCCTCATGTACGGAACACTGATGCCATCTACAGATAGCATACAAGCATTTTTAAAGCATAGATGAAATGTTACGTATTCTTACCGTGTGGTCCCACCAACTGTGTTTGTGCTTTAAAAGGAAAGAATTAGATGCAAATAACATTTTACAGTACTTGCAAATGGCCCATTTTGAATGTATACTGAGGAGCTGATCCAATCCTTAGTGAAATTAGTAGACAGGGATTAATGTTGGGTGTATTTATGCAAATCTTGTAGTCCACTTAGTTGATTGTGTGCTTTTGGATTAAGCTTTACTAATAGATTAGTGGATGACTAAAATACATATTAAACATTTGCAATACAAACAGTCACATCCAATACTGCAAAAAGCTTCATCTTCCCATGAGATTTCAACAAACAAGGAATAAATGCATGCAACTTATGAGAAATGCTTTTGTAACCAAAGTAATATGTATCATAGGTAAAGGTAAAGGTACCCCTGCCCGTACGGGCCAGTCTTGACAGACTCTGGGGTTGTGCGCCCATCTCACTTAAGAGGCCGAGGGCCAGCGCTGTCTGGAGACACTTCCGGGTCACGTGGCCAGCGTGACATCGCTGCTCTGGCGAGCCAGAGCCGCACACGGAAACGCCGTTTACCTTCCCGCCGGTAAGCGGTCCCTATTTATCTACTTGCACCCGGAGGTGCTTTCGAACTGCTAGGTTGGCAGGTGCTGGGACCGAGCAGCGGGAGCGCACCCCACCGCAGGGATTCGAACCGCCGACCTTTCGATCGGCAAGTCCTAGGCGCTGAGGCTTTAACCCACAGCGCCACCTGCGTCCCCCAGTATGTATCATACTAGTGGTTAAAATCTTTTGGTTAATCAATAAACTGAACTGAACATAATAGCAAGGTTTCCACACCCCATTTTTTTCAAGACTATGTCCAAATTTCAGACATGCCACTCAGCCCTGGTTTGAGACATTAGCTGGCCTAGATTTTCAGCTATCCTTGGACAAAAAGAAGTCTGAGGTCCTTGCAGAATCAGTTTTTGTTTAGCTTTCAGTAGCTTCACAACGTATTTACTGAGAAAGAAGCCTAATCTTCCACTATTCCAACCCGTGTTTATTACAAAATAAAAATAAAAATGTGGGGTATTTGATCAAAGATTTCTTGTTATTATGCCTTGTTTAGCCCTAAGGCACACTGCAGAGATACATTTTGAACTCTGCCTAACATATTGTTATGAGCTTGTGGGTACCAGACTCCCCTAAATTTCTGGGTCCAGAAAATGTTGATTTCTCTCACCTTCGATTCCATATCATAATTGCAGAGCACCTCTAAGAAGCTCAAATCCTATATATGACTGACAACCTTCTTTGGAAATTAAACCCATGTTCAGACATTTACCTGCAGAAACTTATAGATGAATTAAAATATAATATTTACAGTCACTTTCTTCTCCAAGCATGGGTTTGCAGTCTCTGCTTCTAACTTCCAAACAACTGTATTTTCCTTTCTTTCCAGAGCTCGGCACTCAGCCTTCTGTATCTCAGTTAGGCTATGCCTTGCAGCTCATATGGGAGATTTCCACTTTTACCTTCTCATGCATCCTTGCTGTCTTTCAAGCAGAGAAGAACAACTCCTACACTCTATTCACTGTGTTCACAGCAGATTCTAAAACACAGCCATCTTGCTTCACATAAAATGGAATCTCTCCTTCACCTCCCATGTGACCAGTGGTAGCCGATTACATGAGAACAACTAGAAAACTCAGAACTAGAAAACTTAGAATTCAGATCCCAACCAATCATATTTAAACACATAGCAATGCATACAATCAATTACAATTTCAGTGAATTAAATTACTATACCTAACAAGGCCAGCATAGCCAATGGTTAGGAATGATGGGAGTTGTACTTCAGCTACATCTGTAGGACAACAGGTTCTCTACCCTGGTAAATAGCTTCACAACGTGACATGCTGGCCAATGTGGAGTTACACTTTTATGTCATCATGCATGCTTCTGGTTGTTGTTGTTTAGTCATTTATTCGTGTCCGACTCTTCGTGACCCCATGGACCAGAGCACGCCAGGCACTTCTGTCTTCCACTGCCTCCCGCAGTTTGGCCAAACTCATGCTGGTACTTCGAGAACACTATCCAACCATCTCATCCTCTGTCGTCCCCTTCTCCTTGTGCCCTCCATCGTTCCCAGCATCAGGGTCTTTTCCAGGGAGTCTTCTCTTCTCATGAGGTGGCCAACGTACTGGAGCCTCAACTTCAGGATCTGTCCTTCTAGTGAGCACTCAGGGCTGATTTCCTTCAGAATGGAGAGGTTTGATCTTCTTGCAGTCCATGGGACTCTCAAGAGTCTCCTCCAGCACCATAATTCAAAAGCATCAATTCTTCAGCGATCAGCCTTCTTTATTGTCCAGCTCTCACTTCCATACATCACTACTGGGAAAACCATAGCTTTTACTATTACGGACCTTTGCTAGCAAGGTGATACTCTATCACCTTGTACTCTAGTATCACTCTGGTACTCTAATATAAAAAACATTTCTCAACAAATGAGACGTTGCATTTAAGGTGTGCATAAATGTAGGATGTAGTTTTATATTTTATAAATTTCAACCATTTACTATGCATTATTATTTTCAAAACTCATCTGTAATTTACATTCTTTCCTCCACCGAGATGCTGCAAATGATAATAATTTAGCAGATGATTTGAGATTTTATACATATATTCATACAGGGAAGTACACTCATTTTTAATCAGCTTTGTACTTAACGATACACTTCGCTCCAAGGACATTTGTTAAGTCTATTTAGCATGGGTGACAACATACAGGCTGCAGGTACCATCTGCAGCTTTCATGGCTGCAAAGAAAATCTTGCAAACCTGATTAATGAACATTTGACAGAAGAAGCATGCACTGAAACAGACACACAATTTCTCTGCAGCCTTATGGTTCTTCCAGGTGGCACATGAGCATCATCTTACCTGTGGGAACTTAGCATGCATCTGTGTTGCCCACACTACAAGTGATATGAAGGTTTACAATCAGGATGGTGCAGGTTTAAGGCCTTCCAGAAGCTGAGTAACAAGATTAGACAAGATCCGGTTTCCTTCTTCTTAGTAAATGATATTTAAGTTTGGAAAAGGAGAGAGAGTCTTGACACTCTTTGAAAAACTATCTTATTCCCCTTAAAATACTAACTTTCCTAATACAAGATGAGCACGGCTTTGGGCTAGAGCTATAGTCCTTTTCAGCTTCTGCCATTGTGTCCCTAACAAAAGGTTCAAACACAGAAATTGAGCACATTGAGCTTTTCTCATCACTTTCTCATTTGTAGGGAAAGCTTCAGATTTTAATTTTTTAATTTCTGCATGTCGGGTTGTTGGGAAAGGCAGGATTCTTCTCTGTGAAAATATGAGATATTGGTCCCCATTTTAAGTACTAGCCCTTTTCAGGTGTTCAGTGAAGATAGTGGAAGCTTCTAGGACATAACAGATTACTTGTATCTTAAAGTTTTTTGTTTTTTTTTTAAATAATATTTATTAAAAATTTTCCAGAATAAAAAGGAAAGATAGCAAGAAAGAAAGAAAAAACAAATATGATTTACACTTGGTTTCAGTGGCATCTTTCCCGGACTCCCCCCCCTCCCCCTCTTGTATTCCATTTCCCTTAAATTGATTCCACAGATTCTTACCCCAAATTTTAAAATCTTATTTGTAATTTTAAATAACCCATTTATTCCAAATTAATTTATCTTATTTATCTTAATGAACCATTTCTCCTTATATTTTATATAATTCCCTAAGATCGACCCCATTTCCCTTCTCCGAATTCCCCTATTTTCAAACAACAAACATGAAAAAAGAAAAGAAAGAAATAATATATAATTTTATAGCCTTTGGATTCCAAATCTCCCCCCCCCCCCATTCCCCGGTTCCAATCCCCAAAGTTCATCCATTGTCTACTGCCAGCCTGGTGTATCCACGTCTATATCTCAACTCCACTTTGCCGTCTTTTGATAGCTTTTAATTTCAGAAAGTCCAATCTCGAAAAAACTCTCAGAAAAAGTCATTCTTCTTCCATCCAGACCTCTATGTTTAAGAGTCTAACTTAAATTCTATTTCTTGGTCCTTTTAAAGTCTGGATGTTCCAAATACTCCAGCTTCAGATTTGGTCCAGCTCTTATTCCTCAGGTTGCTTTTTCCTGTTCTGCTGCAGAAACCTTCTAATTCAGAAACTTCTTGTTCTCCACAGAGGCTTTTGTTATTCAGGAACATAACTTGCGTCAAGTCCCTTCCTTTCTTCAATAGATAAATCCATTGTCTCCTTTAGTATAGAAACCTCTGTAGACAAAATAATGCTTCGTTTTTGCAGCTTTCCCAAGAGATAACAGATCCTGCTCAAATTCATAGTATTTTTCCACTTGCTGCTACTGTTGCAATGTCCCAGCCTCCCTCTAGAGGGAATATGGTAACTTAATTTCTTTCAAAATCAGACCCAAAAGTCAAATAACTTGTTGCCTTTATTTCCAATAATTTATGTCCAAATTGTAACAAATCTAACCAGCAAAGCCATCGTAACAAAGTTCTCTTTTATTTTCCTGCTTTGACAGCTACTTTGACAGCTGTCAAAGTTTCTGTGTCTCTTCACCAGTCTCTCATAGCGGATCGTTCCCGGTTCCCGGGGGGTTGCATTTTAGTTCCCACAAATCAGTCTTCTCCTCCAGCACAATTATTGTAATTTCCCTTCGTGAAGTTAATTTTTTTTTTCAGGTAAACAAGTTCATCTCTCGATCTTAGTTGTCAAATCCTTGCGTTGAGCCATCTACAACAGGGGGGGCGGACTTCCTTTTTGCACTCCCCCCGCTCGCTCCAAATTCAAAGATCAAATTTCCCTTTTAAGTCCAATCAATTTACTCACGGGTTGTTCCTTTTAGTCCAAATCCGAAATTTTCAAAGAAGAAGTCGTTGCTCTCCGCCGAATGGCATGCGGCTTCACTGGGCAGGGGAAGCATTGGACTCACAGCACCACACACACCCCCGTCACCCGCTCCGCAGCCTTTAAAAAGGCTCCTTCGCGGGTCAGGGGGGCGCAAACGGTGCCCGCCGAGTCACCAAGTCCATGGGCATCTCCGCCCATGGTTTTTGAGGGTCCCCACGTCGCCGGCACGGCAGGACCCGACCCCTACCCAGCCGACTCCCTCCGGAGCTCGGAGGGAGTCCGCCATTTGGCGATGGCGCCGACCCGGAAGTCCTTGTATCTTAAAGTTTTAAGTGCCTATACACTTATCACATTTATAAATTTTAAATTTACTGTTGTACATTGTTTTAAATGTTTGTTTTCCTTCTGGGATTGTACCCCTAAGTGTGTTTTATAAGCTGGTCTCCAACCGTAATAAATTATGTATCTATCTAGATGACTTGTAGCCTTTTTATCCTCATATAACTGTATTTAAATTTGACAATTCCCCCCCCCAAAAAAAATTTAACTTCCCAGAGAGAAATCTTGAGGATGTTTGTTCAGCTGTAAATAACACTGAATTCAATAGAACTTACATGCAGGCAAGTATACATGAAATCGCAGCTTCAGTCTTCCATTGGTCCTGCACTTGAGACCGATCTTGTGATCCCATTGAAGTCAGAGTAGATAAAGAAATGATTCAAGTAAATGGGATACAAGTTATACAGATTCCAGCTGAGTGGCTCCCTGCAAGGATTAATGAGAAGCTTTTTAAAAGTACTTTATAGTTTACCATCAAAAAGCTAGAAATTGGGTAGGAAAAAAATGTATAAATTCCAGGTGGTATTCTACATACTCATCGGCATGATTTCTGTTTGTACCATGGAATTTTCCCCTCTCCTCCCCATGTGCACCCCTTAAATCAGTTCTGGGGTTTTCCCCCAACCATACAGAACAGATCTGAGGAGAGTGCAAGGTAACTGTAGTTTGTTAAAGGTCCTGAGAGTTATTGGAAAACCAGACCCTCCAAGTGCCCCTATTTTCCAGGGACAGTCCTGGATTTACAGAAGCCATCACAGTTTCTGATTTGATCCCGGAATGTCCCATGTTTTCTTAGTCCCTATTTTCATTGGAGAAATGTTGGTGGGTATGGGAGACCCTACTGTATTCCCCTCACAGAGCTTCAGTTCTCAGAGTGTTTTAACAGTCAATCTCCTCTTCCCAGTTCCCTGGATTCTTCGGAGGAAGCCAAGACTGTTTAAAGTACTATGATTAGGCTTTAAATGTATAGTACAGGCGAGACCAAAAATGCACAGATAACATGTTTTATTATTAGCACCAGGAGATATTCTGCTTTCAGTCTTCCACCATAGGGCAATGTGCAGCGCTGTCACTTCTGTATAGCTACAGCGGCAAAGTCCCTGGCGCCCTGACGAAAGCTAATGAAAATTTCAAGCTACAAAGCTCTTCTTTAGGCCTTGTGGAAAGTGATGGGCCTGTCAGAAACAGGATCATAAACAGGTGTAGCTAAGTAAACCCAGAGAGGGGAAATGAAAGATGCTCCCTCCGCAGCTGAAATAAACTAGCTTAAAAGCCAAGCTTTAGAAAATAAAAGAAAACCTCTGTTTATTTAAAATGAAGCCATCTTCTCCCGCACTCAGAACATGTCTTCCCTGTGAAAGAAACGGCGAACGGCAGCAAAGTGAAAAACTTTCTGAAGGTCGGAAGGAAAGCCTTTCACATTAAACATTTAAAAGTCTGTCAGGCTTGAAGAGAAAACATACAAATATAGATGGCATTCTGTGTCATGCAGCATAAATGCCTCCAAACTGGAGACATTTAGTTATACCAATTGGACTCAAAAAGAAAGGGAAAAAGAAACCAGAGGTATAAGGAAGGAGAAGGGTTTAATTTTCATTCTGCTGATATGAAAGGGTTTAAATCTGAAATCCACATTAACAAGAAGAGTTAGTGTAGCACCCTGCTTGTGGTTAACGCTTAGCTGGAATGAAATATTCAATGCAGCAATAGAGAAATTAAAATAATAATTTATTTGTCAGACAAATAAATGAGAGGCACAGTGGTATATGGTTACCAAGCTCTGGCCTGCCCTCCTGCCATTCTGGCCAGCACTTATATTTCCTTAATCCAGCCCCCTTGCTCCTCCTGTGGCTGCCTCTGTCCAATCAGCCTGGTTGAAATTCCTATTGGCTGTTTGCTAGAACCAATCACAAAAGATACACCCATTTCCTTTTGCCCTTTTATGGGAAACAAAAAGCTATATATTCTTCTATCTATAAATGACAAATAAGTAGTAATATATCTTACATGTGTCTCAACAAGGAACCTTAATTACCAGCTCACCTCTTGCCCTCCTTGCCCTATTGCCCTCCAAAACAAATGGTTAATCTTAAATTTTTATCTTAAACAGATGTCAAGGATCTTGAGTTCACATCATCATTGAAAGATCTCCTTCTCTTGGAGGTCTTTAAACAAAGGCCTGACAACCATATGTGTGCTCTAATGATGTTTCCTGCTTGGCAGGGGGGCTGGGCTGATGGCTGATGGCCCCTGTGATCTCTTCCAACTATATGAAATAAGAATCTAGAATAAGGATTTAACATTTCTTTCTTTCTAAATCCTTTGCATAATTACATTTAAGCCAATATATTTAATACATAACATAGATGGCTTTTTAGAAGAATAAACCTTCTCAAAGTAAAAAAGGAAGGAACAGTTTCCAGCCTCAAAATAAGATAGGAAGAAACCTATCTTCTCCAGCCAAGCCAGTTGCCTTTTTCACTGCTCTTGACCTTTCAACCTTAGGAAATTATGGCTCAAGTTTAATGGGAGGCACATGGTTTTATTTTACTATTTACCCACTAGCTGGTCTTCTGCCTGGCATAAACATTTGAAAATCTTTAAGCTCTTTTTAAGATACAGGCCTTAATCAAAAATATAAGCTTTGATAAAAACGCAGGCTTATGATTAGATGCCTCATTAGGAATTTCAATTCCTAAGGCAGTGCTTTGAAATACTATCACACAAACAAAATGTCAGGGACTCCGGTAGCTCCAGTAATTGATTTCAACTATTGGGGCTCATGTCTTTAATATATCACACTCAAAGGCCTAGTCTTGGTTTTGCTTGAGAAAAAGAAAAACAATCACTGTGTTATATAGTACAGGACAGTTGCAGTTTTCAGCAGGGAATAGCTCACAGAAGTTATACATCCTCATATTTTTAGAACTGTTACTTATGTGTCCATCAGAGAGGGAGCAACGAGTCATGCCCAGAGCATGGAAGGTTTATCACTGCACAAATTAAATCATGGATTATTGCACTACAAAACATTAATCTGCATACTCTGGATGTACAATAAAGATATAACAGTAGTGATAATGCCAGCCAAAGGAAGCGAAGGTGTTTGCTTCTCTTGTCTCCTTAAGAGATTAAAACAGAGGGTAAGTTGTTTCCCAACTTCATGTGGCATCATATGCAATAGGAAGGTGACATTTATATATAAATGTTTAATTAAAATTGGAAATGTTCATTGAAGAAGAAAAAAATTAAACAATTTAAAAGGGTCTTCCAAAATATATCTAGAATGTCTACTCAGTATCATACTTCAAATTACTTCTCACTGAAACAAAGGAATAATAAACTTGAAAAATATGTATCTATGGGTTTGATATACCATTTGCAATATGAATCAGCTCCCAACATCTTCAAATTCTAGCATCTTTACAAATATACAAGAAATTTGGAGAGCAAACAGACACATGAAGAATGTATGCTTTTGCACCAAAAGAAACAACACACCCCAGTCCCTCCTAAAGCCAAATTTCTTGCTAGCCAGCTGCAAAAATACAGTGGTACCTCGGGTTACATATGCTTCAGGTTACATACGCTTCAGGTTACAGACTCCGCTAACCCAGAAATAGTGCTTCAGGTTAATAAACTTTGCTTCAGGATGAGAACAGAAATTGTGGTCCGGCGGTGCAGCAGCAGCAGCAGCAGCAGCAGGAGGAGGCCCCGTTAGCTAAAGGGGTGCTTCAGGTTAAGAACAGTTTCAGGTTAAATACGGACCTCCGGAACGAATTAAGTACTTAATACTGTAAAATGGTTTATGTTGTGCAGAACAGTCACCTCCACCCTTCATTCAGATCAAGTCCAAAGCTCTTTCGGCTTCTTTCCTTCCATCTAGGCAGGCAGGTGGGTATGCCATCCCCAACTAGCCTTGATTGTAATTGATTATTGACTGTTTGTGAACATATGCAATTCAAGTGCTTCATCACTTAAATGCTGGTGCTTTCCATAAATAAGAGCCATGTGTCACAAAATATGGATTAGCATAGCCACGCCAAATTAAGGAGAGAGGCTAAACGACAGAAATCTGGGATTAGGTGAAACTAGAAACACTGTTGTCTTTGACTGTGATTTTAAGTAAATGTTGCCCTTTGGTCATTCATCAAAGATGATTAACTTCGGAGTCACTGGCCCATGAAAATACAGGCAATTTAATAGTTTAAACTGATAGTTTAAGAACAAGATTCCCCCCCCCCTTCCAACCTTCTTTGTTGTTTGCTCATCAGTGGCAATCACTGGTTCCATGGTGGAAAGGGATGCTAATCTTTTCTCTATTCTGCACAGCCTTCAACAACAACAACAACAACAATTTATTATTTATACCCCACCTATCTGGCTGGGTTTCCCCAGTCACTCTGGGCGGCTCCCAACAGAATATTAAAAACATGATAAAACATCAAACATTTAAAACATCCCTAAACAGGGTTGCCTTCAGGTGTCTTCTAAAAGTCAGATAGTTGTTTATTTCCTTGACATTTGATGGGAGGGCATTTCACAGGGCGGGTACCACTACCGAGAAGGCCCTCTACCTGGTTAAATAAATCAGATCCCTTGTAACCATTATGTTCTAATATACATTTTGTATCAGTCTTCATGACCTGGTAATCATTCCAAATTCTCTTTTATTGGATTCTTAATATGTACAGCCCTTCCAAAGCGCTCGATACACCATACAGATTCCCTCCACATATTGTTTTATTTTACAATGAACCCTGTGAGGTAGGTTGGGTTGACAGATGATGGTGGTCAAATCATCTTCGTAAGTGTGTATGGATATTAACCTAGCCAGGCTAAAGATCATTCAGGACTTATGTGTGTACTCGCTTTGGTATTTTAATCTTGCCATGTCCTGAGAAGACTTGAAAATTTAAAAGGGTAAACACAAGATAGTTTAAACGTAATGCAGATATAGATAGTCCACTTTGCAGAAATAACGCTCAAAAACCAACTGAAAGATTGCTGAGAATGTGTGTCTCATTTAGCAACAGCCCCACTGTGTGGCCTATGTGAGGAAATGCTTCAGAAAATATAATAAATAAGGTATGATCCAACAGCCTGTAATGTTTTCAGACCCAGCTTTTAACCTCAACCCCAATCTAAGGCCCATTTTCACTATTTTACTCTGTAAAATTTTCACTATTTCATTTTCACTATTTCACTTTCTCCATCGCTGTCTAGAATGATCAGATGGAAAGACAAATAAGCCTCCTCCTGTATCTTTAGCAGTTGAGTGAAAAAAGGGATTTTGGCAGGTCCTTATACCTGAAATTTCTATTGAAAGTAACAGAACTTTGTCTATTGAAAGTAACAGAACTCTGTATATCATTTGCATCTATTTACCATTTCTATTTGTCTCTCTCTTTCTAAAAAGTATATTTTGGCAGGGGCAGTTCCCCAGCATATCTATGTGTACTAAAATATATGTGCAAGGTAGAGTGTGCATTAAAATGCATATTTTTGAGAAAACAAGATACAGAATTGTATTACATTAAGGAAAATATACCGTATTTTTCGCCCCATAGGACGCACTTTTTCCCCTACAAAAATGAAGGGGAAATGTGTGTGCGTCCTATGGGGCGAATGCAGGCTTTCGCTGAAGCCTAGAGAGCGAGAGGCATTGGTGTGCACCGACCCCTCTCGCTCTCCAGGCTTCAGGAAGCTATCCACAAGTCTTGCAAGCCCAGCGGGATGTCCTGCCGGGCGCGTGAGGCTTGGGGTGGCAGCCGCGGCTGGGGGGAGAAATAATTTTTTTTAATTCATTCCCCCCCCCAAAAAAAACGAGGTGCGTCCTATGGGCCGGTGCGCCCTATAGGATGAAAAATACGGTAAATACTGAGGAAAATATGCTTTTAAAAATGCGTAAGGCAAAATTTCATCCACAGATACATGTCTCAGGAGAAATTCACACTAAAATGACTATGAATTTTCATGATGGTTCGGAAATGTGGAGAACAGAATTTAAGATTGGAAAACTGGGAAGCTGAAATTGACAGTGACCCATCTTCACATCTTACACCATGTATTTTACACTGAGTTCCTGTTCTTTTCACACATCTGCAAACCTATTTATAAGCCTGTTGCTTCAAGGGAAGCAGTAGTGTTATTAGCATTAGTTTATTCATTAACATGGAGGCAGACATGTTTTTATTTGCACGTCTCTCTGAAAGCAGCAGTACATCATGTCCATTTGCTCTCAGTGAACATTGCTGTGTTGTTTTTCAACATGCACCACTAGCCAGCCACTCACCTATGGTGGCTGTAATTACTTGGGGGGGGGCAGCCTTAGCACCACCTCGTAAATAGTTAATTAATAATAATCCATTCCACCCCATTTGTTCCTGTGTGGATTTTTCAATGACGACAAAAATCCACACAGAAAATGGAAGAGAGTAAGCTTCACTTCAGTCCCATCCAAAACAGGGAGAGAACGGATTATTATGTGCTCATCCCTAGCTGAGGGTAAGAGAAAATACTGTAGTCTGCATGTGGCCACCTAGTGAACTGATGGGGACATTAAATGAGCTCTCATTACATATGTAATGTGTAGCACAAGTGACCTCTAGCAACCTGTAGAGTTGAGAATGCAATGAACATATGAAGCAATAGTTTAAATCCAGGACAGGGGAAAAAGGTGCCCAGGGCACATAACCCTTGAATATGTGCAAATATAATTCACCTGCTAGCATGACAAAATTGGACCTAGAAGGTCAATAATAATACTTTGTGTTTTGGAATCTCACCAAGGAGCCTTTGATGCTGTTTGCTAAAAGTAACAACAAAACATAACACTAGCAATGGGGGGGGGGGGAGTGGTGTGCCAAGTTTAAATACAGAAATGTCCCAGCTTCAACTATAGCAGGTCACAAAAATAAGTTGCGATGTTCCCGTGTGAAAAACAGCAGTGTCAGGAATCTAGACAGGAGCAAGCATATCAACAAGAGAGCTTGTTTCTCCTTCTCTCCTTTCTCAAGAAGCAGAAATCAACCAAGGGTTGAAACAACAAATAATCTGGAGCCACTTCACACTTATATTACAACTGACAGTGCAATTAAATCTGTGCAATTAACTGCACAATTGAAAAGCCAATTAAAGCTGATTTTCTTTATATATATAAAAAATCCAAACCACAAACATCCTGTTCTGTTAAGAGACAAATCACTTAAAATTCCTTTGTTAGTATCCTGCAAAAGAGGGTCTCTTTTTACTATGCAATCAACTTGAGTGCCAGTCCAGAAATCAGAGCAATAAGGTGAAGGCTTTGTGATTTCAGCAATAGCATCCATTTCTCCACACAGTTCACCAAAATCATGTGTAGGCCCAGTATACCTGAAGGAGCATCTCCACCACCATCACTGTACCCAGACACTGAGGTCCAGCGCCAAGGGCCTTCTGGTGGTTCCCTCACTGCGAGAACCCAAGTTACAGGGAACCAGGCACAGGGCCTTATCAGTAGTGGCACCCACCCTGTGGAATGCTCTCCCACCAGATGTCAAAGAGAACAACAACTACCAGACTTTTAGAAGACATCTGAAGGCAGCCCTGTTTAGGGAAGCTTTTAATATTTCATGAATTAGTGTAATTTAATGTTTTGTTGGAAGCTGCTCAGAGTGGCTGGGGAAGCCCAGCCAGATGGGTGGGGTATAAATAAATTATTATTATTATTATTATTATTATTATTATTATTAGCAGCAGCAACAACAGTGGCGGCTGGTCCCCATTCTGACAGGTAGGGTGGGGGCAGGGAGTCCAAACAGTAGGTGGAATCAGGGGGAATGACAGGGAGAGCCAACTAATTCTACCCTCCTCCATGCTGAGCTCTACAAGGGCAACACTGATATTAAAGAATAAACTGTCCCAGACTCTGCATTCATCATCTGAGATTCTTCTCCACATGCCACCTCCATGTGAGGTCTGGAGGGTGGCAACACGAGAACGTGCCTTTTCTGTAGTGGCTCCCTGTTTGTGGGATGCTCCCCCCAGGGAGGTTCACCAGGCACCTTCATTATATATTTTTAATCGCCAGGCAAAAATGTTCCTCTTCAATCAGGCCTTGGGCTGATTAATATTCTACAGCCTTTTAAATGTATCTGTGGGAAGGGGGTAATTATTGTTTCAGTGTAATTATTTGCTTGTGTTTTATCTTGTTTATTTTGTTCTGTGAAACACCCTGGGATCTCTTGATGAAGGGTGATATATAAATTTAACAGATAAATAAAGGAAGGAAGGAAGGAAGGAAGGAAGGAAGGAAGGAAGGAAGGAAGGAGGCAGGCAGGCAAGGTCTGTCTGAGGACCGACGGAGGCTAGGGCAACAGTGTCCCATTTCACTGAAGGACCATTCACCACTGGTAAATAACTTCCCATGGTAAACAGCGGGATTGTAGAATTGACACACAATGCATTCTGTCAAAGTGCATTCTTGAAATGTTTGTTAAGCAAGAGAGATCAAGTGTCACTACCCGCAATAATTGGATAGGATATCACTCAAGGCCTCAGGGAACTGTAGAGTTGGAAGGGGACCTAGAAGGTCACCTCAACTGGAGCATCCATGGCGTAAGATAAATTCAAAAGATCCTGAGCAGATTGAGTTAAAGCACTGGCGCATATCATTCAGGAAGAAGCCTTTTTATGCTGTGCTGTACACCAAAGTGTGTTGCCTAGGTTCTTTAACAACTGCCTATACCAAGTAATGAATTGTTTTGCTTTGTAGTTCCTTCCCAGGTGTTTTACAACGGGACATTTTCACAATGGTTTAGTCTAAACCAGGAATGGGGAACCTCAGGTTGGTGTGTGCGCAGGGCTGTCTTAAGAATATGCAGTGCCGGGGTGCAAAGATCTGCCCAGCGCCCCCCCCCCCAGGTTGCCCAGTCCCAGGTGCACAGGAGGGTGGAGCCAGCCAGCTGCCTAAGCTACTCACTGGTTCGGCCGTCCCCGAACTCGCGGTGCAGAGCCGCCCGCAGAAGAGCCCATTGCTGAGCTCCTACGGACAGACGGGCTCTTCCCTGGAACCAACACTTGGGCCCCGGATTCTCAGCCAAACGCTCCGGAGAGCCCAGCGTCGGGGTGCCCCGCACCCCTAGTGGCTATGGGTAAGACGGCCGTGTGTGTGTGTGTGTGTGTGTGTGTGTCAATTTGGACCTCAAAACTCTCATGCCACACATCCTCCCGAGTCACACCCCTCACCACCAGCCCTGTTCGTCACCCTTTCTGAGGAGCTTTTGTCTGACTGGAATGTGAACTCTTTCCCCCAATGGAGGTAGAACAGGTACAAAAGTGCAAAGAAACCAGACTATTTATTGCTCTTCTCACTTTTGTCTCTAGCCTCGCCCCCACTAACCCATGGCCCTCAAAAGGTTGTCCATAAAGGACTGTGACCACTGGACTGAAAACTTTTCCCCGCCCCTGGCCTAAACCTCTAATCAGGGCAGAACTAGTGGAAACTTTCTCAGAATGCCTCGCTCTGAGGAAGGACCCCCCCCCCACCAATTTTAAACCAAGGAGGGCTGAGAGGATGAAGTGTGAGGACTGTGGTGGGACCTATGCAGTGTGCACTCTGGGGAGTTCTGCAGTAAGGTATGTAGATGAGTGGCCAGTGAGTGCAATTGGCCCCAGGCCCTGCATTGCCATGCTAATCCCCTGCACACAGATATGCAACGTAAGTGCTCCAACTTAAATCTAAACCAATTCCTTCCACTCAAAATATATTGCATTTCACAAGATGACTGTGCTTTTCATTTTCAAGGGGCAGCATTGCAAAGCCAAAGAATTACAGTTAGCAGTGATCCTCTTTAAAACAAACAAACAAACAAACCTATCTGGTTTCCCCACTATTACTAGCAAAAAAACCCAAAAAACTTTTCAACACACAAGTCAAAAGCACATGGGCGAGTCATTTGTGTGAGCTGGGTTCACACATTCCCGGTGTTTCAGGAACTAAACCTCTAAAGGAGAAATGCATCTTTGGGTCTTGAGCCAAGAGTCGTAAGGTCTCTGCATAAACAGCCAGACCTTGCTAGCATGGGGAATTAGCAGCAAGAGGAGGAGTAATCAAATAACTCGTTTGTGACAGAAATAGAAAAATCAATTGATTGCACAGAGTATGCTCTGATTGGGCTGACAACAATTTGGTTGAATATATAGAGGGGATCAGGACAGATAGGACAAGAAGGACTAGCATGCTGGTACTATAATGAGGATGGAGAGGTGGCGGCAGTGTTCAGAGTGAAGTGAATCACAGCAATGACAAGAAAATGCCTACTAGGGGTGGTGAAGGTTGCAAGATCTGCTTCCCGTTCCTAACACTTAACAGACCATGCTAATTTAGTCATTAAAAATATACCTTATATATCCACATTTTATGGGGCTAAACCCAGGGCAGCTTCCAACAATTAACTCAGGGTAGACATTACCAATGCAGAACATGGTCTGCTATCTAGCCAAACCCAATAAATGCACACCTGGCTATGAGACATGACATTAACTCAGTATGTGTGAAACAAGACAAACTAATTCGAAACTAGTTTCAAAGTGTTGGTGCTGACCTTTAAAGCCCTAAACAGCCTTGGCTCAGTATACCTGGAGGGTTTTCCACCCTCCATCATTCAGCCCAGACACTGAGGTCCTCCTCAGACGGTCTTCTGCTGATTCCCTCACTGCGAGAAGCTAAGTTACAGGGCACCAGACAGAGAGCCTTCTCGGTAGTGGCCCCCTCCCTATGGATGGAACACCCTCCTTTCAGATGTCAATAATATAAAAAACTATACAACTTTTAGAAGACGTCTGAAGGCAGACTGGTTTCAGGAAGTTTTTATCATTTTATGGTTTTATATACAGTCCGTATAGTAAAAGCTATGGTTTTCCCAGTAGTGATGTATGGAAGTGAAAGCTGGACCATAAAGAAGGCTGATCGCCAAAGAATTGATGCTTTTGAATTATGGTGCTGGAGGAGACTCTTGAGAGTCCCATGGACTGCAAGAAGATCAAACCTCTCCATTCTGAAGGAAATCAGCCCTGAGTGCTCACTGGAAGGACAGATCCTGAAGCTGAGGCTCCAATACTTTGGCCACCTCATGAGAAGAGAAGACTCCCTGGAAAAGACCCTGATGTTGGGAAAGATGGAGGGCACAAGGAGAAGGGGACAACAGAGGACGAGATGGTTGGATAATGTTCGCGAAGCTACCAGCATGAGTTTGGCCAAACTGCGGGAGACAGTGGAAGACAGAAGTGCCTGGTTGCCCCTTATCCCCTCTGTTATTTATTTCAGTCCTAGAGGTGCTTTTGAACATGATTAGGGAGGACCGGTCGGTGCAAGGAATATAGGTCGGAGTGAAACAGTATAAATTGAAAGCTTTTGCAGATGACTTGGTAATAACATTACAGGAGCCAGAATCTAGTACGAAAAGAGTTTTGGAACTGATATGAGAGTTTGGTCGGGTGGCAGGATTCAAATTGAATAAGCAAAAAACTAAGGTTTTGGTAAAAAATCTGACATCTTTGGAAGCAGAAAGGTTTCAGAATCAGACAGAGTTAAATGTGGTTAAAAAAGTGAAGTACCTGGGGGTTAATTTGACTGCTAAAAATTTGAATTTATTTAAAGATAATTATGAAAAATGCTGGTCAGAAATTAAAAAGGATTTAGAAATTTGGTCAAGATTGAAACTTTCCTTGCTGGGTCGAATTGCAGCTATAAAGATGAATGTATTGCCAAAGATGTTGTTTTTGTTTCAAACTCTACAGATTGTGGACAGAGTGGAATGTTTTGGAAAATGGCAGAAAGATATTTCTAAATTTATCTGGCAGGGCAAAAAGCCCCGAATAAAATTTAAAATATTAACTGATGCAAAAGAAAGAGGGGGGTTTGCCCTGCCAGATTTAAAGTTATATTATGAAGCTGCAGCTTTCTGCTGGATGAAAGATTGGTTACTTCTTGAGAACACTGTTGTCCTAGATCTGGAAGGTTTAACAATGCTTTTGGTTGGCATGCATACTTGTGGTATGACAAGGTAAAGATTCATAAAATGTTCAAAAACCATATTGTCAGAAAAGCAATATTTATTGTCTGGACAAAATATAAAGACTTACTAGAAAGTAAGACCCCGAGATGGCTATCACCAATGGAGGCTAAGGCCCGGAAAAGACTCAATATGGAGGCCTGTTGGCCGAAATATTGGGAAATAGAAAAAATTGGAGACAAATGGAGGTTGCAGAGCTTGGAGAAATTAAAGAATAAGGTGCAAGATTGGTTACACTACGCTCAAATTCAAGAGGTTTTTAAATTGGATAAAATGATAGGATTCCAGGTGGAGAAGTCGAAATTAGAGACAGAACTGTTGGAACCAAAAACTAAGGTACTTTCGAGAATGTATAACTTGCTGCTTAAATGGAACACACAGGATGAAACTGTTAAATCAGCCATGATAAAATGGGCTCAGGATATTGGGTATAACATTATGTTTGAGGACTGGGAAAGGTTATGGACCACCGGAATAAAATTCACGGCATGTAATGCCTTGAAGGAGAATATTATGAAAATGATATACAGGTGGTACATGACCCCAGTCAAGCTTGCAAAAATATATCACCTGTCTGATAATAAATGTTGGAAATGTAGAGAGGCGGAGGGGACATTCTTTCACCTCTGGTGGACATGCCCAAAAGTGAGGGTCTTCTGGGAAATGATCTATAATGAACTAAAAAAGGTATTTAAATATACCTTCGTTAAGAAACCGGAGGCCTTCCTCTTGGGCATTGTCGGCCAGAAAGTGTCAAAGAAGGACAGAAGTTTCTTTATGTATGCGACAACAGCAGCAAGAATACTTATTGCAAAGTATTGGAAGACACAAGACTTGCCTACACTGGAAGAGTGGCAGACGCAATTGATGGATTATATGGAACTGGCTGAAATGACTGGCAGAATCCGAGACTTGGGAGAAGAAACAACGGAAGAGGACTGGAAGAAGTTTAAGGACTATTTACAAAAACAATATAAGTTGTATGAATGTTAAGTATCTGCACGATTTAGAAAATCTCAGTTCCAGCAAATAGATTTTGTAAAATAGAAAATTAAGTTATAAGTAAGAAAAGGTTGAAATTTAAGGCAACAATATGTTTAAATTTAAGGTATGAGTAACTGATAAAAATTATCTTAAATTTAGAAGTATAATATTTGGAAAGTACAAAATAAGGTATGAAACAAGGTAATAATTTGCTGATATTTTTAATATAAATAATGCAGGGTAAAGGAGATGTGAGGAAGTCCAGTTAGTTATATATAAAAAAATTGTATTGAATGGTTGGTTTTTTTCTTTTCCTTTTTTATTTTTTACTTCCTTCTTTCTATATTGTTTTTTGGTGTATTTGTTCTGGCTTTTTTGTGTACTATTTTTTGGTGAAGGGATTTTGTATGTATATTGTGTACTATGAAAATTTAATATATATTTTTTTTTAAAGTGCCTGGCGTGCTCTGGTCCATGGGGTCACAAAGAGTCGGACACGACTAAACTACTAAACAACAACAACAATACAGTATGCTGTAAGCTGCCCAGAGTAGCTGGGGAAACCCTGCCAGATGGGCAAGGCAAGGAGAAGGAGGAGGAGAAGGAGAAGTCAGTCATGAGCTTGGCTTGGCAAAGTTGACAAACTGGACTGTAGAATGGATAAACATTTAAAAGGTAAAGGTACCCCTGCCCATAGGGGCCAGTCTTGACAGACTCTGGGGTTGTGCGCCCATCTCACTTAAGAGGCCAGGGGCCAGCGCTGTCCGGAGACACTTCCGGGTCACGTGGCCAGCGTGACATCGCTGCTCTGGCCAGAGCCAGAGCCAGAGCCGCACACGGAAACGCCGTTTACCTTCCCGCCGGTAAGCGGTCCCTATTTATCTACTTGCACCCGGAGGTGCTTTCGAACTGCTAGGTTGGCAGGCGCTGGGACCGAGCAGCGGGAGCGCACCCCGCCGCAGGGATTCGAACCGCCGACCTTTCGATCGGCAAGCCCTAGGCGCTGAGGCTTTAACCCACAGCGCCACCTGCGTCCCTTAAATTTAAACATTTAAACATTTAAACATTTAAACATTTAAACATTTAAATTTAAAAATTTAAACATTTAAATTCCACTTAATAATCTGAGAGGATCTGAATAAACAAATGCCAATTTTGTCCATTAGGTGGCAGCCTAATTCCATTTTCAGGCACCTCTAAATCAGCCGGGTACAGTTTTAGGTTTGTTCCGATCTGCTTTTATAGCACCTGTTCCTTGGCAAATACTCAGCCGATGACGACCGCTCAGTACAGTAAGAAAACATTGCATGAGCTTCCGGCCTTCAAGTGGTGCTTCAAAGAATGAACTGTTTCAGGGGAACTGCATGTTTTCAGCTGCTTTGTTACACAAGGGAGTAATGCTTTGCTCTATCAATGGGTGGCCAGATACAAAGTAAAAAACAAAGCATAACAAAACAAAACAAAACAAAACAAAGCACCTTACAGGGCTCCTGCACATTTAACCGTTGTGTAAAAGGAGGGGACTTCAGCCTGCGTAGCCAAAATGCTGCTGCAATTTCATGGCTACATAATTATTCAAAATAATAATCATTTGTTCTATTCTTATTATTCTTGAGGCATTAATCACCTTACAAGCCACAATCTCAAGGTGATTTATGAGAAAGCTGACTACAGGCAGGCTCAATTTGCTGGTCATCAGAGGTGAATGAAAGCTTTGCAATTGGTTGATCATTCAGCAAACCAGATTTTCAACACCATCCTGGGACAGTGGCCGCAGAGCTCTGGGACATCCTAAAGTGTACAGTGGTACCTCTAGAAGCGAACGGGATCTGTTCCAGAGCCCCGTTTGCATCTAGAAGCAAACGTAACCCGTGTCCACGAGTTTGCACATGTGCAGATCACGTTTCAGCGCTTCTGCACATGCGTGTGATGTCATTTTGAGCATCTGCACATGCGCAAGCGGCGAAACCCGGAAGTAACGCATTCCATTACTTCCGGGCTGCCACGGAGTGCAACTCGAACACGCTCATCCCAAAGCACATTCAACCCGAGGTATGACTGTACATGAACTTGGACAAAGATACCAAAATGGGAACATGTGGCTACAGTGGACTCCAGTTTAAGCCGCAGCACTATCACTGAAAATTGGCTTTATTATACTATAATATTAAATATATACCTTTTTTAAAAAACCTACAGAAGACAACTGAAAGCAGTTCTGAATAGTGAAGTTTTTAATGTTTAATGTTTTATTATGTTTTTATGTATGCTGGAAGTTGCCCAGAGTTGCTGGTGCAACACAGTCAGCCAGGTGGGGTATTATTATTATTATATCAAATTTAATCTAATACAGTCTCCACAGCTTGTGAAATTGGTGGGAGAAATTTGCTACTTCACTTATGTAACAAAAGAAGGGGACTGGATATCTCTTTATAACACCTTTCGATACCCTAAATAGAAGCCTTTTTCATAGGGGAAACGGGGGACTTTTGATATATTGGATGCAAGATTTTGGCACAGCCCTAACTACTAATTGCAACTACGGCTTGTGCTGGAACAAAGCTGTGTTAAACAGCATTACCTTGTTAGAGCATGGCTAGAACTAGAAAACTATTAGTTGTGTCATCATCTGATTACTTTGTCCAGATGAGCCTCTAATCATTGTCATAATGAGGTTTTCAGTATGCAGGTTTCTAATGGGCTCTGTGTCATATTTTATGACTCAAAGAAGGTGGAATTTGCATACCCCAAGCCAAGTTTGGAAAGAGAAAAAAGAAACTTGGAGGTTAAGAGTGTTGCAGTGATTCCAATATGCCCAGCTAAGGAGAAATGTTAGTAACAACTTACATGAGATGGGCCGGTTACAATTTCTGAATTGACTGCATTTGAAAGTGTAGTTTATCTCAAGTCTAGCTATAATTGTTATGATCAGATATGAGAAAGTAAGCATCTTAAGTAGAGCTATGAAATTATACTTCCGTTCCTAACCGTGTCTAGCGAAAAATTTGTATCAAAGATCCTGCATTCGATTGTGCATAATCAATATGCAATGTTTTATCATCGAGGTTTTAACACTTCTATAACACTTTGTGAATTAAGTGTGCAATTCCAGAAAGGAAGGATCTGTCACTTCCAAACCCCTACCAGTGCAAAAGGTAAGATTGCCTCTCTCACACACACACACGCATACCCAACGGGGTGCCAACTTTAATAAAATATTGGCGGGCCCAAGTAAACCCCACTCTACATAATCAACCACACAATGTGTTGCACACACACCATTTCAATGACAATGATAAGCAACTTGGGGGGGGCTCAAATATTTTATTGGGGGAGCAAAGGGACCTAAGGAGCTGGCTCCTATGCACCCCATTTTGTTTATTTTTTTGCAAAAAGACCAAAAACCCTCAATTTGTTCCAATGGAAATTAGTTGTGCCAGCTCCAGACTGGTATGAATAACACCCCCGCCCCCCAATTCTTGGTCCGCCAAGAGCTGAATCTGGTGTGTATCCTTCACTTGTCATGCTGCACTACCAATTGACAGGGATAGCCTAGCTTCCGTTGTTTATGCTCTGGTTGTTGGCATCAGTCCATCTGGAGAGACGATGGAGTGTGCCTCCAGGGGAGAAGTCAAACTGCGTAGTGACCTCCCCGAGACACAAGCCTGGGCAATGTGTATGGAGGTCTGAAGCTCTCACAAAAACCAACAGGACAGGAATAGCTAGCATTTCTACCTTAGCAGTCCTGTTGCTTTTAGTATCTGTGTAGGAGATGGAAATTCACCAAGTGCAGATTGTCATGCCAGAGGTTCAGTGGTTTGAGAAACTGCACATACCAAAATTCTCACTGCTACACAATGTTAAAAGTTGAGTGCATGTTGGAAAGGTGTCAATTCTGCCAGAGAGAATATGTTTAAATCAAGACTTGCAATAGGAGAAAAATATATCAAAAGAAGCCAGCTGGCTGAAAAATGGCAGCAAAACAATGCATACATGTTTTATCTCTGCTAAAGTGACTCCAGTAATTTTCCAGTAATTCTCATTTTCATATATACAGTATCATAGCTATATAGATATGCACGGTATTCATTTTGTCCCTTATGTCATTTAGTCATTCTTCCCACCTTTATTCTGCGTAAATTCTTCAACCCAAGCACACCCAAACATAGGAAATTTTTTAAGTCCCATTAATCTCACTGTAAGGGATTTGAGTGCGTGCTTGACACACCCACTAAAATCAATAGAACCCAAAAGTCCTTAACTTGGGTTGTCTCAAGGTAGCCGAAACAGTTTGCTTATATGTTCACCCTCAAGTCATCAACACTGATTAACTTCTTCAGGGCCTGAATGGCCAAGGAAAAGTGCAGGTGCCTGGAAGGTTTCTTTTAATCAAGCACAATTTGTAACAATCATCACAACTTCACAGAGCACATCTGTTAAAGCATCATCCTTCAGATTCCACTTTCCTGGGATTGAGACAGCCTCAACTTTGATCTTAAAATGACAGCATGAACTTAAAGTTTAGCCTGAAGCCTAATAATGTTCATATTAAACTATTAGCCATAGTGGCATCTCATTGCTGGCAGTAAAGAGAGGGAGAGACTTTAAATCCCATGCTTTGGTCCAGATCTGGGAGCCACCTCCAAAACCTAGGAGCTAGGACCAATAATTGACAAGAGGTATATTGCCCCCATTCTCTCTCTCTGAATCAGTTAAAAAATCAAGATCTCATACCTCTATTTTACACACACACACCACTTTCTTTGGCACTATTACTATATTACACTTTTCACAACTTTCCCTTACCACCACCACCCCTTTTTTTCCATCCTCGCAAACAATACAGTATCAGAGAAAATGATAATCTGATCTCATCCACCATTTAAGATTGTCACCAATGTGCCCCCCACCATGGAGTTTCCTGAAGTCCTTAACAATCCCTGATGCCATCAGGACACTTACGCTCAGCAGGAGGTTCGCAGCATTGGGGGCCTCATTCAGAAGGCCCCAGAGCAGGCAGTGGAAATGTCCCTGCAGTTCATGTTAGTGACACCCATTTTAAAACCAGCATATCCACAGAGTGCAACCAAGGAAGAGATTTTGAGTCATAGGTAAAATTATTTGAAGTGTGTGAATAATAATAATAATAATAATAATAATAATAATAATAATAATAATAATTATTTATTATTTATACCCCGCCCATCTCGCTGGGTTTCCCCAGCCACTCTGGGTGGCTTCCAACACAATATTAAAATGAAGTAATGCATCAAACATTAAAAGGTTACCTAAACAATAGAAGAATAAAGAAAGAGCCATGTAAAGAGAAGTGAAGGCTAACAACACATGTCCTTATCCTCATTTTCTTCCAGGACTGCCTGAAAAGTTGTATGGACGATCATGCCACAGAAGTCTGAGCCAAATTCTGGCTTAACGAAGCTGGAGAGGACAATGTTAAGACTCTGCCTCCTCTGAGTCTTCCTTGTCCCATTATCCCTCCTGCCTGCAACTCCCCACACTGAGCTTATCCCGGAGTTCTTCCCCCAACACCACAACCCCATCTATTAAAAAGACACAATTCACCTCAACTGCAGAAGGGCTTCCAGGGCCAAGACAAGGATCATGGGGTACTCTCCAAATTGGCCCAGTTTCCCCAGGAGAACAGAGGAGAAATGTTCTCTAGGACAGAAAATGGGAATGCAGGGAATGTGGAGAAACTGAGCTCTTCAGGAGTGAAATGACTTGCCAAGATGATTTCAAGGGAGCCAAGGCTGTGCAGGAGATCCTCACCCCAGGAGACAAAGAGAAGGAGAAGAAATCCTACTGACACTCTGAACATGCTGTCCAGAGAAGTCCCCCCTGATATCTATACTACCTAACTAGCTAAAATGCCCACCCAAGCCTAACTTCAACCCCAGCCCTAAGCCTACACCTAACCCTAACTATCCCTCTATAAGTAAAATATATACAGAATGAATATATACAAAGTATATAAAATATGCACAATTATGCACAAAATTAAAAACGTAAAAATAAAAACATTAAAGAATAAAAAATTACAATATTAAAGTAAAGAGCAACAGATATTAAAACAAAATAAATATTAAAAAATTAAAATTAAAAAATCAAATAAAAGTCAAAGTAAGCAAAAAGGAAAAAAGCAAATAATAATCAAAAGCATCTCCTGAACCTCCTTTCATGAACTCCAACCATCCCTCTGCTCGCTAACCCACAATGGACCCCTGCACTTGGTAGCTTTTAAGAGCGAAGCAAGAGATGTCACAAAGGAGGGCAAATCATTCCTACCATGGCAACCCACCCACCTTGACCCTGGGCCAACCTTGCTCTTCCTGAGCTGTGATGCTTCTTCAGAACTTTGAGGCACCTTCTGTTCTATCTGCAGGTTTCCTGAATCTTCTCTTACCTCCATTCCCCAACTCTAACCACACCTCTCTCCTCTGACCTCTCCCTACTAACCCACAATGGTCTCCTGCAGTTGGTGGCTTTTAAGGAGGAAGCAAAAGATGTCACAAAGGAGGGCAAATCTTTGCTACCATAGTAACCCACCCACTTTGACCTTAGGCCTACCTTGCCCCTCCTGAGCTGTGATGTTTCTTCAGAACTTGGGGGCACCTGCTGTTCCATCTGCAGGTTTGCTGAATCTTCTCAAACCTCCTTTCACCAACTCTAACCACTCCTCTCTCCTCTGACCTCTCCTCTCTAACCCACAGTGGACCCCTGAACTTGGTGTCTTTTAAGAGACAAGCAAGAGATGTCACAAGAAGGGCAAATCTTTGCTACTGTGGCAACCCACCCACTTTGACCCTGGGCCAACCTTGCCCCTCCTGAGTTGTGATGTTTCTTCAGAACTTGGAGGCACATTGCTGTTCCATCTTCAGGTTTGCTGAATCTTCTCTCTTGAGGTTCACGTCTTCATTTCAGCTCATTCTTCATTCAGCCACTTTTCTAAAGGGAAACCATTCTCATGTCCTTTTAAATATAGTAGAAGACTCCCAGGTCTAGGGGTGTTCATAGCACAGGATTTGACAATCTGCTATGCATGCAGGTGTTCAACCTTGGGCAGCAACTCCAGGTGGCACTGGTGATGTCCACTCCCCCATCTGAAAATGCACAGCAAAACTGTTTATGTATGTGACTTCTTCAACGAGAGTATTATATGCCCCAATATGGTGTGAGGAGGCAGTACCCACGAAGGAGGAGTGGCAGTTGAAATTGATGGAACATGCAGAATTAGCAAGTTTAACTAGTAAAATCGGAGAATAAAATGAAACAGTTTTCGAGGAGGAATGGAAAATGTTTCTGGACTATTTAAAAAAATGATTGTAAATATGTAAGTACGCTCAGAGGTTTGGACTAAGTTCAGAAGTAAAAGTTATTGTGAGAATAAAATTGAGATAAGAAGGTATAGATTAGTTATAATATGCAGCAGTAAAAGATAATCATGAGAAAACCATGGAAGGGTGTCAAGGAAGTCAACTTTTTAAATGAATATGTACTGGGAAATGTTGGATCAATTGTATTTTATTTGTGAAAATTTATGAGTACTTTTTTTTTAAAAAAAAAGGAAAGAGAGCTACTGCCGGTCATTTTAGATAGTGCTGGGATAGATGGGTCAATGGTCTGACTCTGTCCAAGGCAGCTTCCTGTGAATATTCCCATTAAGTAATTTAGCTGAAGACGAGAAAGTTAACCACAAGACTGACAGTTCCTTTTTTTAAGAGACAATATGAAAAAGTTTCTGTTCTATATACAACAATGCAAGTACAAAAATCCTGAATAGGAGGCGGCGGCAAAATTCCTACCTCTGTAATAAAGCCATATAGGCAAAGTGACCTGTCCCAATGGACTAGAGGACACTGGAGGTTCCTTCCAACTATACAGTTCTATGATGTCAACTGCAACAGATGCTCCAAAATTACAAAAGGGGAAATCTGAGCATCTGAATGCTGCTGCACCTTATTCCAAGTTCCTGCACAAGCCTCTGTAGCCCTATTCTGTTGTTACACAAACACAGCAAGGGGTATTCAGAGGTACACCCCCACACACACCGAATATGGAAGCTCTCCATTTATTTTATTTTATTTATTTTATTTATTTATTTATTACATGTATATATCACATTTGTCTTTCAAGGATCTCAAGGTGGTTGACATAGTTCTCCTCCTCCCCATTTCATCATCGCAACAGCACTATGAAGGAGGTTAGGTTAAGAGATTGCGACTAGCCAGTAGCATAGCTAGGGAGGGGTGGAGGGGTGGGCCATTTCAGGTGGCACTTTTTTGTGTGTGGCATCACCTCCACAGCAGATTTGGAAGTAAGCAATTCAAAAGAAACGGGTGAGCCCTGAACATCACCACAGGAAAGGAGATCCCATCCCCACCCTCCACCGCTTCCTCTTCCAACCCCCATTTCAGAGGCAAAAAAAACAGTTGGCCGGTGCAGTGGATGTGCACCTAGGGAACGGGGAGAGAGAGAGAGAGAGAATCTGTGAGCGCATACTTGGCCACGAGGGCTTGGGGGGGAACTCGCAGAGGGGAGACTGTTCTCCCAGAAAGTGGGGTTGTGGGTGCTGTTATGGAAAGGCAGACTAGCAGGGGTGCCAACTTGGGCCCCAGACTGTAAAATATTGTATTTCCCTTTATGTTACGAATGGACAAGCATTAGCAAAAAAGTGTCTGGCTGGTTTCAGATCTTGTGTCTGTCATTCACCACAGCCAAGACAGATTCTGTGTAAAAGGTGTGAAATTCAGCCTTCAGGGTTTAAAATACAGTTTATTACTTTACGGTTATTGTTGCTGAGTGGGCAAATTTAAGTTGTATGTCTTTCTAGTGCCTTACTCCATTATTGTTAAATGGGCAATCCCATAGAATACAGTAAATCACTATTGTTTTTCTTCAGCGCCATGTAGTCAGTGACCTATAGTTGCAAGTCATAGACCTTGCCCCTTCCCAAAAACCTATTCCTGTAGACTGTCATAGTCTAGGAGAGCAACAGTGGACTTTGTTGGTGGAGCTATAGTAAAGGAGGAAATAAATCTCTTTCACTGGGACAGGGAACCTGTGACCCTTTTTATGCTTTAAGCATAAACCCTTTAAGCAACTTCCAACTGCTTTGTTCCCAATCAGTAGATAACCCACAAACTTCTGCTGGAATCCCACAACTTTTTACACCACAAATGTTCTGGTTTATGTTTGTCCCACTTCTGTTGCGCTATAATCCCTCCAGAGAGCAATATAGTGTCATAGCATTGGGGAAGCTTTGCGGAACAAACTAAAGCAATTCACCACTCACAAATGATTATTGTGTCCAGAGCACATTGCAAAATACACCTGCAAAAAACACAGCAGTCTATAGTGCCCTTTCTATCAGTTCAGGTATGACTGCTATGTAAAGCCATCTGTCCAACTCATGCACCCTTTGCAAGAAGGCTGGATTGAAAATATGGGTGAAATAATTTTTCAGAAGTTAATCCCTTTGAATTCAGTGAGGCTTGCTCCTAGATAAATGGGTCAGGATTGCTGCCTTTACCTCTTCACTGCACTACAGCAATGTTCCTTCAAGGCATACAAACTTCTCCCACAACAACCCTGTGAGGTTGGTTAGGCTAAGTAAGAGACAGTAACTGGCCCAAGGTCACCCAGTGACCATCTTGGTGGAGATTTTAATCCTGGTCTCTCAGACCCAAGGCCAACGCTCTAACAGCTACACCACACTGGCTACTAAAACTCCATGCCCTCACCCCACCCCCAACATCCAGTTAGGAAAAGGGCAAGCAGAAGAACTTACTCAGTTCTAATGACCTGGAAAAAGACAGAGCAGATTCTTGGCCAGGATGGTTCAGTCCATGGAGGGCATCTGGCATGGGTATTTTTCTCAATGGACTGCATGACCTGCAATGTGGAGGAGAAGAGTTCAGAACAGGTCATTCCTCCAAAATAGGGGGGGAGGGGAAAAATAGTATCCTGGTCCAACTGTATAAAGGAGGATTGGCTCCTAGAACTTCTGTGCACTTTTGCAATAGACTACTTGTTCATTTTCCATTAAATAAGCATTAAATAAGGCTGACTGAAAAATAATAATTAAAAAAAGCTGAAGCAATATCATGCGTTTTGCTCTCCAGACTGAGCCCTGCAGAAGGGAGCTTGGCATTGCTTAGTCAGAACAAGACACAGCCTTAGGAGCGCATACCTTCTGGAAGATCTCCAAGCTGCAGTTGGGGGCATGTTTCTTGATATCTTTGATCAGCTGGTGGAGATGGAGCCATTTCAAGAGCTTCTCCAGGATACATCATCTAGCAAGGAAACATGGACATGTGGCATTTAGGGGTAGGTGAATCTCTGAAGTGTTGGTTTCTCTCGGTTCCTCATTTTTCTAAGAATTATCAGCTGGCTACTCTGGGCGGCTAATGCTAAAGCAGCATCTGAAGCTGCCTGGGCAGCTTATCAACTGGCCAATGAACAGGGCTAGATAATAATTTGAGACTAGTTTACCTACAAAACCATCTTACCCCATATCTGCCTGCTCCACTGCTTTGATCGATGAAACTGGCACTGTTATAAGTGCTACATAATACTTGTTTGGCACATACACACCATGTGCATTTACGTGTGCACACACACAGGTTGGCACCCATCTGAAGATTTCACTCAGGTGAAATCCCTTTAAAAAGGTTGACTATTCTAACAGTTACAGTATCAATATGTTATCATGCTTTCTCAAGATATGTTCCTCTAAATATGCCTAGTAACAATTTCTCTGTGTTCAAGAACTAAGCCGTTCTGTAACACGTTTGGGGAAATTTAACACAAATGGGATGATAGGAGAAAACTGCAACCCTGACCCTAAACCACCAGAGGACAGCCTGGTATCACTATGGTGAAGTCTTGACTTTCTAGTACTGTATATGAACCAAAACACCTAGTGTGGATAGGCATTGTTTCATATAGGTATGACCTTACTCAGGGAGCAATGGAGGTAAGTCAGGGTCTTTCTAGAATGGCACTCCCTGAAATAGGATAGCAAGTAACTGTTCAATGAGGAGGCTTTTCTAGAACAGTCACTAGCTTTTTAATTCCTAATCTGAAAAAACCTGTACCTACCTTTCTTCCCAATCTTTTTTTTATCCTACGAGTCTTACACCCAAGTATGTCTTGCATCGGATTATTATGAATACACATGACCTATGCACAAGACTTATGCCAAAATATGCAGAAGTTCTCGTGTCTTAAAACAAATCTTGGGAATCTATTTCAATTTAACATTCGGATTTAAATACAGATTTTGCAAAATTGCCATGAAAATAAGTAGTTTTCACCAAGTCATATTTCACATCATAATTAATCTTTAGACCTTCAGCTTTTGCAGCCTTCAGATCAATTTAAGTAAATCTGTACTTGCAGCAAATTCATTAATTTTCAATCCTGTGCAAGTTTCATTTCCGCACTACTTAGACTGACAAATTCAGATATAATGCCAAAGTGGAAGTGTTATATTAAATCTGTATCGCTGACTGAATAATAATCATGTTTAGCAAAGAAAAGCAACATCTGTGAAACTCTGGAGCCACCAACTGTTCATATTCTGCAACAGCTAGTCTGCTTTCCCACTCAATAGTAGTAGATACAGCAAACGTTTAGACGTTAAGGCTGATGCCTTAACAGAGGTGCCTTGCGATCAGCAACAATGTCACAAACTGCTTTCTTAGAACTTATCCACTACAGTGGTACCTCAGGTTAAGTACTTAATTCGTTCCATAGATCCATACTTAACCTGAAACGGTTCTTAACCTGAAGCACCACTTTAGCTAATGGGGCCTCCTGCTGCCGCCGCGCTGCCGGAACACAATTTCTGTTCTTATCCTGAAGCAAAGTTCTTAACCTGAAGCACTATTTCTGGGTTAGCGGAGTCTGTAACCTGAAGCGTATGTAACCTGAAGCGTATGTAACCCGAGGTACCACTGTATGTGCCCACACTTTTCCTTGATCTTTCAGGTCAGGCCCAAATCCAGATGGAGAAGATTGGTATGTGACCAGAGAGGATGTCCTATATTGCCCTGGTTCCCTGTTGCCTCTGACACATCTGAGCCTTTCCAAAGAAATCCTCTTGACCCATGCTTGTTTGTTGCTTACATCGGTAGCTGGAAGAATAGATCAAGGAGTGGAAGAGAGCCCTTTTCTATTACTCACTATCCTTATGTAGAGCCAAAGCTACCGGGGGGGGGCTAGCCAAGCTTTTAGCCCCAGATGAAGCATCTAGAGGGGTACCATTGAGGCTCCCAGCCTGTGTGTGTATGCAAATGTGCATGGGGGGGCAAACTGGGTCTTTGACGCGGGTGAAATAAAGCCTAGTTTCACCCCTGCCTTATGCCGCTTCACCACAGAGGTGGCTTCTGTGTGGGCACTATAGTAAGACTGAATCACATCATCACTTCATCTGTAAGCCGCCTTTCCATAGTTCAAATCATGGTCAAAGTGGCTTACAACACTGAAAAGATCATAAGTGATAAATAAAACACATCAAAAAGTACACAGCTATAATTGATCTATTTGCACATAAATCATTATAAGATACAAAAATAAAGATACAAATATCAATAACAGCAACAAAAAAATTCCCAGCAAACCACCCTAAAAACCCCAGCCCACATGTTTTTCAGCAATGTCAGCTTTTGCAGCCGGATTCACTTAGGGACCCACCCTTTCAGGACGGGTGGGAGAAAGCAGGGAACAGGTATTCCAGAACTCACAGCCAAATGGTCTCTGACTTCTTTAGCAACCTCTGCTTTTGTAGCTAGAGTGAGTTCAAATGTCTTATTCTAGACTGAGAACTGCTACCTGAAAACAAGAGAAAAATAACCGTTCACTACCATGTTGAATTTTCCACTGATTGGCATCTACAAAACATCTAGGGTTGTTTTGTAAACTCAGGTGACATAAGGGAATGTGCCCACTGTCACCTACTTTTTCATTCGTTTGGTGGTCTGGAGGAAGACTTCAAGTTGATAGGCATTATACTATTATCCAGTCCTGGAGTTTATATTAAGACAGCCCTAACCCTTTAAGAGCCACCACCAGATGGCCAAGGAAATGGAAATGTATTATCAATGGGGATTCAAAAGGACCCAGTCACATGTGTCACGAAGGCCTGTGTATTCACTCAGTGAGACACAATTGTCTTGTTAGAGGCATGTGATTTTTCAGATTGCAATTTATTTGGCTGAGGCTTCCAACATAACAATTGCAGGTGACTTCTGGACCAGCACAAACAAGAGATCACACAGTATATTCTCATTTTTGGAGATAGAACTGTGGGATTGCAGCTCAGCCACTCTTCCCTTTGGATCCTGACACCTTCTCCTGCTGCAGGAGCAGAGGTAGGGGAATATTTATCAAGTAAGTAAGGCCCTAAGTATATTCATAGCTCTAACAGTCCCCCACTCCCCTGTGAGACTAAATTATCTGTAACAGTTGAAGTGGATCGTAAGAGAATACTGGGAAGACACAAATTATTCTCATTACTGCCTGTATGTTGCATTTCTACAGTGAAAATGTAGTTAGCTTGAGATTTAGACATGCCTTGATGCCAACAGTTCATGCACACATTGAATCCCAAACGAAGTATTCTTCTATGGTACCAATCACTATGGGACACACACAGAGCGAGGAAAGGAGGGGGTACAGCAAAAATTCAGCCTTCCTGTGCATCATTTACTAGAGCAGCAATTTGTAAACACTCTGTGACATCAAGGCCACTCACCCAATAGCTAGGGAGGATTCAGATTTCACCACTTTCTTCAGGTTTTGTCCTCTCCGGTTTACTGCATTTATTGGCAAAAAAAGAAAAAATATATGAAAAAGTGTATTTTAAATTTTGTACTTCATGCATATACCAGCTTTCTGAATCACACCGACTGAATCCAGAAATAGAGGTAATCCAATAGCATGTCTTGTACAGTGGTGCCCCGCAAGACGAACGCCTCGCAAGACGGAAAACGCGCTAGACGAAAGGGTTTTCCGTTTTGGAGGCGCTTCGCAAAACGAATTTCCCTATGGGCTTGCTTCGCAAGACGAAAATGTCTTGCGAGTTCCTGCGGGTTCCCCCCTCTTTTTTCCCCCTTTTCCTAAGGCGCTAAGCCACTGATCCGCTGATAAGCCGCTTAACAGCTGATCGCTAAAAGCCGCTAAACCGCTAATAGCGCTAATCCGCTAAGCTGTCAATGGGCTTGCTTCACAAGACGAAAAAACTGCAAGACGAAGAGACTCGCGGAACGGATTAATTTTGTCTTGCGAGGCACCACTGTACTCAGTTTTCAGTTTGCAAATAAAGTGGTACCTCAGATTAAAAACTTAATTCGTTCTGGAGGTCCGTTCTTAACCTGAACCTGTTCTTAACCTGAGGTACCACTTTAGCTAATGGGTCCTCCGGCTGCTTCCGCATCTGTTCTCATCCTGAAGCAAAGTTCTTAACCCAACGTACTATTTCCAGGTTAGCCGAGTCTGTAACCTGGAGTGTCTGTAACCTGAGGTACCACTGTATAGCTATTCACATAATGGTATTCCAATCTGTGGCTGTGTTCAGTTTGTGATGTTACTGCCACAACCCAATTTTCTAAGATCAGTTTGCCCTTGCTGCTTTCTGTGCATGTGTGACTACAGGTAGAGATTAGGTAAAGGTAAAGGTACCCCTGCCCATACGGGCCAGTCTTGACAGACTCTGGGGTTGTGCGCCCATCTCACTTAAGAGGCCAGGGGCCAGCGCTGTCCGGAGACACTTCCGGGTCACGTGGCCAGCGTGACATCGCTGCTCTGGCGAGCCAGAGTCGCACACGGAAACGCCGTTTACCTTCCCGCTGGTAAGCGGTCCCTATTTATCTACTTGCACCCGGAGGTGCTTTCGAACTGCTAGGTTGGCAGGCGCTGGGACTGAGCAGCAGGAGCGCACCCCGCCGCAGGGATTCGAACCGCCGACCTTCCGATCGGCAAGTCCTAGGCGCTGAGGCTTTAACCCACAGCGCCACCTGCATCCCCACAGGTAGAGATTAAAGGGCCCTAATAAAAAAATCTAGCTGCTAATGACTGTATTACAAGTTGTTTTGCTTATTATACAAGTGCTTAAACTCAGTTTATTCTCTGCCAGGACACAACACACCATTAGCATGGAGGCTTTGCTTTCCGTGGAAGTTGGTGCGCATTGGGGCTGGTAGGGCAGAAGGCAAGGAGCCCAACAGTAGGTGGCACTAGAACCAATGACAGGCAGAGCCAAGTCAGGGTAGTTTTTGCCCCCTCCTCCTTCCTCCCGAGTTCTAAGAAGACAAAACTGACACTGAGGAGTAGGAAACTGAATGTCAATGCCATGCCCAAACTTAAATAAGGAGGCAGTCAGGTGGGAGCTGGCCAAGGGAATCTGGCGATACTGGGGCAGCACCCCATATCCTCTCATGGACCACCTTCGTTGTTTGCTTATGTATGTTAATGAAACCAATTTCAGCATCTTTATCAAGACAATATTGCATGTCTTTTTTAAATGCAGTCTACTATTTACATATGTAAAGCCTTCAATAAAATTGCTTTAAATCACAAGCCTAAGGTTGGCGATTATTCTGCTTAGTCACTGAACTGAGGTACAGTAGAACGTACTGATTTGGCTTGCAGGGCTGGACTAGAATGCTTGCTAATGGTACTTCCCTATTCTCAGATAAATAGCCAAAGCTCTGAAAGACCTTCTGGCTTTGGATGGAACAATTTAGCAAAACCGGGGGGGGGGGGGGCCGCAATGGCAGTATCTGGTTAATTCCTTTGAGAAGGGTACATTTCCCAACCAGCTTCCCTTGCGAGGAAGATAACTTAAGTGTCTTTTTTTATTACAGCTCTTGCATGAGATAATTTTTCAGCTGCACTTTCTCTTCTCTCCACACCCCAACAAGGTAAGTTTGATTTTGTGGTTAAGAACTACAGGTTGGAATCTAAACTAAAAGCAATCTTCCTTGTTTTTATGTGTATTGTCACAAGTAGGTTTTATGTAATTAGACCATTTAGAAATGTGGCACTATCCAAAAAAGTCACTAGCTCCACACATTCAATGGGATATTGGCACAGAATTCTTACTTAAGAGGAAGAATTGAATTTGGAATGCTTTGTTGTAAACTTCTTGTATGCTTGTACAGTATAGCAAGTCTTAGGAGCACAGATTCCCTCTGAGAGTGCTAACAGACTGATCTGCAAAATCTATGTGCCCATTTCAGAGAATAGTATTTGCAGAATGCAAATCAGCTCCAGGCAGTTATACTATGGAGTGTTGCAAGGCACAATTTTATCTCCATTGTTTTGTTTTTTTTACATGCTGCTGCTAGCAGCATTCATTAGATTTAGGGCAGGGTGTCAACAGCATTCTCAGCTTTTTCCCCACATTTGAATCTGGAGAAACCCTTGAACGTAATGGCGAGATGGATGAGGGAAAATAAGCTGAACTAAAGTCCTTGGAAGACAGGTGTTGTAGGTTTCCATGTCTGGCATTTTGGCACATTGCCAGCCATGGATATCAAAATTCCCCTAAAGGAGCAGGCTTATAGACTGTGGTGGGCCACTCATGTTTCGTTTTGCGACTGGAAGACTAGGTCACCTTGCTGGTTATGAGCGCCTTTTACCAGCTTTGGCTGGTACAGCAGCTGTAGCCATTTCTGGACTGGGAGAACTTGGATCATAGTAGCCCAGGAAATAATTGCAAGAGCGGATTACTGAGGTGCGCTCTACTAGTTAGTGTAGAATGCTGCAGCATGATTGCTGACAGAGTAAGACCGTCAGCATCTTAACACCCCTGCTCAGAGATGTGCACTGGCTGCCAGTTTGTCACTGGGCCAAATTCAACAGCTTGAGACCATTTACCTGGCAAGACTCTCTGGGGTTCAGTGTGGAAGATACATGATTAAAGACTGCAATTGAAATGTGATTCCACTGTTTCAGTAGGTGGTACTAAAAGGGCCTTTCCTTACCCAAATGATCTACTCAAACACTTGAATCTGCAGAACTAAGTGTTTTTCAAGTGCCACATTTCTGTATTGCTTTTGGAAGGAACTGAGCTTGACAGCACCTAGTCTGGAATTCCTTGCCTATTAACACGAAAGTTTTTGCTACCTACTTTTAAAAAAAATCTTATGCAAGCCCTACTCAATATACAAAGTGGGCATGCATTTTATTATGTAATTTTAAAATATATTTTAATTTTTTAGGCTTTTTTCTTTTCACTTAATTGATTAGTAGTAGCAGCAAACATTTACCACACTTGACTGGCCACCAGAAAGCACCTGCCTCCTGTTAGGCCATGGCATAATTGGCTGGATTATAACCTGCTAGAAGGCGAAGTCAGTTAACTCTAAATTTCTCTAAGAGTGGTCATTTTTTGCCACTTCCTCGGTGTATCAAAATCTGCTCTGGGCAGGATCCAGCACCCTCCAGAGCAATGCAGGAATAAGGTTGGAGAGCCTAATCAGCAGCAATTGCCTTGTTTTCTCCACTGTATGCCGCTAGCATTTTTGCATCGCAAAGTGTAGGTACAGCCAATTAAATATTACCTACCATTGTTGTTTTGATGAGTTATGCAAGAAGTTTATTTCTAACATGTTTGATTAGTTAATTTACTTTTAACCTATAGCTTCCTTACTAAGAGATGTGTGCTTTCGGAGTCTTGCTACAATCTAAGATCGCAATGAGCCTGAACTATTCAATGTACATTAAGCTTGAACAATATTCAACTACACTGGCACATCTTTCTTAAATAAGTCCTTCATATTTAACATAAGATTTGCAAGCATTCAACCCAAGTTGCCACAACAGAAGCAATGCTGTAGCTTGAACAGAAGGAACGAAAGCAATTGCCGTGATTTCAAGCCAATAGTTGGAGCCCCAAGTAAAGCTCACATCCCATCATAAATGGCCTCACCCAAGGGCTTGCTGAATGGGGTGGCTGTTGCAGAATTCCCTAAAATTGTGCAGAGCATTCCTGCTTTCCCCATCCAGCAGGTTCCCATTGACGATCAGAAAATGGCTTTTCCCCAACCGTATACCTGTATCTCTCTTAACTGGTGTACTATAAAATAATAGTGTTTGGTCTAAAGCACAGTGCACATCTTCTTAGGATGCTGGACACTGATGTGGTGTCAAAATACTTATAGCTGGGTATAAATTTAACTATTTTATTAAATGTTTTTTCTTCAGTAAAAACCTTTGACTTGATACTGCATAAATTGTAGCAATAATTTGATGGCAACAGAACCATTTGCAAATTTGTCTTTTCTTTAGTAGCATGTTTTCCAGCAGCAAAATGGCATGGCAGTGAGATTGTCAAAATACAAGTGGCATAGCAGATGCTGAATCTGAGCATAGCCTGAGAAAAAGCTTTGTGCATGAGGTTCCAGATTTAATTCCCGTTATCTCCCGTTTAAGAAGCATCTTAGAGCTGGAGAACACTTCTCTGCTTGAGACTAGAGCGCTGCTACAGTGGAGTAAAAAGTATGGTTAGGTGAACCAATTGTCTTAATGTAACAACTGTTTACAGTGGTACCTCAGGTTAAGAACCTAATTCGTTCTGGAGGTCTTTTCTTAACCTGAGGTACCACTTTAGCTAATGGGGCCTCCAGCTGCTGCCGCCGCACGATTTCTGTTCTCATCTGAAGAAAAGTTCTTAACCAGAAGTACTATTTCTGGGTTAGCAGAGTCTGTAACCTGAAGCATCTGTAACCCGAAGTACCACTGTAGTTTAAAAATACCTACCTACAAATCCCTTAAACTGTACCCATTACTATCATACATGACAGTATGCTTTTTTTTTTTTTTACACAACACTAATAGGGATGGAGGAGATGCAACTCAAAGACATATATATTTTAAGTTTCTATTGAATAAGCATTATTTTGTTAGCAAATATAGCCCTGAACTCTTAATTTTTATTTGGACATTTAGCGTTCAATAAAGTGAACTTGAATAGTTCCTTTGCCTGACTGAAAGTAGCATGAAGGCTTTTTATCTGCAACTAGAGTGCCTGGTTGGTTACTTGTAGCAACCAGTTAGAATGCCCACTTGTTCAAGTTTTTTTTCTTATGACTTAGAATCAACATCTTATTAACAACTTCCCTTTGACTTTTTTGAGGGGGATATGCTAGCAGTTAAAAGTACAGTGTTACCTAGGTTTAAGAACAGCTTATTTTATGAACAACTTGGATTAAGAACACTGCAAACCCGGAAGTAGGTGTTATGGTTTGCAAACTTTGCCTTGGAAGCAGAACATGTTCTGCTTCCTGTTGAGTGTGCTCCATTTGTAAACTGAGTAGCCCGCTGCTATGGGAATGCATGCCTCGGTTTAAGAACGCTTTGGTTTAAGAATGGACTTCCGGAATGGATTAAGTTCATAAACCAAGGTACCACTGTATATTGTTTCACTGGTCATAGCATTGCCAAGATAATCTAACAGACATGCGGACGATAAGGGACAAAGCAGTGTCATACTGTTGCAATGCCACTTTCTCAACTCCTGTTTTTGCCAGAACCTTAAGTAAATACCAGTTACCAGAGTACAGTGCTGCCTTAAACTAGAAATCTAGGATTGCTCATACATAAACCCATTAGGTAAAAACATAAAATGTTTACTTTTGAATCTTCTATAACTTAAGCATGCAATCACAACAGATTTTCTATTAGTTTATTTCCCCTCAATTTAAATACCATATAATAACTATTAGAATGTTATAACGCTAACAAATGCAGTTGTTTCAATTAAATTCAACAAAGATACTTTGCTTAAGTATAAACAAAATAAAAAAATTCCTTCCAGTAGCACCTTAAAGACCAACTAAGTTAGTTCTTGGTATGAGCTTTCATGTGCATGCACACTTCTTCAGATACACTGAAACAGAAGTCACCAGACCCTTCTATATAGTGAGAAGGTGGGGAGGGGTATTTGTATAATGAGATAAGCCATTTTTCACCTTCTCACCCCTTGCTTTTTCCTGTAAGACCTATTGCAGTCGTTAAGAGTCGTCAACAGGCTCATCACAGCTATCTGCCAATCACCCAATCCCACCACCCTTCTGAGTAATACCCCTCCCCACCTTCTCACTATATAGAAGGGTCTGGTGACTTCTGTTTCAGTGTATCTGAAGAAGTGTGCATGCACACGAAAGCTCATACCAAGAACTAACTTAGTTGGTCTTTAAAGTGCTACTGGAAGGAATTTTTTTATTTTGTTTTGACTATGGCAGACCAACACGGCTACCTATCTGTTGCTTAAGTATGTTACGTACAGCAAGAGGTGATAGTATTTCATATTTTCATACCGAGAAGGAATTACTTTATGTATTCTGTATTAGCGAATACCCTTAATCCAGTGTCAGGTTAACTACCACCAAGCTAGTAATACATTGCATCTGCTTCACTTGCTTCCCAGATTGAACAGCAAAGAAAAGCACCTATCCAAGTACTGTAAATTTTTCGTCCTTAAGTTTACCAACTACCTTAAATAATTAGTGATCTACACTTTCAAAGTATGCTGCCATTTAATTAAGCCTAAACCTAGTATACTCAAAATGATTTATGGTTTATTTCATATAGAGCGATTTATTCACATCACTACTTATCCAACATCCCATTTAACACTCTTTACCTTTGCCACACACCCGGCATTTTTTCCTTGAAAAAGCAAAGCTCCGAACCACAAATGACCTTAAGTCAAGTTGCAGTTAAGGGTGCGTAATATAAATTTGAGTATTAGCAGCAAGGTCAAATTATAGTTCGGACTTCCAAACCTATCAAAGAACTTGCAGTCAATACATGCACACATTCCACATGGCTAGAAAACTGTGAGCAGCAATCCAATCCTAAATAGTTACGTAAGAATCATGTGTTGTATTACAAGATCAGGGGGATAATCCCGATTCAATATTTGGTGGGATGATTTTAGGATGAAGTGGATTTCAAGAGCTGGAATGCTTCTCGCTCAAATAGCATCAAGTCTCCAACCCTGGATTAGTGGAGGATACATGGGTGTAACTTGCTTGATCTGGCACAGCAGAGGCTAGTGTAAGCCCCTAAAACGGGAGATTCCAGGGGAGAAAGGCTGGATCCTACGTTTGCTCAACTCTGTTAACGTTACACTGCAACTCAACATTAAACACTATGCTAAAAGCTACCTTTCCTTCTGCAAGGTTTAGGTGGAGCTGCAGCAAGCAACCCCACTGCCAAGCAGGGTTTTGATCTGGTGCAAGTTTAAGTAGCTTTACACAAACTCGCTTTATGCCAGTTTCTTGTGCGTTAGTTTGCACTCACAGTAGCGCAATACGTATCTAAGCATAATTTATTTCAGTGTTTTTTATTGCAAAGAAAAATGTACTTTTAGTAATTAAGGAAAGTCTTAATTAAGAGTAATTTAAAAATTCATTGTAGCATTTAAAACTACTTTGGACATGGCTCCATCTTTTAGTGGAGTTATAAAATTAAGCTTACATACTTGGTAAATATTATTTGAGGTACTCTCCATAGTCTAAATTGTGACTTCAACAATTTAAATTTTGGCTGATGGTAACTATGGTTTTGAGTTAAATTTACAAAGTTCCACAAAAGTACAGTAGGGCCTCTGGCTGCTGCCACGCCGCCGAAGCACAATTTCTGTTCTCATCATGAAGCAAAGTTCTTAACCCGAGGTACTATTTCTGGGTTAGTGGAGTCTGTAACCTGAAGCATATGTAACCCGAGGTACCACTGTAAAGGTCTCTGAAAGTTTAGGACAATACAGTATCAAATACAACAAAAGATATAAAGGATGACCAGTATTTGCAAGTCACTATTTTTTCATGAAGCTTGTAACAGCACTTTTTCTGCATATATTATGGAATTTAATTATATCCATGCAAATATCACACAGCATGTAATTATTGACTAACTCTTATGAACCCATGTGCTGAGGCAGTGGCTTCTAACAGCCGTATCAAAGAACGAGAGGATATTTCATACCCCCATCCTGACATTCTCTCCTCACTCTTGACATAGGAAGGCTGCCAAGCATGTGCCACTGCTCCCATGTAATGTGTTTTGGTAGGTGCTTTGAAAAACTGGACTGGAAAACGTCCGATTGTTTCAGCTGCTGTGGCACAATATCTATGGTAGATAATACATCAATTAAATTTCAGTAACAAATAAAAAAAACACCTGTTTTGATTTTCAAGTACAAAGTTGGTGATTTATTTAACACTATCATTTACAGGTTATGCAAGTTGCTTTGTGTGGCAAAACTTTACTGATTTTACAAGGAGAATTTTGAAAACAGTAATTGGTATACCAAAAAACATGAAACAGTACAACCATGTTACTCCACTCAAACACAGCAAGCAATGGGAAACTATTCCATTGCTAACTGTTCTGTGTTGCTCCAGGACCATCAGCTGAGAAGGAAAGTTGTTCCAGGCTCTAGCCCCACCAACCTCAACAGGCCGGGACAAGTGCAATACCACTGACACACACAGCATTGCAACTTATCCCAACCTATGTAGAAAGGGGTACAACCTATCGCTTATTCATTGATTTTTCACTGCCACAGTCAGTTTTGCATGGATTTGCACAGCAGAGTATCATACAGCTGGATGCAAACCTGCAAAACTAACCAGAGTACAGTGTTCAACAGACACAAAGAAAAGCAGAACACAGGAAAAATCTGGGTGAAACTGAGGTTCTACAGCTAGTAGAACTTCAAGTGCTCCTAATGCAGTAGATTATGAATCACTACCTGCACTATAAGCACTTTAGCGCTACAGAAGCTGTTTTGACTGCTCTTCTGGAGACCTATGTTAACTTAAAAGTGAAATCATTAAAATGTTGATATGTAGACAATAACAGGCCACAATCAGTTTTGCATAGATTTGCACAACTACATTCTTCTTGTAGTGCAACTATGCAAAACTAACAGAGGACTGCAAAACATTTTTTGTTTTTTATTCAGTGTGAATGACTAGGTGAAAATACAACTTCTTATGCCAGAAGGAGCACTTAGGGCAGTAGATGCTAATCTACTTCACTATCTGCACTAGATGCACCTTAGAACAAAAAGCAGTCACCATGTGGCGGCCATTACAGAATAACTTTCCAAAACCTTTGCTGCAGTTGCCAGCATAATGCTACAAGTGCCTTCACTGCAGTAGGTTCTATATATCACTACCTGCACTGTAAGCACTTTGACATTACTCTGGCATGAAGAGGATGTTCTCATTTCCAAAGCTTCACCTGGCAAAAAAAAGAAAAAAGTTCTATTAATATCCAGTATTAGCAGGTTTTTCAATGGCAACAATGGTAAAAAATCTGCACCAGATGAGGCCTACTTCTGTTGGTTTTTCATCTACCCCTCTCTAAACTACTAATCATGAAGAACAATAATTCAGCTACCAAGATTAGAACTATGTCCAGCATTATGTGTAAGTAAAGTGGAAGGCAATTTTATCATAGTGGGATGCTGTTGATCTGTTTTAGAAAACAGGAGATTGAATAACCATTCATGAGCATGTTCTTACCAATGTGTATCGAGGCATTATTAAATAGCAATTGTTGTGAAACATAGTGCTTAAAGACTTCAAAATCCCATAGCTTAAAAAGTCACTATTGACTTCCTGCTCCAATTGATATGAAATTATTTACACCTTACCATTTAAATTAAGCTGAAGCTTTTTTAAAGCAGTTGGGAGTCTGTAAGCTATAGTTTTCTCCTCTGGCCTTTTTATAAAGTGTATCTCTGAGGAGCAGCACATCTCTGTCTTTCGATAGCACAATGAAACCAATTCCCTCTTTCTTGGACATGTGCATGTTCTTTCTCCAAGTACTCAGAAAGATGCAGTGAGTCGAAAGTTACCCCCTTAGACAAAGGGAAACTTTACTCTTGGGGGGTGGAAAATAAAATAAAATGAAGATCTACGCTCCAAACTCCTCCACGGGCCCGCTACCGCGGAGAGAGCGCAAACAAAGCAGCCTTGAGCACCCAAAGAAAACAAAACCAAGGCTCACTTTCCCCGTCGCGTGTTTCCCCTCCCCCGCCCCACCGAGCCACAATGCGCACACGAGCGAGCCCGGGTCCTTTCTCGGAGAACTACCTGTTGGTAAAAAGGCGCGGGAGCCGCCGAAGGAGCGCGGCGGCGGCGGCAGCAGCAGCAGCAGCGCGGGGTCCGCGAGGGTAAAGGTGGCGGGAAGCAGATGGGGAGCACAATGGCGCCCCCGAGCCGGGCCCGCGGCTTCTCCGGAGCTTGCACGTGCTGAGCCCGCGAGGTGCCTGGGCCCAGCAGGGGCGCCAGGGGGCGCTGTGGCGGCGGGTCAGGGCTCGGCTACTGGAGCGGCGTATTTTCCCTTTTCTCGCGCGCCCCCTCCTCCTCTCCCCCCCCCGCGAGCCGGCCAGGCCCGCCGTCCCTTTACTTCCTTTATGCCCCAGGCCTGGGCCGCCCTCGCGCTGCTCTCCTCCGCCCCCTGTTCCCGAAGGGGAAACCAGCACGGCCCCCTTACCGCGCTTCTTTTCCCCCCTCTCTCCCGCCTCTTGGTCTCTCCCTCTTTCCCCTCGCGGGTGGCGGCGGCGGCGGCGGCGGCAACGGCGGCTCCCACATGGCCGCGGCCTAACTGGGAACAATCGTCCTCAGCACGCGCAGCCGCCGCCATGTCCCGGCCCCGCCCCCCTCGGCAACATGGCGCCGCCGCCGCCGCGGCCCCGCAACAACCGCCGCCGCCACCACCGCAGGGCGACTTCGCGGCGGGGAAGGGAAGCCGTCCGCTCCCTACATCCCCCGCCGCGACCCTCACCTCAAACACGCGCTCCTTCTCCCCCCTCCCCCTTTTCGGCGGGAACCGAAGGAAGAAAAGAAATAGCGCGAGAGGGAGAGCGGGCGAGGAGGGGGATTAAGCCGCCTCGCACGCAGCCCCGGCCAGGGCCCCGCTGAGGCAACGGCGGCGCCGCCCCCGCCCCTCCCACAGAACAAAAGCCCACGCGGGGAAGCGCCCCCCCACCCCACCCCCAAACTTTTGAACCGCGCTTGAGGCGGCTAACGGCCGCGTGGTGAGCTCGGCCGCCCCCCCTCCTCTCTCCCCCATGTGCCCGCTTTTGTTCCGAGGAGTTGGTCGGGCCGGCCGGCCGGCCGGGCCGCCGCCTCCTCCTCCTCCCCTCACCAGCCACTACCCTCCATACGCACCTTCCCCGCTCGAGGTCCTTCCTCGCCCGCCGGACGCCCTGAGCGAGCGGCGAGGAAGAGAGGCGGCGGCGGCGGCGGCAGTTGCGAGCGGCCGCCGCGCGGCCTTTTCAAATCTCCCTCATTCCGGCCCCGCCCGCCCCCGTGCGCGCGAGCGAGGAGCCGTCGCGCGGGAGGCGCCGCCGTTACGCACGCAGAAAGAAAGAGAGAGAGAGAGGGGCGCGCGCGCGCCGCCTCGCCATGCGCTGCTGCTTCTCCCATCTCCGCCCCCGCCCACCCTCGCGTTCGTTCGTTCGTTCCCTCACGGCCGCTTCTCCGGGCCGAACCCACCTCTTTCCAGTCACGGCCAATGAGGCAGAGCGCGCGCTTTCTCTCTCTCTCTCTCTCTCTCTCTTTCCCCTCAGGAAGCCGAAGAAGCGGCCGCCGCAGTAGCCGCCGCGCGGGCTGTGGCGCGTGAGGGGGCTCTCGCGTAAAAGGTGGTGGTGGGTGGAGTGGGGAGGGGAGGGGGAGGGAACACCTCACGGCCAACCGACCAACCAACCGCCGCTCCCGTTTTCCCCGCCCCACCCCCCTCTCCCCTCACAGAAGTGGCGGGAAGGAGGAGGAGGGCGGCGGCATCAGGCGAGCTGAGGAAGGGGGGGGGAGAGAGAGAGAGAGAGGAGAGAACCATGTGGATAAAAGCGGAGGGGGGGGTGGAGAAATGAAGGGCGGCGGCTCCCGCCTCAACGTAAATATCCACAAGCCTCCGCTCCGCCCTCATTAGCATAGAAAACAAAGTGCTTCCGAGCGCCGCGGCGGCCAATCGGGAGAGGCCGCCCCGCCCACGCCCGGCGAGGCCACGCCCCTCCCTCCCTCCTGTTACTACTTGCTACTATTATCGCCGCTGCGCCCGCCCTTCCCACGCTAAGGCGGGAGAGGCGATTCAGTGGCAGAAGAAGGCTATTGACTTGCGCTCAAATAGCAGCAGCATCTTTTTTTTTTTCTTTCCTTTTTTTTGCTCCAGTGCAACATTCCCCAAGAAACGTGCCGGTTCCATGAATGAACGCAGATGCGAAAAAGAAATAAAGCCTAGGCACATTCCGATCCAGAGTTGGAATCTGGAAATCGCAAACTCCTCCAGTTTTGCTTCCGCCCTAAGTTTCGAAGGTTTTATTCAATAATAAAGATGCTCGTGCTCCCAACTGCCAGCGATGCTCGAGCGTGGAAGCGTGGGAAACGCTTGCGAGGGGAAGGGCGAACTCCTGGCTTCGCTACAGCATCTTTGCAAGAACTAAGTGCCTTGGGTTGAGCTGCTGCTGCTGCATCCCTTGCCCCGAAGCAGGCCCTCCTGGGTTAACTTCGCGATGGCTTCAGAAAGGCTTGCCGGTGGTCCGCAAAACTTGCGAAGGCTGCTGTGCAGTTGCTGGAGTAAAAAGGTCCTTCGGCGCACAATGGCCTTGCAAGCACGATCCTAACTATAACGCTACCTTAACTCCCTGGAAAGTGCATGAGGTTAGACAGAGGGGTAGAGGTGGCTAAACCCATTTATCCCAATGGCGCTGGGAATCAGCCTGCACGGTATGGCTTCCTTTTGAGAGTACGCTTTGTGTCCGAAGTTTCTTTTAAAAACACACACACACCCATCGAAGTCACCAAAGGCCCATCTTGCAAAAGCGTGGGTGGCTACAGCGCGTAACAATGCAGCGCCAGGAGGAGAAACGAGGTTACTCCGGAGTAAGCTCCCTTCTGGAGTGGGGTGGGGTGGGGGGAAGAAGAGGCGGGTGGTGGCTCTTTATTTGGTGAATAGGGGGGCGAAGGGGCTTGCTAAGCTGCAAGAGGAAGGCAGGGAAGCGGGGGGAGGGGATGCTGAGCGGTGGTGGCTCTTTAGCATCGAGCTCCCACCCCCTTCCTGTTGTGTTTGCTCACTCCCGTTAGTGGCTCATTCACTCTTTCACGGTTGTTTTTGTTAGATTGGCCAGGGCGAGGAGGAGCCTGGTTTGGGGAAGGGGGGGGGGAGCTCGGCCCTCCCCCCACCTCGCTACGAACTCACACCCTCTCTCTCTCTCTCTCTCCTCGGCTGCTTACACGCACGGTTAGCGTTTCATTGTAAGGCATTGCTTACCTCCCCTGACTGCAGCAATTCGGTGCCTTCATTAGATCACGCAGAAAGTGACTCTGCGCGAGCGTTACAAAGAGGAGCCGGAGCGCACAAACAGATGCGAGCGCGGGGGGCTGGCTGGCTCGCTCTCCCCCACCCCCCACCCCTCTCCAAAACAAAGTGATTGTTTTCCCGATCGCATCGGCTTCCCATTCTCACTTTAAAACACACACCCCCACGCACCCCACCCCCCCGAAAGGTTTCATAGTTTGCAGCTTGCAGGAAACTCGAGTCAACTGTTAACCTTACATTAAGACTTAATCCAGGGAAATCCTCCTGTGGACGCGCATTTCCAACTTCCAATGTCATGCCGGAGAGCTGGAAAGAATTACGCCAGTCTCGTGTTTTGTACCATTAAAAGAGTTTTAAAACATCCCGCTGGCTTGAAACGGTCCATTCTGATTGTTCGTGTACAAGTTTCAAAGCCCACCGAAGTTTTACCATTTAACAACAAGTCTGATGGTGGTTGTTTTTTTTAAAACCGAACATTTACATCTCTTTTAATCTTATGAACTGCTAGAAACGCGTGTCCAAACTAAAGCGGATTCTTAAAAGTTAACACGACGTTGTAGTTGCTTTTGACTTTTAAATGGTTACCAAAATAATCACTAGCCACGCATTTTTCATTGTACTTTTAGCACTGACTCCAAAGCAGGGAGGAAGATGGCCACCAACATTATAAACACTAAAGCAAACTGTTGATCTGGGCTCAAGTGCCAGGATTACCTTTGAGTCTGTACAGAAAACGTCTAAAAAAAAATACCAAAAGGAAATAATAGTAGCTAGCAAAAGCTGACCATTTTTGTTGAGAAAAATGGAGAAAATGTTAGCATTCCAAACATTGCTAAAGTATTTTTGCTTAACATTCTTTTTTGTGCTGATGTCATCTCAGTCACTTAAACCCGATGAATAAATAAGATGACTTAATTAATTTTGTGCCATTTTATACATAACAAAAAGCTTATGTGCAAAGTAAGTGTAAATGTTGCCTTGTATCTTGATGAGCAGTTCTGCTTTCTATATCCTAAATATCTTAACATGACTTCATGAGTTCAAAGAAATTCCTGAGGAATGTTGTTTCTAAAAATAGTTTCCATAACTTTAAATGGTACTTTTAATTTGTCTGGTAGTAAAGATATGTAAAGCAGTGTGTGTTTAAGATGCAACCATGATAAACTTTCCTGGGAAGACACAAACTTACTTCCAAGTTATCATGCATCAAATTACACTGCACCATAATATTACTAGCCTGGAACTTTTTCTTCAAACTAAGTGGAAAAGAAAGTTGAGGAATACTTTTAAACTGCTTTCCATGGTGTCCAAGTATAACATTTTTTTTACATATGAGCTTTGAACCAAATTTTAGAAGAGGGCAGGATGGTGTGAAGCTTTAGAATTTAATAAATAGCATCCATTAGCAAGGGAAAATCAAGATATATATATATAGATATGTCTGTCTGTGTGTGTGTGTGTGTGTGTGTGTGTGTGTGTGTATACACACACACACACACACACACACATATATTTAACTGATGGTGAAACAAATCCAAGTGTCCACAACTCATGTCACTCTAACTTTAAAATGAAAGTAAAAAATTAGGTTGACCACCAGAATATTTGCTCACTTTCAAAATAACCATTGGTCCAAAAACACATCTACTCAAGGCTGAGATCTTCCAGGCAGTAAGTCCCATTGAAAGATGAAATGATGCAGCTGTTAGTTTTTGCTCCTAAGTATATATATGGACCGAAGCTGGCCATATTTACTCATAAGTAAATCCAACTGATTTCAACAGGTCCTACTCTCAAGTAAGACTACAATTCAATACACATTTATCTGAGAGTTATCTCAGGATACTCTCCTATAAGTGCCACAACTTGGTGGGGCTCACCTCAGAGTAAACATAGGAATAAGTGGATTGTAAAACTTGTGGATGCAGAGTTGAGTAAGTGGTGATTGCAAACACACAGGTAGACCTGTGGTTGGCAACTAAATTTTAAGAGAGGACCTCTTTTCAATGGAACAACAAGTGACATAAGATCAGTAAAATTGGCTCTTTTCTTCCACACGTGTTTGGACATAGTCAAAGGGCTCTTTAATACCTTCTTTTAAAAAGACTTTGGCAAACCTCTCTCTTCACTTGCTGTTCAGTATTATTTCCCCATTTCCTGGCCCAAACCAGTGTCTGAACTGTATATATCTGACTGCATGAATTCTTTTCCATTCAAAAAATACAAGTCCTGGTACATGCAGCTAGCCTAGACTAGTATGCTAGACAGCCCAATTCTCTTCAAGTGGATTTTTTTTGTAAATTAAAAATGATATGGAGAATCCATGTGAATCGAGATCGGAACCAGTCTGAAGTAGTTTAGTAAATCCATTTTTGCCATCTCAGCTGCTGTTTGTACAAAAAGGGGTTCTTTACATGGGCTTTTCTTTGTAGAAGTCTGAGGGGTGTTCTAACTCTAGAGTAATTATGTTTACTTGTTTATTCCAGAAGAAAGCTACCCAAAGTCCCTGAAACACTGGAATTAAATACATTTCAGTTTGTGAATCCAAGCACACATGCTGGTAAGGTTCTTCTGATGGAACCATTATGATGTGTCATCAACATATTTAAATGCTCCTTAAATTCTTATTTCTACATTTTCCATGGGCAATGCCTTCCAAAAGAATGTCAGAATACAATAAAGACTACTATATGGGTGACAGTTATTTTGTATATGTGTCAGAGTTACTTACCGTACTTTTGTACCCTGCTACCTCCAAGGAAGTCGGAGTGAGGTGTTACGGGATCGATCCTCACACATCTTAAACTGAAATAGTGATTTGCCTAGTACATCCAAGCACCTTTGCTGCTGAGTGAGTGTTTGATCCAAACATTTCTCGTTTTAAATCGAACACAAGCCCACTATGCAACACATGCAGGCAAAGAGAAGAATCAATGAGAAGAGTTGTGTGGACATTGAAAGCTTATTTCTTTTTCAAGTATCCTCTGAAAAGTATGCTTTGGATATATATATATATATATATATATATATATATATATATGGGGGTATATATATATATATATATATATATATATATATATATATGGGGGCATGTCAACAATTCTTTCAGCTATAAACATACTCTTGTGTACCTCTTGAACTGGGCTTGGTAATCTGTGTCCCTCCAGATGTTATTCTAGAAGCTGTTTAACTACAACACCCAACATCCCTCACCACAAAGCCATGTTGGCTAGGACAATGGAAGGTGGGAGTCCAAGAACAGTGGACGGACACATGTTGCCTCCTGCTGCAGGAAAACTCACAATTAGCCAAACTTACCACAGTGCTTCTTATTAGTAAACAAAATTAATACCATTTCAAAAATTAACGACCATGGCCAACAGTGGTACACAGGATACATTTCACCAATGAAAATAGGGATGTCCTATTCCATAATAATAGTAATAATTTTATTATTTATACCGCAACCGTCTTGACTGGGTTGTCCCAGTCACTTGGGATGGCTTTCAACATATATAAAAACATAATAAAACATTAAACATTTTTTTTAAAAAAAAACCCTACTCTGCCTTCACATGTCTTCTAAACGTTGTCTCTCCTTGGATTAGGGGTCACATAACTCCATACCCCTCAACATTTCCCCGATGAAAATAAGGACGTCCTAAGGAAGAGGTTCAAATTAGAAACCAGGACAAGCTTCTGCAAATCTGGGTCTGTCCCTGGAAAATTGGGACACCAAGAGGGTCTGAGGTTATCCCATATTTTACAAAGATGTGATATTCTCCATTTCCTTGGAAAAACAATCAGTCCCAAGAGTTCTCTGAGGGGCAATTTCTACCCATAATGCAGGAGGGCTGAGGCAGCCTGAAAAAGGAAGCTGGGTGAAGGCTGCAAAGCCAGAGACCACCACCACCATGATGGAAATAGTCTCTCTGCTCCAATACAATCTCATGAGCTTCTATAAAGCAACTTGAAGAATGATTTGGGCAATAGGAGGAAAGTTGTAAGCTGTAGAAACCCTCTTTCCATCTCATCTTCATCCGGTCATTGAAGGGATTTCCTTCCTGCCTTCCTTCCTCGCACTTGCCCCTTTGACCCTCTGCTAGTTCCCCTCCATTTTCTTGTTCCAACTCTACCTTCAAACGAGAGCATGATGCAGTTTAGAAATCACCGTCTTCTTCAGCTAGTTGCATGACACAGCATTCTTTATCTTTCAGCTGCAGAAGAAAATCCCACTTCTCTTATCTTCACCGCCTTTTGACAGGGCGGACAAATATGGGCAAATGAAGTCAACAGCTTCTGACAATCTAACCACCTTTTTCCTTGCCTCTTCTCACATGTTAGGAATAAGGGAGAAATGAAGGGTTGTAGCCAGATTCTTTTTTTGTTTTATTTATTTTGCTTGTTTAAGATGACCAGAAATAATAATAATAATAATAATAATAATAATAATAATAATAATAAAGATTTAAGAATCTTTAAAAAGAAGAATTGCCCCTGGAGAACAGAGTAATACCTTGAAGACCACTGCAGTTCTTCAGGGAGTCTTGTCCAGAAATGCAAGAGGTAAATGAGTTCACCGTTTTGTTGCCACAGTCAAGTGTCAATATTTTTGAATGTCATTAATACATTTAAGCTTGTAGATTGTTTTGCCATTTGCTGCATCAATTCAGCAAAATGCATAAAACATCAAAGGGCTTACTGTGGTCACATTTTAATCCCGGGTATCTAGTGACATAGTTGTAATGACTAAATACTGTATTGCAGAAAAGGTCAGGAATAGCACTTTCGTTTTTAGAGCGGGATGATAAAATCACACTGCGTATTGTGTTTCTGCAAAACAACCTGCCCCTTTTAGAAGGGCTTGAAATCCATGTATAAATTTATAGCCTCAATGCTGCAAATTCTACATGCATCCAGGAGTAATCCCATTGAAATGATGTAAACGGTTAGTCCGCAATCCTTGAGACCCATTGAACTATTGCTGAGTAGATATGAAGAGGATTCTACCTTTGCGCAATTGGATTTCTTGAATAAAAACATTTTTATTGACAAAAAAGATGCTGCTAATTGGGCAGAATACTTAATTTAAATATCAGTTTTCATACAAATACTTCGGTAGCACAATTCTCAAGAATGCCAGGGTTTTTATTTGTGTAAAGAGAATATTGATAGTGAAATCCTATTCGTGTCTTCTCGGAAGTTAACTTCATTGAGTACAATAGTACTTGAACTCAATGAAAACGTAAGTTTAATTAAATTGCCTCTTTTGCAACTAGCCTGCAGGAAGATATCGCGGCAAGAAATTACGAGACCTGACAGCAATTTTCTTCTGTATGATTAAAGGTTGGCAGTATAGATTTTAAATATCTAAAATGATTAGTTTAACACTATTCTTTCACATTGGAAATCAAGTCATAGTTTGCTCTTATAAATACTACTTTTTTAACTCCATTACTGCAATCAGATCTAAAATTACCTGCAGCAGAGGGTCTCTTGGTGAAGTCATACAGGAAACACCAATGTAATATCACGGTGAGAAAAAACTGTACTGTATTAATGCAATAGTCAATATGCTCCATCCTAAGCATATATTCACTGGAGAGAAAAAGCTCATAGCCAAACTACTGATCAAAGCATTCAAAAAGTTTGTTCCTTAAGTGGGCAATACAGTCACAACTACATTGGTTTAAGTTGGTGAATTGGTTAGCAGTAAAGCATGTGGTCATATGTGGTGGACTTGTAGTAAGGTTAAAGTTTACTGGGAAATGATATAGAATGAATTGAAAAGGATGTTTACAATAAACTTTGTAAAAAACAACACCACCTAGAAGCTTTTCGTTTGGGAATTATAGGGACAGAACTGCCTAAATTGTGTAGAAATTTATTTACCGGTATGTATGCTACTACAGCAGCAAGAAGGCTACTCACCCCAAAATGGAAAGAAGCAGAAGTCCCAGCAAAGGAAGAATGGATACAAAAGCGTATGGAATATGCAGAAATGGCGAAACTTACTGGAAGAATTAAAAATCAAGATAACAATTTTTTTTATAAAAGAATGGAAATGGTTTATTGAATATTTACAGATAAATTGCAAACAGATAAAAACACTGGCAGGATTATTGTAGCGACCTGCAGTTTCATAAGAGTATAGATTTAAAGAAGATGAATAAATGAGTAAATTAAGTGAATTTGGATATGCAGAAGATATTAAAATAACTTTAAGGAACTGCAGAAAGAGGGGGAAGGAAGTCAAGTTTTGAAGTGTTAAAATGATTGTAAAATTAATGTAACCTATAAACCTGAATAGTATAAATATATACAGGGTGAGTCCTTTAAAAGAGGCCCCGTGGATACAGAGTATCCATGTTCCATGGGGCCTTTTTTAAAAGACTCACCATGTATATATATATTATAAAAAGCATGTAGTTTTTACGCTGAGATATTCTACTATTTCAGAGTGAAGGATGTAACTTTTGTCATTATTCTACTTTTTTGCACTGAATCTCTCCTCTGCCATATCTTCCATGTGGGAGATTCATTCCGTTAGCGCTGAATAAAGTTGTATTATTGAAGTGGGCAAGGCCACAGATGGAACGATACAGGATTTGGTGCAAGTGTCCTTCTCCCCTATTCGTACTGAATGCTCTGCTAGACTTCTGCCATGTGTGGAGGCACATCTATTTTGATTTTTTTATCGCATTCATCTCCCACCTTTTTCTCCGACGCACTCAAGGTGGCATAACAAGTTTTCTCTCCCCCCCCCCCATTTCATCCTCACAACAACCCTGTGAGGTAGGTTAGGCTGAGAGGGAGTGACTGGCCCAAGGTCACCCAGCAAGCTTCATGGCGGAGTGGGGATCCTAGTCTGACACTCTAACCATTACACCACACTGCCTCATTAAACTGCATCTGGTGGCTGGGTGTAGCTGCTGTAGCTGGGCAACAAAATCCTATGTCCCCACAAAATCCTTTATCCCAACAGCCACAAGCTGTATTTTATCCTTGGTAGAATATATTACGTGCGTGGATAAAGCAATGGTACAGTCATGCTACTGGCTGCTAGTCAGTCAATGGGAGCCAGCTGTAGCTATTTTTGCTAGCTTAGCAGCTCATAGGATCTACATGTAACAGTGCAACTAAGGAAACCAAAACTGTCTGATGCAAAGCAATTTTGAACGCCGCTGTTTTTGCATTTCTCGCATCTACAGTTTTAATGAAATCAGATGCATTGCCTATAAATCAGTGGTGCTCAATTTACAAACAAACAAACAAACAGCCAAACAGCTTCTTCTCCTTTCTATCCCCCATTTACAGCATTCACAAGTAAAGCGAGCTGTACTTAAAAAAACACCCACACACCCAAATCCTAGTAAATTCCTTTCAAGTGTTGAATTACGCATTTAAATCCCACGGAAACCAGGCATGGGCTAGGGATTCAGCTCTGTGAATGTTGGTTTCTCTCAGTTTCTCATTTTTCTAGTCTTCCGTTTGGTTCTCTGCTTTTCCACACCCGTTACAGCGGAACCTCGGTTGTTGGACGTCTCCGTTGACACATGTTCCAGCCTTCAAACGTTGAAAACCCAGAAGTAACTGCTTCGGTTTTCAAACGATTTTCAGAAGCCGAACGTGTCATGCGGCTTCCATACTGAGTTTCCTTATTGTATTGAGGTTTCCGCTTTCAGTTTTCAAACGTTTCAAAAGTAAAACTGTCTTTTGGAAAGGATTACGTTCGAAAACTGAGGTTTCACTGTGTTTATTTTTTAAAGTCTGCATCAACTGCATTTAATGGATTGGGCTGATTAACTTTTTGCATATTGAAGGAACAAAGCAGGCGTTGATCACTGATACTCCTTTGCTCCCATTCATTATCTATAGTAAAATCAGTAATGCAAATGGAGTTATTTTAAAGCTACCTTGGTTGATTTATTCATTCAGAAATAAGCCATGCGGTTTTTGTGTTTATGTACATCACTACAGAATGAAAGACTCCCAAAAAGGACTTGGTAAAATGCACTATGAAGTTGTTATGGATTTGTTCTGAATTTGGTGTGGGACTAGGACAAATTTAAAAAGTTAAGCTTCCATGTTGGGTTAAGCGTCGTTACACCTTTATGCTTAAGTATTGTGATGAGAGAGACAAGAAGGTGATGTGAGCAGCAGCGTTTATCTTTCCCTCTACTGGTTTTCTAAAAAAAACTTTTGCTGCTTCTCTATTGTAACTGGAAAAAATGCCTTTTTCAGTTAAAGAAAACTCCAAAAGAAATTCCAGAATATACTTATGACTTTAAACTACTGTCATTTTTTTTAAAAAAAAACTCTCAGTGAAACTGAAAATATATTGAATGCCCAACTATAGTCTAAGAACTTTTTTTAAATGTATGAATATATATGTATATCTCTTATTTAAATTATGTTTTTATTTATTGGACATTACATTAAAGAACAAGAAATGAAAAGGAAAAAAAAGTCTGCATGAAAATTCTTCAACATTTTACTATGCTAATGTACACAGTTCTGTAGACAATTTTGCTCAATCAATCAATCAATCAATCAGTTTATTGTATATAGCCAAAGGCCTTTACAATCCATAGCAGGGGATAAGAAAAAGGCTGAAATCACACAACACAACCAGCTTCTTAGAGGAGCAAGTGGCATTCAGCCACCCGAGATTTAGCAATAACAGGTCTGTGATGTCCCTAGATGTCTGGGGCTGCATGCATGTTACACTGACTGGCTCAGTGTGTCTATTGAACCCCATTCATGAGGGGGATCGGGGATTGCAATTTTGCTCAATATGCATATTTTAAAAGACCAATGCTCCCAAATATTAGGAATTTTTGCATATTATTTTTATGCTTATCTTCACCATGCATTTTCTTTTCTCTTTTTATTAGGCGGGGCTGCTTCACAAAATTCAGAGATGCACGAACTTCAAAGGAAAGCTGTGTTTTGATTTGTGCGTCGCTTCAGAAAGCACAAATTAACGCGGTTCATTTTTAAATGCGGACTTAATAGAGAATTTCCCTCCCCTCCCTTGCCTTTCCTGAACAACTCTAGAAGTCTTCCAGTCCAATCCCGCTTTCCTGAAGATCGCTTCTTGCTGTGTACTCAAGTACAAAATACATTTGCAATGTGCCAGTTTTGACAGGTGCACGTGGGAAGAAATCTCCCACTTTCCCTTTTAAAATATAGTGATCAGGGAATCATTTTGCCACCAGCAGCTATTTCGACATGATGACACCTTTCATCTGTTGACGTGCCCAAGGTGTTTTTTGTATTTAGGTATCTGAAAGCACAAAATGTAAACGTAAGAACAGACGTTTATGGAACGGGTGGAATGACTCTCTTGAAACAAAATCGGATGCTTGCCATGTATTAAACGGGAGTTAGAACAGCATATTAGTTTTAATGGGATGAGGAAAGGTTTCATGACCAACCCCAACATGGCGACTGGGACATGGAAACAAAATCTATCAAACTAGTTTTTCCTTCAAAGTATATTTTCACAGGGTGTCAGTGTACAGAAGTGTGTTGTGGAGGGAACAAAATACACAATCTTCCTTCCTCTACAACACACTACTGTGTTTTTGTAAATCATATATTTTGATAAAAGATTTCTTGGTTTGCAAAAGTATGTGCAATGTCTCTTTTTTCAAGTTACATTTTCTACAGATCAGTTTCATTTGTTGGGACATCAGTGTTACATTATGAAGAAAAGGGAGAAAGAGGTGATAGGTTGAAATTGATGGCTGTTAAGCATGTGTACTATGCAAAGGCTTACAGAACGGCACCCTTGAAATGCATCTTTAAAATTATATTTTGTTTGTACGCCAAGAAGAGGAGCACGAAATGAAGTTTGCGACGCGATTCACATTCTGCCCCTCCCCACCCGTGACCCTATTTGCACAACCAAATTGTGTATAACCAGTGTCGATTATAACTGATAACACAGATTACTCAACCTTCTTAAATGGAGGCATGTGATATTCCATTTTTCCCTTTCTCCCCAAATCGATAATTTCTGTCTTCCTCACACATTCGATTCCTTTCTGGTGATGCATTGCAGGAAATGGAAGCCAGGTGCATGATGGGATGGAACCCATATATGGGCAGGAGGACAATGCTATCATTTGTCTCCAGAAAGGTGATGGATGTTGGAGTGATTTCTGGGTGATATGGGCAACTTCAGTGTGCGCAGACAGTGACAAATGGCACACATTAGATAATAAATGCCACCTGCTTATTCTCTCAACTTGCACACTCTGAATGCCGTAATTAGAGCCGGCGGTGATATAATGAAAAGTAAATTATTATCAGTAGACTATTAAACTTAATTGCAGAACATTTTAAGGTGAGCATATTCTCAGCTTTAGTGCAAATTTAAGAGCCTGAGAACGCTTATTAGAAATGTTTTACTACATAGCACCGCTTCCTCTCCCTAAACTGTCAGTTATCCATTAGCACTACAGTACTTATAATTTTTCATCTTACAGTTATGTCAAAAAGTATGTGATGTTATAAGGAATTTAAGCATTGAAGGATAATGGTAGTTCATGAAAAGGTTGTGCTGTGTGTGTGGGGGGGGTATTGTTTGGTTTGTTACTGTGGTATGTATTTTGGTGTTTTATATTGTAAACCACTCTGTGATACTCAGATGAAGGGCGGTACAGAAAGTTAATAAACTAACAGGAGACTTTGCAGTTTTTTAAGTCATAACTTGGAAAAATTGTAATAATCACATATAAAAGAAACAGTATACAAGAAGTAAATAAGGAGGCCATTGACAGGATAAAGGAAGTCTTTTATTTTTGTGTTATGTTTTCTTTATGTAAGGGGATAGGAGTTTAAGTCTGAAAATTAAATTGTCAGTGGTGGTGGGTTTGTTGGTATGTATGAGTTGTTGTGGACTATGTTGTAAATAAATTATTTATAATTTTTTTAAAAAAATTAACTTAATTAATAAATAGCAAAAGATGGTCTGGAGACTTTTCTTCCCCAGCTGCATTAAAGTCCATTTCCAAACCCTTGTAGCGAATGTTTTCTCAGAAGTAGGTCTCAGTAGTGTTCACGGGTCAGTGTTCGTAGGATCACACCTCAAAGCTCATAACTTTGATGTTACAACCGAATAATTAGGTTGGGGAGATGCCAATGAGAAGAAATGAAAAGAGAGCTATTTTTGGTTTAATGCACTAAAGCAGGCACAAACTGAAAAGTGAGAATTTTAGTATATGAAATTCCTTGATCAATATAGATTATGTAATCCTTCAATGCTAGCTCTACACAATCTCTCTCCAGCACAGATGTTGGTGGGGGAAACAGTGTTCAGTTTTGGAAAATAATATTTGAGCTAAGATGTCTTGACTATTCTTGAAGGCTTGGGTTTTTGTCTACTGTAATAGAATTCAGACTGATACTGATCAGTCTCTTTGAGCTGAGTTAATTTATGTTTGGCTGATGTGTGCTAGAAAAGTTTAAGGTTTACACAACATTTGTTTTCTGCAGTTATTACCCCATCCCACAATAATTTACTTGGACATTATGTCAGAAATTAAAACTAAAACCGATTGTGTATGGTAAGTTAGAAACAGGTTTTTTCAAAATGTAAATATCCAGATGTCTCTGTTTAGAAGCTACAACACCTGTACAACTACACACTATTTAAATCACCTAAAAAGTGCTATTTATCAATCAATCAATCATCTATCGAACCACTCTTAAAATCTTGGAATCGCTTTTAGTATTTAAAGTATAATAAAATATTTAATAATATAAACTATAAAGGATTATTTTCATACTGTGCCTGAGATACTAATTTCCTTGTTATGATGTTGATCTGGTGTGTGTCAGATTGCACTCACACATGTATTCTTGAAATACATGTGTAGTCCTGGGTGCACATATAAAAAATAATTATTTATTATTATTTATGAGATGCATATTTACACTTACTTTACAATCTCTGTGAACTGATGTGTCCTATAGCAGCTGAAAGCAACTACTCTTTTCAATTTTATTTATTTATACATTTCACAAATTTTATACATGTCACTAATTTTACATTCATTTTGACATTTCAAAATTGACTTCCATCCCCTTCTTTCTGCCATTCCTTAAATTTGTTTTTAACATCTTCTGCATATCTGAATTAACTTAATTTATTCATTTATTCATCTTCTTTGAATCTATACTCTTCTAGAACTGTGGGTTTTTACAATAATCCTGCCAATGTTTTTATCTGTTTACAATTTATCTGTAAATATTCAATAAACCATTTCCATTCTTTTATTTTTTAAAAAATTGTTATTTTGATTTCTTATTCTTCCGGTAAGTTTCACCATTTCTGCATAATCCATACGTTTCTGTATCCATTCTTCCTTTCCTGGAACTGTGGGAATGTTCAGGAAGGCAGGAGAGGATATATTGTTTAATTATATCCTTCCCAACTTGTGTTAACAAGTTCTATAATTTAGCAGAGTAACATTCCCCCTTTTAAACGTACACAGCGGATAACGTTTTTGCCAGGCTTGTTTAAGCCTCTAAAATAGGTTTCCTGGTAATTCCCCCTTTATTCCCTCCTAAAAAGATAGACACAACACAGTCTTGTATAAAAGGTATAAAATAGTTTACTCACAGGTTCATTCAGTTCACAAAAGGATCCCTGAAGGCAGACTTGAGTTACAAAGTATATACATGTGGAATCTATCCCAGAAGGAGATAGTTCCTTTGTCCTCTCTTGGCTGGAAGCCAAGAGCACATCTCAGGCTGATGCTTCTTCTACTAAAGCAACATTGAGAGAGAGATGTGGTGGCCAGTCCTGTGCTTTTGTTACCTGCACAGGTAAAGTCACGCCCACCTCTGGTCACATGTAGAGGAAGTTTGTCCCAGCACAGGAGGAAACAGGAAGTTTATCTACTGCCTGGACAAACATCCATCTTCATGTCTAAACATGTCCACTCTAGAAATGTTGTATTTGACTGCTCTGTGTTTCACACCCCACAGGGACTTCTGCTTATTTCCATTTTGGGTCAAGTAACATTCTTGCCGTGGCTGAAAGCAACTACTAATGTAGACGTGGCACATTCCCCCTTTCTGTAAGGCAGCCTTGAAACAGGTAGAAAAGACCTTGTGAACAAAGATTTTGGTAGAAGCCTATCTTCCATTGCTGTTAACCCAGACCTCCACTGTGCCGCTGGAACTAGGGGGAAAAAAGATCGGTGAAAAGAGTAAATATGAGGAAATAATGGGTTGAATTGAAGACAATATGCAAAACGAACACAAAGAGTTCCATTTCACTGTGCAGTGGTGCCCCACAAGATGAACGCCTCGCAAGACGGAAAACCCGCTAGACGAAAGGGTTTTCCGTTCTGGAGGCGCTTCGCAAAACGAATTTCCCTATGGGCTTGCTTCGCAAGACGAAAATGTCTTGCGAGTTCCTGCGGGTTTTTTTCCTCCCCCCCCCCTTTTTCTACGCTGCTAAGCCGCTTATCAGCTGATCCGATAAGCCGCTAAAAGCCGCTAAGCCGCTAATAGCGCTAATCCGCTAAGCCATCAATGGGCTTGCTTCACAAGACGAAAAAACCGCTAGACGAAGAGAATCGTGGAACGGATTCTTTTCGTCTTGCGAGGCACCACTGTATGTTCTTATTGCCAAATTATTCTGTAGTACTCTGTATATTAGTTGATCTTTTTAAAAGCATATTGGCTCTCCTTCCTTGGAGGTTTTTAAGCAGAGGTTAGTTGGCCATCTGTCATGGATGCTTTAGTTGAGATTCCTGCATTGCAGGGGGTTGGGCTAGATGATTCTCAGAGTCCCTTCCAACTCTAAATAGTCACTGAATATTCTTTGTGTCATTACTGCAGATTGTTGCTAAAGTTCAAATGCCAATAAGTGCCTACCATTTATGGGGATGCCTTTAAACCTAATCCACTATAAAATTCAAACGAATTTCAAGGAAAACTATTATTTATTTTTAAAAATACATTATGTCTTTTATCACAGTACATTCCATCTTGAGGCTGTTTGGGAAGCTGTAGGATATCTGATGTTATTTTCTGTGATAAAATGTAAAGTGGAAAGGCAGATTCCCCAAATATGCAACCAGTTACATATTTGTCAACTTGTTTTAGAAGCTGAAATTACTCAGTTTTGTTTTAGGATACAAAAAGATGAGAGTTGCAAAAGATGTCTTTAAAAAAAAAAAAAAAAAAGCTGGGAATCCACTCTGACTAACAAGACTTCATGAATGCTGTTAAACGTTAGGCAAGATGTTAAATTGTTTTTATAAGCAACAACTGCGGCAAGAGTATTGTTAGCCCAGAAATGGAAACAAGAAGAAATTCCGACGAAAGAAGAATGGCAGACGAAATTAATGGAGTATGCAGAATTGGACAAAATGACAGGAAGGATTCGAAACCTGCAGGACCAGAGATTTACAGAAGATTGGAAGAAGTATATGAATTACTAGAAGAGCAACTGTAATCAACAAATTATGCTAGTAGGATTACAAGAAGTTTTGTAAGGAGAAATATACGAAGTGTTACAAAGTATAAAAAGATATTGGTTATGAGTTTGAAATGTAATAGGGAGGATAAGAAATGCATACTGAGAGATTAGATTGGAAAATTTTCAGACAGGATTGATGGACGTCAAAAATTTGAATAACATGTAAAAGTATGTTTAATTATTGTTAAAAATGATACATTAAAAAAACTAATAAAAATTATATTTTTTTTTTAAAAAAAAGACTTCTTGAATGCTACAAAAAATGTTTCTGTAGCCATTCCATCAGGTTGTGGTACAGATGGAGAAAAGTATAGGATCTGCTGGGAAACTAGGTCCATTTGGCACTTCCTCTCTCTTAACTGCTTCAGTTTATGGTGGTGGTGATAAAATCACAAAAATGTAGAGTTCGAAGGGACCCAAAGGATTATCTAGTCCAGGGGTCAGCAACCTTTTTCAGCCATGGACTGGTCCACTGTCCCTCAGACCATGTGGGGGGCCGGACTATATTTTTTGGGGAAAATGAACAAATTCCTATGCCCCACAAATAACCCAGAGATGCATTTTAAATAAAAGAACACATTCTACTCATGTAAAAATATCAGGCAGGCCCCACAAATAACTCAGAGATGCATTTTAAATAAAAGGGCACATTCTACTCATGTAAAAACACACTGATTCCCGGACCGTCCACGGGCCGGATTAAGAAGGCGATTGGGCCGGATCTGGCCCCCGGGCCTTAGGTTGCTACTCCTGATCTAGTCCAACTCCCTGTAGTTCCCTCAGCATGATCCCATGGCCCATGATCCCACAATTATGATTATTATGACAGAAACCAGGTTTGCTTCCCAATGACCTGTTTACTGGACATTCACCTTGATTTGCAGGGAAATTTGATGGTATTATTTATTGAGTATTCTTTCCAATCTGTTTGCGAGGAGTTTAGACAATGCTGTGCTGTGTTATCCTGCCCCATTCTGGTGCATTCTTCTGTCATTTTCCTGATCACAAAAGACTGATGGGGTTGGACAAGTTTGTTGTGCAAGAGTTCCAAATTAATTCTGCAGTCTGAATTTTCCAATATGTGACTGAATCCCCTCCCCCATCTCCCGCCCACAAAAAGCAAAAGTTTAAAAGCACCAGTTTCTCTCTTCCACAAATAAATGTTCCACATACCCCTTAAGTGCAATCACCACAATCATTCAATCATAGCAATAGTCAAAATTCGGATTCACAAAAGTACACTTTTTGTTGAGAATCTGTGTCCTCTGATTTGGACAGAATTTGAGCGTGTGAAGTGCAAGACAGGCTTTTTGTGGATTTAGAAGAGAGCCAAGTGTTTGATATCTTTCAAAATCAAGATGAAAAATATTACAACTTGAAAGCCAAGTTCCAGCTTTAGAGGGTATTTTGTATGCATCATACATTTCAATTTCTCTTTCTCTAAAATGAGCACTTTTTGTTGGAACTTGGTGTTTTAGTCTGATATCCGGGACGAAAATTTAAAATCCATTGACACTAAAATAAGATCATCAGTCAGTGCAAGAACAGGACTTGCACTGACTGCTGCTCTTTGTGTTTATTCAGAAGCAAGTCCTGTTGAGTCAAATAAGGATTATTCCCCTAGCTAGCCTAAATGTATTTATTTTATATATATATACACACACACCCTGCCTTTTTCTTCCAGCATGAAAGTTGCATGTGGATGTGGTTCCTAGGTGGTGTATGAAATACTATGTTCTGCTAATTTTAAATATCAGAAGCAAATTGTACTATATAAACCTCAGCCCTATAATGGAAGCATTGGAGGGAAAGCAATATTCACATTTTGTGACTCAAACATATACCCTTGGGATAACATTGATACATTTCTGGAGTTGCCCACTTTAAAATAATTTCTAACAACAACAGCAATACACACCTTCTAACACTGCACAGATGAAAACAGGGAGACAATTGTGTGTACTTGTGTAACACACCCCAGGCAAATCAAAAAAAATGTAGTATAAACACTGACACATGGGAAACACTGGCCTGCGAGTGCTCCAATTGGAGAACAGCCTTTACCAAAGGAATCATGGGCTTTGAAGACGCTTGAACTCAGGACAAAAGGGAGAAACGTGCTAAGAGGAAGGCATGTTTGGCAATCCCTCACTGTCATCAACTCCCACCTGGAAACCTATATCCCCACTGTGGAAGGATGCGTGGATCCAGAATTGGCCTCACAGTCACTTACGGACTCACTGTTAAAACTGTGTTCATGGAAGACAATCTTACTTGTCTATGAGTGATCACCAAAGAAGAAAAAGATGCTCATACCATGGATTATTGCTCAGATCTTCTACTATGGATCTCCTTGAACCACACATTTCTCATCTACTGCATGTTGTATTCATGTTTATGGAAGACAATCTTACTCGGCTACGAGGTATCGCCAAAGAAAGAAGAAAGGTGAATCTCTACACAAAGGTGGATGTCAGGGGTTCAGGAGCAGAGGCACAGTGAGGAGAGGAGATGGAGAGCGAGGGGGAGGAATCCGAGGAGCGTAGGAGAGGAGGACAGTGGACCGAGGGATTCCACGAGCCTCTCCAGCGAATCGGAAGATTCACAGAAGGGGGCGCCAGTGGCCAGGGGTAGGGGGTTCCCAAGGGGAACGCCCCAGGAGCAAGGGGGGAGCAGAGACTCCCAGAGCAGTAGTTGGAAATCAGGACCAGCTTCCCCACCAGAGCAGAGTGGGGGGGAAGAGTCCCAAGGATCGGGGCCAGTGCATTCCCCACCAGGGAGAGAAGATAAGGCAGGGCTGACCACACCTCCATCGGGGAGTCAGACAACGGAGGAGAGGTCAGATCCGGCCAGTATCCCGGAAGAGGGAAGCAGTGACAGAAGCAGTGTAACGGTCAGGAGGAAGGTCACTGAGTTGGCGCGAGAGGCAAGTTCAAATGTACAGGAGCGCGGGACAGCAGAGAGTGAGGATTGGGAACTGGGTCCTAAAGCCCGCCGGAGGGAGGGGGAGGAGCTAAGCGACTCAGCGTCGGAAGAGTCCAGAAAGGGCAATGCCCCAGCGGGCAGGAGGACCCAGAGGAGGAGAGAGCAGCGTAAAAGGTGGAGCAGAGCTAGGATCTTAAACTGGTGTCATAGGGGAGGAGACTCAGACGGTACTTCGCCGGTCTAGGCTTTAAGACGTAGAGCTGCGCGCTACGGCTGTGAAATGGAAACTGAACCTCAATAAAGACTTTTGTACATAACTACAGCCTAGCATTGGTCCTCTGTGAGCTGGGACCTAGAGGCAGCTCTGACAGTTGAGATCTAAAGTTTCTTGTGTGGCAGCAATTTTTCACATGCTCCTCTCCTGCTCCTCCCTGCCCACTGCCAGCATCAGGAAAAACTCAAAGCAGGAATTACAAAATCTAACGCATACCCTAATTTGCATACAACTCTGTCAATGTCCAGAAGGAAAACTTTAATGTGGGCAGGAGTAAGCTTAACCTACAAAGGAGGAACAGCAGATGAAATTAATGGAATATGCAGAAATAGCACAGTTTTGGTGCACTATAAAGTTTCCTGCTTTTTTTATATATATATTTTTTACAACAGCTACTCTCCAGAGCCAGCCGGTGCCTTGTTCCTGTTCGTGGAAGCGGATTGTGGTTTTTCTGTTTCTGGAAAACGAGCCACAATCTTGCATAAATTCCTTCCTTCTGCATTTATTTATTACATTTGTATCCCATACCCCCTCCAAGGAGCAATGCACTTTGGGCTCCATGCAATAATCCTATGAGTTGGATTAGACTGGGGTGGGGTGCAGGATGCAAGGGATTCGTAACTAGCAAGAGCAGCTCTCGGAACGGAAGCGCAATTGTCACTGAGGAACTGGAATGGGGGAAATTCTTTCCCTCCTCCCTTCACAGCTGCAATCCAAATCGCTCACTGCACACTGCCATTGCAGAGGTTTCAGGAAAAGCAAAATGTCAGAAGCTTTCTCAGACAAATTAAAAAATAAATTGGCACAGGACATACTGATGCAATAGTTAATTCCAGCTATCACAGTGCACCATATCTCATGAATGTCTTCATAGAATCATAGAATTGCAAAGTTGGAAGGGATCTAGTTTAACCCCTTGCAATTCAGGAATCCTTTTTTTTTTAAATGATATTTATTAAAGTTTCAGATAAAAAAAAAACATATAAACACAAACAACAATAAAAACATACATAAACCAACAAACCAGAAACAAGTATAAATTCAAACCTTATTTTCTAAACCTAATTTCCCAGACCTCCTCACACCTCCCCCTTCTGTATTCTAATCTCATTTATCTTATCAGCAAATCCATTACCATATTTCCCATAGTTTTAATAATTCTATTCTTTTTCCTTAATCAACGCCCCTGCAAACCACTAATTTTTAAACCCATATCTTTTTAGCCTTCATTAATTTTATAATGTTTATTAAGATAGTCTTTGAACTTCTTCCAATCTTCTTCCATTGTCTCTTTGTCCTGGTCTCGGATTCTGCCAGTCATCTCTGCCAGTCCCATGTAGTCTATCATCTTCATCTGCCATTCTTCCAGGGTGGGTAGATCTGGTGTCTTCCAATACTTTGCAATAAGAATCCTTGCTGCTGTAGTAGCATACATAAAAAAAGTTCTGTCCTTCTTTAACACCACATGGCTTACCATTCCCAGGAGAAAGGCTTCTGGTTTCTTCAAGAAGGTATATTTAAATACCTTTTTCATTTAGTTATATATCATTTCCCAGAAAGCCTTAATCCTTGGGCATGTCCACCAGAGGTGAAAGAATGTACCTTCATTTTCTTTACATTTCCAACATTTGTTATCTGATAAGTGGTAAATTTTTGCAAGCTTGACTGGGGTCATGTACCAGCTATAGATCATTTTCATAATATTCTCTCTCAAGGCATTACATGCCGTGAATTTCATACCGGTGGTCCACAACCTTTCCCAGTCAGCGAACATAATGTTATGACCAATATCTTGTGCCCACTTAATCATAGCTGATTTAACTGTTTCATCCTGTGTATTCCATTTCAACAGCAAGTTATACATTTTTGATAAATTCTTAGTTTTGGATTCTAACAACTCTGTTTCTAGTTTTGATTTTTCCACCTGAAAGCCAATTTTCCTGTCCAACTTATAGACCTCCAATATTTGATAGTAATGAAGCCAGTCTCGCACTTTATCTTTTAGATTCTCAAAACTCTGCAGTTTCCACTTGTTGCCCTCCTGTTCTAAGATTTCACAATATTTTGGCCATTTAGCCTCCATATTGAGTTTTTTCAAAGCTTTTGCCTCCATTGGTGACAGCCACCTTGGAGTTTTATTCTCCAGCAAGTCTTTATATTTAATCCAGACATTATACAATGCTTTCCTGACAATATGGTTTTTAAAACCTTTATGAGCCTTAACCTTGTCGTACCACAAATATGCATGCCAACCAAAGAAATTGTTAAAACCTTCCAAATCTAAAATGTCTGTGTTCTCGAGAAGCAGCCAGTCCTTTAGCCAGCAGAAAGCTGCTGATTCATAATAAAGTTTCAAATCTGGCAGGGCAAATCCCCCTCTTTCCTTTGCGTCAGTTAAAATCTTAAATTTTATCCTGGGCTTTTTGCCCTGCCAGATAAATTTAGAAATGTCTTGCTGCCAACCCTTGAAGCATTCCATCTTGTCCACAATTTGCAAAGTTTGGAACAAAAACAACATTCTAGACAATACATTCATCTTTATAACTGCTATTCGACCAGACAAGGAAAGCTTCAAATTTGACCAAATTTCTAGATCTTTTTTCACTTGTTTCCAACATTTCTCATAGTTGTCTTTAAATAAATTCATATTTTTAGCTGTCATATTGATCCCCAAATATTTTACACTCTTAACCACAGTTAAACCTGTCTCATTCTGAAACTTCTCTTTCTCAATAACTGTTAAGTTTTTCTCTAATACTTTAGTTTTTGACTTATTCAATTTAAATCCTGCCACTTGACCAAATTCTTGCATCAATTCCAGAACTCTTTTGGTACTAGATTCTGGCTCTTGTAATGTAAGTACCAGATCATCTGCAAAAGCTCTCAATTTATATTGTTTCGCTCCGACCTGAACCCCTTTAACCAGCTGGTCCTTTCTTATCATGTTCAACAAAACCTCCAGGACCGAAATAAAGAGTAACGCAGGAATCCTGCCCGCAGCTGTCCCTGGGTGGACCCACTGATACATATAATTTTATTATTTCAAAAAGAGTTCTTCATAAAAAAATACCATGCATGTAAATATAAACACCTACTGTATGACTACACAGAAGCATTTAATCTGATTTATTAATTATGTGAGATCATCTGTCCCAAAGAAATCAGTTTGCAAAGGTCAATTTGTAACTAACCAGAAACATAGTATTTGCTTTGCTAAATAGTTAAGATCCCAGAAAATCATACTCTAAAAATCTTACTACGAGAAATAGTTATAAAGAAGTTTTCTTTGATACTTTGAAACGAGGCTAAGACTTTTCAGATTGTTTTGAATGGAGAGGAGGAGGGGAAGAGGTGACAATTTTTATTAGAATTACCCCGAACATGACATTCGCAAACTAGATAAAAGAACCAAAAATTTAAGCAGGATTTCCTCACCTAGGATGGACAAGATAACCACCAAAAACATTCTTAAGAAATATTTCTTGGGGTTTTCTCTGGGATTTTTGATAGACACCTGGAGGACACTATCAACCTAAGGAAAAATAATGTCAGGAGATCGACCCACAGTTTCTCTCAATTCACTTGTAGCTGGGGGGGGGGGGGAGAGAGAGAGAGAGAGAGAGAGAGAGAGAGAGAGAGAGAGAGAGAAAGCCATCACTTTGTGGCCAAGCAGTGATTTAAAACTCAAGTCTTCCTGACCCAAACTTGCCGCTCTCTTGACTTTTCCATTGTGGCTCTTAGCTCATGTTACACAGATCACATGAGGAGATGGCTTCGGGCTCTGATAAAATGCCCTTTCTCACCCAGCTTCTCTGCTAGGCCTTTTTCTGTTCAGTCTTCAAGTTGCTTTGGGGCTTCTGCTGTGACTTCAGCTGTGACAAACATGATACTCAGTCAGGATTTTGATTCACAACTCCACCACTTGTGAGGATGGAGTCTGCCCTTGATACTTCATGACTTTATTCAGAGATCGTGGCACATTTTTCCTTTTTCCTCTCTAGCCTTCTGTTTCCTTTAACAATTGCTCCCCTTTCCATCTTTCTTCAGTCCCAAGAAATCTTCATTCTCACTGCATGTAGCTCACTCGCAACCACACATCCCTGTAGGACTTCAAATGAATGGATTCTGGGTCCCTGTGCTGTCTTATCATTTCTTTGAGGACTGCAGGGATGGGCGTTTACCCCAGTTCCAGTCCTGCACTAACACTCCCATCAAATTTTGGCCAAAATAATAATTAAAAAATCAAGAATGAGGAAACCCTGACAAAAGAACAGTGGCAAGAGAAATTGAGGGACTATGCAGAACTGGCCAAATTGACATACAAATTGAGAGACAAGGACAACTGTGACTTCAAGGAGGAATGGGAACTTTACACAAATTATTTAAAAACACAACAAAATGAACTGGATTCCTTGGCAGGCTTTGAATAAACATACACAAATTTATTGTTGATAACATGGTGGACAGATATGCAAGGATATACACAATTTTATAATATGCAGAGAAAATCTGTGCAGCAAAATCAGGGAGAGGAGCTTAGGGAAGTCTTTGGTGGGGGGGAAGGGGGGAAAATTATGTAGGTGATTATATGGTTTGATAATTTGTTATGTGGAAATTGAGCAATAAAAAATATTTTAAAAAACAAAACAAAATAATAATTAAAAAAACATTCACAATAACAGAGAATTGACGACGTAGCAATGTTTGCCAGGCTGCATGGAGAGGAATTTTTGATACACAGAAGACCCCAGTTCAGGAAAATTCAGTCCAAAATTGCACATTTGCAACCAGAACTTTACAGAGTTGAGCTAAAGCTACCTGTGAGGCTCCTGGAAAACAGCAGGATTAAACAGTCTGCAGTTGATAAAAGCAGAGCGTGTAACATCACGAGCGCTTCCAAGAAACTGCAGCTCTGTTAACTTATACTCCTCATGCAATGCTGTTATATTGATGCTGCCCTCTAGTGACTATTTGAAGCTGTTAGTCAAACGGAATGGCATTTATATGCTGGAGTTAGCCACATGAAGTCCTTAATGCCGCTCTTCCCAATATTTCACAGAAGAAAATACAGGCATTCTTGAAATACCAGCACAGCCAATCACTGCTTGAGCATCACCGACTGTTACACATTGCTAAAGTCACTTCTGTGTCTACTGTATTCATTAATGCGGCAATAATCTATTTTGCAATGATTTAGAAGCACAGATGGGAGTTAAACATACATGCATGTGCAATGGCGTTTGGCAGTTGGTAACATTTTGGTTTGGTTTGGTTAGGGCTGCAATTTGCTGCTTTAATCACAATAGGACTTGTACGGCACTTATTTAATAAAGCGTGTCGTTTCCCATGTGCAGAGTGCCATTGCCTCTGAAACAAAACAAAACAAACCTCCATCAATGATCCTCTGCACATTTATGCACAGGGAAAGAGTTCCCACAAAAGAGGCTCCAATTATGGTTTTCAGACAAGATTGACTCCACACCTCTTATTTAGAAATGAAGCCATATCAAATGATGCTGTAATAATAATATTAATAGTAATTTTATTATTTATACCCTGCCCATCTGGCTGAGTTTCCCCAGCCACTCTGGGTGGCTTACAGCATATGTAAAAACATAGTAAAACATGTTAGATTTTGGCTACACCTATTGTTAAAACCTACACATTTGTTGCCAGAAAACTAAACATACACAAACTTTTAAAATGTGAGGAAAACGTGTGTCCAGTTGCATGCAGTTTTCCTCCCCACCAAAAAAAGCAAGTTTAACTCTTCAGTATCCGAAAAAACCACCACATTTTCCTCTACATTAAAAGAATAAAGTATTCCAATCAGTAGACACACAAAGAAAAGTTTCGTTTGAGCCAGGGCACATCAGAACATATTTGCAATTGATGGTTGAGTCCTGAAAATGTGAAGTAATAATCTCTGCTCATGCATAGAGTTCATAATACAGTGGTATCCTGGGTTACAAACACTTCAGGATACAAACGCTTCAGGTTACAGATGCCGCTAACCCGGAAGTAGTACCTCGGGTTAAGAACTTTGCTTCAGGATGAGAACAGAAATTACGGTGCAGCGGCAGCAGGAGGCCCCATTAGCTATAGTGGTTCCTAAGGTTAAGAACAGTTTCAGGTTAAGAACGGACCTCCGGAACAAATTAAGTTCTTAACCAGAGGTACCACTGTACCAGGCAAATCAGAATCAACCTCTCTTATGTCTAGGATCTAGGATGATGTCTTCCAGGCTTGTTGAAGGCATGGTGTCATATCCAGACAGACATAGAATCCAAACTCTTATTTTTAGAAATTATCTAACAAACCAACAATGAGCAATGTAGAAATTACAGTGACAACTTTTCCTCCATTGTTGCACATTCTTGTGCTAACAGAGGGGCTTGCTGGAAGCAGATCCACACACCGTTTTTCTGGAAAATATGCTCTGGAAATGTCCATGATCCCAGATCTGCTTGATCTGCCCTTTCCCGTTCAGCTGCTGCTGCAGTCTTAATGACCAATTGGAGGGAAATATCCTCATTCAGAAATTAAATGCAAAAGAAGAATATATATTTATTGTAGAAAGCGACTTCTGTTGTTGCTTGCTAGCTCTCTCCATAGCAAAGTCACAAAACAAATACTAAACGAAACAAGCAAGCAGGCAAACAAACAAAGCTCCTCAAAATAAGAATCATTTCCTGCTGCTTCTCTGGCCTTCAGGGAAACAACTTGGGTGGTCCTCCGTACCCAGGTCAGTGGGGCTTACTCCCAGGTAAGTATGTACAGGATAACAACCTGGGAAGAACACAGTCTTTTTCACAACTTTTGTGACACTTCACAGATCAACAAATGGTTTTGAAATGGTATTGTATATGTTTATTCAGCTACTCAGGGCTCACACTGGGACAGTCTGTTGAGGGTAGGAGGCACCTAACTGAGGCAACAACAACAACATTTTAAACTATTTAAAAACTCACTTAATATTTGTCTGCATTATTTACATTGTTTATGCATTGAATTTTCTTGGGGGAGTATATGGGGATTATTTGTTATATGTATTTTTAGAAACTGAAAAATAAAGTGAAGGGGGAAAATGAATTTTTGCAAAAGCATGTATATACGCAGGAAATCCCTACGACATGCATCCCTTGCTGAATATCGTTAGCCCCCTGAATTCATTCCATTTTTACATGCATATGTACATCATGTGATATAAAAAGAAGTCCCAAGAGGGAGATTAAATGTGTGAACAAACCATGCTTGTTAATTGTAGCATATAGTTAATATGCATATATTAATAATGCCATAACTTTGAATGTATTTATTGTTGTACATAAAGCCTTTTTTTTGGGGGGGGGGAATCCTGTATTCAAAGAAGTCTTGGAAAGGTCTTGTCTAGAATCCCTCTGCAGAAAATTCCCATGAAATCATAAAAAAATGACACTGGAATCCAAAATCTATAAGGGATTTTTAAAGGAACAGGAGCAGTCAAGAATCCGTGTCACGTATCTTTTCTGCAAATGCGACCATATGGCTCAGTTGATTAAAACACAGGCTCATAGCGCTCAGTTGAATAGATCTATGAAATAAGAATTTCAGCAAATCCTAACGACTTCCTAACAGCTCCGTCCCAAATTCAGAAGCTTCCTCTCCCTCTCTTTGCTTCTCAGTCACCTTGTTCCTTCTTTCCTCTTTCTTGAGTATCTGAAGATGATTTCCCATTTCCAGTTCTCAGTTTAGAAGAAGAAGAAGAAGAAGAAGAGGAGGAGGAGGAGTTTGGATTTGATATCCTGCCTTTCACTCCCCTTCAGGAGTCTCAAAGCGGCTAACATTCCCCTTTCCCTTCCTCCCCCACAACAAGCACTCTGTGAGGTGAGTGGGGCTGAAAGACTTCAAAGAAGTGTGACTGGCCCAAGGTCACTCAGCAACTACATGCGGAGGAGCGGAGACGCGAACCCGGTTCCCCTGATTACGAGACTACCGTTCTTAACCACTAAACCAGACTGTCTTAGCACCATTTAGCAAACACATCCTCAGAAGATGTAAAGATTCGTATGTATTCCATATGTCAAAAGAAGCCACCAAATAATGATTGCAGCGTAACTGACTATCAGGCTTCAGGGAATCTGATCTCCCTCCCTCACAGCTGGCTGCCAGAAAAGGGAAATCAAGAAGTTCTTACCAGTGTGTTTTATTCAATATTCACAGAGAGAGACGTAGGATGTCGCCTTGGGTAATGGTGTTGCTCCAAATAAAGTCCCGCCCCTCCATCTCTCCTATTATACATCATTCCTATGTCAGCTAATCTGTGCTTTCTGCCTCTGAGCTTTCTGTTCTCCTTCTCTCAAAGCCCACCGGGTTTTTTGGGGGGCAAGAATGCTTTCTAAAGACACTGAGTGTCAGCTGTCTCTCCCCTGGTGCTTCTTCTTCTTCCTGCTGCTGCTCTCCCAATATTTCCCAGCTTCTCGCCTCTGTGACCTTCTGCAAACCACTGTTCTAAATCTATGCTGTCCCCCTCTTCTCTGGGAAGTGCAGGAGGAGGGGGTGGCAGTCTCCACCATTCCTCCTCATTCCAGTCCCTGACACTGACAATCACATGATTTGAGCAAGAGATCAGGTCAAATCTGATTGCAGACTGTTCACCTATTTCCTTTGCAGTCCATCGTCAGAAGGGTGGCCTCTGGAGATAGTTCGGAAACTTCAGCTGGTCAGGTTGTTCCCTGGGCAAGACGGTTTGAACATATACTCAGTGGCGTAGCGTGGGTTATCAGCACCCGGGGCAAGGCAAGTAATTTGCGCCCCCTAACCCATGGATTTGCGCCCCCTAACCCGTGGATTTGCGCCCCCTAACCCGTGGATTTCCCTAACCCCCAGATGTTGCGCCCGGTGCGGCCGGCCCCCCCTGCACCCCCACGCTACGCCACTGCATATACTGTAACACCAATCCTGGCTCGTTTGCACTGGCTGCCAGTGAGTTTCCAGGCCCAGTTCAAAGTCCTGGTTTTGACTTACAAACCCTTAAATGGATCAGGACTGCAATATATCAAGGGACTGCCCCTGCCCATATAAACCACCCCGGACCCCACAATCATCATCAAAGGCCCTTACTTGTTGTGCCACCTCCATGAGAGGTCCAGAGGCCAGCAACCAAGACCTCCATATATAGGGAGGTATATAAATTCAATAAATGAAATAAAATAAATAATAAAACTCACTGGGGCTTTGTTCTGAGAAGGCATGCATTGGATTGCACTGATAATCGTTTGTGGCTAATCCAGTATTTCAAAGTCCCACAACAATTTCAGTGGGAAAATTAAGCATGTTCTTAATTATTTCCTGTGGGATTTAATAGTGCTTAGCTGTGGCTCTTTTTCATGGCCCTTTCCCTGCGTTCAAATGTGTGCTTCCGTATCATAACAATGAGGTTGACAGCAGCCTGTGTCTTACCATGGTCATAGATGAGGAAATCAAATGACACAGATGAGCACAGAGTGTTGAAGAATAACTCTTCTTCTTTTTTTGTCTTGCCAATCAAACTGAATGCAGTTTCCGAAACCTCACAGCCAACTTTCTCCAGCTCCAGTTTCAAGAAATCAGCTGTTTCCACAATAGTGAGGATGTCATGGAATGCTCAGGAGTATTCTAAGTGCTCAAGTCGGCAGCACATAGGCTTAGGAAAAGATGGAGCTGTGATATGTCATTGGGCAGGGCAAAGCTGTAGCACATGCTACCAGCGCCTGGGGCAAGGCAAGGACTGCACTCCCTAACCTAATTGTTTTTAAATTTTATTTATAGTTTTCAGGTTTATATATTTCACTAATTTAACAATCATTTTGACATTTCAAAACTCGACTTCCTTCCCCCTCTTTCTGTGGTTCCTTAAAGTGATTTTTTATATTTTCTGCTTATCCAAATTAACTTAATTTGCTCTTTTATTCATCTACTTTAAATATGTACTCTTATGAAACTACAGGTTATTACAATCATCCTGCCAATGTTCTTATCTCTTTAAAATGTATCTGTAAATATTTAATAAACCATTTCCAATTGTTTATAAAAAGTTCATTATCTTGATTTCTTATGCTTCCGGCAAGTTTTGCCATTTCTGCATATTCCATAAGTTTTTGTATCCATTCTTCCTTTGCTGGGACTTCTGTTTCTTTCCATTTTTGGGCGAGTAACATTCTTGTTGCTGTAGTAGCGTACATGAATAAGTTTCTATAAAGTTTCAGTAGTTCTGTCCCTATAATTCCCAAAAGAAAAGCTTCTGGGTTTGTTTGTTTTACAAAGGTTATTTTAAACATCCTTTTCAATTCATTTTGTATCATTTCCCAGTAAGTTTTAACCTTACTACAAGACCACCACATATGATAAAAAGAACATTCTTTCTCTTGTCATTTCCAACACTTATTTGATTTAGATGTATAAATTTTTGCCAATTTACTTGCTGTTAGATACCATTTTCATATCATTTCTCTTAAACCATAACATGCTGTAAATTTTATATCCATATTCCACAACGGTTCCCATGCTTCCATGTCTATATTATGACCAATATCTATTGCCCAATGTATCATTGAGGATTTTACTTGTTCATCCTTTGTCTCCCATTCCAATAATAGCTTATACATTTTAGCAGCACTTTTACATTACATTCCAACAGGTCTCTCTCCAGTTGTGATATTTGTTCCCCAAACCCTCGTATCCTGTCTTTCTTACATACTTCATTCAAATGATGATATTGTATCCATGTTTTGCTGCTTGCACTCCTTGACAGGCTTGGTAGCATCCTAGCAGTGAATCCGAAGCTGGTTGAAGGTTTATCAACCACCATCCATTCTTCCTTCATCTCAGGCGGGCATCCCTGTACTGGCTGCAAGGAGGAGGAGGCACTGCCACAGCCCCTAAAGCCCAGGCCAGCTGCAGCTCACCTCCCCATGGGTCTAACAGGCAGCCATGCAGCCTTGGTGAGGGAGCCTGTTGTTGGGGCGCCGGGGTGCACCCCCTCAGAATTCTGTGCCCCGGGCCATGGCCCTCCATGCTATGCCACTGGGGATGGGATGAAGAGGGCCAAGGAGGCATCACTTTTGCAGCAGGAAAGGGATTCGTTTTCTACCCGTTTGACTGATTTTCCTCCTAGCAACCTGAAATATACTCAGAGTCGCATAGTGATTTCATGCTCTTTATTGCAGCTTGTAAAACAGTGAATGAATTTCCCCCCAAACTTCAGACTTTATATAAATTATTTACACAATGGGTCCCGTCTGATTGGCTGATTCTGCTTCCCTCCTGGAGCCTGATTGGGCTGCTCCTGCAGGCCAATCAGGTTGTTGCATTCTAGAATCCTACCTGCCTATTGTTCTAGGATCCAAGCTTAGTACATAACAGAACCAAAGAGCAAGTTTGGCTGCCTAAATTGCATCTTGTCCTCCCTAAATCCTGATCTGAGATGAAGGAATAATGGATGGTGGTTGATAAACCTTCAACCAGCTCTGGATTCAAAAGGATTTTATTTATTTCTCTTAGTTTATGTACCACTTAACATAAGCAATCTCTAAGCAATGTATAAAGGAAACACCCCCCCCCCATCCACAAACATTCTCATAAAAGTACCACGTTATTTTTTTCTAAGGAATGAAAATTTCAAAGTAAAATGCTAATACTGTATAACATGAAGCAAAAACTGAGCAGTGATGTGAACTAAGTAAGCCATTAAGTTTCCCAATTTCATACTTGAAAAGCAACATAGATGGCTACCTCTAGATGGCATTGTATTACAAGAAAAAATGCTAATATTTTGGGATAGTCTTAAAAATCTGGATTGTGATGGTTTGTGAAATAGTTTTTACCCCTCCATTTGTGCACAATAAATGTAGAGAAATTAACTGGCCCTCAGAACGTTCTGTCAAAAATGTTTGATCAAGGCTAGATATCAGAAGTGTAGTCATATGAACACTTCAGTACACATCAGGACATTCGCAGGGAAACCAAAATGCTTGTTTACAAAGCTTACTGTATGCTTGTGAAACATGGACCACTTATAAATGCCATCTCCAACTCCTTGAAAGATTCCATCAATGGTGACTTCCAAAAAATGTTACACATCACTTGGGAAGACAGGTGAACTAATGCCAGTGTACTGGAAGAAGCAAAGATCACCAGTGTCAAAGCAATGATTCTTCAACATTCACTTTGTTGGACTGGTCATGTTTTTCGGATGCCTGATTATCGTCTTCCACAGCAACTATTCTATTCCCAACATAAGAATGGTAAGCATCATGCTGGTAGTCAACAAAAGAAGGTTAAAGGCAAATCTTAAAAAATGTAATATAAACACCAACAACTGGGAAACATTGGCCTGTGAGGGCTCCAACTGGAGAACAGCCTTACCAAAGGTGTCATGGGCTTTGAAGACACTTGAACTCAGGACGAAAGGGAGAAATGTGCTAAGAGGAAGGCACACTTGGCAAACCCTCTCTGTGATCAACTCCTACCTGGAAACCTATGTCTCCACTTGTGGAAGGACACGTGGATCCAGAACTGGCCTCCACAGTCACTTACCGACTCACATAATGCGTAGTTTGGTCCTTAATGTGGAGGCTCCCATTAAGTCAAGGCATGTAGCGAGTCTGGTTTTTATGCTGTACAAGTTAAAGATAGCAGACAGAGGAGCGGGAGCAGGCAGGAGGTCACAAAACACAGAAGACCAACAGAATCTGCTAATGTTACTCAGCAAGACGTACCATGGCTCTCGCAATGGATCTACAGAACATGGTAACAGCAAGGGAATGGCATTCCATATGACAGGGACTTTGAAACAAACAGTTTCTTAATGCTTTGATGCTAAAATGCTCAAAATCCTTTTAACTATTCTCTGCCTTTGATAATTGGCATAAACTAATTCTCTCGCAGCAATTCAAAAAACACTTCACCTTAAAAGATACAACAGAATTAATTGGGCTTGTAATAGGGGTCCCATAAATACACTTGTTCACATCTCTTTTGTTTATATATATATATATAGTTTTTTAATTAAATTTTCTGTTTTACAATTTAGAATATTCATTTGAACAACCTTAAAATATCAAAAACTTCCCTTTTTCTCTTTCCATGGTTCATTTTGCACAACATAAATCCCTGCATGTTTTATACAAACTAAACCACTCAGTATTCCATTATTACATCCATCAAAACATTTACACTGTTGAATTTATCTTAACGCTGCCAACATTTTCAAGTGTACACAATCTTCTAAAACGTATGTTCTTGTTCTCTTATTCTCTGTGTTAGGTCCGCAAGCTGCGCATATTCTATCAGCTTAAATTGCCATTCTTCTTTAGTTACAACCTCACTCGTTTGCCATTTTTGGGCTAACAAAACACGGGCCGCAGTAGTGGCATACATAAATAACCTTTTTTGACACCTGGGAATTTCAGTCTGAATTATCCCCAACAAAAAGGACTCTGAGTTTTTTTGGAAAAGTACTTTTAAACATTTTTTTCAGTTCATTATTAATTCATCTCTTTTGTGCCAACAATTGCCAGGATAAGTGGTGACAGACTTTGGGGCTACCACCACATACCTTGAGTTGGGTTTCTTGAGAATGCAGGTCACTGGAGACCGTTGTGTCTTTGTGATACAGATGTTTTTGCTTTACACATATATACAAGCTGAGCATAAGATGGAAGGCTCACAACATCAACGCTTGGGCAGAGCTTGGTCCCTGCTTTGTGCTCAGCGCAATGAGCAAGTCAAGTCTCTGTCATTTTCCAGACCAGCTCACGACATATTGTCCTATATTGTTCTCCTATGCTCACCACTGACGTCGCCTGCACCCAGGGGAGGGAGAAAGGCCTGCTGCCTTAAGAAGACCCTTTATCTAGTAACTTCTGTGGCAGCCAGTCACCTGTGCACTTTAGTAATGCAAAGTAATATTTAACAGAGCGAGCCAGAGCCATTAAAAAGGGACTGATCTGATAGCCCCCTTTTCTACAAAATCCCACTTTACAGATATAAAACCACAGCTTTGGAGGGGATCACAAAGACAACATCCAGACTAATCCTAGCAATAGAGTGGCACCTCTCGTTATGTACTTAATTCATTCCAGAGGTCCGTTCTTAACCTGAAACTGTTCTTAACCTAAGGTACCACTTTAGCTAATGGGGCCTCCTGCTGCTGCCATCACACGATTTCTGTTCTCATCCTGAAGCAAAGTTCTTAACCTGAGGTACTATTTCTGGTTTAGTGGAGTCTGTAACCTTAAGCCTCTGTAACCTGATGCGTCTGTAACCCGAGGTACCACTGTATCTAAAAAGTCCAGCTTCTGACTTTTTTTTTTTTTTTTGCAGAGAACTCAGAGATGAGAGGGGCCTCTTACTTCCTGCTGGCTGGGAGGGACAGAGCTTGCTTCCTTTCACAAGGTGTCCGTCATGAAGGGGTGAGTCACGTCATGCCAGGCATCTGAGCAGTAAGAAAGGCAGGAAGAGGTATTTCCACTGCATTAGAGTGTCTCCAGTGCCCTGAATAAAGTTGCACACACCAAAAACATACTCTCCGACATTCCTCTGATGAAAATAGGGACATCCTATTCAACAACAACAACAACGTTTATACCCCACCCATCTGACTGGGTTGCCCCACCCACTCTGGGCCACTTCCAACATATATAAAAACATAATAAAACATTAAACATAAAAAAAACTTCCTTACACAGGGCTGCCATCAGATGGGTCAGGAGTTGGGTAGCTCCATACCCTCCAACATTTCTCCAATGAAAATAGGGACATCCTAAGGAAAAGCGGGACATTCTGGGATCAAATCAGAAATTGGGATGGCTTCTGTAAATCTGGGGCTGTCCCTGGAAAATAGGGTCTGTGCACACCTCTCCTGAGTTGTCTCCCCACGCCTAAAGTCTCAGGGGAGCTGAGGCAGCAGATAATGGCTGGTCACCAAGGTCAAATGAGATTTATGGGGTCTTGCTTCAAATGACGAGGTGTACCAATTTGGTGACCAGGCTGGTCTGTGCCTCAGATTTCTTAGGCCCCAGAGACAAGTACCCAAATCTCCATTTACTCAAGCACACATAAAGGAACAATGCATCTTCTGTGTCCTTCTCAGCATGTCTTCACATTTTCTACAGCAATCGTAGCTTTTCTTCTTCTTCTTCCGAGCACACAACTTACTCGCACCTGCTTCAGTATTTCCAGTGGCCTTTCTTCACCCCAAGTATCCCAAAGTCCTTTTGAGTGAAATTATATTGCCAGTGCCCCATCCCAATGTTCTTCTCAGCGGACTCCTGAGGAGAGCCCCCCTGCTTTTTTGAGTTCTCAAGTATTTAATGGTCCTCTTAACTAACTGAAAGTGTGAGGCTGATGAAAGCAAAGTCTTAACTGTACTCAGCAGTGTTTGGCTAATTGACTGGGTTTCACGCAGCTTCCACAGTGGTAAAAACTGAGCTTTTCTTTGACTCCGGGCAGCTCCCAAAGTTGCATTTCACCAACTGCACTTTTAAAATGTCAAAGGGTACTCAGAAGGGCCATTTTTTTACCTCTGTATAGCCATTTCCTTACAATGGAGTAGAAAGATGTTTTATTTTCACAAAATTATTAAATTATTACAAGCAGGGCTTCCCCCCCCCTCCCCAGCCGGAACTCAGTTCCAGCACCTCTCAGGACAGCACCATTGCCATTCTAAGAGAATGAGGGTGGTGTTCTTGGTGAATTCTGGCACCTCTTTTTCTAGGAAAATAGCCCTGGTTATAAGTCATATTATCATCACATTTTTATTTACTTATATAATCTAGGCACATGTGAGGGTTGGCATTTGGATAAGCTAAAAAGGCTAATGAAAATCTAACCCAAGGAATATAGTGTCACAAGAAGTAATGATCCCATTCTATTCTACTTTTGTCAGATCTGGGGTAGTAAACACACCAATTTAAGGCTGTTGTGTACAGGAGAGTAACATAAATTGTGAGGGCCTGGAAACCAAGACTGCACACAAACACTATACATTTAAAGCACATCACTACTTCCTGGAAGAGTTGTGGGAACTATAATGTGTTAAGGGTGCTTGGAATTGTAGCTCTGTGGGGAATAAACTAAAATTCCTTGGATTCTTTGGAGGCAGTAGAGGCTATTCCACTAGGACTCTGCTAAATCACAAACACCCCAATGGGAATGTCAAGCAATTTTTAACAGAAATTTTCATTGGTGAAACAGGGGCACTCTGTGCATGCTCGTGCCGTTTATTTGTGAAGCTCGTAATTGCTAATCAGGACTGCACATTTTCCTTCTCAGTGAGGCAATTGGCAAGTCTTGCCTTCACACTTTCCCCATTCCTTTTAAAAAGCCAACACACCAGAACATCTAGAGACCTAGTGTAAAATTCCTTCACTCTGCCACAGCCTCCTTGGATGATATTGAATACAGTCAAACCTCTTCTTACGTCCACCTCCACTCGCATCCATTTTGTCCAATGTCCGCGGCAAACCCGGAAGTAACCAGCAGGTTTGCCACCGTTCGTGCATGCGCAGGAGCGACTATCGCTGTTCGTGTATGCACAGAAGTGGGCAATTGCGCCTGCGCACAACAGAGCCTCTCCCAGCTTCCCGTTTCGACTTCTGGACAGGCCTCCAGAATGGATTGTGGTCATAAGTAAAGGTTGCACCGTATATTAGCCTGCTACACTAATAATAATAATAATAATAATAATAATAATAATAATAATAATTTATTATTTATACCCCGCCCATCTGGCTGGGCTTTCCCAGTCACTCTGAGTGGCTTCCAACAAAATATTAAAATACAGTAATGCATCAAACATTGAAAGCTTCCCTAAACAGGGCTGCCTTCAGATGTCTTCTAAAAGTCTGGTAGTTGTTGTTCTCTTTGACATCTGGTGGGAGGGTGTTCCACAGGGTGGGTGCCACTACCGAGAAGGCCCTCTGCTTGGTTCCCTGTAACTTGGCTTCTCACAGTGAGGGAACCGCCAGAAGGCCCTCGGCGCTGGACCTCAGTGTCCGGGCAGAACGATGGGGGTGGAGACTCTCCTTCAGATATACTGGACTGAGGCTATTTAGGGCTTTAAAGGTCAGCACCAACATTTTGAATTGTGCTCGGAAATGTACTGGGAGCTAATGTGCTGCATTCAATCAAATGCAGAACAGAAACCAAACAATAGTCTAGTAGTACTTTGAAGGCTAGCACATGTATTATTACATGAATTTTAATAGAACAAATGGGAAATGGATAGCTCTTATTTTTACACGAGACCAGCCCATTTACAATAGGTATAAGTAGTTCCTCTTAATATATTTTACTATGACTACTGGAAAAGAGAACACCACACTGACATGAGGTTCACATAGGACAAAAACAAACTGGCAACATATGCTAGGAGCAGCAGTTCAGTTTTGTTCCAGTTTATCATTAGCTAGTATTGCTCCTTTGGTTCTCTGGTTCTGGTGCGTGTCCTGTTCTCATGCATAATATCCATATTCTGAGCCTCTCTGATACAGTAGATCTTTTCTTACACTCTTGTTCTTTAGAAATCAGCAGGTGAAATATTTCACTTGTACAGTGCTAAACATAGTCACCTCCTGATCCCAGCAGAGTAAGCTGCTCTTTAAGCACAGCTGCAGAAGCCAGACTGAAAAGATGACAACCCTCACCGGAAGGAAAATGGGAAAATTGGGAAGGGATGTGGGGAGGGAGAGACGAGGTGCAAAGTCTCAACTCTAGCATGACAGACAGTACATTTAACAAATTGCGATTAATGTATACATTCTTAAACCCAGATCTCTTTGTATTGCTTGATACACTGGGGCCTGGAAGGAAACATTGTAGAAGGCTTGTTAAAATCCAATTTCAGGATCAGCGCCACAAACTGCAGTCCTGCCCGAAGGCGGGTGAAAGGCGGAACTCTCAAACCCAACAAGTTTTATAACCTGAAAGCATGAAGAGGATGTGGTAACTGGATGCATGCCAAGCAGAGCCATAGCAAGACCGCCAGGACCACTACATCTGAATACTAGCAGCCGTTATCATAAGTGAGACAGATGGTCACAGACCGGTGAGATAGCACATCAGTGGCATATAGTCAAGGGGAAATGCGAAGCATTCCTGGATTTAAAAAATAATAAGAAAACTGCAACGTTTTCTGGTCTCTTGAAGTATTAGCAATACCACCAATGCTGCAGACAATCTTTAACATGATTTTTGCGTGTAACAGTATTTGGTGCAATGAAAAACACTGTATTTTGTTAAGCCACAGGGAACCTGTGTCCCTCCAGATGTTGCTGGACAATGGACATGGGTGGTGCTATGGTCTAAACCACCAAGCATCTTGGGCTTGCCGATCAGAAGGTCGGCGGTTTGAATCCCCAGGATGGGGGGGGAAAGGACCCCCGCAACCCATTGCTCTGTCCCAGCTCCTGCCAACCTAGCAGTTTGAAAGCACACCAGTGCAAGTAGATAGATAGGTACCACTGCAGCAGGAAGGTAAATGGTGTTTCCATGCACTCTGGCATTCGTCACAGTGTCCTGTTGCGCCAGAAGCAGTTTGGTCATGCTGGCCAGATGACCCAGAAAGCTGTACGCTGACAAACGCCAGCTCCCTCGGCCTGAAAGCGAGATGAGCGCTGCAACCCCATAGTTGCCTTTGACTGGACTTAACCATCCAGGGGTCCTTTACCTTTTTACCTCTTACCAAGTCTAGCCATGTACTTAGAAGCAAGTCCTATTTTCCACCCAATTTACCCCGGAGCCTGTAGGGAGAAGAGGAAGGAGAAGTTCATTTGCATGAAGTGCACGTGTGCAACTCATGGTCTTCCAAGTTTCACCATGACCTGCAGGAGCGCTGTCACAGGTAGGGCCAGGGCATGTGCAAAGTTCCAGGTTGGTATCAGCTTGGCCACCTCTGTTCTTATAACAAGTAGTTTTGATGGCACCATGGAAAGAAGGAACCAAGAGAAAAGGAGCAGAGGCAAGTGTATTTCCAACAAGAACAGGCCCAATATACTTTGGCAGCTATTTTTATCGGTGGAATCTAATTATATCAAGCTCGCACATCTTCTGAGCCATCAAGATGAACACAGTACAACAGCCATGTCTGGTGACGCACGAGGGAGCCATTTTAAATTTCAATAGTGTGGCACTGTGAGATTCACAACAAGACTCAGAGGCCCACTGCTGGATATAGTGGAGATTAAATTACAGAACAACAGTGCTCTTTAAGAACATTTGTTGTATGCATGCTGTTTTTAATAACTCAAAATAACGATGGAACATAAGACGAGTCCTGCTGGATCAGACCAAGTGCGCATGTATTATTCTGCTTCTCACGGTGATAGGTAAGATGTTTATGAGGTCCACAAAGATGGTGCTGTGTACAGAAATTCAATCTTTTTCTGTGGGGAGGGGGCAGAATTTCATTGAGCGACTCTGAGTTCTTGTATTATGGGAGATGAAGAAAAAACCCTGTATTTGCTTCCATCAATCTATGCATCATTTTACAACCCACCGTCATGCCTCTTAAATAGTTCCTATTTCTAAATTTTAAAAAGACCCAAATCTTTCCATTTTCTGTAATGGTATTTCTTAACAGTTTTTTCAACCTTTTCCAACTGTGCAATAACCTTTTAAAGGATAAACGAGGTCCTGCGTTCAGAGAAGGGTGCAGTTAAAATGATGGAGGATATACTTTGGATGCAGGGGGTCTTAGTTCCAGTTCCCATCACCTCCTTGTTGAGCCAGGAAAAGTCCTTGATTGCGTGGAAGTAATCTAATGTGTTTTGGATCTACCCCATGTCATGCCAATTCAATTTGTTATCCGGGTCCAAGTTGGTTCTCTTAAATATGAAGCTGTGTTGCCCCCACTGGCTATAACAAGGAATGTAAAAACAGATATTACTTTCTCCCCTTTTTACATAAGTAGATGAAATTTGCAGGCAAAAAGGCCCCTTCAGAGTGGATTAGGACTTCCAGTCAGGGGTCTGTTCTGGTATTTTTTTCTGCAATAACTGGATGCAAATTATAGACATAATTATAGATCTAATTATAATTATAGATCTAATTGCTTACCCTATCTGATGGGCTGAAGCTTGCCAAATTTCAGAATGACAGGTTCATCTGCAAGGACAGATGTTACCAAATTTTTTGGGGTGGGGGAGAAGAGAAGAATAGAATTTATGTTTCTTCCTCTATTTTTTCCCCCTGGGGGGAATTAGTTTGAAAACTGGGGGCATGGTTATTAGCCCAGAGATGGAAAGAAGACGAAATCCCTACCAGAGAAGAATGGCAAATTAAGCTGTTGGAATGTGCCAAAATGGCAAAATTGACTGGAAAGCTCAGGAAGCAAGAAGACCAAAACTTTAATAAAGAATAGGGAAAATTTGTAACTTGTCTGGGAGACCACTGTAAGCAGATGAAAACATTAGCAGGATTGCAATAACACTTGTAATGTAGCAGATATTATGGACAAAATGGAGTGATTTAAAATGTGGATTTCTAAATAATATGCAGTTGAAAAGGTTGACAATAGGACCCATGGAAGGGAAGGTGGGAAGTCCAGATATTCGGAGAAATCTCTAAATATGGGTATGTATTTTGTATTGTTATAATTCTATATTTGTAAAACCAAATCAAAATTATTTTGAAAAAAAAGAAAAAAGAAAACTGGTGGCATGAGGGAGGTGCAACCTGCCAAAGTTCAGGCCAAGGGGTTATTGTACTAGATGATTTTATCTTCAGTATATAAAAAAAGTTAACTCTTGGGCAGGGATGGATAATGTGTGACCTTCAGATGCTGTTGGACTTCACCAGGCTGGTGAAGATTGTTCTAATTGTCTGGGAAGGACTGTGATTCTTTGGTACCCAGGTTCTCTGGGTAGGGCTGGGAGTGATCCCTCCTTGATACCTCAGAGAGCCTCTGCCTGTTGCTCTAGACCAGGGTTTCCAAACTTGGGTCTCAAGCTATTTTGGGGCTAAAATTCCTATCATCCCTGGCTATTGGTCCTGTTACCTTGGGATGATGGGAGATGTAGTCCAAAAATAGCTGGAGACCCAAGTTTGGGCAAGCCTGCTCTAGACAGTACTGAGCGAGATGAACCAGTGGTCTGACTCAGCCATGCTTGTTTGTCATACTAAGCCAAGCCAAACCATGGCTTGGCACAACCATGCAAACTTACTGGGGCCCAAGGAGGATATCACAGCTGCCTTGCACCTCTCTGTCTATTTAGGTTGGTGTGGCACAGCAGCTAAGCCAAGGTTTGGTTTAGCAGCTTCTGTGAACCCAGGATAATAGTTCAGGTCTCTCTTCCTTAACTGTAATTTATAGTCAGTGTGATGGCCTGGGATTTGGACTCGGATGCTGAACCTGAGGAATCCCAGCCTGCACAGGATTCCCCGCCTCCAGAACCAGCTGAGCCGGGGCTGGGGCATGAGCCTGAAGGGTCCTCACCTGTGTTGGATGCTCACCTGCAGGCACCAGCTGAGTCTGCTCTGGCTCCTGAGCTGATGGAGGACCCATTGCCTGCAGGTGCTCCACTCTCAGCCTCATCAGGGGAAGCTGAGGTTGCCTCTGGGTCTGGTAACCTTCCAGCCTCTCCTGAGCTGCAGAGGCTCAGGGCAGAGAGGCGAAGGGAACTAAGTTCCCGCAGGAGGAGTGCTCGTCTCCAGGCCAGGAGAGGCAAGTCACCTGTGGACTGGGCCGCCCTATGCCTCGGGGCAGATAAAAGCCAGCCAGCCCCAGTCCCAAGTTGCGGAAGCAACATTGTTGGTATCCAGTTCCTGCCTGTACCCTGATCTGCTGGAGCTCCTGACCTCACCCGACTCTCTGCCTTGGAACCTGCTTCAGCTTTGATGGATTGCCTCCATACTGCACCCTCGACCACGGACTGGACTTGGACCTTGCCTCTTGGTTAACCTCCGGGACCAGCACAGTCAGGTTTGTTACACATCATGCTTAAGGAAGAGAGATGTTAACAATGATCCCAGATTCAGATGACCTGCTAGGCAAACCCTTGGCATAGCTGCCATGCTACACTGACCTGAAAGGCTCAGAGAAGAGCAATTCTAGCATGAATTCCTCTCTGGGAGCCAGCAATGGTCACAGTAAGCCATACTCTGGCTTCCTATGTGTTGCGAACCAGGTCAGTAAAAGGCAGCTTCCTCTGTTCCTATGTTCTGGGCTAATTAAATCAACTTGTTTCAAGAATGAATGAGGAAAAAGACAGAGCCCTGAATACAGGCAGAAAACAGAGCTTCCTTTCAAAACAATTAGCGCCACTTGGCCAGAGTTGTTGTGTTTTCTGTTAGCCACCACTGAGATAAGTGCTTTCAATAATGTTTTTGTTTCTTTTAACTGAACTTAGGAGTAGGGGCAGGCAGGAATGCTAGAGATGATGGTAGTAGCTCCCATTGTCAATAAAGGAAATTCAAACACTCTCCTAAAAGCCAGTTTATCAGATAATAGTTCCACCGACAGTCGCACAGTGAGAAAGCATATACTAAATGAGAACTCCTAGAATTTCTTTTAGAGGAAAATTTCATGAATGCTTCTTTGTTTTGTGCTTAAATTATTTCCTTTCTATTAGTCTTTAAATTGCAGCCTATTTTAGGCATGGAGCGAATCACTGTGGGCAGAGGAGAGCATCTAGTTTTCCTGTAGAGTAAATATGAACATGAGGACTTTGCTGAGATAATTATAAAGCACATATTCATAGAATACAATTGGACAACATTTTTTGTTGAATACCATCCTGTGTTTTTATGTTGTACATTGTCCCACACAACATAACATTGTTGACAAATTGTCTTCGCTGAAAGTCTACTCATAGTAAACTCACTGAAATTAATGCTACACTGTAACTTATGGAGTGATACTATAGCAAGAATCACTGGGATGAGCAGAGTTAGGATGTGGGGGGGGGGGTCTCTGGCTGAGCTTGGAAGATTCTGGTGCAACTGGGTTATGCCAAGCCAGAAAGATGCCAGCATAATTCATCCATCTATCCAAGCTGCTGATCTGGCTCAATTTATGCCAGGCTGGCTTTATGCCAACTTCCTGTGTATAGGATTGCTCCCTTGGTCATGTTCATTAATTTAAATGGGCCTACTCGATGTCAACTCAGTTGACTACCACCCACGATGCTACAATAATAACAAGGGGGGGGATCAATAATGTATCAATGAAAACTGATTAGTTAAAAAAACCCATCTACTCCACTTTCCAAAAGCTTGTCTGAGCAATACAGTTTTAGAAAGATGTCTGAAAGAAAACAAGGATGACTCCTGCCCAACTTCAATTGGCAAGGAGTTCCACAGGGCATGCCAGACACCAGCGCCTCAAAATGGCTGACCTCAGGGGCCTGGGGCACTGCCAAAAGTGTCCCACTAGAAGATCTCAGTGATCAAGGTGAAGCATAAGAAATCAGGCAGTCCTTAAGCTCTGTCGGATACAAGTTGTTTAGGGCTTTGTGAATTAACTCAGTAGCAAAATGGCAACCGGTGCAGCTGTCTCAGCAAAGGAGCAAAAGGCTGCCTGTAGCCTGCTTGTGTGAGCAATTTGGCTGCTGCATTCTGCAGCAGTTGCAGCTTTGAGGTCAGTTATAGGGGCAACTTTGCATAAAGCATATTCCATACCCTCCAACATTTCTCCGATGAAAACAGGGATGCCCCATTCCATAATGATAATTTTACTATTTATATGACACAAATCTTACTGGGTTGCCCCAACCACTCTGGGCAGCTTCCAACATAAAAACATAATAAAACATTAAACATTTTAAAAGAAACCTCCCTATACAGGATTGCCTTCAGACGGCTCAGGGGTTGGTTAACTCCATACCCTCCAACATTTCTCCAATGAAAATAGGGACATCCTAAGGAAAAGTGGGCCATTCCGGGATCAAATCAGAAACTGGGGTGGATTCTCTAAATCAGGGACATCTCTGGAAAATAGGGACGGTTGGAGGATCTGATATTCAAGTAATCATGTCCCGAGGTTGCCAGTGCATGGACCAGTGTGGCCAGGCTATCCTTCAGGTGTTGCAAAATTCAAATCCCCATCAGCCGCAGCCAGCATCTCCAATAGTCAGGGATAATGAGAGTGATATCATAACCTCCAACACTTATCTGATGAAAATAGGGGTGTCAAATTCAATAATGATAATGATAAATAATAATAGTGATTATATGTTGGAAGCCGCCCTAGCCACTTTGGGTGGCTCCCAACATATATGAAAACATAATAAAACATTAAACATTAAAAAGCCTGCCCCTCCCCAATCAAGTAAATAACTAAAAATACTTAACTAATCAACTAATCAAGTTGCAGTTAGCTCGGTTCTGTCCCCCCAAAAGTGCTGCCCCCCCACTAACATTTATCCTAGCTATGCCCGTGGCAGCTTCCAACATATATGAAAACATAATAAAACATTAAACATTTAAAAAAAGCTTTCCTATACAAGGCTTCCTTCAGATGTCTTCTTTTTTTATAAATATTTTTTATTAACCGACCAATCAAATCAAATCAAATCAAATCACATCACATAAATTCCGAATTACAAAGCCGAATTTTAAATTTTGTTGAGGGGACCCATATTTCAAGATCCGAATGTCTTCTAAAGGTTTTATTGCTACTTATCTCCTCGGCTCGGGGGGTCACATATCTCCATACCCTCCAACATTTCTCCAATGAAAATAGGGACGTCCTAAGGAAGAGCTGGACATTCCGCGATCAATCAGAAACTGGGACGGCTTCTGTAAATCTGGGACTGTCCCCATCCTACCATAACTGATCCAGTTCAACGAGTGTCCGAAACACATCAAAACTGTTTTCCTTTGTGGTTTGCTAAAGAAATGGAGGAAAAGGAACTCAGGAAGGCAGTGCCTTTTACTCCTAATTCACTTTCGTGGGGTCGGTGTGTATAGTTTTATTAAGTACATTCCTGAAGCTAGGGATGGGAGTTTGTTTTCTTGCTCACTGCAGAAATGCTTTGGGCTTTCCAGTACTCCAGCTGAATATTCAGAAAAGCCTCCAGTGGCTTTTAGATAGTGTGTGTGTGTTTTTGTGGTGACCCCCTCCAAACATTGACATAATGTGTGTGGGAGAGATGTAGGGCCACACACACTTGTGCTGCCCCCTGCTGCCCAGGGTTCACATCCTCTGCCAGCCACAGGTTCAATATGCATTAGAAATGCTAGATGCATATCAAGCTTATTCTGATGCACTCCAAATGTGGTTGTTTATGTGGAGTGGTAACCTGGCAGAGCTAGGTCCTTGTGGTCCTTGAAGGCTGATCAGTTGCAGGTGCAGTCATCCCATGTTCTCTCCCTTTAGGTTGCTGTTCAACAGGCAAAACCAGAGGTTGACAACCTAAGGCCCATGGGCCAGAAGCTGCCCATGAGGGACACTTAACTGGCCCATGAGCCTCCTCCAAACCGAGCCGCCCGCTCACAGTGTGGCACGGGGACTCTCTTCCGCGGCTCTGGAAATCGCTTCTGCGCATGCCCAGATGCCGGAAATCATGTCTGTGCATGTCCGCAGTGCCAGAAATCACTTCTGCGCATGCCCAGATGCCGGAATCGCTTCTGCACAGGCATGATTTTCAGCGTCTGGGCATATGCAGAAGCGATTTCCGGCGCCGCGCTGCACCAGCCCAGCCATGGAGGATCTCCGCGGGAGTGATCCAGCCCATGCCCAGTAAGCCTTGTCGACCCCTGGGCAAAGCTGACTCCTGGCCCATGACACTTGGTCAGGAGGCTGAGTGGGTGACCTTGGGTGGCCAGTCACTCACTCTTGGCCTGGCCACAGGGTTCTTGAAGGGATTAAATGAGGAGAGGGAAATTGACATTCCCATACACATACACATACACATACAGTGCTGTTTGAAACGAGAGAATCAGCATTTGCCAGGGATGCTTTAGCTGAGATCCCTGCATTGGAAGCGGTTGAACAAGATGTTTCTTTTTTCTTTTTGATAACAATTTCTATTAGTTTTCTAATTACAGTGGATGCTTGGGGTCGAACATGATCCATGTGGGAGGCACGTTCACAACCTGCAGCGCCATGTCTGCACATATGCGGGTTGCGATTTGGCGCTTCTGCGCATGAGCAAAGTGTGATTTAGTGGTTTTGTGCATGCGTGAGTGCCAAAACCCAGAAGTAACCTGTTCCAGTACTTCCTGGTTCGGTGCAGTGCAAAACCCGAAAACGCGCATTCTGAAGCATCTGTAACCCAAGGTATGACTGTACAATAATCCAACAATGGCCTCATTATAACATTGCCATATTATAATACAATTCCTAATACAAATGCCAAATTATATAATTTAGGTGCCCTCCCCCCGTATGCTAGAATTGATGGTTTGACAGTTTACTTTGTTTCTGCGTTCCAAAATCATTTACATTCCAACCATAATAGTAATCCCTTATACAACAGCTGGAGTATTTATAGCTTCTATTCGTGTTAACACATTAAATACGTTAATGTGTTGGTGAGATGCTTCTTGGAGTCCCTTTCAACTCTATGATTTTGTGATTCTATGATTCAGTGATTTCTACTGGACTATTAAAGGTACCGATCAAAGACCAACCAAGTTAGTAGCTGGGAGCTGCTTCTCGAACTGGCAGCGATGAAAGAGAAACTTCTCAGTGGTGGTTCCCCATATGCAGGGCGCTCTTCCACAAGAAGTAGATTAGACAACAGCTCAGTTATTCAGAAGACAAGTTCAAAGTCTGGTGCTACTGCTTTAAAATTCCTTACTATTTTCCCTCAATTATTTACAGCTTCATTAGGGTTTTATTCTGTAACACATTGCTTTGAATATATATATTAATAGAAAAGTAATTTAATGAATTATTTAAAAACATTTGGTTGCAGATTGGGGATGATCGCTACCTAATTCACACTCAGAACAGACCCATTGAGTGGGATAATGTTGAATAACACCCCTGATTACAGCCAATACCCTGGCATATAAAAGCTCTGTTTTTCAAATGGTGGAGACTAGGATAGAAAAATGACCATATCATTTCCGAAATTAAATGTGCCATCACTTCTCTGCCTTATAGACACAGTATATTATAGTGAAACATCTTCTACTGTTGATGCAAACAGTTTGTTATCTCGCCAGAATTCTAGCTCTCTCTTCCGGAGAGAATTATACAGTGTTTGACTTTGGAAATGTGTTTTTTCTTCCAAAATTCTCGATGTCAAATATTATTACAGAACTGTGATGCATATGTCACACTTTATAGCTGTATCGCGTACAAGAGCACTGTGCATGAACAAAGGGAGTAGGAATGTTAAAATTCGAAGAATCACTTACGTTCTGATCAGATACCGTTACGTGGCAAGGCAGGGTGTGTTATTAGGTTAAATGTATTGTAGCAGAAACACTTTGCTACAGACAGTATTCGCAAAGCAATGCCTACAGCTATTCACTGTCCTTGAGTTATTGCTGAATGGGCATCACTGTAAATGGATTCAAGAAAATGTGTCCTCCCCATTCACAGAAGACAAAGCGGGAGATGCTAAGCACCTGGTTATAACCGGAGAGCAGGGGAAACATTCTCTCTACGTGCTAGAAAATGGATGTAATTACCCTGGTTTTCTGGTAGTAGCTCTTTATAGGAAATCCACTGGCCTTACGCAAGTGTTGAACTTCCAAAATACATACATACTGTTGCACGCCACCCCAATCTTTGAGCTGTGCAAGTTTTCAGGGGTCCTAGCACTTGCCCAGGCTCATGTTTCTTTCTGGAAATAAGGCACAGCGGAGTGTGGTGCTTTTATGATATATGGTTTATTTACACCTATATATAACCTGAGCCTCCAGTAGTGATGTGTGGAAGCGAGAGCTGGACCATAAAGAAGGCTGATCACAGAAGAATTGATGCTTTTGAATTATGGTGCTGGAGGAGACTCTTGAGAGTCCCATGGACTGCAAGAAGATCAAACCTATCCATTCTGAAGGAAATCGGCCCTGAGTGCTCACTGGAAGGACAGATCGTGAAGCTGAGGCTCCAATACTTTGGCCACCTCATGAGAAGAGAAGACTCCCTGGAATAGCCCCTGATGTTGGGAAAGATGGAGGGCACAAGGAGAAGGGGACAACAGAGGACGAGATGGTTGGACAGTGTTCTCGAAGCTACCAGCATGAGTTTGACTAAACTGCGGGAGGCAGTGGAAGACAGGAGTGCCTGGTGTGCTCTGGTCCATGGGGTCACAAAGAGTTGGACACGACGAAACAACAACAACACAACCTGAGCCTATGCCTATGATGGAGAGGTTTACGGCACCCCAAGAGGGTCTTGTTTCTTCCACAGCTGCAGCCTTGGATTCAAACAGACATTAAGCATTGTGCTCTGTATCTCTGGCTTTTCAGCCTGCTGCATTTACCAGCCTGCAACCTCCCCCCCCCCCCCCCCGTCTAGGTCACATCTCAGCCAACAATCAACTCTGGCTTTTATTCTTCCAACTATCTTAGTTCTTCCAACTATCTTAGAGAATGAGGAGGGGTCCCTCCAGTTTGCTATCTGACACAAAGCCTTTGATCTCTTAATGGCCCATTACCTTTCTTTTTTCTCTTAATGGCCCATCTCCAAGGTGATCTCCTGAACACAGGAAGCTCTATTTTAATTCCTCACGCCTTGATTAAACACCTACTGGATCCAGGAATTTAGGGGAGTCTGGCAGCCACAAACTCTTCACAACACATATTGTCCCTCCCTTCTTCCCTCCTGAGGCCAAACAGTTTGCAATGATTGGTTCATATTTTATAAATCCTGTGTTAGTGCTCTTACATTCATTTTAATGCATCAGGTAGATCATTCCAGCTATTTTCCCCTCAAAATGCTTAACAAATCTCTCACGACAGGCTCTTGAGTGGCTGGATGTTAAAACTCTGGTCTGAATCAGCTGATTTACCAGCTCTACTGGGTGATACAACAGAGATAGTTACGGTAGGTATGCTAACATGTGGTAGCTGATTCATGGCTGTGCACTCATGCCTCTATTCAGTCAGATTCACATCAGGGTTTGCATCACCTGCACTCTCTTTTAAAAAATATTTCTACTTTTCAAATATATACATTTCATGGATTTTACAATCATTTTAACATTTTAAAACTTGACTTTCTTCCCCCTCTTTCTGCGGTTCCTTAAATTTATTTTTAATATCTTTTGCATATCCAAATTAACTTAACTTATTCATTTATTCATCATCATCATCATCATCATCATCATCTCTCTCTTTGTATTCAGTAAACCATTTTCATTCTTTTATAAAAAGTTTGGTATCTTGATTTCTTATTCTTCCTGTAAGTTTCACCATTTCTGCATATTCCACAAATTTTTGTATCCATTCTTCCCTTTCTGGGACTTCTGCTTCTTACCATTTTAGGGTGAGTAACATTCTTGCTGCTGTAGTCACATACATGAATAAGTTTCTGTACAATTTAGATAGTTCTGTTCCTATAATTCCCAAAAGAAAAGCTTCTGGTTTTATTTTTTTTAACAAAGGTTATTTTAAACATCCTTTTCATTTCATTATATATAATTTCCCAGTAAGCTTTAACCTTACTACAAGACCACCACATATGATAAAAAGAACCTTTTTTCTCTTTACAAACCCAACACTTACTTGATTTAGTTTTATACATTTTTTGCGAGTTTGTTCGGGGGTTAGATGCCATCGATATATCATTTTGCATCACCTGCATTCTCACCATCAGCCAGCTCATTTCACTGACAGAGCTTCTCAAAAAGCCAAGGAGCCTCCCAGATTCCTGTGACCTGAGAGGACACTTACGAGTGATTTTGTTGTTGGTCTGCTCTATCTCACCATTCCACAAGGAAACAGTAGCCTTGACAGGAGCACCAGACACGCCTCCTGTAAAATTCCTCAGAGCATTCAGAAATCTTTCAGATTCTGTTAGCCTCTGGAGATGGCCCAACCTGGTACCCCACTAAAGCAGGGAAGGTCAGTCATAGCCAATCCAGCCCTCACCAGGTCCAGACTTCTGTGCTAATCATGTATCCCCACTGCTGAATCCTCCCCCACCCCCTCTTAAGGATGCTGAAATGCAGCTATTACAGGAAATAAAATGTACATGGGTATCTTTGCTTCTTTGAGTGATTGTAAAGCTCTCTAAAGATGACCTGTCTAATTCCTGTTACTTCCAGGTACACTGCCAGCTGAGGTTATGGATCATTTAGCTGTGGCCTTGATATATTTATTTTTATTTTAAGACTGTATATAATGACGACTCAATCTTGAGTGATTTTGCAGAAAAGTGATTTGGAAGGTTCATGAATGAATGCATTTTGTAACAAAGATATATGTGGGCAAAACAAGATTTTCCCAGATCCTGACAAAACCTGTCTACATTTGCTATATTTTGAATTCCTCCTCTAAGCAGAAGGTGGCAGCATTAATCAAGGCATCAAGGTTGTTTTCTCTTTCAGCTCCCTTACAAAGCTAAAGTTATCTGGAATCTATTGCGAATGCTTCACAATGCATTGAAGACTGCACAGGTTAAGATACACTGGACAGTCCCCCCCACCTCAACTTCTTTTGCTTTTGAACTTGTGTCAGGAATTTTTGTTCTTTGAATTGTAGCGTTGGACGGGACTAAGAATCATCTAGTTCACCCCCTGCAATGCAAGAAAATGCAGCTGTTTCATACGGGGATCAAACCTGCGACCTTGGCGTTATCAACATCATGCTCTGAGTTAGGGGTAGGCAACCTAAGGCCCGTGGGCCAGATGCTGCCCAATTGCCTTCTCAATCCGGCCCACGGGCGGTCCGGGAATCAGCGTGTTTTTACATGAGTAGAATGTGCCCTTTTATTTAAAATGCATCTCTGGGTTATTTGTGGGGCCTGCCTGATGTTTTTACATGAGTACAATGTGTGCTTTTATTTAAAATGCATCTTTGGGTTATTTGTGGGGCATAGGAATTTGTTCATTCCCCCCCTTCAAAATATAGTCCAGCCCAGCATATGGTCTGAGGGACGGTGGACCGGCCCACAGCTGAAAAAGGTTGCTATCCAGGTGACTGACACTCTAAGCATATCTATATTATTTTGATTAGGTCTAGAGTCTCCTCCAGCACCATGATGCTTTTGAATTATGGTGCTGGAGGAGACTCTTAATAATAATAATAATAATAATAATAATATTATTTATACCCCGCCCATCTGGCTGGGCTTCCCCAGCCACTCTGGGCGGCTTCCAAAAAAAATATTAAAATACTGTAATACATCAAACATTAAAAGTTTCCCTAAACAAGGCTGCCTTCAGATGTCTTCTAAAAGTCTGGTAGTTGTTGTTCTCTTTGACATCTGCTGGGAGGGCGTTCCACAGGGCGGGCGCCACTACCGAGAAGGCCCTCTGCCTGGTTCCCTGTAACTTAGCTTCTCGCAGTGAGGAAACTGCCAGAAGGCCCTCGGTGCTGGACCTCAGTGAGAGTCCCATGGACTGCAAGAAGATCAAACCTATTCATTCTTAAGGAAATCAGCCCTGAGTGCTCACTGGAAGGACAGATCCTGAAGCTGAAGCTCCAATACTTTGGCCATCTCATGAGAAGATTTGCTGGAAAAGACCCTGATGTTGGGAAAGTTGGAGGGCACAAGGAGAAGGGGACGACAGAGGATGAGATGGTTGGACAGTGTTCTCGAAGCTACCAGCATGAGTTTGACCAAACTGCGAGAGGCAGTGGAAGACAGAAGTGCCTGGCGTGCTCTGGTCCATGGGGTCACGAAGAGTAGGACACGACTAAACGACTAAACAACAACAACATAACATATCCAAAACTATGTAGATTGAGCAGATCAGTCTCTTTGTTGTTGTTATTGTTTGGCTAAAATTGATATTGGTGGGACCTATGTAACCCACGTCTTTCAAATATCAAATGACCACCAATCGGTGGGGTAAGAGGGGAATGTGCGCAGACCTACCTTTTGGAAACAGTAAATTCAGAACTTTCCCCAGCTAATTAGTTAGCTAACTTCAGATCTTCTCTGCATTAACTGTAAGCAAGAAAGACGCACCAAATAAGATCTCTAGCACATGTTTCATAATTGAAATTAAAAAAAAGCAAGATGGTCTGAAAACAGAGATTGATTAGGGTTACCCCACTCTCTGATCTTGCATAATTGTTTCTAAGATTAGCAACACAGGTGCTGGCAAGGAACTGACAAAAGTAGGGAGGAGATGATACAGAACTCCGTTAGTCTATTCTGACATTCACTGGTTTCTTTTTGTAGTTATTTTCATCCTGGTGTATTAAGCACAAATCCTTTGGATTCCTGCTCCTCAGGCCTGTCAAAATTACCTTATGTCTGTTATAGGGACTAGATTGTGTGATCCTGTTCTGTTTATCATTTTATCTCTTGTTTATGTACACATCTAGTTGGGTCATTTTGCATAAGATAGTTATTTTCATTTGGGTTTTCTTCTTGCATATATATATATATGCACCATATTGCTTTCAGTTGTTTGCTGTCATATTTTTGGGAGAGTGTGGTTGATGATGTGTGTGCTTTGCTGCTTCCCTTGTTATTCAAACTGTCCATGGATGTTCTGCATCCCCCACCAAATGCTTTCGTTATAAATTTACTTGTTCTGTAACAAAAGTAGAGGTGTTTTCTGTTCTGCTGCAAGCACTGACCATAGCAACAAGGAAGGTATAGATTAACTGCCTTGTACAGGTCTCAAGATGAATGCTATGTGAGAACAGAGCTCACATTGAGACCTACGTTATATAGGAACAGAAGTTCTGGTCCCAATTGCAAGTATCATCTACATCAGGCTTCCACAACCTCGGCCCTCCAGATGTTTTTGGCCTACAACTACCATGACCCCAAGCTAGCAGGACCAGTGGTCAGGGATGATGGGAATTGTAGTCTCAAAACATCTGGAGGGCTGAGGTTGAGGAAGCCTGATCTACATGAAAATGTTCATCTTCAGTTAACGCCATGAATAGGGGAGACTCTGATTGTATTGGGGCTTCTGCAATGGAGTCCTGTAAGTCAGAGGGTAGCAAGACAACATTCTTGGGTTGCAGCAGTATTGGCAGCTTGTAGAAGTGCAAGGATCTCACATTACCATCCTTTGTCATCATCTGACTTAGAAGAGCCCTTGCAAATACTGGAATCTGCTTCCCATCCTCCGGGTCACGGATTGTCATCATTGCAGAAGATCACAGTCATGTCCAGTTCTGGGCACCACAATTTAAGAAGGATGTTGATGATGATGATGATAATGATAATAATAATAATAATATTTATTTATATCCTGCCCTCCCCAGCCGAAGCCGGGCTCAGGGCGGCTAACAACAATAAAATAATACAACATTCTAAAATCATTTCATTATAAAATTAATTCAAATCAAATTGATGGCAACCATTGGGCTAGAGTTCTGTGAAGATTGCCAAAGGAGGGAGTCAGGCTGCGCCCTGACCAAAGGCCTGGTGGAACAGCTCTGTCTTGCAGGCCCTGCGGAAAGATGTCAAGTCCCACAGGGCCCTAGTTTCTTGTGACAGAGCGTTCCTCCAGATCGGAGCCACAGCCGAAAAAGCCCTGGCTCTAGTTGAGGCCAGCCTAACCTCTCTGTGGCCTGGGACCTTCAAGATGTTTTTGTTTGACGACCGTAAATTCCTCTGTGGAACATACCAGGAGAGGCGGTCCCATAGGTACGTAGGTACGAGACAAGTTGGAAGGTGTGCAGAGGAGGGCAACCAAGATGACCAAGGGTCTGAAAACTGAACCTTACGAGGAGAGCTTGAAGGAGCTTTGTATGTTTAGCCAGGAAAAGAGGAGACTGAGAGGAGATATGATAGCCATCTTCAAATATCTAAAAAGGGTGTCACATAGAAGAGGGAATAAGCTTGTTTTCTGCAGCTTTGGAGGGTAGGACTCGAACCAGTGGCTTCCAGTTACAAGAAAGAAGATTCCGACTAAACATCAGGAAACCTTCCTGACAGCAAGAGCTGTTCACCAGTGGAACAGACTCCTACAAAAGGCGATGAACTCTTCTTCCTTGGAGGTTTTTAAGCAGAGATTGAATGGCCATCTGTAATGGATGCTTTAGCTGAGATTCCTGCATTGCAAGGGGTTGGACTAGATGACCTGTGGGTCCCTTCCAACTCCAAGATTCTATTATTCTAATATCTGCCTACCCCAGTGCAGAAGATCACAATCTAATTTCTGCCCACCCTTGCACTAGAGTATCTAGTATATTCCAGGCACAATGGCACCAGTTGTGATCCAACCCCCTTACCAAACTTCTGCTGGAATATGCACAAAGGGATCTGTGTGGGCAGGACCAACAAGCTCCATCGATGGAAACTTTTTGCATGAGGATCAACTCCATCAGTTTCTTTTCATACATGACACTAGAAGAACACCAAAAAGAAGTACAGTTTCCTTACGCTTCCCTCTCCCATCCTCGTTGCAACATGTGAAGCTACCATACATTCCCTGTGTGCTTATGGCTCCCTGAAAAATGACGTGCAGCTTGATCCTATACAGACTAGTTGTGCTGGTTCCGTGGGTTAACCAAGAGGCGAAGTCTGAGTCCAGTCCAAGGTCGAAGGTGCAATATGGAGGCAGTCCATAGAAGCTGAAGCTGGGCGCAGGACAGGGAGTCAGGAGAGGTCAGGAACGCAGGACAGGGTTCAGGCAGGAACTGGCAACCTACAAAGTTGCTCCCGCAACCTGGGACTGGGGCTGACTGGCTTTTATCTGCCCCAAGGCATAGGGCGGCCCTGATCCTCAGGTGACTTGCCTCTCCTGGCCTGGAGGTGAGCACTCCTCCTGCGGGAACTTAGTTCCCTCTGCCTCTCTGCCCTGAGCCTCTGCAGCTCAGGAGAGGCTGGAAGGTTACCAGACCCAGAGGCAACCTCAGCTTCCTCTGACGGGGCTGAGAGTGGAGCACCTGCAGGCAATGGGTCCTCCCTCACCTCAGGAGCCAGAGCAGACTCAGCTGGAGCCTGCACCTGAGGATCCAGCACAGGTGAGGACCCTTCAGGCTCATGCCCCAGCCCCGGCTCAGCTGGTTCTGGAGGCAGGGAATCCTGTGCAGGCTGGGATTCCTCAGGTTCAGCATCCAAGTCCGAATCCCAGGCCATCACACTAGTGTTCTTCAGCTTTGTGTCCGCCAGATGTTTTTGACTACAACTCCCATCATTACTGACCATTGATTGGCTAAGCTGACTGTGCATGATGGGAGTTGTAGTCCACCAAGGTTGAAGAGCACTGCTATGGACCAGCTTTTACTGCACCGACATAAAACCTTGCCTAATCTGGCAAATCTGGCTATTTTCCCAGCCAATCAATGCCTGGGGGAAAACACTTGCCCCTCCCACTGCCGGTCTACTGCCAATCACCCCATCTTAAAACACATTTGTGTATAACATGCAGTTGGCCCATAATTGCTGGTTATCAATTTGTTTTGCATGCTTTTCAAACCATTTAATATTACACTATGTTTAATTTTCTCTGCTTGCCTACCCTATTTCCCTTCGCCTTTGCTTATAAATGTAACTCTTAATCAGCATTTTTATGGTTTATTTTTTATGGATTATTTATTTTTTGCTTTTATCGTGCAGCAGGGGAAAATCTGTTTGTTTATTTATTTGCATCTGTGGAGTGAAGCCATATGAAAAGTCGTGCTTTATTTAAGGAAATGAAATGAGAAAGAAATTATTTCTTGAAACGTAGTTTATGATTAAAGCGATATTTCATTTGTCAATGTGTGAACACTGGCATTAATGGAAGTCATAACAGCAGAGATGGCCTTCATAATTTTCAGGCATCTTCTTGCTAAATCATTATGAAACTTACATGCTGCACATTTTACAAAACGTATTGTCTGCTGATTCTAGGCCATTCTGCAGGTGGCACTGTTCCCATGGGTTTCAGAACATCAAATACTTCTGTACATTATTTGACACTGGATTTTATATATTACAGATTTTCATGGTTCCAATATTATGGGTATTTCCCTCTCTAACCTTAACCCTCCTGAATTTCTTTACATCATCAAATGTGGGACAATTTCATCAAGTCCTATAACATTGTGGTTGAAATAATAATAATAATAATAATAATAATAATAATAATAATAATAATAATAATTTGGTGCGACTTTTTTGTGCAACAGGGGAACATTATTATTATTATTAAAGATCTCTTTACTAATAACCCTTTATTTTTATGCAATAAAAAGCCAGAGAGTAATATGAAGTTCTACCAGTAAATGCATACCTTGACATTGTAATGAGCTGCGAAGGAAAGGCACATTAAGATATGATCCAATTTTCCTTAATACAATAATATAAGCACTGTAAAAACAGAGGGGCCATTATAATACTTTGCCATTAAAAGACTGAATTTTATCTATTTCAATGAGTTTAATACTTGGTTGTGGTCTATTTTTCCTTTTCTTTCTCAGCTTGTCAGCATCCTTCATATATCTTGGACACAACTTTCAGGGGTGATTTCAAATAAAACAATTATTTCAGGAATAGTTATAGAAATTATAGTGCATTTTATTTCTCCCTATTCACTTCCCGGCCATTCATCATCTGCCTCTTTTGGTGGTTCCCCAGCTGGTTCCTCTAACCATTCCTCTGCATCTTCTTCTTTGACGATCACTCATAGCCGAGTAAGATGGTCTTCCATGAACACAGTTTTAACAGTGAGTCCGTAAGTGACTGTGGAGGCCAATTCTGCATCCACATGTCCTTCCACAGTGGGCTCATAGGTTTCTGGGCAGGTGTTGTTCATGGTGAGGGTTAGCCAAGTATGCCTTTCTCTTAGCACATTTCTCCCTTGCATCCTGAGTTCGAGCATCTTCAAAGACCATGACACCTTTGGTAAAGGCTGTTCTCCAACTGGAGTGCTCGCAGGCCAGTGTTTCCCAGTTGTCAGTGTTTATACTACAGTTTTTTAGATTTGCCTTGAGAGAGTCTTTAAACCTCTTTGGTGAACCACCAGCATTATGCTTCCCCTTTTTAAGTTGGGAATAGAGTAGTTGCTTTGGAAGATGACAATCAGACATCCGCACAACATGACCAGTCCAACAAAGTTGATGTTGAAGAATGATTGCTTCCCCAGCAGGTTCCTCCCACTATTCCTCTGCGTCTAACCAACCCATGACACACACACATATCTAAACAATATCCCTATGAATGCAAAGCTCCTCTCCTTAGTGAGATGCATAGCAAAGTATATTGTTAAGAGCCAAAGGCATGCGTCATCGTGGTGAACAGCCCAGGCTCTCATAATCCTAGCTCTGAGGATTGGTGCTCTCTCCATGACCAGATTCCCTAAATACATCAGTCTAGCTTGACATCATGTCCAACTGTCATCACCTCCTCTGTCCACCCTGTCCTCTCCACATCATCACTATGTACCATCAGCTTTTCCTTTCTCTTGTGACAGATCATAATTTGGTTAATTGTACCAATTCTCTATATCCCTTACTATTACCATGCCATCCAATAATCTTGTGCAATGTGTTAATATTCACAGCTATGAAGTACTTGGGACCTGAAGAGCTGTTGGTTTTCCTCTTCTGCTTCAGAAGCCAGACTAACGTTGGCTAGTGTAGCCTTATTAGACTTTACCAACTGGTGGGGTCTGCGTTGCTCCCGCGAGGGAGGAAGGAAGGAAGTCAAATGACACCAAGGTTGATTCAGAGAAAGAGTTTATTCTGCTCTCCGGATAGCAGAAGGCACTTGCGTGATCAGTCCACAGCAAGTCTAATGAAATGAGAAAATTCATGCAGTATATATATCCTCCAGGCACCCTCTCCCCCCTTCCTCAGGAATCCAGCCACGTCAGCTTATACACACAGGTTGACATCACAGATGTTCCTGCTCCGGTACTTTTAACCATAAAAGGGTGTTCCTCTTCTTGTACTCTTGACCATATAAGGGTATTCCTGTTCCTGCACTCTTATCTTGGGGTAAGAAGGTCACAAACTCTCCTGGCACTGTTCCCGGATTAGGTCTGTGCGTCAGAGTGTGGTCAGGATGTAAGATAAGACCCAGAGGTGCCATCCCTGCTCCACTGGAACAGTCAAGGCCATACATTGCCATCATGGACTGATAAAGCAGAGCGCTTTTTTATACAGCTGGGTTCCTGTTATGCATTTGCTCAACAGCTCAAGTTAATGCATTTTAGAAATGCTCCCTTGGAGAAGGAAAAATGCGGATTTTGGGTCAGTTTCAAACTGATTGCACAGAAACCCATTCCTTCATTAGGAGTTATACACTAGTCCCTTGTTGTATTGGGTTGCCATATTTCAAAAAGGGTTGAGCTGTTTTGTTTGTTTGTTGTTGTTTTTTGCAAAAACTGTGGGGGTGGCACACAGTTTTTTAAAAGCTATTTTAAAGGAAATTTATCCCCCCAAAAAACACTTCTGATATGGCCTGCCACACACCTGGTTTCTCCCAGACATTTTTTTTAAAAAGATTTATTTATACTTTTCAAGTTTAAACCTTTCGCTAATTTCATTAATTTTACAATCATTTTGACATTTCAAAACCTATCTTCCTCCTCCCTCTTTCCGCTGTTCCTTATATTTATTTTTAATATCTTCTGCATATCCAAATTACCCTAATTTGCTCACTTACTAATCTTCTTTAAATATATACTCTTATGAAACTGCAGGTTATTACAATAACCCAGCCAATGTTTTTATCTGTTTACAATTTATCTGTGAATATTCAATAACCATTTCCATTCTTTTATAAAAAGTTTGTTATCTTGATTTCTTATTTTCCTGGTAAATTTTGCCATTTCAGCTTATTCTGTAAGTTTTTGTATCCATTCTACCTTTTCTGGGTCTTCTGCTTCTTTCCATTTTGGGGTGAGTAACATTCTTGCTGCTGTCGTCGCATACATGAATAAGTTTCTATACAGTTTCAGTAGTTCTGTCCCTATAATACCCCAAAGAAAAGCTTCTGGGTTTTTTTTTTATATACAAAGGTTATTTTAAACATCGTTTTCATTTCATTATATATCATTTCCTCATTACTACAAGCCCATCACATATGATAAAATCTTCTTTCTCTTTACATTTACATTTCCAACACTTCTTTGATTTAGATTTATACATTTTTGCCAATTTACTCAGTGTTAGATACCACTGATGTATCATTTTCCTATAATTTTCTCATAGACCATAAGATTTTAACCAATTTTTAAAAAAATTCTGCCTGGATGCTACTTTCGAAGGACAAATTCCGGATATGTCCGGGAAATTCCAGACGTACAGCATCCCTATAATGTTGTAGAACTTTTCCAGCTGAGGTTCAGCAGGGATCCTCACTATTGATTTCCAGGTATCCCTTGGAAACGTTTTTATTCTGACAGACTTAGGTAGCTGTTTACATACTCTTAATTAATCAGTCATTTTAATTTGACTGTTTTGTACTGTTTTTAAAGGTCTCCATCTTTTATTGTAACTTTTTATTTTATTTTATTAGCAAAAACATATAAAAATACGTAGTTAACAAATACATACCTTAAGATCTTGTATGAAAAGTAAAGAAAAGAAAAGAAAAACCACTTACATGTCAGCATACATAAAAAGAAAAAAAGGATAAGATAGAAATTAAGAAAACTTAACTATAACAGTATAATAACTTAAACAAACTCTATACCTATCACCTAATAGATTTTATTTAAAATTATTCTACCCTGTATTAGCTTTTCTTATATATTGTATACTGTAACCTTTGGTATCGATTGAATCTCTTTACATTTATTATTATTATTGTAGACTTCCTTCTGCCTCATTACGGTTTCAGTTCACATTAACCTACCATTTCCCCCTGTATTCAATGTTTTATCCTCATTGTTAAGTTGTGGGTGAACATATCAGACGACACAGTGATTCTTCAAACAGCTCTTGTTTATTCACAGGCCAGGACAGAACTGAACTGAAGGATTCAGTCAGCCTGCTTATATAGAGCTCCAGTACTGTGTAACTGCAACAATTTTCTAAAACTATCCAATCACTGAACGTCACTTTCGATCCCTTATTTGCATAACTACAGTATCCCCCTGCTGGCCCAGGGTGAGAACTTCGGTACATAACACTCATCTTGGTATGAGGAAGCGATATATCTCTGTTTGCGGAATTATTCAAAACACAACCAAGTTTTAATATTGGAACCAAGTAATTATCAAAACATTCCCATTCTTTTTTTACTTTGTCTGCTGATTTATTTCTTATTGATTCCGTCATTTTCGCAAGTTCCAAGTACTCACATACTTTTAACTGCCCTTCCTCTCTTGATGGAGCAAGTTCACTTTTCCAGTACTTAGCTACTAGAACTCTAGCTATAAGTTGGCGGTATAGAAATAGATTATACATCAATAAAATAAGGAGCGTGTGCTATCTGTTGTTTCCATAAAACCATGCCAATCTGCATCAACCAAATGGCACTTTGAAGATAATTTTAGGGAGGCATTTTTGGTATGGCCTACCAAATTTGCTAGCTATTTTCAGAAATGTAGTTCTAATGTCTTCCATGTTTGCCTTTGCAAGCCAGATGTGTCTCCCTCACTGCTGTATCCATCTGGGACATCAGAGCAACTAAGGCAACAAGGACAAGGGAGGCGATAATAATACCCATTGTGACATCAGAGCAGATCACAGCCATTCCCTTCCATTGCAGCCTGAGGGCTGTAAACATGATAAATATGCAGTTTGTTCATCCTTTTAAAGCCTACAGCAAATCATATGTGTTTTAAAATAAGGATTTTGTTTTTCCCTATTTGGCTGAAATTGCATCACTGTGTGAGAGCATAGATTTGGATAGAATCCACGCTAAATGAATCTCGAGCAGCACTTCAAACCACTTGTCAGGCATTTCAAGAATGTGAGGACATGCAGGGCACATGGAAATAATCACTGAAGAGTCTCTGAATGGAAATGGTAGAATATATATGCTGATTCTAGGGACCCCATTCAGATCTGAACAATCAGAAAGGCTTTGAAGAGGAGGTGGAGCAGGCAAAATGTGCCTGCAACTTTGCATGCCACAACTCCAATTCACTTGGGCTCTTTGCAAATATTCCTGTTAAGGTTCTTTTGATTTTCATGTGCTTCCAGGAGTCAGGAAGATGCAGTTTGAAAAATGTACTTTGGAGGAAGGTTCTACTACTGCTTATCATAGCTACAGTCCTTTAATTGATGTCAGTGGCATGTGAGACATACTTTCTGAATAACTGTGCATAGGATAGGACTGGGAGAATCCATCCATTTTGGTTTCTCTTGGTTTCTCATTTTGTGTGTTGAGACCCAGAAACCTCCCCCCCAAATAAATTCACACTTGACTCAAATTTTGGTTTTGGTTTTTGGCAGAATTTAGGCCACAACTTTATTGATTACAGAAAGTGACGGGTTGCATAGGCTCTGGTTCGACTAGCTCCCTGCCATGCAGGTAGTGCTGACCCAGGGTTCCAGCATAGGTCAGCCAAGGGTGAACACCTGGATAAGCGGAAAGCCGGGAACTGGCTAAATCCGCCACCCAAATGTCCCCCTGGACTCAGTCACGGCCACAATCCGCTCCCAGGGGTTGACCAAACCATTGAGTCATTGGATTCCTTTAACGGAATACCCTTCACATAGGGATGGCGAGAGCCTATCAACTGAACCAGAGTCTATCCGCAACCTTACAAGTTGTGACGATTTGCTACACGGCAGGCAAAACCCAAATGGCAACAGCCAATCAGCCAAGTGGGGGAAATTCCTGCCGTGCCCCTGTCCCAACGACAGACGACACACAACGGCATGGCAAGGTCAAGAGCAAAGCCCCAAAAGTAGGGAGAGGTGGGCGGGTGTTCCGAATGCACGCACCGAAAGAGGAAGCTCTGGGTCATGTGCATGGGCATAAATAGGTCCCTTAAACCGTTTAGACTGTGTCCCATTGGCCAGATTGCACCCAGCTTCGAGGGACCTACCAATCGAATGTTGCGGCTGACCAATGTACCCACCCACAACACAGGGTGTCGGTTGTCCAGGTCTCACCGCAGGTCTCTTTAAGGGAGGACCCGATTTTCCAATCTTAACTTGAGATCCCCACATTTCCACATCAGTTTGTGCTACTTCTTTTTAAAATGTTTGCATATTGTTTTTGAACATGTGAGTTAGGCAGGCTCAATTTCCGATGTGGACCAAATCAAATTTCTTCCCCATGCCTAACACAGAATTACAGCAAGGATGGGGAACCTGTGGCCCTCTCAATGTTGCTGAACTACAACTCAGTCATCCTGCTAGCTTGAGATGATAATGATGATGATTATTTACTTAATGAATTTATACACTGCCCTATACCCAGAGGTCTCAGGACAGTTCACAGAAAAGATCACAATAGATAAAATAAAAACAATAACAATAACTACCACTCCCCCCAAAAGAGCTACATTTTAAAAGGGGATAGGATGTTGATCAGGTCAACCAAGGTAAAAGGTAAAGGTACCCCTGCCCGTACGGGCCAGTCTTGACAGACTCTGGGGTTGTGCGCCCATCTCACTTAAGAGGCCAGGGGCCAGCGCTGTCCAGAGACACTTCCGGGTCACGTGGCCAGCGTGACATCGCTGCTCTGGCCAGAGCCAGAGCCAGAGCCAGAGCCGCACACGGAAACGCCGTTTACCTTCCCGCTGGTAAGCGGTCCCTATTTATCTACTTGCACCCGGAGGTGCTTTCGAACTGCTAGGTTGGCAGGCGCTGGGACCGAGCAGCGGGAGCGCACCCCGCCACAGGGATTCTGTTAGGGTAACCTAAAAAGGTTACAGAAAGTTATCTGTGCGAGGGGGCATTGATCCTCCAACATGAGCAGCTTAGGATGCAGCAGATCTCTGGCTTACCTGACTGATTCCTGTTTCTGTCAGGCTCAGTCGGTTTTAAGTCACCAACCCTGGCTCAGCCGAATATATGCCAGTATAACTTGCTCTTTCCAGCTCAGCCAGGTCTCAGTCGACTGAGCTGAATCTCGCTGAGCCAAGGCCAATCTAAGTCTACCAGCTCCACCTGGTACACAGTTGAGACCCTACCTGCCACAGACTGTCTCACCAGAGTGGTGCATTAGTTATAGTTATATCTCACTTGGACTACTGTAATGCACTCTACGTGGGGCTTCCTTTGAAGGTGACCCAGAAATTACAACTAATCCAGAATGTGGCATCTAGACTGGTGACTAGGTGTGGGTGCCAAGACAAGTGCTTTTTTCTGAGGGGACGCAGGGGTACGCATACCCCTAAACATTTTGTAAATCTATGTTTGGCTTCATTGAGGGGCAGTATTCAATATGAGTAGGAAAATGAGAGTACCCCTAATTTTTTTTTTAAAAAACCCATAAGCCAAGACCATATAACACTGGTCCTGAAATACCTACATTGGCTCCCGGTACATTTCCGAGCACAATTCAAAGTGTTGGTGCTGACCTTTAAAGTCCTAAACCAGGCTTCCTCAACCTCAGCCCTCTAGATGTTTTTGGCCTACAACTCCCACGATCCCTAGCTAGCAGGACCAGTGGTCAGGGATGATGGGAACTGTAGTCTCAAAACATCTGGAGGGCTGAGGTGGAGGGAGCCTGTCCTAAACAAAGGAGAGTTTCCACCCCCATCATTGTGAGAAGTGAGATTACATGGCAAACCAGGCACAGGGCCTTCTTGGTAGTGGCGCCTGCCCTGTGGAACGCCCTCCCATCAGATGTCAAGGCAATGAACAATTACCTGACTTTTAGAAGACATCTGAAGGCAGCCCTGATTAGGGAAGTTTTTAATGTTTGATGTTGTGTTTTTAATATTCTGTTGGGAGCCACCCAGAGTGGCTGGGGAAACCCAGCCAGATGGGTGGGGTATAAATAAATAAATAAATAAATAAATAAATAATCCTAAGAAGATATGTGGTGGGAACATGATAGGGAAGGGGTACCAGAGAAGCGGGATTTAGGCTTGATCCTAAGCTTATTCCGCTCAGTTACATGACCTGGCAACCTGGCATACAACGCTATTTTGATGGCTTGTTTTTCCTCTGCCAGGCTTAGACAGGGCAGCATCCCAGTTGGTGAATGGGGTTTGGATCTGGCATAAATTTACACCCGCTTAAAGTTAAAGTGTAGAGTGGAAGAGCAGTGCTCTACTGAATATTTCCTCAATCTTCCGCCTTCTTCCTCAAGTTGTCCAGCCCACATTCCCCCTACAAGCCTGGATTCCAAAATACAGGGTTAGATATAAAGGAAAATCAGTGGGAGAAGAAGGAAGCACTTCTTGCCTGTGCCATCTCTCCTGAAAACGCTTCCCTGTTTTGCATTTTGGATCCCATATGATACCTACTGCAATCCAACCCTTACTGATCTTGAGTCCTCAAAGTCACAAATCATCAGTCCTGGGTAAGTAAAACTTGGCAAAAACAGTGACTCACAAAAGACTGTTGTGAGAACAAACAAGCTAAAGTTTGTGAAAGAAGTTCTGCTCGTTAAAAAGGACTATAAAAACTTTTCATCCAATTGTGAGGCAGACTCCAATTACAGCGAAACAGGAGCTGAGAAAATATAACCAAGCCTGGATAATGTAGAGTTCTGAGCAGATGGATGAATGTGAGTCACAGCAGGGAAAAGTTGTTTGACATTTTCCAAATTTTACCGTATTTCTCAGCTACCAGAGTTTAATGTCTTAAGAAGCCAGATGAAATTAAACAGTGGACTGCCAAGTAAATTACTGTTATCAATCATGGTTTCAGATACTTGCTAGGCTAAAGGAAGAAACTGTATACCTTTTTTTTATTTCACAGAGCAGATATTAAAAATGGAAATGAAAAGTATGTTCAATGTGGTGCAAAGTACATGTGTCACCAGATAGTGTTACCACATCATTTACTGGAATTATGGCATTTGCCATAGTTACCGGTACATGCTCCAGTATTTCCTGTTCATCATACAAAAAGCCTATTTCCTGCTTTCCATTTCTTGTCAATCACTGTTCCCATCTTGCTTTTTTTTTTGGGGGGGGGAGAGAATTGGAATAGCTTACCTTTTTTTACTGCTTACTGCTTTTGAATTATGGTGCTGGAGGAGACTCTTGAGAGTCCCATGGACTGCAAGAAGATCAAACCTCTTCATTCTGAAGGAAATCAGCCCTGAGTGCTCACAGGAAGGGCAGATCCTGAAGCTGAGGCTCCAATACTTTGGCCACCTCATGAGAAGAGAAGGCTCCCTGGAAAAGACCCTGAGGTTGGGAAAGATGGAGGGCACAAGGAGAAGGGGACGACAGAGGATGAGATGGTTGGATAGTGTTCTCGAAGCTACCAGCATGAGTTTAACCAAACTGCGGGAGGCAGTGGAAGACAGGAGTGCCTGGCATGCTCTGGTCCATGAGGTCACGAAGAGTCGGACACGACTAAACGACTAAGCAACACAATAGGATTGCAATCTCCATCACCAGTGGTGACTGGAATGTATCATGAGAATTAAAAAACAAAGCAAAAAGGGATTGGGACAGAATTAGCTGCTCCAAATTCTTCCAAGATGGCTTTAACAGTTCTAGGAAACCATTTTGAAATACTGTCCTTCTTGTTTCCAGCAACCTTAGTGTTGTGTGGTTGAATTGTGCCACCTGCCATTGCCACAACCATCGTACCTTAGATTTATACCAGACTGCCCACACACCATTCGGCTTTATTAGTTTTTCTGGGATGCTTCCCTGATGTTATTACATTTTTGCCCTCTGGAGGGGCACTCCTGATCAACAAACGTGAGACAAAAAAGGAACATTTGTGGAATAATTACAGGTAGGTAGCCGTGTTGGTCTGCCGCAGTCAAAACAAAATAAAAAAAATCCTTCCAGTAGCACCTTAGAGACCAACTAAGTTTGTTATTGGTATGAGCTTTCGTGTGAATTTTTTAAATTTGTGGAATAAAATGTTAAACAATACCAGCAGGAAGTCACGAGGCATGGACTTATTGGCAATAAAGACGTATGTTCACCCTGAAAGCTTTGCAAGCTCTGACAGTATTGTGAGTAGGATCATGTACAATTGTCCCAATTCTGTCATGATCATGAATGCACAATAAAAAAGGCATCTGGATGAACCTATAATCTGAGAGTGCTGTACCTGGAATTCCTATGTGTTTTGGAAGCACTCACATCACAATATGTTTTTGGTTATGAGGCATCACCAATAAGCATAGCATCCTAATGCTAATCTGCAGGGACATTTCTATTATAGCCCAACTTTTATATAATTCTCATGCCACGGAAGACTGTCTAATACTGATTTATGTTCTGAAAGCACAGAAAAACTTGTCATCTTGCTATTATAATTATGATTGCTGTATTTGTTCCGTTTTAAACCTTCTGTCAACTTGTTTAAATTGCATATATTATAGTACCGTTTACTGGGGATACGTTCATGTGTCTTAAACTATTTTGAATAAACATTTTAAGGAAAGCAATATTCAGGAAAGCATCAAAAACAAGCCCAAAGTGCTTTCATGTAAAAGCTCATGCCTCAAACAAACCATTTCCCCCCTCTGAATGGACTTAAGAGCATTTTTATTTCATTTCTTTCTAATCTAAATATGGGGGGAATTCTGTTGTTTGGATGCATGGATCCCAGAAAAATCCTTCTTCCTTGTTGTCCCCTTTCCCAACATTTTGGATTCATTTTACTGATGCACAAATAGGTTATAGCAGAGTACTTTTTGCAGTGACGAGAGTAAATTAACTCCTTTCCCACAGCAATTATGGAGCAAATCCCATCTCTTCGGTGTCGGTTGGAAGCTGAATGAATATTTAAACAAGAAAGGTCACCTTATGTCAAAGGTCATTAACAGGGCACAGCTTAGATCTACCCTACAGCTGGATCACCCTGAGATCAGTTTCTAAACCTCTTTTCATTGGAATGTGTGTGTTCTCTTTCAGGTTTCTGCATACATTTTCTCAAAGGTCTTAAGGGAAGGTTTTTCATTTTTACAACTGTGGAATACCAGTGTGCAAATGTTACTTGTCTGAAAATGCAGAGTTAGACTAGACATCTTTGCAAGGGATATCAAATAGGCATGCACTCGACCACTCCAATAAAATGCAGGAAAGCCCTGCCGAAAGAGTGAACTGCCTGAGCTTTAATGGAAATGCTGACCTTTCACCTCTTAAATAATCTGACTCAGCAGCACAGAATGCCAAGGGAGGCAAAGTACTATTGATTGTTCTAAAAAAATACTAGCAATTTCTCATGCCTGGATCCTTGTGTAACTAAAATGGCACCATCCATACCAAAAAGAGGATCGAGGGAAACGCCAGGATTTGCAGAAGTACAATAAAACAAAAACAAAACATTTAGGGGAAGGAACATCATGTGTTTATATGTCATACCCTCCAACATTTTTCTGATGAAAATAGGAACGTCCTATTCTAATAATAATATCTTGCCCATATGATTTGGTTGCCCCAGCCACTCTGGGAGGCTTCCAATATAAAAAATAATTAAACATTTAAAAAACTTCCCTGTACAGACTACATTCAGATGTCATCTAAGGGCTGGATAGTTAGTTACCTCCTTGGCTTGGGTGGTCATATAATTTCATACTTGCAACATTTCTCCAATGAAAATAGGGACATACTAAGGTAAAGCAGGACATTCCAGGATGAAATCAGAAACCAGGACGGCTTCTGTAAATCCAGGAGTGCCCCTGGAAAATAGGGACACTTGGAGGGTCTGCTATTTGTGTGTGTATCCTTTTTCATATAAGATACTCAAGGTAGTTTGTTAGTTGAGGCTGATTATCTGGACCCATTGCAGGTCTGCTTTGGGTAGAAACTGTTCTGGTCACCCTGCTGGATGACCTATGCTGAGAGAGATCTAGGGTCGTTGCAACCTTCTTATACTTCCCTGGACCCCTTGGCAGCTTTCACTGACCATTACAGTGGTACCTCAGGTTACATACGCTTCAGGTTACAGACTCCATTAACCCAGAAATAGTGCTTCAGGTTAAGAACTTTGCTTCAGGATGAGAACAGAAATTGTGCTCCGGCGGCGCGGCAGCAGCAGGAGGCCCCATTAGCTAAAGTGGTGCTTCAGGTCAAGAACAGTTTCAGGTTAAGTACGGACCTCCGGAACAAATTAAGTACTTAACTGGAGGTACCACTGTACATTCCTGTGGATAGTCTATTAGACTGGAAAATGGAGAATGGCTGTTTTGGCAGGTCTATACCTGCTTAGAGGACAGATTCCAGATGCTATTGTTGTACTTCTGTACCTCCCAGCATTTGTGTTAGGTTGTATAACACTGGCTTCAATTTTGTCCCCCCCCCCCCATGCTCTACAAAACCTACTATGAAATCTGTGAGGGAGGCCATCTAGGGTTTTGGAGTGCAGTGCTGATGATACACAACTCTTTCTCTTTTATATCTGATTCAAGTGCTAAATTGGTGCTTAGAATCAGTAGTGGAGTGGATGAAAGGCTGTAAACTGAAGTGTATTCTTAATACTTCAGGTAGGTGGCTTGTCTTATCACTGATGTTCAGTCTATTCTGGCTGGTGTTGCAGCTCCCTAAAATGGATCAGTTTCACAGTTTCAATGTGCTTATGAAGCCAGTTATGTCATTAGAGGCCAGGTCATATTCTGTGTCTGGCGTGCGAACTGCACAGACATAGCCTGACCATGGTTATCCATCCTGCAACATGTTCTATGTGCAGCTGGTTTTGGGAAAAGCCCAGTAATTGTACCTACCATAAAACTAACCAGGTCTGGACACTGAGAACATACCTTAGATGTGTTTAAAGAGCTCCATGGGCTACTGATAGAATCATAGAATTGTAGAGCTTGAAGATACCCTGAGCGTCATTTAGTCCAACCCACTGTAATGCAGGAATCTCAACTAAACCATGTATGACAGATGTCCAACCAACCTCTGCTTGGAAACCTCCAATTAAGATGACTCCACCACCTTTCAAGGGAGTCTGTTCCACTGTTGAACAGCTCTTATTGTCAGAAAGTTCTTCCTGATGTTTAGTCGGAATCTCGTTTCATGTAACTTGAATCCATTATTTTGGGTCCTATCCTCCAGAGCAGTAAAAAACAAACTTGTTCCCTCTTCCATGTGACATCCTTTGAGATATTTGAAGATGGCTATCATATCTCCTCTCAGTCTCCTCTTTTCCAGGCTAAATATACCCAGCTCCTTCAACCTTTTCTTATAAGGCTCAGTTTCAAGACTCTTGATCATCTTGGTTGCCCTCCTCTGTACACGTTCCAGCTTGTCAACATCCTTCTTAAATTGTGGTGCCCAAATTGTGGACACAGCATTCCAGGCTAAACAGACCCAACTCCCTCAACGGTTCCTCATAAGGCTTTGTTTCCAAACCCTTAGTTTCCAGACCCTTGACCAGCTTTGTTGCCAAGAATGTAAGAACATAAGAAGTGCTCTGCTGGATCATGCCAAAAAGCCATCTAGCCAATCAGATGTCCATGGGAAGATCCCAAACAGAATAAGAGGGCTTCTTAGTTTAGGGGGGGAAAGGTTCCATAGATAAATGAATATGATAGAGCTGTAAAAGGATTATCATAATCATCATCATTCTTTGGGAGCCACCCAGAGTGGCTGGGGAAGGAAGGAAGGAATTAATTAATTAATTAATTAATTTATAATAAGGCTATCAATTCCTAGGAATCAATTACTAGTGGAGAGTGCCTTGCTTACAGGCTTGCCAGAAGCATCTTGTTGGCCAATATGAGAACAGGATGCTGGCTAGATTGGCCACTGGTCTGATTGAGCAGATCTCTTCTTATGTGCTTATAACAATAACTTCTCCTACAGTTGTTCTCCAGCAACTATCATGCTACCTCTGATCCTGGACATAGCATTTGCTATTATAAGCAGCAGAAGTTGATAGATGGATGAATATGTCTTAACTGCTTGGAGAAGTCATCAAAGCCATCACCACCTTTTGTGGTAGAGAATTTCATAGTTTGACTATGTTCCATGTGAAAAAGTTTTTCCTCCATCCACTTGCTAATTGACCCCCTGAAGAACCCTAAAAGATTAGTTGGTGAAGCCACCTGATTTGCAGAATACATTCTAAATGGACGTCCATTACTGTGGGTTTGAAAAAACACCCAAGCATTCTGTAGAGATTTGAACCTGTTTCGCTCAAACGAATGTCTTGTACCTGGGCCAAGGGGCCACTTAGGATTAAGTGTGTTTAGAATTGGGTCCTTTGGGGTCAAGTTACCTGAAGGAGGACAGGCTACTTCAACAGCAACTTCCCTGAGCACTGACATTATCTCTGGAGCATCTTCTCTGAGTGGTCCTGTCATCTAAATTGAGGCCAGTGGCAACCAAGGAAAGGGCCTTCTCTGTTGTGGTACCCCATATATTGTCCTCTCTCTTCAGTGTGGGTTATCTGTTAGCTTAATGCAGGGGTCAGCAAAGTTTTTCAGCAGGGGGCTGGCCCACTGTCCCTCAGACCATGTGGTCGACCGGACTATATTTTGAAGGGGGAAAAAAGAATGAATTCCTATGCCCCACAAACAACCCAGAGAAGCATTTTAAATAAAAGCACACATTCTACTCATGTAAAAACACCAGGCAGGCCCCACAAAGAACCCAGAGATGCATTTTAAATGAAAGGACACATTCTACTCATGTAAAAACACGCGGGCTGGATTTAGAAGGCGATTGGGTCTTAGTTTGCCTACCCATGGTTTAATGTTTTTACAGCTCCAAGCAAAGAAATTTCCTCGGTTTTTTGCCACTTGATGATTTTCAAACATTTCATCTTCTTCCTGCTGCTTTTTCTTGGCTGTTTTTCTGTTATTTGATTCCATTGTTAACATCATGCTGCTTATTCTTTAATCAGCCTTAGTAATTCATATGCTGAATGACAGACTAGAAATCTGATTTCTTTCCCCCCTCCAAAAAGAAAAACAACAACTGTTAAATTAATTAAATAAGTAACCTGTGGGCTCCTAAGTATTAGAAAGCAGTTTTCTGTCATTTAATCTTCAGAAGACTCCTTTAATATATCTGCATATACAGGCAGGAGATGTGAAATTCTAAGTACAAAACCTAAAAATATATAAAAGAAATGCAAAGGCATACTTTTCAACTCCATTGGTTCCTAACCTTTCATGAACACTTAATTCCTCACACAGAAAGGAATAGTCACGCTGTAGAATCCTGTGGACCATGAAGGGTAATTGGATAACATCTTTTGAAAGATTTACAAGCTTGCCAAGGATTTCACCAGCTTTAGAACTGACTGATTCAGTATGAAAAGATCTGAACAACCTGACCTATAAGTTTAAAGAGAGACCTTTTTTCTTTTCTTTTTTGAGAAAGTCTAATTTAGAGCTTGGAATAACAATGCCTGGTGGTGGGGAAACACATGGAAAACAAGGATAAATCTGACAATGTAGCATTGCATTAAAAGCATGGAATCCCCTATCCCTCTTCGTACAAACCTCTCTTCTTATTTGGCTATCACTCGTAGCCGAGTAAAATTGTCTTCCATGAATATGGTCTTAACAGTGTGTCCATAAGTGACCAGAGCCTGGATAGCTCAGTTGGTTAGACCATGGTGCTGATAACACCAAGGTTGCAGGTTCGATCCCTGTATGGACCAGCTGCATATTCCTGCATTGCAGGGGGCTGGACTAGATGATCCTCAGGGTCCCTTCCAACTCTACAGTTCTATGACTGTGGAGGCCAATTCTGGATCCACACATACTTCCACTGTGGGAACATAGGTGTCAGAGCTGCCTCTAGGTCCCAGCTCACAGAGGACCAACGCCAGACTGTCGTTATGTACAAAAGTCTTTATTGAGGTTTAGTTTCCATTTCAAAGCCGGAGCGCGCAGCTCTACGTCTTAAAGCCTAGACCGGCGAAGTCCCGTCTGAGTCTCCGCCCCTTCCACACCAGTTTAAGACTCTCGCCTTGCTCCACCTCTTCCTAAGTTCCTTTCTCCTCTGGGCCCTCCTGCCCGCTGGGGTTTCATCCTTTCTGGACTCTTCTGACGCTGACCCCCCTGATTCTTCCCCCTCCTTCCGGCGGGCTTTAGGACCTGGTTCCCTATCCGGGCTACCTGCTGTGCCGCTCACCTGTACATTTGAACTTGGCGCGCGTGCCCAGCCGGCAACCTTCCTCTTGACCGTTCCCTCGCTCTCCGATGGAGGCGTGGCCAACCCTGACTCATCTTCTCTCTCTGGTGGTGAATACGTTGGCCCTGATATCTGGGACTCCTCCCCCCCACTGCGCTCTGGTGGGGAAGCTGGTCCTGATTTCCAACTGCTGCTCTGGGAGTCCCCGCTGGCCCCTTGCTTCTGGGGTGTCCCCCTTGGGTCCCCCCTTGCCCTGGCCATAGGCGCCCCCTTCTGTGAATCTTCCGATTCGCTGGAGAGGCTCATGGAATCTCTCGGGCTGCTGTCATCTTCTCCTACGCTGCCCTCGGATTGCTCCCCCTCGCTCTCCATCTCCTCCCCTCCCTGCGCTCCCGCTGAGTCCCTGACAATAGGTTTCTGGGTGGGAATTGATCATGGTGAAGATTTGCCAAATGTGCCTTCCTCTTAGCTCATTTCTCCCCTCCATCCCAAATTCGTGCTTTTTCAAAGTCGATGACACCTTTGGTAGAGGCGATTCTCCAATTGGAGCACTCACAGGCCAGTGATTCCCAGTTGTTGGTGTTTGTGCTACATTTTTAAAGATTTGCCTTGAGAGCATCTTTAAACCTCTTTTGTTATCCACTGGCAATATGCTTACTATTCTTAAGTTGGGAATAGAGTGCAGTGGTACCTCGGGTTAAGAACTTAATCCGTTCTGGAGGTCCATTCTTAACCTGAAAGTGTTCTTAACCTGAAGCACCACTTTAGATAATGGGGCCTCCCACTGCTGCCGTGCCGCCGGAGCACAATTTCTGTTCTCATCCTGAAGGAAAGTTCTTAACCCGAGGTACTATTTCTGGGTTAGCAGAGTCTGTAACCTGAAGCATCTGTAACCTGAAGCGTATGTAACCCGAGGTACCACAGTAGTTGCTTTGGAAGACGATAATCAGGCATCTGAACAACATGACCAGTCCAACAAAGTGGATGTTGAAGAATCATTGCTTTGACACTGGTGATCTTTGCTTCTTCCAGGAGACTGACAATTGTTTTCCTGTCCCAAGTGATATGTAATTTTTTTTGAAGACACTGTTGATGTAATCTTTCGAGGATTTATACACAAATGTTGGCCAGATACTCTTAGAACACTTTTCAGTTTTTGCAATCAGTAATAGAGCTGCCATATTTCCACATGAGAGATACATGATGCTGCAGAAGTGATTCTCTAGGCTAGGTGCAACATTGGTTTGACTAGCACATGGAAGCATTTTGAGCATCAGGTGGAGCATGGAGATTCAATCTGGACATCTAGGCTGTTGTTCCTTCTGGTCTGGAACAGGCTGTTGCTGATTTTAATGTGCTGTTATGTTGCTGCTTTATTGTTATGGTATATTACTGGATTCAGTAGTTAGATATGCTAAATATTGACATGCTATAGAAAAGTTTTTTATTTATCAGCTGAAATGTATTTTTTTGCAACAATTCTTCATTCTTTTCATTTATAAATTAAGAAAACACACACACACATATCCTTTATTGTTCTAAAGAAACACCCAAGGCTGCTCATTCTGTAAGATAAAGTCAAATGTTAATAAGCATTTACACTAATTTAAAAGAGAGGTGCAGTGGCGTAGCGTGGGGGGTGCAGGGGGGGCCGGCCACACCGGGCGCAACATCGGGGGGGGGCACTAGCCGCCTCCGGAGTCACCGAAGAGCCTCGGGCGCAGGCTGTAGCAGAGCCCCATGTCTCGCGGAACTGACGAGCTGTGCGTGCGTCCAGGCTGAAGGCGTCCGGCAGGCAGCGGCTCTCAGCGCTTGCCGCGGTCCCCGCGCGTCAGAGCCGCGGAGGGTGCGCCAGGCAGCCCCTCTTCACAGCCCCGCCGCCACCGCTGCTGATGCAGCGGCTGGGCCATGTTGCATTTTCCTCGCCTCTCTGCCCTCCTCCTCCGGGCAAGCGGCGTCGTTTGGGCGGCAGCGCCAGCGGCAACTCGCCTCAGATCACCTGACACGGACCTGCTGCCGTCGCCGTGGCTACCTTACCGTAAATACCCCAGCCCAGGCAGCAGCAAGAAGAAGCTGGCAGCGGCGGCAGGTTAGGGGTTAGGGGCGCAAATTACTTGCCTTGCCCCGGGTTAGGGGGTGCAAATTACTTGCCTTGCCCCGGGTGCTGGCAACCCACGCTACGCCGCTGGAGAGGTGGCTTTTGTTTGTGAAAATGGTAAAAAGGAGCTTAAAATGGTAAAATGGTAAAAACATCCAGCCTTTTTTGCTTTAGAGGTTTGTTAGTTAGTTTGCATTAGGAAGGGCTGGAGAAAAGGAGCAGAAAATAGATAACAGAGGCTGTGGGGCCCTTCACATGCATACAGTTGGAGGTGGGATTTTCTCCAAAAGAAGGGGCAGAAGGTGTCAGATGAGGATTCAGCTAAGCAGAAAGTGTGGAGTAGGGCAGCAGGGCTACCCACCCAAAGGGATATGGGTGGCCCTGAACTCAAACAGGTACCTTTTTTTGCTTTAGTTTTGATGCTGAGCTGAAATGTAATTGAATTACACTAGTGTGTGTGTAACATTCTTCCAGCTTGGAAAGGATGCGGGTGGCCCTGTGGTCTAAACCACTGAGCCTCTTGGGCTTGCCGATCAGAAGGTCAGTGGTTCGAATCCCCGTGACGGGGTGAGCTCCCATCACTCGGTTCCAGTTTCTGCCAACCTAACAGTTCAAAAGCACGCCAGTGCAAGTAGATAAATAGGTGGGAAGGTAAATGGCATTTCCATGTGCTGCTTTGGTTTCGGTGTTCCGTTGCACCAGAAGCAGCTTAGTCATGCTGGCCACATGACCCAGAAAAACTGTCTGCGGACAAACGCCGGCTCCCTCGGCCTGTAAAGCGAGATGAGGGCCACAAACCCAGAGTCGTCTGTGACTGGACTTAACTGTCAGAGGTCCTTGAACTTTACCTTTTTAACATTCTTCCATTTCTTACATATCCTACATATGTGTTCAGACCATATTCTGGGACCTCACAGAAAAAGATATAGAATTATTTGTTCTATTGGTGTTAATGTCAACCATTTGTACTAGCTAGCTGCTGTTTCCCTTTTCTCAGCTTCTTTAGGCTTATTTTTCAGAAGAAAACACAGGAAGTAGGAAATGGGGTCTCTTAGGCATTGGCGGGGTGCGCTCCCGCTGCTCGGTCCCAGTGCCTGCCAACCTAGCAGTTCGAAAGCACCTCCGGGTGCAAGTAGATAAATAGGGACCGCTTACCAGCGGGAAGGTAAATGGCGTTTCCGTGTGCGGCTCTGGCTCTGGCCAGAGCAGCGATGTCACGCTGGCCACGTGACCCGGAAGTGTCTCCGGACAGCGCTGGCCCCTGGCCTCTTAAGTGAGATGGGCGCACAACCCCAGAGTCTGTCAAGACTGGCCCGTACGGGCAGGGGTACCTTTACCTTTACCTTTTTTAGGCATTGAATGGGGATGCTGCTGCTGCTGATGTCCTTCTTTGCCCTATTCCTCCCCAGCCACCCGCTCTTTCCTGATGTGGGCAAAGTTAGAGCCCTGCCAACTGGGCCAGGAGGAAGGGAATGGAAGAGGTGATTCGTATTGGCCGTGCCAGCATGAGAAGTAAACAAAGTAGTCTCAGTTGCCTGTCACTGCAACACAAGTAGAGAAATACAATCCATTACTGCTTTGTTCACCTTCAGACAGCAAGCAAAAGATTCAGTGTTCTCACACTCACAAAATCTGTGCCCATGAAAAATCTAGCATGCCTAGCTTCTCCCCAAGTGCTGGTTTTGAATGAATACACACATGCACTTAGGAAGGAGCATGCAATCATTCAGTCCCTAGCAAATTAAAGCAGTGCTATACAGCAATATGGAGTCATAGAATCAAATTATAGAGTTGGAAGGGCCAACTCCCTACAATACAATAAGTCCAGCCCCCTGCAATGCAAAAAATATTCAGCTGTCCTATACGGGGATTGAACCTGCAACCTTGTCATTATCAGCAACACACTCTAATCAGCTGAGCTATACAATATGGGGCTGCTGGTCATACATTTTGCATCTCAGATATCAAAATGTGTAGGAATGTTCAGGGATGCAGGAGAGGATATATTGTCTGATTATATCCTTTCCAACTTGTGTTAACAAGTTCTACAACTTAGCAGAGTAACACCCCCCCTTTTTAAATTTGCACAGCAGATGCATTTACTGAGGCTAACTAAAGCCTCTAAAATAAGTTACCTGGTAATTTCCCATTTATAGGTAAAGGTAAAGGTACCCCTGCCCGTACGGGCCAGTCTTGACAGACTCTGGGGTTGTGCGCCCATCTCACTTAAGAGGCCAGGGGCCAGCGCTGTCCGGAGACACTTCTGGGTCATGTGGCCAGCGTGACATCGCTGCTCTGGCGAGCCAGAGCCGCACACGGAAACGCCGTTTACCTTCCCGCTGGTAAGCGGTCCCTATTTATCTACTTGCCCCCGGAGGTGCTTTCGAACTGCTAGGTTGGCAGGCGCTGGGACCGAGCAGCGGGAGCGCACCCCGCCACAGGGATTCGAACCGCCGACCTTTCGATCGGCAAGCCCTAGGCGCTGAGGCTTTAACCCACAGCGCCACCTGCGTCCCTAATTTCCCCTTTAGTCCCTCATAAAAGAAATAGACACAACACAGTCTTCTATAAAAGTATAAAAAGAGTTTGCTCACTCATTCTGTTCACAGATGGATCCCAGAAGGCAGACTTAAGTTACAAAAGTAATATACCTGGAATCTATCCCATAAAGAGATAGTCCCTTTGTCCTCTCTTGTCTGGAAGTCAAGAGAACATCTTAGGCTAATGTAGTCAGAGAGAGAGAGAGATGACAGCCAGTCCTATGCTTCTGTTACCTGCACAGGTGAGGCTACGCCCACCTCTGGTCACTGTTGGAAAAATGCCCCCAGGGAAAGGTGCCAAGCTTCCCAAGACTCCGGTGGCTGGAAGTCAGTCCAGAGAGACCAGTAATAAGTGACCTCTCCCTTCTGAGAGGAGCACACTCACTTTCTCCTGGCATCTCATCACAGAAGAAGGAGACAGTCCGTAGTCTATCCAGCTACTTTATTAAGACTGTACAATCATGTCTGCTCTCCCTGAGCAGCAGAACAGAAGAGTCTCCGACCCGACTTAGCTTCAACACAGAAGCGAAAGAAAAAGCACTCAGTAGCTCCACCCGGTTACACTGACAACTGGCTGAGACTTCCTGTCTCACGCTCAGGGACATCACATGATGTCAACAATGTCGCTGCTTCTCGCAGCTGGTGGGAACTGAAATCCCAACAGTCACATGTAGAGGAAGTCTGTCCCAGCCTAAGAGGAAACAGGAAGTTCCGACTGGCTGGTCCAGGCACCCCCTTTTTATGTCCACTCTAGGGATGTTTTACTTGACTGCTCTGTGTTTCACATCCAACAAAATGACTCATAAGTAATTCCTAAAATAGGAAGAGCATCTTTCCCAGGCATCCCAAAATCATGTTGAGCCTACAGGAAAGGAGAGATGCACCTTCAGATTTGCTGCATCTGGGAAAGTTGCCAAGTCGGCATCAGATACAGAAGGAGATTGATACAGTGAGTGTCAACCTTCTGCAAACATAGGAAACATTGTCTTTTTAGAGGTCTCCAATGCAAAGGCAACGTAAAACAAAAAGTACAGGTAATGTACTGTGTAATCGTAACAACATTTAATATACTCTGTTTCATTACTGTGTTTCCTTTGGGCTACGTTGATAAAAGTGAGGGGGAGAGAAGGGATTGCCAGAGCTAAACCTTGACAGCAGCGCCTATGATCCTGCAAGGCAACTGGGATCCTGAAAGCAAGCAGTGTTTATCGGTTGCTAAAACTACAGAATGAGCAACAGTATGCTCAAAGAACGTCGTGTGTGCACCTAAGCTGTTCTACTCATGGCCATTCTAATAGTAGCCACTAAGGAGTGTTTAAGTGAGCAAAAGTGTGGCGCGCAGCTTGCTTTTCAGGCTGAGGGGGCTGGCGTTTGTCCACAAACAGTTTTTACAAGTCATGTGGGCAGCATGATTAAACCGCTTCTGGCACAACAGAACACTGTGATGGAAGCCAGAGCGCACAGAAACACCATTTACCTTCCCACCACAGTGGTACCCATTTTTCTACTCACGCTGGAATGCTTTTGAACTGCTACATTGGCAGGAGCTGGGACAGAGCAAGGGGAGCTCACCCTGTCACGGGGATTCAAACCGGGGACCTTATGATCAGCACGCTCAAGAGGCTGGTGGTTTGCCTTTTTTCAACTTAACCTACACACACACACACACACACACACACACACACACACATTCAATTTTTCAGTGGGCACCACAAGTCTGTATATCCATGAATTCAGGCTCTGATTCAGAGTATTACCCATGAATGAGTTGTGTAGATGAGCTATTTCAACAGAGGTTTACACTTAAGCAGGCAAATCACATATGGAAAATACTATATTGGCAATGATTCTCAGACACTGTCTGACTAAAGCATGGCCAACATTTGATTGCAGCTTCTACATTGTGGAATTGCAGTTATATACAAAGCCTGTGAATAACCATTTCCATAAAACCAAGACTTCTCCAAAGATTGTGTTTCTGATGAGTTTTTGTTTGTTTGTTTGTTTTTACAATGCATCATTTTATCTACCTTTAGGGAGTCTTTAATCTAAATGCAGTTTTGGCAGTAATAGGCAAGGCAAGAGTTATTGTCACACTAAATCCAAGCGATTGTGTTCTCTAATTTCTGTTGCATGTAGGCACGTTTTCATCATATTTAAAGGGATGCACCATTATGACTCTGTGTGACGTTATGTGAAGCAAATGATTGGGGTTCTGTCTTTTATTGCTGAAAGAAAGATAGCTTATGCAAATCAAAGTAATATGTAAACAAGGGCAATGAGCAATATTCTAGAGCTGCAGGTTGCATATTGCTTGATAAAATGATGCAAATATCACTGTAAAGTGGCCAGACTTTAACACACACAAATTCTTGACAATTAGGCTTGCTAAGCTTTTCTGTCAACTTTTGTTGGTTTGAAGAGATAAATGGAAGTCTATTTTGTTAAAGTCTAGATCAGGAGTCTCCAACATGGTGCCCTCTAGGTGATGTTGGATTGCAACCCTCATTTCCCCTGGCCATTAGTCATGCTGGCTGGGACTGATGGTTGTTGGGAGTCCAAGATTACATGGGGCTACCTTTGAAGGTGATCAGAAAACTAGAATTAATCCAGAATGCGGCAACTAGACTGGTGACTGAGAGTGGCCGCCGAAACCATATAACACCGGTCCTGAAATACCTACATTGGCTCCCAGTACATTTCCAAGCACAATTCAAAGTGTTGGTGCTGACCTTTAAAGCCCTAAATGGCTTTGGCCAAGTGTACCTGAAGGAGCGTCTCCATCCCCATCATTCAGCCTGGGAACTGAGGTCCAGCTCCGAGGGCCTTCTGGTGGTTCCCTCCCTGCGAGATGTGAGGTTACAAGGAACCAGGCAGAGGGCCTTTTCAGTAGTGGCGCCTGCCCTGTGGAACACCCTCCCATCAGATGTCAAGGAGATAAACAACTACCTGACTTTTAGAAGACATCTGGAGGCAGCCCTGCTTAGGGAAGTTTTTAACGTTTGATGATTTACCGTGTTTTTGATATTCTGGGAGCTGCCCAGAGTGGCTAGGGAAACCCAGCCGGATGGGCAGGGTATATATATATATATAAATATTATTATTATTATTATTATTATTATTATTATTATTATTATTTACAGAAGGATGTGCAAATATCTCCCAAGGTGACAAATTATTTCAAATGCTATGCAGGGAGTCCTCAAGGGTTAGAGAGGATTCAAGTCTGCATGGAGGAAAGAGAAAAGGAGGAGGAGCCAAGCACTGAAATGAACTCAAAGCCAGGAGCTGACAAGTCTTCTCCTTTTGGGCAGATACAACTTGAAAGGTGCTGCGCTTTGTGCTGTCGACTGCTGGTGGCACTGTTGCATCTGATAAAGTGTGAGGAAAGCTTAAATGAAATGAAAAATCTAAAAAGAGACTGGACTTTAAATAAATCATTGTGATGAGTCAGGCCACTTGTCTTTGGAAAGAAGAGCAAGAAGGAACCAAACTCATTCTCTCTGCTGGTGGAGTGAAATTTTACAGCAGCTTTGGGGATTGAACCCCACTCTCCACACTTTCTTTGTAAAGGCTTCGGTCTGCGACCAGAAGAAGCAAGCTATGAAAGACACAAGTAGTATCTTGATCACTCCAAGGGATGAAATTGTGCCACTTGGTACCCCACACAACACAGCAAAGCTGATATAGTATATTACAGGAGTTGGAAGCTATGGTCCACAGTAAATGTAAAAAGGACCCCTGGATGGTTAAGCCCAGTCAAAGGCGACTATGGGGTTGTGGCACTCATCTCTCTTTTAGGCCGAGGGAGCCGGCATTTGTCCACAGACAGCTTTCCGGGTCATGTGGCCAGCATGACTAAATCGCTTCTGGTGCAATGAAACACTGTGACGGAACCCAGCGTGCACGGAAATGCCGTTTACCTTCCCGCCACAGCGGTACCTATTTATCTACTTGCACTGGTGTGCTTTCGAACTGCTAGGTTGGCAGGAGCTGGGACAGAGCAATGGGAGCTCATCCCGTTATCAGGGGTGCCCAAACTTTTTTTCAAAGAGGGCCAGATTTGATGAAGTGAATGTGCATGTGGGCCGACAGAAGTTGTTGAACTTTTTTTTAGGATTTAACCCCAAAGTTGTTGAGCTTTTTAATGTTTGAAGTTGCTGAGGATTTTACCCCAGGACATATCCTCCTGGCCTTCGGTTTGGACTCAATTTGACCCTTATATTCCCCCCCCCCTTATGGTTTTGATCCATGGGCTACTTTTAAAATGAGGCTGCATATTAAACTGTATTTTAAATTGTCCCCCTATTATGTTTTTATTGTAATTTTACTAGTGTTAGCTGCCCTGAGCCCGGCTTTGGCCGGGGAGGGCGGGGTATAAATAAAATGTATTATTATTATTATTATTATTATTATTATTATTATTATTATACTGCCACGGGGGCCAGATTAAATTGACCGGTGGGCCGGAATAGGCCCCTGAAACAGACTTTGGACATGCCTGCGTTACGTGGATTCGAACCGCCAACCTTCCGATCAGCAAGCCCAAGAAGCTCAGTGGTTCAGACCACAGCACCACCCACTCCCCTTGTGGTCCACAGTACTGGTCACAGACTGCGATTAGGCAGCAGGTAGCATCAGTTTTAACTGTGGTAGTCTGAGAAAATTGACCCTGCGGTTCAAGCTATAGATGCTTCTTTACAAATGGTGAGAGATGCACTCAGCAGAAGGGAAGTTCTGGATGAAGGCAAAGCAACACCTGAGCCAAGGCTTAAACAATTCCAGGGCATCCTCTGAAGGGTCACAAAGACTATCCTGAGAGGGGCAGTGGTCCATCAGGTAGCGTTGCCACAGCATTTCCAAGAGGAGGCTTTTCAACAAGCTCATGGATGGCATAAAAAACAAAAGAGAAAATCTGAAGAGGGACTGAACTTCAAATAAGCTGCTGAGATGAGTTGGACTTCTTGTCTCTGCAAAGAAGAGTAAGATGGAGCCCAAATCCACTCTTTCTGCTTAGAAGAGAATTGGAGTGGGCTCTGAAGGAACACACACCATTGTAATTTATGGATACGCTCAGAAGATACAAAAGGAAAGAGCTAGTTATGTGTTAGCAATTCTTACCTGATTTCTTCCTTTGCTTGTTTGTGGATTAGGACGTTCTGCTATGTCTGCTGCATAGGCATGCAATTATTCTGCTGTTTGCAGTAACAGTTATTACGATGAATGCAGCCACAAAAATGCTATGTACACACTCTTAGAGCAGGTGTACCAGGTAAGAACAGCAGGATTAATTAAATACCGTCACCTGTGCTAAGCAAGCACCTCTTTCATTTCTCTATTTCTCTTTAAGAAAAACACACACAGCCCCACATTGTATGTGCGGTTGCTAGCAGAGCTGCCCAGAGCAGAATGTTAGACAGAGGAGCTGCTCAGCTCCGATAGAAGAGATGGGAGATAGTTTTATAAATCACCTCCACACAGTCTGCATTTTGCAGGAGAGATTCAGTTGCCTACCGGAAATTTAGTCTGCACAATTGTAGACCTCTATGCTCTGTTGCAACAAGTCTCTTTAAAACACACACACACACATACCAGTTTTTGCGCTTTGAAAAATGACAGTGGAATGCACACTAAAAAGTGTGGTGTAAATGGGGTAAAAAGGTAAAGGTAAATGACCCCAGATGGTTAAGTCCAGTCAAAGGCGACTATGGGGTGCGGCACTCATCTCAATTCAGGCCAAGGGAGCCGGCGTTTATCCACAGACTGCTTTCCAGGTCATGTGGGCAGCATGACTAAACCACTTCTGGCACAACGGAACACCAGAGTGCACGGAAATGCTGTTTACATTCCCACCACAGAGGTACCTATTTATCTACTTGCACTGGCATGCTTTCAAACTGCTAGGTTGGCAGGAGCTGGGACAGAGCAACCGGAGCTCACCCTGTTGTGCGGATTGGAACTGAAGAACTTCCGATCAGCAAGCCCAAATTAGCAAGAAGATGTATAACCACCACGACTAGACCTAATGGTCAGGAGTCCCTTTACCTTTAAGAGAAATTTAATGATGATTGTAGGTGAAGTTTCGATTGTAGAAAGAAAATGCAATTGCTCTCAGCTTAAAGCTTCTGTAGAATGCTGTTTCTATGGATTTCTAGATTCAAGTAAGTATTTACTTTCTTGTATATTTTTGAAGCATGGTATTCATTGTGGACTTTTACACTAAAAAAGAAAGAGAAAACACCAAACAAGACTTTTAAATAAATGTTTTCGGCTGTTTTGCTTAGTTTTGCCACTGCTGTTATTGTTGATCCTCTCTGATTTGTCTCAGTTCAGTGCACAAAGTTCTGAGAATAAGCCTGTTTTAGAATTGTGCTTTTCAAGCAGAAATACTGAGTTTGTTAATGCCTGAATTTTTCAGTTAAACAATTCCTGACCTGAGCTTAGATGCTATTCACAAAGACTTGTGTGTGTGCATGCATCCATACATCTAATTTCTATAGAAAAACACAAATATGATTTTTGGAACCCATACAACTGTGAAAAGGATCCCTTGGTGAAAAATTGGTAGATCAGGCTTTTCAAACAAAAGCATTATATCCATTACAAGCGTATAAAAACACATATGTAACATCTAAAAGAACCCATGTCACAAAATTGTCATTTTCTGTGAAAGCCAAGTAAACCAACATACAACAACAACAACAACAACAACAACAACAACAACAACAACATAATTTATTTATTTATACCCCACCCATCTGGCTGGGTTTCCCAGCCACTCTGGGCGGCTTCCAACAAAATATTAAAATACAATAGTCTGTTAAACATTAAAAACTTCCCTAAACAGGGCTGCCTTCAGATGTCTTCTAAAAGTCTGGTAGTTGTTTTTCTCTTTGATATCTGGTGTGAGGGTGTTCTACAGGGCGGGTGCCACTACCAAGAAGGCCCTCTGCCTGGTTCCCTGTAACTTGGCTTCTTGCGGTGAGGGAACCGCCAGAAGGCCCTCAGTGCTGGACCTCAGTGTCTGGGCAGAATGATGGGGGTGGAGACACTCCTTCAGGCATACTGGGCCAATGCCATTTAGGGCTTTACAGGTCAGCACCAACACTTTGAATTGTGCTCAGAAACATACTGGGAGCCAATGTAGATCTTTCAAGACTGGTGTTATGTGGTCTCGGCGGCTGCTCCCAGTCACCAGTCTAGCTATCGCATTCTGGATTAGTTGTAGTTTCCAGGTCACCTTCAAAGGTAAACCCACATAGAGTGCATTGCAGTAGTCCAACTGAGAGATAACTAGAGCATGCACCACTCTGGCGAGACATTTAGCTTTAGGTGCAAGATTTCTTTGATTACATGAGGCTAGCAATTATGACCAGTGAAAAATACAGGAACTCACAAATGAAACATGTCAGTGAGAGCTGGGTCACACATCTTCTGGGGATAGCAATGCCCCCAAATGTACTGTTCTTGCTTGTCCTTTTATGGATAGTATCAAATCAGAACAAGTTACTTACTTGGGTTGGCATTGGTGGCCACTGGGGTGAGATACCTGGTGCCCATCAGATTTTTCTGGACAGCAACTTCCATCATCCTTGGCCATTGGCCATGCTAGCTGGGGCTGATGGGAAATGTATTATAATGACAACAACAAAACAACAACAACAACAACAACAACAACAACAACAACAACAACAACAATTTACATGGGGCTGGTTGCCCCAGCCACTCTGGATGGCTTCCAACAAATTAAAACACAGTAAGACATCAAACATCAAAAACTTCCCTAAGCAGGGCTGCCTTCAGAGGTTTTCTAAGAGTCAGATAGTTTAATTGACATCTGATGGAAGTGTGTTCTGCAGGGCGGGTGCCACTACCAAGAAGGGCCTTTGGCTGGTTCCTTGTAACCTCACCTCTCACAGTGAGGGAACCACCAAGAGGCCCTTGGAGCTGGACCTCAGTGTCTGGGCTGAATGATGTTAGTGGAGACGCTCCTACAGTTATGTAGGGCCAAAGGTGTTTAGGGCTTTAAAGGTCAGCACCAACACTTTGAACTGTGCATGGAAACATACTGGAGGCCAATGTAGATCCTTGAGGAGCAATGTTATATGGTCTTGGCGGCCACTCCCAGTCACCAGTCTGGCACCTGCATTCTGGATTAGTTGCAGTTTCTGAGTCAGCTTCAAAGGTAGCTCCACATAGAGAGCATTGCAGTAGTCCAAGGAGGAGATAACCAGGGCATGTACCAATCTTGCTAGACAGGACGCAAGACCGATGTCTCAGATGGAGCTGGTAGACAGCTGCCCTATCTAACAACATCTTGAGGGCTATGTTTCCTCTATCTGTAGTGTATAATCAGGGATGCACTTGGAATCAGGGACTGAACCTGCTGTCTGTCCCTGTTGATTTCAGCCACAGTGCATCCAGTCTGTTCCTATGCATTTAGTACTGCCCTTCTTCTGTGTAAGGTAAAGGTAAAGGACCCCTGGACGGTTAAGTCCAGTCAAAGGGGACTATGTGGTTGCAGCACTCATTTCGCTTTCAAGCTGAGAGAGCCAGCATTTGTACCCAGCTTTCTAGGTCATGTGGCCAGCATGACTAAACCACTTCTGGCACAACAGAGCAACGTGACGGAAACCAGAGCACATGGAAATGCCATTTACCTTCCCACTGCAGCAGTACCTATTTATCTATTTGCACTGGCGTGCTTTCGAACTGCTAGGTTGGCAGGAGCAGGGACTGAGCAACGGCAGCTCACCCCGATATATGGATGATTCTTATCTTAAGAATGATAAGAATCTCTCTCACACACTGTTTATATAGAAGTGGTTGAATCGCTTGGCACTGATTCATCCAGGAGTCCTTTCCCCAGAATTCATTAAAAGGGAAAAAAAGAACATAACACAGAGTTTATGCCTCAATGTGAGGAAGCCATATCAATAATCCATGTTATGTCAATAAAACAGGACACCGTGTTATGACCTTGGATGCTGTTGCTTTGGCTGGGATTCTGAGGGCGCACATTTGTGAGCGAGCGGACTTGAATTCCAAAACACAACATGAATAATTTGTGTGTGGAATAGTATAGAGGCTGTTGGGTTCCCCCTCCTTCAGCTATTCTTTGTAGACGATTGAAGGACAGCAACAGTTGAGGTCTTTTCCGCTCTTATTCATGCTGGCATGTGGCTCAGAGATTCCTTTGTTGTCAACCAGGTCTTGACCCTTAGAGACCCTTTGAGGACAGAGTATTCTAACCTCTGGAAAGAAGAGCTGCTTTTAAATTTATTTATTTTAAAAGCACCCTTATTCCAATCTCAGTGCAGAGAGTGAAGTCCAAACGTTACCTCAAGATTTTGTTGTTGTTGTTTAGTCGTTTAGTCGTGTCCGATTCTTCGTTACCCCATGGACCAGAGAACGCCAGGCACTCCTGTCCTCCACTGCCCCCCGCAGCTTGGTCAGATACCTCAAGATACAGGCACTCAAATAATCTATGAAAGGTTACACCTTCAGAGGTGGAGATTTTCCTCCAGGGAAGTTGTTTCACTTCTGATATTTTTCTGCCATGGGTACTGCCTCGAGGAGGTCGCAGACATATAATCCAGGAACTCAAAAACTGGGCATTTAAAAGAAAATTCTGTGAAAAGGGGGGAGGGGAGCAAAAGGTGAGATTAAAAGCATTGCAGCAACATCTCATTTATCTAAAACCACAGTCCCATTTATTCAAGGGACCAGAAAGAATGTTGAAAACAGCAACATTTGGAGAGTAAGATAAACTTGCTCCTTTTCTATGCTTGCCATTGTAGTCTGTGAGCCTGATGGAGTGGCCTCTGTCTTTTTAATTGAGGTGTGCTGCTTTGGAGGACAACCACTGTCAAAAAAGTGGGGTAGAAATATAGTAAGGGGATACTGAATAAATACATAGTGGCGCTGTCAGGTGTTCAGGAGCAGAAGCACAGGGAAGAGGGGAGATGGAGAGCGAAGGGGAAGAATCTGAGGGCAGCGTAGGAGAAGAGGACAGTGGCCCGAGAGATTCCATGAGCCTCTCCAGCGAATCGGAAGATTCACAGAAGAGGGCGCCGGTGGCCAGGGCAAGGGGGGTCCCAAGGGGGACACCCCAGAAGCAAGGGGCCAGCGGGGACTCCCAGAGCAGCAGTTGGAAATCAGGACCAGCTTCCCCACCAGAGCATAGTGGGGGGGAAGAGTCACAGGTATCGGGAGTAGCGTCTCCCCCAGCAGGGAGAGGAGAGGAGTCAGGGCTGACCACGCCTCCATCGGAGAGTCAGACAACATAGGGGAGGTCAGATCCGGCCAGTATCCCGGAAGAGGGAAGCAGTGACAGAAGTAGTGTAACAGTCAGGAGGAAGGTCACTGGGTTGGCGCGAGAGGCAAGTTCAAATGTACAGGAGCGTGGGACAGCAGAGAATGAGGATTGGGAACCGGGTCCTAAAGCCCGCCGGAGGCAGGGGGAGGAGCTAAGCGACTCAGCGTCTGAGGAGTCCAGAAAGGGGAATGCCCCAGCGGGCAGGAGGACCCAGAGGAGAAGAGAGCAGCGGAAAAGGTGGAGCAGGGCTAGGATCTTAAACTGGTGTCAGAGGGGAGGAGATTCAGACGGGACTTCGCCGATCTAGGGTTTAAGATGTAGGGCTGAGCGCTGCGGCTTTGGAATGGAAATTGAACTTCAATAAAGACTTTTGTACATTACGACAGCCTAGCGTTGGTCCTCTGTGAGCTGGGACCTAGAGGCAGCTCTGACAGGCGCTTATTATTATTTATTTCTTAATGGCCTTTCCTATACGTGCCTCAAGGTGAGGTCCACGGTATAATGAAAAACCGCTTCAAAAAAGTTAAGAACAGCACAGGAAATAACAACAAATGAACTGAAAACGATAAATGGAGACATCCTTGGCAGAGATCTGCTCACCCAAGTGGGAAAGCTTGTCAGAACAAAAGTGTCTTCAACTGTTTCTGGAAACTGCATATAGTTGGCAACTGTCAAAGCCTGACAGGAATGGTGTTCCACAGAGGGCCAGTGCTATCATTAGGCCAGAGGGGCTCAGTACTGACCTTTGAGGGACACAGTTTTATACAGAATAGTTTTTGTTACATGTGATAATATTCTACTTTTATATTTTGAAGCATTTGACCATTTTTGAAGTAACTCATACATTAGAATTGTTTTTAATGTATATATGAAATAGACCATAGAGTTGACTGGATGTTATGTTACACCTACAAACACACACACAGAGAGAGAGTAAAAATGCAGTTAATTTTAAATATTACAATCACATCTTAATCCATCAATGGTTGATATATTCAACCTCAAAAGGTGTGGGGGGGGGGGGACTGTGTGTGGATTTGCTGTAGCTGTTCAGCAAAGAACCCTACAAGAAACAGGTTCAAAAGACTGGAAGAAAACTGGAATGATTCTATCTTCACATGAAAGAAATACTGACCATTTAGAAAACTTTCAGACCTGGAGAGAACTTGAATTGTGAAAAACAATTAGTGATATTAACCAGAAGAAAATGAGGGAAGAGGAACAATATTGGTGCCAAATCTTGGACCGCTGGATTTCTTTTGTCAGAGCTCTATGCAGCATTAGTTAAATAAAGTTATCACTTTAGAAGAACTGCTGTTAGTTGTTGATAAATCTATCAGATCATTAATCCCATAATCACATTAATGTGGAAAGAGATTATTTTCTATGCACTTTGCATGTACTACAGGTCTGCTAATTACCACATAGCTTCCCTTTCCCAGTGTCTTTTATGGGCCATCAGCAACATATTTTAGAGAATGCAAACAGAGTTTCTTTGTAAACATAGAAATCAATGCAAAGGAACAGCTGTGATTTCCCTCTGTCAACTCCTATAGCTACAGCAATCATGACTTTAACAGCTGAACACCTGTCTCTTATTATATTTGATAGAAAATTACTAATTCTATTTCCTTCCCAATGCCTTTGCCGAGTTTCAGCAATGTTTTATTTCTCTCATGCACACATATGCATGGTCCATTAGCACAATCCTTTTATTTAATCTTGAGCACTCTAAAAATGTTTCACAACTAATTGTGTAGAGACTGAATGTTTTTCCCAGATATAGCTTAATGAAAGCGTTTGCTCTTACTGATCCGTGAGAAAATTAATGGGGTCCATTTTGATTTATTGGAATCTGCTCTGGCAATGTTACTCAAGCAGCATTAAGCACCAGGAAAAATGTATGTTCCCAATCTATTGTCCCAGCACAGAAAGTCACATAAAAGAAAAAGAAAATAGGCTTTTAGCTGCCTAAGAATGAGGACAACAGAAATCAAAGGAAGACATTTGATAGGTGCAGCCCATGGAGGCTGGCTTATCTGGGCTAATGGAGCACTGCCCCAGCAACCTCTGCCTGCTGTCAACTGGCTGACACCTGCCAGTGTTTTTACTTACTCCCAGTCCAGAGAAGAAGAGGAGGAGGAGGAGGAGTTTGGACTTGATATCCCACCTTTAACTCCCCTTAAAGAGTCTCAAAGTGGCTAACAATCTCCTTTTCCCTTCCTCCCCCACAACAAACTCTCTGTGAGGTGAGTGAGGCTGAGAGACTTCAGAGAAGTGTGACTAGCCCAAGGTCACCCAGCAGCTGCATGTTGAGGACTGGGGAGCGATCCCAGTTCATCAGATTATGAGTCCACCGCTCTTAACCACTACACCACACTGGCAATGCCCCTTAGCTTCCTCCTCTTTAGTGTCAGTGTTGCCCCTTACGGAACTCAGAAGGGTAAAAAGGTAAAGGACCTCTGGATGGTAAAGTCCAGTCAAAGGTGACTATGGGGTTGCAGCATTCATCTCACTTTCAGACTGAGGGAGCCGGCATTTGTCCACAGACAGCTTTCTGGGTCATGTGGCCAGCAGGACTAAACCACTTCTGGTGCAACAGGACGCCATGACGGAAACCAGAGCACATGGAAACGCCGTTTACCTTCCCACTGCAGCAGTACCTATTTATCTACTTGCAGTGGCGTGCTTTCGAACTGCGAGGTTGGCAGGAGGTGGGACAGAGCAACGGGAGCTCACCCCGTCACGGAGATTCGATCCGCCGACCTTCTGATTGGCAAGGCCAAAAGGCTCTGTGGTTTAGACCACAGCGCCTCCCTTCTCAGAAGGGAGGATAGGACAAACTTAGAATTCATCAGTTCTTCCTGTCATTGTCTCTGTCTCCCCATACTTTTCTGTCTCCATGTTTCACCCTACCAGATCCAATGGTTATCAGCCACTACTGGGTGCAGCTTGGCATTCAGGTGCAAGAAAAGCTACAGGTACTGAAATTCCTTCTTTTGCTAGCATTCATTTGTCTCAAGAGACAGCCTCCGGGGGTGAAGTCAAACAGCTGGAGAATCACAGCGCCTGCTGTGGCTGCAGAAACTGGTAACTCATAGCTGCTGCCTCCCACATTGTTTTTGCTGTGTTAGAAGCACAAAAGTAACCTTTCTGGGACGCAAGTCTGGGCAGTGTATGTGGAGGTTCCTGGACTGCCAAGAGAACAAGATACCCTTCTTGGCCTTGTTGATGTGGTCCAAAGGAAAGCAGAGAAATACATTGGGCACCAGCTTGGCTGCAGGAGTTGCTGGAAGGAGGCATGCATGACACCATCCAAACTCCTTAGCATTTTCTTCTCTCGAAGATATCCTGCAAGGCAGCAGAGGTTTAGAATCAGAGTTTTCCTTCTCCTATCTTCTCTGTTTGAGAAGTCCCATCTTCCCCTTACTTCCCTCTAGAGTATGTGCAGAAACCGCCTTCTTGACCATTTGACCCACTACTGGTCTTGCCCGCTCGGTCTGTTAGAGCCTGTCTTTGCATGCAGAGGAAATCCTTAACTCACCCATCAGCTACTCTCACCTGGTTTAGTCGGCCAGTCGAAGCCATCTTGGGGTGTGGCTGCTGTCACATGCTGATAGCTTCTCGGAGCCACAGGTGAGAGCTGAGTGCAGAGTGGGGACCAAAAGTAGACAAACTACCCCAGAATGAGAACAATGTGCTCCCCACCAGAGGTACCACCCCTCCCCTAATGCCTGATGTGACTCATGTACCATTAACAGTTGTGTAGTTCCTTCTACAAAACTATTAAAAGTACATGAGCCACATCCCCATTTGCACCTCTTTGCCCTAGTGAGAGCTCTATCATAATAGGGACCCATGGAAGAAATGATTCCAAACCAAGCTTATTATGTCCATGCCACCAGTGAAACAGAACTAACACTGTCTTGATCTCAGGTGCGATTGGCACCTGCCCTACAGGGCAAGATAATCTGGATCAGGTGGAATACTAAGGCTGCAACACGGCATTTCATTCTAGAATCAATGGAGGCTGCTTGTATTTTCCATGTAGTCTACACACAATCTAGATCCTCTTTTTTTGTTCTCCTTGAGAAACTTGTTTCATTTCAATAATAATAATAATAATAATAATAATAATAATAATAATAAAATTATTTATACCCCGCTCTCCCCAACCAAGACTGGGCTCAGGGAGGCTAACAACCAATAATAAAAACAAGTAGATTAAAATACAATTTAAAAAACAAGATTAAAATACAACATTAAAACATTAAGATGCAGCCTCTTCACAGGAGGAGAAAGGAAAAAGAAAGGGGGGAGGGAATCAGAAAGAAAGAGGGGGAGGCAGAACAACTCTGTCTTACAGGCCCTGCAGAAAGAAATCAGATCCCGCAGGGCCCTGGTCTCATGAGACAGAGCATTCCACCAGGCAGGAGCCAGTGTTGAAAAGGCCCTGGCTCTGGTTGAGGCTAATCTAACTTCCTTAGGGCCCAGGACCTCTAGGGTGTTGCTATTTATGGACCTTAAGGTCCTCTGTGGGGCACACCAGGAGAAAAGAAAGCTCATTACAGACTGAGTCTTCCTTACTCCACTATGTGTTCATTTGAAAACTGATGTTGATGGTCCTAGCACTGCATGTGTGTGCATCTGCACTTGTCCAATAATGTTATGGGTGGGCATGACCAATATCACAATCCCCACTTCCTTCTTCATTCACTGGGGCATGTACAGGGAGGAAAAGACATAGGTAACCTAATCAAGGGGAGGCGTTTTCAGACAAATATAAAGTAACCAATCCCACCTGTATGGGTGGCAGGACCAAGAATAAATCTAGATTGACTGTTGAGGATGAGCATGAATGATTCTGGATTGAGAAAAACTACATTTTTATGCTCCAAATGGGTTAGTGTATACACAGCCTAAGAGATGGACCCTTGCAGATTCTGAAATTTATTGACTTTTCACATTCCACTGTTGGTTACTTGACAACAGAGCTTTACTAGTCAGACCAGAACGACACTGGAGGTCTTTTGGCGACCTATGATCCATTCGCAGAGAAGCAAAAGGCGCCAGAGCTCACGAAGCTGCCCACAAGCAGTTGTACATGAATTGAAGAGCCAGCTAATTTGCTCTCCTCCTAGGCTGTCTCCCACTTCCTTAAGCTATAAGCCGAGTGAAATATGCTGGGTGTAATAGAAGATGCCACACACCTTCTCTCTCTCTCTCACACACACACACACACACACACACACAATTTCCTGTTATAGCTGATTGTTTCATTAATGTAATTAACTTCACATCTATCATTTTGTTAGCCTAGAAAAATTTGGTCCTTGCAGCCAATTGCTTTCTTTCCTTCTCTGATTAGACTATAAAGAACAACATGGTACAGAGGATAAAATAAATGCAAATTGTTGTCAAGACACTTATTGATGTTCTATTTTCCCCTGACTTCCAATTTCACTTATGTTGTGTTCCCTTTTTGCTACTGGCAGCATGTTCCCTTGGTTTGCTACTTTGTCTTCATTATTGCAAGCTTTCTGTTCACTTACAAACTTTATTAGTCAAGCTAATAACCATGAATTGTAGTTCATTAATTGAAACTTCAGTCTCAGTGGTTTTAATAAGAAGGTTTGCATGCACTCCTTTAATCATCTTTGGAAGTGGCTAATTCGAAACCAAAGGTGTATTGGTTCCTCTTTTGCTACTCCTTTCTCTGTAAGATATTAATGACAGTTTCATTAAATAACCAGGAAATTTCTGTAGGCTTAATGGAGTTAAGGCTGAGTTTACATCACAGCCAACAGCAGATAGTGCAAACGCTTAATGCCAAATAGCATTATAATAGGAGAGTCTGTGCAAAAGTTGCCTTACAGTGTTCTTGTCTTTTCTCATCCTCTCTGGACTCATTTTTGATCGTCCTACTAATGATAGCAGCAGCTGTCTTCATGCCACTTACGGTGGAAGAGTCTTCTTAAACCAGTCTGACTCTTTTTGACTTCTGCAGATGAGAACTTTGATTGTGTAAACGAAATCTGAACTTAATATAATTTCAGCACGTATATTATGTAGCTAGAAAAGGCCACAACAAAAGGCTGTTTTAGGGTGGGTGCCATGCTGCAGGGCAAGGGCATAGCGTGGGGAGGGCTGTGGGGGCTGTGGCCCTGGGCACAGGTTTTTGAAAGGGCATGAGGGGGTGCAACCAGGCACCCCCACAACTGGCACCTTCACATGCCAAGCTGCACCCGGGCTGAGTCTTCAGGGCTAGAACAGTGGTGGCAAATCCTTCCCCTCATGGCTGTCAAAGGGATGCCCAGTATAGCTGAAGAAGCATCTCCACCCCCATCATTCAGCCTGGAAACTGAGGTCCTCTTCTGAGGGCCTTCTGGTGGTTCCCTCACTGTGAGATGTGAAGCTACAGGGAACCAGGCAGAGGGCCTTCTTGGTAGTGGCACCTGCCCTGTAGAACACCCTCCCATCAGATGTGAAACAGATAAATAACTATTTGACTTTTAGAAGACATCTGAAATCAGTCCTGTTTAGGAACGTGTTTAATCGTTGATGTTTTATTATGTTTTCAGTATTTTGTTGGGAGCCAACCAGAGTAGCTGGGGCAACCCAGTCGGGTGGGTTACATATAAATAATAAAAAATCATTGTCATTGTTATCATGATATTTTTGGCACCTGATTGGAACTGTACAAGCAAGCCATGAAGTATGGGTGGTAGGATGTTTTTGGTATTGGTGGTACAGGCCTGTCCTCTGGATAGCTAGGGAGTATGTGAATGAAAAAAAGCTTGAATGAGGAATGTTTATAGCTTACAAGTTCTTAAATGTTTTACTATACCAGCCCTAAAGCCCTGCTCACACTGTTTGTACAGACATGAGAAAAGACGACACTTTTTGGAAGCAACATATGATATGGATAAACCAATTCTGCTTCCATTCATTAAGGGAGGACTTTGTTGGCAGGAACACTGCTAAATGAATACTCCTAAATACCAAATAGGACACGGGTGGCGCTGTGGTCTAAACCACAGAGCCTAGGGCTTGCCAATTGGAAGGTCGGCAGTTCGAAGCCAGTGTGGTGTAGTGGTTAAGAGCAGTGGACTCGTAATTTGGGTGACCTCGTAAGCTGCTGGGTGACCTTGGGCCAGTCACACTTCTTTGAAGTCTCTCAGCCCCACTCACCCCACAGAGTGTTTGTTGTGGGGGAGGAAGGGAAAGGAGAATGTTAGCCGCTTTGAGACTCCTTAAAGGGAGTGAAAGGCGGGATATCAAATCCAAACTCCTCTTCTTCTTCTTCTTTGAATCCCCATGACAGGGTGAGCTCCCGTTGCTCGGTCCCTGCTCCTGCCCACCTAGCAGTTCAAAAGCATGTCAAGTGCAAATAGATAAATAGGTACTGCTCCGGCGGGAAGGTAAACGGTGTTTCCGTGCACTGCTCTAGTTCACCAGAAGCGGCTTAGTCATGCTGGCCACATGACCCAGAAGCTGTCTGCGGACAAACGCTGGCTCCCTTGGCCTATTGAGCAAGATGAGTGCTGCAACCCCAGAGTTGTCCGCGACTGGACCTAATGGTCAGGGGTACTTTTACCTTTAAATACCAAATAAATGGTCCTAATAAAATAAATAAAAACATAAAATGAATATAACATATGATAATTTCACACAAAACAAGCAGTGCACATACAGGCTAACCAGGCAAAGCTTAGGTGAAAATTAAACAAGTGTTTATAGCATGGAACACAATCACTGTTGTATCCTGTCTTTGCAGTGAAAGAGTGTTTCAAATAGCATGAAACAAAATTAAAAAAAAATCCTTCCAGTAGCACCTTAGAGACGTGTGCATGCACATGAAAGCTCATATCAATAACAAACTTAGTTGGTCTCGTGCTACTGGAAGGAATTTTTTTATTTTGTTTTGACTACAGCAGTCCAACATGGCTACCTACCTGTAACTCAAATAGCATGGGAATAGTATTTGTATTTAGTGCAACTATGTATTATTAAAGGAAAAGAAAGACACACTATTGCCAAGGAAAAAGTCACTAAATTTCTCTCCAGCCCCCTAAGAAATACATTTAAATAAGTTTTGAGAAACTACCATACTTCACAACTTTTCCTCTGAAGTCAGCCCCCGGGCATACTGCTAATTTTGTGTCTCAAAATAATGTCTGACAAAGTATTGGTTCTATTAAAGGCAACGTATGAAATTGCAACCATTGCCAGTTTGAATTATTCTTTAGAGACTCTGTAAAACGGGTGTATGCTTAGAAGAGAACTATGGAGTAAGTCCCAAGAAAGGCAATTCAGAGAATTGAAAGCACTTGTGTAAGATGGAGAGTTAAAGTTATTAAGATAAAGACATAGTTAGGATACACTGGAGAGTTCCAGTCTGTAGAAATGAACTGAAGTGACAGCTGAATTTTGAAACACAAAGAAAGTTTACACTTTGGATCAAGTGCGTATGTTACAGACTTTTGGGACGAGTAAAGCAGACTGACAGAGTCTCTCAACAAATTATGAAGAAGCTGTTGATCTCTCTCCGTTCGACTAGCTATCAACAGCTCCCCAGTCCCTATTTGATGAATCCTTATTACCCAGATCTACTTCGTGCACCTTCTTGAGGGAATGCAAATTTTTATTAAGAGCAAGACAGTGTGACAAAAGACAAAAGTAATAAGCGCAGGAGTGCGATTTCTGCTCTGAAGGGGTGAAATGTCAATTCTTCTGCTGCTCATGCAGGTTCTAATGAATTGATTTAGTGCCAGATATTCTCTTCCAAACCTGTCACAATCTATTTTTGAAGAAATGTGGCTTATTAGTTGTTCAAGAGCTTCGTGACATGATTGATATCCAAGTGTAATCACGGTGTAACTCACTTCGGACTCTGATTTGTTTATGCATTCAAGGATTAAATTTGATAGGGGCTTTGCTCTCAGCGTAAACTGGCTGCCCATGCAGTATTCTTACATCAGTTCTCTAGAAGATTGCCAACTAGGCTGGATCTAGACATGTCAAAGAAGCTTTTCCGTTTAAAGCATTGTAAATTTAAACCTTGCCAACAAAGGTCCGTATAGTAAAAACTATGGTTTTCCCAGTAGTGATGTATGGAATTGAGAGCTGGACCATAAAGAAGGCTGATCGCCGAAGAATTGATGCTTTTGAATTATGGTGCTGGAGGAGACTCTTGAGAATCCCATGGATTGCAAGAAGATCAAACGTATCCATTCTGAAGGAAATCAGCCCTGAGTGCTCACTGGAAGGACAGATCATGAAGCTGAGGCTCCAATACTTTGGCCACCTCATGAGAAGAGAAGACTCCCTGGAAAAGGCCCTGATGTTGGGAAAGATGGAGGGCACAAGGAGAAGGGGACGACAGAGGATGAGATGGTATCTGGAATGGAGCGTAACTGAAATTTATAAGACTTTGGAATGCTGAAACAAAGGAAAGCATCAAACCGTTAATTCTAGCATGTGGGAGGCCACTTAAATTGTATAATCTGGCATCTCAATGATTGGTAATATTAATTGTATATTAATATTGTATATTAATTGTATTATAATTTGGCATTGCTATAATGAGGCTGTTATTGGACTGGATTGTTGTAACTGAAAACTAGTAAAAATAATTATCAAAAAATAAAAATAATAAATGAATCGCTTTTTCTTTTCCAGTCTAGCTGAGTCCCTAGTTTCTGCAAGATGCTTCAGTAGGTCAATGACACACAGAGCCATCCCGTGACACATGTAGACCTGCACCTTTCTTAAGATCCCCAGGGAAAGTTCTTGTGTCTGTATTAATTTTAGTTGAGACCAGCTGTATGGAATGGTCTGGCAGAGCCTTCTGGGTGGTGGCACCACAGTTTTGGAAGTCCCTTCCCCCTGTGACACCTATTCTTTTAAGGTTGAGATGCCTGTTCATTATTCACCCAGAAGCCGGTGTCTGTGTTGACTGAGTGTGACATACCTGCATTTTTAGTAACTGCATTGTGAACGTGAATTGCATTGTGAATGTGAAACTGTGCTTAACTGCTCCACAATGAAGGGCGGCAAAGAAAAGTTATAAATAAATAACCACTCACTTTCATAGTGCAATTTCTGTGTTATCTTGTTAACTTGAATGCTTCTATTCATGGGTAGGCAAACTAAGGCCCGGGGGCAGGATCCGGGCCAATCGCCTTCTAAATCTGGCTTGCGGATGGTCTGGGAATCAGCATGTTTTTACATGAGTGGAATGTATCCTTTTATTTAAAATGCATCTCTGGGTTATTTGTGGGGCCTGCCTGGTGTTTTTACATGAGTAGAATGTGTGCTTTTATTTAAAATGCATCTCTGAGTTATTTGTGGGGCATAGGAATTCATTCATTCCCCCCACAATATAGTCCAGCCCCCCACAAGTTCTGAGGGACAGTGAACCTGCCCCCTGCTGAAAAAGTTTGCTGACCCCTGTATCTATCTCATGCCTTCAAGTCTTCTCTCTAGGTGAGGCCAAATCAATTATGACTAAAATAAAAAGCAAGCTCTCCAGCATAGTTCCTAAAGAGAGTGCTGCACTGATTCATTAGTTATTAATTATTAATCTGCACTTTGTCCATGGAGTTTTCTTGGCAGGGATACTGGAGTGACTTGCCGGTTCCTGCTCCAGGTGGATCACATTTGGTCAAAACTCTCCACTATGACCTGTCCATCTTGGGTGGCCCTGCACGGCATAGCTCATAGCTTCTCTGAGTTCTTCAAGCCCCTTTGCCACGGCAAGGCAGTGATCCATGAAGGGGGTCCATCACCTCCTGGCAAATAGAAGGGGAAGAAATGGAGGCAGTGAGAGGTTTTACTTTCTTGGGCTCCATGATCACTGCAGATGGCGACAGCAGTCATGAAATTAAAAGACGCCTGCTCCTTGGGAGAAAGGCGGTGGCAAACGTAGACAGCATCTTAAAAAGCAGAGACATCACCTTGCCAACAAAGGTCCGTATAGTTAAAGCCATGGTTTTCCCAGTAGTGATGTATGGAAGTGAGAGCTGGACCATAAAGAAGGCTGATCGCCAAAGAATTGATGCTTTTGAATTATGGTGCTGGAGGAGACTCTTGAGAGTCCCATGGACTGCAATAATAATAATAATAATAATAATTTATTATTTATATCCCGCCCATCTGGCTGGGCCTTCCCAGCCACTCTGGGCGGCTTCCATAAAAACCAAAAATACAGTAAAATCACACGTTAAAAACTTCCCTGAACAGGGCTGCCTTAAAATGTCTTCTGAATGTCAGGTAGTTGTTTATCGCTTTGACATCTGCTGGAAGGGCGTTCCACAGGGTGGGCGCCACTACCGAGAAGGCCCTCTGCCTGGTTCCCTGTAGCTTTGCTTCTCGCAATGAGGGAACCGCCAGAAGGCCCTCGGCGCTGGACCTCAGCGTCCGGGCAGAATGATGGGGGTGGAGACGCTCCTTCAGGTATACTGGACCGAGGCCGTTTAGGGCTTTAAAGGTCAGCACCAACACTTTGAATTGTGCTCGGAAACATACTGGAAGCCAATGTAGGTCTTTCAAGACCGGTGTTATATGGTCTCGGCGGCCGCTCCCAGTCACCAGTCTAGCTGCCACATTCTGGATTAGTTGTAGTTTCCGAGTCACCTTCAAAGGTAGCCCCACGTAGAGTGCATTGCAGTAGTCCAAGCGGGAGATAACCAGAGCATGCACCACTCTGGCGAGACAGTCCGCAGGCAGATAGGGTCTCAGCCTACGTACCAGATGGAGCTGGTAAACAGCTGCCCTGGACACAGATTTGACCTGTGCCTCCATGGACAGCTATGAGTCCAAAATGACTCCCAGGCTGCGCACCTGGTCCTTCAGGGGCACAGTTACCCCATTCAGGACCAGGGAATCCTCCACACCTGCCCGCCTCCTGTCCCCCAGAAACAGTACTTCTGTCTTGTCAGGATTCAACCTCAATCTGTTAGCCGCCATCCATCCTCCAACCGCCTCCAGACACTCACACAGGACCTTCACTGCCCTCACTGGTTCTGATTTAAAAGAGAGGTAGAGCTGGGTATCATCTGCATACTGATGAACACCCAGCCCAAACCTCCTGATGATCTCTCCCAGCGGCTGCATGTAGATGTTGAAAAGCATGGGGGAGAGGACAGAACCCTGAGGCACCCCACAAATGAGAGCCCAGGGGTCTGAACACTCATCCCCCACCACCACTTTCTGAACACGGCCCAGGAGAAAGGAGCTGAACCACTGTAGGACAGTGCCCCCAGCTCCCAGCCCCTCAAGACGGTCCAGAAGGATGTTATGGTCGATGGTATCAAACGCCGCTGAGAGATCCAGCAGAACTAGGAAACAGCTCTCACCTTTGTCCCTAGCCCGCCGGAGATCATCAACCAGTGCGACCAAGGCAGTTTCAGTCCCATGATGAGGCCTGAATCCCGACTGGAAGGGATCCAAATGGTCCGCTTCTTCCAGGCATCTGCAAGAAGATCAAACATATCCATTCTGAAGGAAATCAGCCCTGAGTGCTCACTGGAAGGACAGATCGTGAAGCTGAGGCTCCAATACGTTGGCCACCTCATGAGAAGAGGGACGACACAAGGAGAAGGGGACGACAGAGGACGAGATGGTTGGACAGTGTTCTCAAAGCTACAAACATGAGCCTGACCAAACTGCGGGAGGCAGTGGAAGACAGAAGTGCCTGGCGTGCTCTGGTCACGAAGAGTCGGACACGACTAAATGACTAAACAACAACAACAACAATCTGCACTTTTAATTTTGTCGTCATGCTTACTTATATTTACAACATTGTCTGGTGATGCCTCTTTTGTAACTTCACTAAACAGCCCCCCTACAACAGCTCAACAAACACAACAGTTTTATTAACCTTCCAGAAAACTTTCTTTCTTGGTCATGGTCTTTGTCGAGTGAAAATCTGATTCTGGGCAAAAAAGGAAAAAAAGGTGCTTTCCCTTATACATCCAATCTCCTTACGCCTCTGGGCATAATTTCTTTTCTTGACTATTAGAAAATGGACTCTTGGTAAATCAAGAAAAATTCATTTCCCAGCATGGGGAGGATATGGATTAAGGCACAACGTACTTAAATACTGAAAGAAAAATGTGGGGGAAACATGTCAATGGCTGTGTACAGCATTCTAGAGACTTGGGGAGAGTGTTGTACATTTACCCTTCCTTGCATCTTGCAAACATTCTTTTTTTATTCATAATTTTTGTGTCTATCCCCCCCCCCCAAGCCCCTGTTTTACAATAATATTGTTTGGTCTCTCCTTTCTTATCCACCATCTCCAGGACTCAGATCTCTTAACCTCTGTGGAAATTTTAGTTGACATTTAATCCATTAAGTCAGGCATAACCAGTGAAGGGAAAACAATGTTGGGGATCAGTTGAGCTGAGCGACAGTCCCTCACCGCTCAACCCAGCAGCTCCCCAAGGTTTGCCGGCTCTGGTCCCATTTCAGGGATTGGACGAAGTCGTGGCAAGCCCCAGGATTCCTTTAATGGAATTCTCTTCCACACCACCATTGGAGGGGCCAGCACAGTCTATCCTGACCCCTCCACCACCAGTTTTTATAACCAATGCCTAACCGCAACCTTGCAAGTTGTGACGAATTGCTAAGTAGTAGGCAAAAACTAAATGGCACCAGCCAATCAGCCAAATGGATAAAATTCCTACTAGGCCCCTGCCCCAACGGCAGACGACCCCATGACAGGCATAGCAAGGTCAACCGGATCACAGGGCGGGCGGACGGGCGGGCGGGCAATCCGAAGCACTCTGCAAAAGAGAAAGCAAAAGCAGAGTGCCCCCCAATATTTAAAGCCTTCGGTCCCACCCACCCAATTTGCTACATGCAATTTGCCCCAGCACCCGGTCAGCCAATCATTGCTCCAGGCAATAACCATTAACCTGCCTGGTAACAGAGGGTTGGCCTGGCAGACTCCCCCCCCCCCGCAACACGTGCTCTCATTTTAGGAAGAACACGTTTTCCTGAGCCACTGAGATCTACTTCTGATTAAAGCATTCACACAATTGGCAGGAGTGTCTGTCTTTTTTTAGTTCCTTCTCATTTTTTTGGTTGTATTTCTCCCAGTAACCAGCTGGGAGCATACTGTAGGTAGTTGCCAAGCAGACAGTACCTAACTCATGGAAGCTTTTTATCAGATTGGCAGAACATCAAGAAGCATAGACGAAGTTGTGCTAAGGTTCTGTGTCCCAAATACATAAAATGAATGCTTTTTGAAGTGGGGAAATGGCCTCAGGTCTCTCTCTGCCTGGAGGTATCACTTGGTGGTGAGGAAGGCACAGATGGGAATCAAAGGCAGGACTATAAATGCCTGATTTGAACCTCTCTTAAACTTTATTTTCTACAGCTCCCTCCCCAATTTAACAGTTCGTCATTTCTAATTCATTCTCCTAAACCTAATAATATCTCTTTTAGCATACGATATATTGCTATGAAAATGCCGTTCATTTATCTGCCCAAGAGCATGCATATATATAAAGGTAGAAATTTAGGGGCTCTTAGAGGGGGGAAATGTAATCCAATTTTTCCAAAGGCAAACACTCTTCAATATTTCATGATGAGGCTTCACACCAATACTCCACTTATACATGAAGAAAGACTGCCATAACGTGAACAGTAGAAATTCTTCACATCCCAACATCCCACTTTCCTTCTTTCTTTTCTTTTAATGACAATGGATCTAATGTGTTATTATATCGCCCCATTTTTATTCATTTAATTTTATATATTGATATACCACTTAAAACTGAAACAGACTCTAAGCAGCTTACAGAAATAACAAATGCTATATAACAGACAGTGAAACTGTAAAAGCCACAATGCAAAACTGTGATACAGTGGTACCTTGGGTTGCAGATGCTTCAAGTTACAGACGCTTCAGGTTACAGACTCCGCTAACCCAGAAATAGTATCTCGGGTTAAGAACCTTGCTTCAGGATGAGAACATAAATCACGTGGTGGCGGCAGTGGGAGACCCCATTAGCTAATGTGGTACCTCAGGTTAAGAACAGTTTCAGGTTAAGGAAGGACCTCTGGAATGAATTAAGTTCTTAACCCGAGGCACCACTGTACAATAAATATAAAGCTAGAAAAACAACAACAACAACAACAACAACAAATCATAGCATCCCATTTGGGAAGCATTTTGAGAGCCCGGGGTCCTTTTCTTCTTCACCTTCCCTCCTGCCAAAGCACAACCAGATTCGTGGTATTCAACAATCACCCCACAAGCACAAACATACCATAAGCAAATTAAGTCTTGCAACTACAGAGATCGTACCACTACTCATCCCATTCTATTCCCATGGACTGCAAGAAGATCAAACCTATCCCCTCTTCAGGAAATCAGCCCTGAGTGCTCACTGGAAGGACAGATCATGAAGCTGAGGCTCCAGTACTTTGGCCACCTCATGAGAAGAGAAGACTCCCTGGAAAAGACCCCGATGCTAGGAAAGATGGAGGGCACAAGGAGAAGAGGATGAGTTGGTTGGACAGTGTTATTAAAGCTACAAACACGAGTTTGACCAAACTGCAGGAGGCAGTGGAAGACAGGAGTGCCTGGCGTGCTCTGGTCCATGGGGTCATGAAGAGTCGGACACGACTAAACGACTAAACAACAACAAAAGCAGTATATCAATCAAAAGCCACAGTTGCACAATCTTAAAGTAATTGTTAGAAAGTAGGACAGAGACACTAACATTATAACTAGTGAAACGGACACAATAAACCCCACATCTGAATGTGCTGCTCCTTACGATACTCTGTCTCTTTGCAAGTGCCCCAGTATTTGCAGATTACTATGTTCGTTTGCAAGTGGCACATGCACTCCTAACATATTGCTGTGTGTATTCACATGTAGCATGTTACTGTGCATTCTGGTTTGTCTTCGCATGCGCTTTCAGCGTTAATCCTCTTCATCTACAAACTGGGCACATGCCAATTTGACAAAGCCATCAGTGTTATGTCAAAAGTTAATAATATGTAATCTTTTTCAATGCTAAATTCTTAATTACTAACTTCTTTCATGTCTTATCTTAAGCTGCAGAATGCAACCTTGTGAATGTTTGAGGAAAAGTAAAACTAACAGCTAACGAATGAAAGACTGAACTATTCAAACTTGAGGAGGGATGGGGAGGAATTTGTTTGGTGTGCTTTTTCACTGTGGGACTGATCTGATCTGAAACTTTCAAGGTTGCATGTGGACTGGAACACAACTTCCAGTCTGATTACACACTTCTCCCGACTTTGCAGTGCAGTTTTTGTGTGGGAAAGGTTCACACAATGATACATATTGTATCTCAAAAGATGCACACAAAATGCATATTTGTAGGGTGAATACATTGAAAAGGGCACATTTTGCATCAAAAGTGTGCTATTTACATAAAACACGTGGGCAAAATACATGCAATTCAACTGCATGCTTTTTGTTCATTCAATAAAAAAATCCACACAAAAGAGAGCAGAATAGACCTATGGCTGAGCAATAGGATGCAACAAGCTGCTCAGCCCATCCCTACTATGAGATCATCAGACCTGCAAATTTGCTCTGAGTGTCAATTCTAAAGATTTAATTAATTCCTTACAAAGTGTTCTAACCCTGTTCTAGGCATACCGACTCATAAACACAAGACTCACCTTCTCCTTTCTCTTGCGACAGAGTAATATAGAGAGCCTCAATAATGCCTGTTTAGGCCTGTTATTGGGTCCACATCTTTATCCTCTATCAATCAACTTCATCCTTGTCACTACAAACATATACCATTCTGTGTTAACCACAGTGAAGGCATAAAGGGACAGTAGAGGACAAGTATGTTGCTAAATGACCATTGCTGTCACAGCATCCTGAGTTTCAGTGTCTCTCCAGTTGCAGTGGAAGATGTTTCGGACCAGAAGAAAAAATAACAGGGGTCCACAAGGGCTAAAAGTAAGCACAATATGTGAGAATGTCGATCATGTATGTTAGGTTGTGGATGAACATATCAGACAACACAGCGATTCTTCAAACAGCTCTTGTTTATTCACAGGCCAGGACAGAACTGAACTGAAGGGTTCAGTCAGCCTGCTTATATAGAGCTCCAGTACAATGTAACTGTAACTATTTTCTAAAACTATCCAATCGCTGAACGTCACTTTCGATCCCTTATTTGCCTAACTATCTACATTATCCCCCTGCTGGCCCAGGGTGAGAACTTCAGTACATAACAATGTATGCTTCTTACATGGTGTGGAAATTAAGTTTGTGTGCCTTAATTTCCTTGCTTTTTCACACAAGCCATTAAAAAACAACAACACACACTCTACACATTAGTGGAACTCCATCCCTGTAATTGCCAAAGACTGTTGTGGGATGTATTCTTGCTTTAGGCCCCGGATACAACCCAGGTATTATTTCAAGTGCTGAAAGGTTCTCTTTGAAGTTTACTGGCATCTGAGCCTCTAGAAATGGAGAGCTTGACAGACTGCGGTATTGCCAATTGAGCCCATCAAGTAACAAATGATTGCTCTTCTTCAAGAAATCACTCTCATTTCTATCTCTCTCCCCCCCACACATTGGGTAATGTCTGTCAGGCTTTGACATCCCTCAGGCAAGGCCCCCAATCCCTTCTTATATGGCCACGGGGAAAGAAAATACCGGGAGCCCCTCAGGCTGCCTTGTCTTCTGTTGGCTTCTGTCAGTTCTGTCTGTTGTCAAAACCTTTTGTTGTAGACAGATTGGCTCTGCACCCCCTGTCTCAATGACCTTTAAATGACTGCTTTAAAAGCTTTTGTGTAGCTATGTTGAATCACCAACTCTTCTGTCCCAATGCTGCCTCCTGCTTCTTTGCCCATCTAGCAGCTGTCAATGAGACTCCATTGCTCTCCCCTCAGCAAAACCTTCTTATAATGATGTTCCCTGTAAAAAGTAGCCTCTGTATGTGTGTGTTTCATCAGGGCCACAGTGAAGGGGGAGCCAAGATCTCACACTCCCCCACCTGCAGTGCCAGATTTATGTATAAGCTAAACAAGCTATAGCTTAGGGCCGCTCTCTCTTGGGAGCCCCCCAAAAATTTAAAGGGGGAAAAACCTGGATGTACATTTCCAAAATATAAGATAAAAAACAAATAAAATAAAACCTACGTACATCAATAGTGTTTTGTGTTGTGTATGGACCAATTAGGTCCATAAATTACCATATAGCATATATTCAACACAAAAAAACAGTGACAATTTGTTGTTGACAAAGGACAGCTGGACATATAAAGGGCCCCATTACCTTCAGTAGCTTAGGGCCTCATCAAACCTAAATCTGGCCCTGCCCACCTGCCACAGATGCCGCTGCTTTTGGAAGAAGAAAGTTAAGCTAGGAGACTCAACCCAATCACAGATCTTGCACATCTAATGATTCCCATTACGTAAATTCTCCATCACACTTTTCACTTTCTGACTCTCCATTTCTGGGAAGATAAATCAGGCATAACATTGGCTGGGCAGAAACAGGACCTAGCACCTGTTGCATTTATACTGGCCTAGCTCAGACTGAGTGCCTAGGTAGGATCTGGAGACTTGTCCCATTCTTGGTTCTCACAAAGTCTTATTGCAAAGTGTTCACAGGGATGTTCACGCCTTACATTCAAGGAGTGTACAACCTGCATAACCATGGACTAAAGTTGGACTAAAACACCAACTTTAAAAGTAAAAGACACTATTTTTGTAACAATCATAGACATAGCTATCAAAATATTGTAAATGCATACTTCTTCTTAGAGTTGTTCAGTAGAATCCCTGATTTGGACCTTGTTAAGAGTAGAAATGAATCCCTCCACCACAAGAATGAGTTTCAAAACTTTACTGCAGAATAATCTTAAATATTAGTTACAGTAAGATAAATGTTACAAAATAATAAAGTAACAAGTTGCTCTCAGGTACCAGCCAAAATGGTTCAGTCCTTTATACAGTTTAGTAAACTTTCCTCTCTCTGGTCCCAGAGAGAGATCCTAGGTTTTTTCATCACTGTGGAGCTTAGCTGCAGCTGCACCTATTACAGCTAGCCTTCACTGACTTCTTAAATTTCCTCTCTAGCTGTGAGAGAGCTGCAGCTCAGGTTTCTGTCTATGAGTCATCAGGTAGCCTAACCCTGTGAAATAGAAAAATATCAGTCTTCTGCTTTCATCTAGACTGCAACCTTTTGCGTAATGTAAATTTCTCTATTATGCAAATGCAAACTTTTACATAAGTCTTAACTTCGGTGCATACAAAAATTACATTTTCTGCATATTAGACAGTTTTACTGTCTTTGAGAAAGTATGTTTTTCTTTGACATAGGAATTCATATGCTTTTCTACTCAGAATTTGGAAGATCTTAACAGGGATTCCTGATGTTTTTAATATGCATTGTTAAATATTCACTTACAGTTAAGGTTGGGGGAGAACGTAGATTCAGTTGGGACCTATAAAATCTGCACTTTCTGAAACAATATGCAACATGAAACAGCCATCCTTTGATATTTGCACTGTTTTTGCATTTTACAATGCAGTTCTTCATCTAAGCAATATATACCATAAATGCATATACAGTGGTACCTTGATTCCTGAATGCCTCTGTTGTCGAACATTTTGGTTTTCGAACGCTGAAAACCTGGAAGTAAATGCTTCCATTTTTGAACGTTTTTCGAAACACGTGTTACATGGCTACCGCTGAGTGCAAGAAACTCTTGCAACTAATGGGAAGCTGCGCCTCGGTTTTTGAACGTTTCGGAAGCCGAACTGTATTCCAGAATGGATTATGTTCGAGAACCGAGGTACCACTGTATAAGTAAAAAATTCCCATTAAATGCTTAGCTTTTGCCCTTACTTTTAACCAATTGATGTTTCTCTTGATTCCACTTGGGTGTCCTGGTGAGAGAAAAGATAGGGTTGAATTTGTTTTTTTTTAAATAAACTAATTTCATAAACTAAACTTCATACAATATGGCTCTGGTAACCTTTGGATGCAGATGGAGGGGGCGTCGTTTAGAGAGCTTCATGAACTTTGTAAATAAAAAATGGGGAACACGTAGCCATGTTGTTGGACCACCATCAATGACCACTGAGGATGATGAGAGTTGTTATCCAACCTCTGAAAGGTGATTGGTTCCCCATTGTTGTTCTAAAGGCACATCCAGGGAGAGAGATGGAGAGAGAGATTCTTTTGACAACACAATTCCCCTCTGACTATGGTGGCCTCCCCTGAGTCAGAACCACATGTAGCAGCAAAATTAATTAGCACTTTTAAGCAGGGGGTCATATGAACATGGAAGGGACGCGGGTGGCGCTGTGGGTAAAACCTCAGTGCCTAGGGCTTGCTGATCGCATGGTCGGCGGTCCGAATCCCCGCGGCGGGGTGAGCTCCTGTCTTTCGGTCCCAGCTCCTGCCCACCTAGCAGTTCGAAAGCACTCGGAAGTGCAAATAGATAAATAGGTACCGCTTTATAGCGGGAAGGTAAACAGCGTTTCCGTGTGCTGTGCTGGTGCCGGCTCGCCAGAGCAGCTTCGTCACGCTGGCCACGTGACCTGGAAGCGTCTCCGGACAGTGCTGGCCCCCGGCCTCTTAAGTGAGATGGGCGCACAACCCTAGAGTCGGACACGACTGGCCCATACGGGCAGGGGTACCTTTACCTTTACCTTTACATATGAACATCTACCCAGGTATTTTCATGCCTGCTAAAACATAGCAGTTTGGTGTGACTGCTAGACGTGTGAAGGCAGAATCGTTTTGTTGCTGTTACCAACCTGTGTACATAAATGAAAAATAACATCAATTTCATTGGGGAGAAATAAGTGCAGAGTAGTTTAAACGCTCTGTGGCCAGGACTCTTCTGCTATGGCGTCTTTGACATTTGAATTGCAAACAACCTTTCTTTAGGGGAAGGGTGGGGGTTGGAGAGAGAGAAAAATGAATTCCCTCATATAGAAACCTTGGATAACTGCCTCATATGTAGTTATACAGGTCGCTGCCTTCTGCATTTTTACAGTGGCACTGGCAAATATTTCAGAAACCCTGCTGCGCTTGCTTTCTTGCTAAGAGACCATACTGCTAGTCCCCCAGAGGCAACTGTCAATATTCAGAGTAGCTTCACTAGCTACAAAATGGGATTGAAAATTAACAGGATGGACCCTGGCTGAAGTGTTCAGATTAATCTTGAAGAGGTTTGGGACACCTCTCCTTGACACAGCCTTCTGACACCAGGAGGAAACACTGTACAGGCAAGGATTTGGCTATATATTTCAGTACCACCATCTTAAGTAGCTGTATCAGTAATTCTGAGTCTTGCACCTACTGCAATGACAGCCAGAAAGATTATGCTTCTCACTTTTCTGTGTTGTTTTCTGTCCTGTCCTTCATTCATGGAGGGGAATGGCTCCAGCAGCAATTATTAAAGAAGATTATAGAAAGGAAAGGGAAGAAGCTTTGTGAGGCAAACTTCTATTGGCACCATCTATTACAATATTGAACACAGCGTCAGAAAAAATTAGAATCTGAGGAGGGCTTGTTCTTTATTGTCACTTAATTGTCGTCAGGTGAATTGAAATAGGCGATGGATGTGTCAGTGTGTGCTATCGGTTTGGGCAGATGTCACATTGCTTTTTTAAACACACACACACACACACACACACACACACACACACACACACGCCCAGCACAAATGTCCTTTCCTGCAACAGAACAGCACAGCTAAAGTTTAGCCCCAAATCAATTTGATATCAACACATTAGTGGGGGTTGATTTCACTGCTGTGTGCATTCGCTGCCAAAATGGCAGAGTTGTTAAGATGGCAAGCTGAGGGGTTTGATTGTAAATCGATGGTATCAAAACAACAACAATGACAGGCCACTAACGCTCCCATAGATCCTTCAATGGAAATTGACTGATCTTTTTAAAAATTTCCCAAGAAATCACAACCATTCTTTAAAATGCCCCCCAAAAGTAAAAATAAATAGCCATGCTTAGTTACCAGATGAGCTGTTTCCTCCTACTGCTTCAGCAAGGAGCTATTGTGAAAACTTCCAGCTTTTCAATCTTTCCTTCTGTCAAAGCTTCATGCCACTTTATATGGGGGCAGGGGCAATGAGGCCAGTTGCCATGGTCCCCACACAGGAAGAAGGTCACTTCAACAAGGTCAGATCTATTTTCTTCCGAGGCAGTAATGCTGGTGGAACGCCAGGACCAGGAATAATTTCAGTGTGTTGGGTCCATCAGCTGTTGTTAATGGGCCATTAACTTCGGCAGAATGGTGTGTTTTTATTGCCCTGATCTTTGGTCTGCAAATTTTAACAATGGACCCTTTAACTCCTCCCCCCCCCCCCACAGTCTGACCAATAGCTTGGATGTCAGGGTGATGAAATGATCATTCGTCCCAAGAATGTCAAGGAATATTTACTGGCTCAACTTGCATTCTTACAATCCTGAACATGTCCTTTCCCCATGAATTACTGTAATTTCAGCACACTTTAGAAACACACATTATAGTCACTGGCTGGGCCATCACCAATTTGACCTTGTATTTTGGAAGTAACATAAGCTGTTCCCACATCTTCACCGCTATAGTAGTAATTGGTGGTCCCTTGACACTCTCTCTTTCCTGGAACAAGTCAGATGGCTAGGTCAGAACAGCCAACTTGCGGGGACTTATACTAGTGAATGGTGATACCCACCAAATTCAGCTTGGATTGTCAAATATTCACCAAGGTGCAGACATTCAGGCATGTATAAATCGGCAAATGTATTTTGGATTGTAGCCTCTAAAAAGTGGAAGAATGGAACCACAGGCGTATGTACAGTTAAAAGCAGCTTTGTTCCCCAGAGATGCACAAAATAAGTACCGGTACCTCATTGCAAGATTTCTCCATAATTGATAGTAAATAATATAGCACAGTTGAAATATATTTCTACCAGCAGATGGCAGACTTAGATCACATATTTCATAGCCACTAAAATATTTCATTATTCCCCTTTTTTTGAGGGGAGGGGAGAGAACCTTGTTTAATGGTGTTGCTTATTTAAAAACATCTTATTCTATTTGACACACTCCTTGTCTAAGAAGTATTTTACAGAATAATAGAAACATAATAGAAACACAATCTCCACGATGGCTGAATAGGCCTATGTGCAGAATTAACCTTGACATCAAATCTATTTAATGCTTATGTTTTCATCTTTCTGACATAAAGATCAAACACTTTCCAGGCAAGAATGTTTTGTTGGCATCTGCAGGAGAAATAGCGTGCTGCTTCTTTAATGGATCAGGATTTCACCCTGCCTTTTCCCTCACTTGCTGGACTCAGTTCAAGCTGTTCAGCTGAAGATAAATTTTGTTTCAAATCAAGCGATTAGGTTACAAATAGTCCAAGTAGATTTCTGGTCATCAGCTAGGGAAAGACAAGATTGGGACCTGAAATGTTTGTTGCTGTGTATTCCTATAGGATGGATTATGAATAATGCATAACATTTATATAGCACTTTAGAAGGTTCAGAGCATTGCATGCACATTGCTGAAAGCTGGAGTCCTGAGCCTCGGCAAGCCTCATAATTAACCCTCTTGAGGATTTGGAGTTATAAATGACCCCAAAAGAACATTCAGGTGTGAAACGTACCACTAAGCAGTATCACGTCACACTCCAGCAACAGCAAGGGATTAATTGACTCACCAAGGAACAAACCCCTTTAAAAAAATAACAACAAAGCAACACAAAATAACAGAAGGTTTTGCTAAAAGGGCACTGGGGTCATTTAGAGCCCAATTAAAAAGTGTGTACGAGGAAAATAAAGAAATAATGCAGGTTTAATATTGTGGAAAGTCACATTTAACTACCCTAAAGATACTTTAGGGTTTTATATACAATATTTTTATATTATTCACACCTCTAGGCCCTAGAGGTCTTGGGAAGTTTTGAACAGAAGGGGCAAATTCAGGAGTATAACGAACTTGTGAGATCTCATAAGAATTAATACTGGGGAGTCATTACAGAGGTCAAATACCATCGCTGTATACTTGGTACTATGTGAAGTTATGGATGGAAAACCTGTGGTTGTGGACTTCAGCACTCATCAACAGTCAGGGATGGTGGGAGTTGTAGCCCCAAAGCGCCTGGAGAGCAATAGGTTTTCATCCCCATTTTAAATATTTCTAAACCTTAGTGGACTATGAGGCAGGGTGGAGTCACCCTCCTCACCCCAGTGTTGCTGCAGCAGCTTACCTGGATAAGAATGGGGCAGGCCACACCTGTGCAAAGCAATGAATTCAGGTCGGTTCACAGGTGCGCTGGAATTCCATAGCTCAACCAGGTGCCCTCGATGATCCACATTTCCAAATGAGGGAGATGGAGCAAAGTATTTTATATTAAACAGCAGATATATCTAAGCACATCTTGTTTCTCTGAAACTATGCAATTGAGGATTATTGACCTCAATTCCAGATTTGTAAACTGCTTTTTACAAGCATAAGTGGCTTATTTATTTATCAGTGTTCATACTGAGCATCAGCATAAGATCACAGGGCTGTGGGGAACATATTAAAACACACCAATATATTTTCTATACTGAAACTGTATAGAAACTTATTCATGTATGCTACTACAGCAGCACTGTTGTTGCTGCTGTTATTTAGTCGTTTAGTCGTGTCCGACTCTTTGTGACCTCATGGACCAGAGCACGCCAGGAACTTCTGTCTTCCACTGCCTCCCGCAGTTTGGTCAAACTCATGCTGGTAGCTTCAAGAACACTATCCAACCATCTCGTCCTCTGTTGTCCCCTTCTCCTTGTGCCCTCCATCTTTCCCAACATCAGGGTATTTTCCAGGGAGTCTTCTCTTCTCATGAGGTGGCCAAAGTATTGGAGCCTCAGCTTCACGATCTGTCCTTCCAGTGAGCATTCAGGGCTGATTTCCTTAAGAATGGATAGGTTTGGTCTTCTTGCAGTCCATGGGACTCTCAAGAGTCTCCTCCAGCACCATAATTCAAAAGCATCAATTCTTCGGTGATCAGCCTTCTTTATGGTCCAGCTCTCACTTCCATACATCACTACTGGGAAGACCATAGCTTTTACTATACGGACCTTTGTTGGCAAGGTGATGTCTCTACTTTTTAAGATGCTGTCTTTTTAAGATGCAGCACTGTTACTTGCCCCAAAATGGAAAGAAGCAGAAGTCCCAGCAAAGGAAGAATGGATACAAAAACTTGTGGAATATGCAGAACTGGCAAAACGTACCGGAAGAATAAGAAATCAAGATAACAAACTTTTTACAGACAAATGGAAATAATTTATGGAATATTTACAGATAAATTGTAAACAGATAAAAACATTTGCAGGATTATTGTAATAACCTGTGGTTTGAAAAGAGTATATATTTAAGTAGATGAATAAATGAGCAAATTAAGTTAATTTGGATATGCAGAAGATATTAAAAATAAATTTAAGGAACCGCAGAAAGAGGGGGAAGGAAGTCAAGTTGTGAAATGCTAAAATGATTGTAAAATTAGTGAAATGTATAAATCTGAAAAGCATAAATAAAATATTTTTTAAAATCACACCAATACACATTTCCAAAACCAATTAAAACATTAATCCAAAGTAAAAACAGCACAAAGTAAATCCATCTTCCATAAAATAGCAGTGGACACTCTATAAAACTGACCTCCAAAAGTCTGGCAAAAGAGAGATATCTTCACCTTCCTTCTAAAATCATATAATGTTGAGTTGAGAAGTATATCAGTGGTGAAATGTATGTCATGTAAAAGTACCACTAGGGTACACATGGCTGATTTCAACCCTTACAGCGGGATTTTATGCCTTACATCTGGGGTCCTCGCTTGCTGATCTTAAAAATGGGACAGGTTATCATGAGAATCATAGAACTGTAGAGTTGAAAGGGACCTTGTGGATGTCCAAATCCCTACAATGTTGTCCCACATAGGGATCAAACCCACAAGATTGGCGTTATCAGCATCATGCTCTAAGCAACTGAGCTAAGACAAAGACAAGGTATTGTTCCAGATAGCTGGGTCCCATGTCATTCAAGGCTTTAAATATCAGCATATGCACCTTGAATTGTGCTTGGAAGACAATTAGCAACCATTGTAGCTGTTTCATAATGGGAATGACATGCTACTACAAGCACGCAGGCCCCTGAATTTTGCAATAATTGCAACTTCTGAACTGTGTTTGAAGGCAGCCTCGTGTCCAACAGTAGTCCAACATGGAGGACATCTTAAAATCAGGTTTTCTGCTCTGGTTCCGAACATATGATCACCATCATTTCCCTGCATAGCCTCGTCATTTCTCCGCATGGTAAACTCTTGCTAACCATTGCTCCAGCAAAGGTGGCAGTTGGTGCACCAGTTGAAGTTGGTCAGAGCAACTCATAACTTCAGAGACTATCTGCACCGCCAGTGACAACGATGGCTCTAAAAGTACCCCCTCCATGTACTCACTCAAAGGGTTTGCAACGTCACCCATAAAAGGCTGCTCTGTCCATCCATTGAACCAGGAATGGACCATCCACAGTTGTCAGGGACTGAACTGAAGGGGACAAGATTGAGGAGGAATGGTGGAGATCGCCCTCCCTTCTCCTGAAGCTTCCAAAGAGGGAGGCAGTATTGATTTACAGTAGGAGTTTGAGGAAGGTCACAGCTCAGAGACAGGCGAACAGAAGAGTTGGGAGGTGTTGGGAGAAGGGAGTGGGGAGACAGAGCCAAGGTAGACAGAGCCAGAGCAGCCAGCTCTGGTTATCACTGGAAAATATTTCTGACCCCCCTTCTCCCAGAACTCAGTGTTCATTGAGAGTGCAAGAGCAAAGCACTCTGAGGCAATTAGCCCCTGAAGACCACCATATGGGGAAGTGCTATTGCCAGGAAAGGAGGAGCTCAGTTGGAGCAACGCCATTGACGGGAGACAGACAGCATTCCTTTGTCTTTCTCTGTGATGAATGAATAAACTCATTAGTAAGAACACTTCTTTGTTTTGCTCTGCTTCCTGCTGCCACCAGTGGAGGGAGAGAATTCCCCGAAGCCTGACAACAGCATACATACAAAATATGGACATCCCTCTAGATGGCTTCTGTGTCCTGCATTATGATATTTTCCCTGAACAGGTGAATAACAAGTGCTCAGTAGCGTCTTGTGATGAGGTGGCGCTTCCCTCTTGACACTTACCTCACTGAGCAGAGCTGGAGCAGGACAAGGAGGCACCAAGGCTGAGACTGAGTGGGCACATCCAAGCGCCATCCAGGTAAACTACAGTGATGATGGCGTCAGGAGGTTGGTCTCACACAAGGGGTGCCACTGCAATGGCTAGTTCATCTGTCTATCTTCACTCTCATTACATTGCAGTTAATTTATTTACTAACTGGACACATCTGGGACAGCAGCAGATATGGATATTTATGGACTTCACTTCCCATCAGCTCCAGTCACAAGGCAACTGGTCCAGGATGATGGAAGTTGCAGACCAAAACAATTGGTTCAACAATCAACCCTCTTCCCAGGGAACTTTGGGAACTGTGTGTCTGGGAGGGGGAATAGAGGTCTCCTAGCATCTCTACAGCACCCTTAAACTACAGTTCTTTGAAGAGAAGCCATGCCTGTTTAAAGTGGTATGATAGTGCATTAAATGTATAGTGCAGATGACTATATAATGATACAGATAAAGAGAACTGCCAAGATAAAGAGGAAGGGTGCCAAGCTGAGAGAATCTATTTGATAGAATTATCTCACAAGTTCCTGCAAAATGGAGGACTGGACGACAATGAAAACAAAAGATAATAGAGTGGTATCTCGGGATGCGAACGGGATCCATTCTGGAGTCCCGTTCGCATCCCGAAGTGAATGTAACCCATGTCTGCACGTCTGCACGTGTGCGGGTCACATTTTGGTGCTTATGCCCATGCGTGTGATGTCATTTTGATGGTCTGTGCATGCGCGCACGGTGAAATCCAGAAGTAATGTGCTCCGTTACTTCTGGGTTGCTGTGGAGCGCAACCCGAATTTGCCTAACCCGAGGCGTATTCATCCAGAAGTATGACTGTAACAACAACAACAACAACAACAACAAACAACTATCCTTGTTTTAAGCTATGGAACTAGAATATAACTATCTGGGAGTGGGGAATCAAGATTTCAAAGTACATCCCATAGAGGGGCTGAGGCAATCGTGGGAAACTTTTGGCCCATATGCCTAATTAAATTCACGAGGGCTTGAAGTTCACCAGATTTTTTACTTACCATGCTATCAAGGCCATTTTGGAAAAATCTCAGTCTGGGTCCCAATTTATGGCAGGTATAAAATTGCAGTTTTGGAGAACACCATTGCCACTGGAAGGCATCAAAATCTGGTTTTGCTAACTGTAATTTCCAGAAGCATGCCCAGGCTTACAAGCATAGCAAGCCCAGCTAACATGACAGGATCACAGCATGAAGATGCTGCTTCAAATATTGACATATTTGTGGTTTGCCAGATGTTTGTGTTTCGGTTTGTGACAGTCACGTTCTACATACAGAGCTTTGCATTTATTGTGTGCACTGTTGTGCCATTATATCTTTGCTGCAACGGCGTTAACATCTTGATAATGTGGTCAGCGGAGCTGAGCAACAGGGCATTAGATGAAGCTCCCACTGATATTGTGGCCTGAGCAGTCTGCACTCCACTGATGTGCTATGATTTTGCTGTTTTTCAAGCGGGGAAGAATGCTGTCGAGCATTTTGCAGCACATGTTGCCTTGAAAGTTCAGTCCCTTTCCTTGACCATTCCCTCATGTCCTTGCTAATCAGATTGTCATACTGGCTGTACTAGCCAAGGGCATTGCGTTTCTGCAAAATTGTTATTGCTGAGAATCAAAGATACGCAGTGACATTTGTATGCGCAATGCATTCCACTTGTTTAGCTAGCAGCCAGATCATTTAACATGACAATTATCAATGTGAATGGAATAGATGAGGAGTCTTCTCTTGCAGCTCACGAATGGGACACGGGGAGATCAGTTAAAGCAATAACGATGCACAAATCAGAAGCAGTTCTTCCACATTTTTCAAGCAGCTGAAGACAGAAAGGTGTTTTTAATGGCTAGAATTCTAGGAACTGCTGAGTTTGCAAGCAAAACGTTTTAGGGTGGGAGCATAAAGACAATTGTGCCCCTCTATCATGGCATTGCAGTTGCACTGTGAGCCAACCCCAGTTGCCATTTTGGTATAGAACCTGTTCTCATACGGGAAAAACCATTCGTCGCCACGTGTGATGTAGCAGTACTGTACAAAGAGAGCTGTTAAAAAAGAATAGTGGGTGGGTGGCATGTGAACAGACAGGACATGTGTTCAGTAAAATCAAACTCTGCTTTTATGACCCTGTTTAATACCTCTGGGGAGATACTGTGCTCTTCTGTGCATTCTGTCTAGAACAGGGGGCCAACTTGAATAAAATAAGCCCCACCCCACATAATTGCTGAAAAGACATGGAACACACACCCCACTTAAATGCCAGTGCCCATTAACTTTGAAGGGGCCTTTGGATAGGGGCCTAAGGGACCTCAGCCTGCAGGAGTGAGCTCTTATGGACTAGAACAGGGATGGCCAACTCAGTGGCGTAGCGTGGGGGTGCAGGGGGGGCCGGACGCACCGGGCGCAACATCTGGGGGTTAGGGTTAGGGGGCGCAAATCCATGGGTTAGGGGGTGCAAATTACTTGCCTTGCCCCAGGTGCTGACAACCCACGCTACGCCACTGGGCCAACTCCCAAGAGACTCCCAAGGAAAGCCCTGTTTTGTGGGGTTCAGGTCAAGGTTTTTGAGCTTTTGGGGGAGGAGGAAAGTCCCATTTTTACGGTTCAGGTCAAAGTTGTTGAGCTTTCTTTAGGAGAGCCAAACTTTTTAAGCTTTTTTGGGGGGGGGCAGTGATCTACCACAGATGTCCAGTCATCTACCTGTCCAGATCACGATCTACCTGTTGGACGTGCCTAGACTAGAAAATCTATTGTTCTTATCATGAAGACTAGCATTCCTGTGGCAAGTGTCCCAATCTACTGGTACCATGAAGTAGAATTCATTCTGTCAGTTGTGGACATCCTGTAAAGAGTTCCTTGCTCATAATCTGTTTTTAAGTATCTCAGTTAGAACCACCAAATCAAATACACAGGGAAGCAATTGTGTTAGCTTTAAGGAAGGAAGAAGTCATTATAAAGGGTACAGCAGCAGGGGACAGAAACTGACCAGTTAAAGGGCTAATTCAGAAATGCTACAGCCATGAATGAACAGGAAGCAACTAATTATAGGGTCACATGCAGAAAAGCAGAAGGTACTTTAAAAGAAAGCAGCAAGGAGAAAATACAACACTAAAGTTTGGAGAAGCCTCCATTGCACTTTTCCAGCCACCACTAAACAAGATGGTGCTGTAGTTGTATTGTTTGTTTGTTTTAAAGATCCCACAAATCACATCTAAGGGAAAAGTAAGTGAAGAACAGCAAAAAGAAACACTGGAATGCAGTAGTTTGGTAGCAACAATGTATTATCTATAGAAACCGAGTGAAACAAGAATGACGTTTCTTTAAAAGCAACTAATGTGGCAAAGAAGCTTGGCTTCTTCCACATTCTGTTATGCCCCAGTCCTGGATCTGCAACATAGAAATAACAGATGAGACCTGCAACAAACATATTGGAGTGTGTTCCCACCCACTGAGACAGATGTGGGCCACTTGCAGCCCCAGATCCGTAAGTGGACTTCAGTCTAATTTAATGCAAATGACAGTGTGTGTGTGGGGGGGGGAGTGTCGGATCCTTACCACCTGAAATATACTCGGAGTCAAGTGTGCATTTCATTCTCTTTATTCAGCTCATGGTAGGGAGGAATGGAAGTTCCCCCGAAATGTCTGATTTATATACATTATTTACATAATGGGCCCCACGTGATTGGCTAATTCTGGGATTCTCCTGTTGGCCAATCAGGTTGCAGATTCACTTCCACCTGGAGTTGGATTGGGTGGCTCCTGTGGACCAATCAGACTGCTGCATTCTGGATCCTATTGTTCTAGGACCAATCAGAGTGCTGCATTTTGGATCCTATTCAACTCAGTACATAACACCATCCAACACTGCCCATTCTCACAAACTGAGAGAGAGAGAGGATGAAGTGAGATGGGGGAGGAAAGAGGAAAGAAAGGAGATTCTAACACCATTCTTAGTGTTGGTGTATGGATCTCAAAATATTGCCGTATTTTTCTGTGTATAAGCCAATGCTTGTTTGCTAATTTTTTTCGGTCAAAAATGGGGGTCGTTTTATACATGGATGTTGAATGCACAGGGGTTTGGGCTCTGCTGTGGGTGGCCTGAGTTTGGGCTCGTGAAATATGGTGACCCAAACTTTGGGTAACCTCCCCCCCATAAGCTCAAAGAAGAAGAAGAAGAGTTTGGATTTGATATCCCACCTTTCACTTCCTTTAAGGAGTCTCAAAGCGGCTAACAATCTCCTTTCCCTTCCTCCCCCACAACAAATACTCTGTGAGGTGAGTGAGGCTGAGAGACTTCAAGGTCACCCAGCAGCTGCATGTGGAGGAGTGGAGACGCGAACCCGGTTCACCAGATTACGGGTTTATCGCTCTTAACCACTGCACCACACTGACTCTCAAAGTTGTTTTGTTTGATGTTTAAAATACTGATTTATTTTTTTTAAAAAAATGGGTTCCAAAAAATAGGGGTCGTCTTATGCATGGAGGCATTTTACACATGGAAAAATATGGTATGTCTGAAGGAGCATGGCCTTAGATGAAAAAGGCTGTCATTCTGCCTGTAACAAGTGTCTTGTAGGCTCTCAGAGTTCAGACTTTTGCTACGGCAAGTGAGTTTCACTGGTGGGATAAATTATACTCCTGAAATCCTTTCTCCTGATGTGGTATATAATGCAGGCTGGGACACACAGTTCTGGAGAAAGAAGAGGCATCACACAGCCCTAAACCTTTTCCAGGATACATACTATACGATGGCAAGGCCTTGAACAGGTCAGTTTCTTGCCATTTATCTTCTCTCTGCATGCATTTCCTCACAGTTCCTTTATGTGGTAAGTATGGACCAAATGGCTCAGAGTGAGGTGCAAATAAGCAGAGCCAAAGCAAGCTACTTACATCCGCAAGCCCAGTTTGAGTATTTATTCAAAGATAACTCATATTGATTTTCTGCCCTCCTGCAGAGTTTTCAGAGATAATCCCTTCCATTTGTTCAGGCACTGCTTTGCACCACCTCAACATCTGCTCTGCTATTTTTCTTGCTTGTTCACAACAACGGCTTCATGGGAGGCAGACCTGTGGGCCGGTGCATAACAAATAAGTTATCCTATTGAACTGTCTTGTTTTGAGATGCTCTTTTAGCTCGAGCCAATGCAAAATGGCCTGATGGCACATTATATTCACATTCAAGACAGCTTCTTTCCTAGGGAAGCAAAATGTATTCTGGAGGGGAACCATTTGGAGTAGAGAAGCCATTGGATGAGAGGAGCAGAGTAGTTCTTAACCTCTCCTCTGCCACTGCTCTATCCGACCATTTCTTTTTCCTTGCATGTGATAGCAAAACTACTTAAATAACACAAAGTCCAGAGAGAAAAGTCCTCCTGATAACAAAAATGAACAAAAATAGTGTGTAATTTGAGGAGAAACAAACGAAAGTTTTGTCTTTCTTAGTTCAGGTCTTTTAAATGACAGGGAAGCAATAAACCAAACATACAAAGGAAAACTCCCTCAGAACTACCTAGCCAATCCAAGAGTCTGCCACCTCAGTGGAAAACATGTCACTCTGCTTGATTGCTAAGCAACACTTCCACACACAAATGTATATCTACTCTGAAGCAAGTCTTAGAAGTTCAGTGAGATTTGCTCCCAGGTACTGTGTATAGAATTGGAGCCACATTACCCTATTACCTGGGTGTAAGTGCCATCGAACTCAGTGGCACTTATTTCTGAGTGGACATGCACAGAATTGCCCTGAGAACAGCTGTAGGGAGTTTTGGTTCCACTGATCACAACGTAACATTCTGCCTTCGAAATGTGCTCAGGACTGGGGGTAACATTCAAGTTTTTAAGAAATTAATCCTCAAAAGATTTTAATTCTCAAAAGTCTTTTTAGTTTCTCAGCAGCTTCATTAGTAATCTCAGCACTCTTTAGAGAAGATCAATGACAAAATGTGACTTCATAATGGCTGGGACTAAAACAGTTTTGATGCTAAGCTTTGAAGCCTGTGTGGAAGTTTCATTCCATTTCACAAATTTCTTCATGGCTTTATAAACCTTCTGAAGACCTTAGCAATGACATTAATTTTAATAGCACAGAACCTACCCTGTAGGTAAAAGCAGAATGCTAAGAACTCTTATAACTGAGATAATATTACTTTATTCTCTTTACAAACAGAAACACACACATCAAGGGATCATAAAATATGAAATCCAGTGAATGTGATTCTCTGCCCCCCCTTGAGACATTTCCATGAAGTGTTATCATTTTGACATTAAACACCAAGATTAATGTAATCACTTTTTCTCAAGTAAGCTGATAGTATTTGTGCTAATATTAATATAGGGGAAAAATGAAGGCTAGCTAGGTTTATTGCTGCAAAGCAAGTGTGTAGATTTAAGATATCCTTGCAATCTCCTATATTTAGCAAACCAATCTGAGTTATGTTCTGTACACAAGATAGGATTCTTACTATAAATCACTCTGCACAAGCTCAGGTCAATGACAGGCAACTGACTTTCCTTCACCCCTGGCAAGAGTGCAGAGCCATCCGCTGAACCCAAGATGTCTAGTATACTAAACTAGTGCTGTCCCAGAGCTTCATTTACTTCCTTACTCCATAGAGTCTTGAGAGAGAGACTGAAGGCAACACCTTCCAAAATGGTGATTTGCAACTCAATACCTTTGTCACCTGATCTAAGGTTACAACACTCACATGTTAGCAGAAAACAACAATTGGTTAATTATCTACTCAGCAGGAGCTCAGATGGAATCTCCCCATGTTAGACATTCATTAATACACAGACATTTTCCATTTCTGTGTCAATTAAATCAATTATACTTAAACATAAAATACATAGCTTTCACTTGCAGTTTGTAGTTCAACAGAAAATGGTTGAATAAACAGTGTTAAATGTTAAGTATACTTGTTTAATTCATGCAGAAATGGTAAATGGCTATGTGTATTAATGAAAGTTTAACATGGGGGAATTCCATTGCAGCATACTGTGGGACTTTCAGCTTCTGAATGGGTTAATGATAAACTGTTAATTGTTCTCTGTTCTAAACTGAATGTAATCTTTGATAATGTGATGAGGCTATTAAATAAGTGAGGATGTAAATGAAGCTCTCTAGGTAAACAGCTTCAGGCTGATGTATCTTTGAATGCACTGGTTTTCCTTTTGAAGAAAGCTCTGCAAGGAATTATTTGGATTAAACATATGGACCTTGACAACGCTACTATTCCAAAATATCTTGGTTTTTATGCATCCAGTAACTTCAAACTGTGTAATATTAATATCTGCAATTTTAAATTGCTTAAATTCCAGTGGTCCAGGTACTTCATATAGTGTGCATGTGTGTGCGTGTGTGTGAATATTGACTCCATAAGTCAAGGGTTAGCAAGCCATTGCCCTCCAGTAGATACTCTAACTAGAATTATTGTGTACTGCTTTAAATTGTGCTCAGTCTTACTTTTATCCCAAGGTTTTCCCTTTATTTTAATCACCATGTAGTAATAGGGATCTCTTGATTACACAGGAGAAAAACTTCAAAATAAATTTCTCTGACTTTTGCCCTGTAGTGCTGTTTCCAGCATGAATGGCAGCATATATAGACACTTCACACAAAATGTTTCTTGCTTTGTACAATATTTCATCTGCAGTAAAAGTCAATTTCTTTCCCCTTTCTAGCTTGAAAACAAACAAACAAAAAACTGCACAAATTGATGGGACAGACTGCTTTACCAAAACAAATCACCTGGGATGCCCACTTTAATTGTTTTCCTTCCCGCAGCCTTAGAAAGCTTTGCATTTCCCTTCTTGAAAAATGTGGGCCATATTGTTCAGAAGCATCATTGTCATATTATCTCAAGGAACTCCCTGAACAATCCATCTCACTGACCACAATGACTTACCTGCAGCTTCTCCTCTACAGGCATCTGAAATCTTGCTTACTAATGTTCTCAAACCCTCCAAGTGTCCCTATTTTCCAGGGACAGTCCCGGTTTTATGAAAGCTGTCCTGGTTTCTGATTTGATCCCAGAAAGTCCCTATTTTCCTTAAGATGTCCCTATTTTCATCAGATAAATGTTGGAAGGTATGGTAGGATGTCCCTACAGTGCTACCTCAGGTTACAAACGCTTCAGGTTACATACGTTTCAGGTTACAGACTCCCCTAACCCAGAAATAGTGCTTCAGGTTAAGAACTTTGCTTCAGGATGAGAACAGAAATTGGGCTCCGGCGGCGCGGCAGCAGCAGGAGGCCCCATTAGCTAAAGTGGTGCTTCAGGTTAAGAACAGTTTCAGGTTAAATATGGACCTCCAGAACAAATTAAGTGCTTAACCTGAGGTACCACTGTATTTTCATCAGAGAAATGTATGCAGTTATGTGACCCCCTGAGCCAAGGCAATAAATAACTACACAAACTTTAGAAGACATCTGAAGGCAGCCCTGTTTAGGGAAGTTTTATTTTTTTAATAACTGGACACATTTGGGACAGCAGCAGATTTAGATATTTATGGACTTCACTTCCCATCAGCTCCAGTCACAAGACAATTGGTCCAGGATGATGGAAGTTGCAGACCAAAGCAATTGGTTTAACAATCAACCCTCTTCCCAGGGAACTCTGGGAAGTGTGTGTCTGGGAGGGGGAATAGAGGTCTCCTAGCATCACCCAGAGTGGTTGTGGCAAATCATCATCATCATCATTATGGAATAGGACATCCCTATTTTCATCAGAGAAATGTTGTTGGGTATGTGTTCTTTCACTTTCTTGCACTAAGTGATGAAGTAGAAGTTCAGTAGAAGACTTGGACCCTGGTCATGACTGAACAGTTAAGCACATAAGAATAATTGCTAAACCAGACCAATGACCTAACTAGTCCAGCATCCTCTTTTCTACAGTGGCCAACCAGATGTTCATAGGAAGCCGACAAGCAGGACCTGAGGACAACGGTCCTTGTTCCCCTGCTACTGTTATTCAGAGACACATGCTTCCTCTAATCCTATAGGTAGTAAATAACCATCAAGGTTAATAGTAGACATTGAAAAGCTTAATCCATTTCTGAAGCCATCTACATTATAATATTTTAAATTAAATTTTCAATTTTTACAAATTCTCTTAAAATACAATAAGAACAAATAATCTCATATCCTTTGTCTTCCCATCCACCCATGGTGTTCTTTTATTCCCTTATAAAGCTGTTGTGTTACTTATATTTTACCCTTATGTTTTATACATCAGTTCTAAATTATTGAACTACAAATTCTCATCTGTTGCTATACTTCACATCCTGTGTATGTTTTAACAGGATCATGATATTTCAAAAAAATATTCCACAAAAGATTTCCATTCTTCAAGAATCCCCCCCCCCAATTTTGTTCCATAATTCTCACAATTACCATCTAAATGTGTGACACAAGAAGTGGGGAAGTGGTCCTTCACCTTTCCCCTGGCCACAACTTTCCCCCTTCAACCCTTGTCCCCAGCCAGTCCCTGCCCCCTGGGATTCTCAGATAGGTGAAAAATCTCCCTCTCACCACACTTCTTTTGTGCCAAATATACATTTGCCACAACATTCATCACCACAGCTATTCAGGTATGACCCATGTTTCCAGACCCAGATTTGTCAGTGTAGGACATCTTCTTCTGTCTTTACTGAGAAACCTAGAAAAAGTTGTCAGTGTTCAAATCCTTTATTGAGTGGCTGCCACAACTTAGACTAAGGCTCTCACAGGAGAAGCACATTTTCAGAATGAGGCCTTTGGGATAGATAGCTGTGTACAGACATCAGCACAAACCTTCACTTAAGGCTGAGCCATGAAAAGACTAAGGGACGTTCGAAATGAGAGAAGAATATCTTCTTCTTTCCAGATCTTTACCCTATGACTTATTGCTGAAGTAAAGATTTCAGAGAGATCAAGAAGGGCTTTATCTGCGAGCTAAGTCGCTCTGAACATTTGTTCCTAGCTGAAATATTCCCCTAGGCTAAGCTACACGTTGCCTCCCCAAACACACACACACAATTGTGAAAGTTGCCTATATATTACCTCCATGATTTTTTTGTACTTATATTCATCCTCATCCTGCTTCATAATTGCGGGTAGTTGTGAAATTAATGAATGGTAAAAGGTAATACCTTTACTAGAATCAATTAATACCTTTATTAGGATTGATCTTTTATTAGGATTAATCTTTATTAGGGTGCACTCTCAACTTTAGCTCAACTTCCCACCTGCAGTAGGGGTCCAATATCTCTGTAGGTTAAAAGGTAAAGGACCCCTGGATGGTTAAGTCCAGTCAAAGGTGACTGTGGGGTTGCGGCGCTCATCTCACTTCAGGCCAAGGGAGCCAGTGTTTGTCCACAGATAGCTTTTCAGGTCATGTGGCCAGCATGACTAAACCGCTTCTGGAGCAATGGAACACCGTGACAGAAACCAAAGCGCACAGAAAAGCCTTCCCGCCACAGTGGTACCTGTTTATTTACTTGCACTGGTGTGCTTTCAAATTGCTAGGTTGGCAGGAGCTGGGGCAGAGCAATGGGAGCTCACCCCGTTATGGGGATATGAACTGTTGACCTTCTGATTGGCGACCCCAAGAGGCTCAGTGGTTTAGACCACAGCGCCACCCTTGTCCCTTTAATACCTCTGTGCAAACAGTCTGCCATGGTGTTGGCAGGCACAGAATGTCCAGAGTGAGGAATTAACTCTTTTTTTTGGTCAAAGGTAGACTTGTAAGTTAGGAAAAGGCTTGCCCATCAGTCCTATGTGTCTCAGCTACTCCTAGGTTGGCACCTGATGAGTCAGGTTGCACAACAGAGAGGGCCTGCCCCGCCCTCATCTTATGTATCTCCCCTATGGCGTGTAAACCTATTTCTGTTCTTCTCACTTCACTCATCTTCTGGTCCTGGGAGACAGTGGAGCAGGAGAGGTGAAGACAGCACAAGAAGCTTCCTCAACTCTTCTTCACTCTCCAGTTTTGCAGCTTCTCCTGCCTCTGCCTCTCGTCTCCCAGCTGCTACAGGCTCCCCCAGATCACCAATCCCTTATTCCAAGTCACTCTCCAACCCCGCTTCTCACAGTGCCCTCCTCAGTATCCAGCTGATTCCTGATGGAGTCTCATCTGTAGTATTCGGTGTGAACCACACACTACTTCGCTCCTCCAATCTGCATATGGTGACTGTCAACAGCATTTGCTTTGGAATTTGTATCAGCGAAGTTTTCCTTTTGCTTCACGCTGAACGGAATTTGAAAGAGCAGGGAAACTGAATTGGAAATGCATAAATCCCATAGATCAGAGTGCTGCTGCACTGCATTTCCTAGTCACAGACTCGTAAACAAGTCTCGATGGATGCAATAACGGAATACTGAATGGTATAGTTTTTGTAAAATATGCAGGGATTTATGATATGTAAAATGAACCATGGAAAGAGAAGAAGGGAAGTCATTGGTATCTTAAGGATGTAAAATAAGTACTTTGAATTGTAAAACAGAAAATCTAATTATATATATATATATATATATATATATGGAAATAAAAAATGTAGAGTTTCAAGGGACCACGAGGGTCATCTAGTCCTGTCAGCATCGCCCTTGAGCCAGTGTCACCAACTGGACTCATGCACTTCAACCCCGACTGGGCTAGGCAAGCTGGGTAGCACTTCCAGAGACCACCAGGTCAAAGTGCTGTGGACTCACAGCTTAGAGTTGTGAGCACCAGATTCTCTTCCACAATGCAGTCGTTGCACAGCAGAGTATAGCAGAGTCTAGCAGTGTATACACGACTCAGAGAGCAGCTCTGTAGAATATTTTCTTTTATTCTATAACTACAACTATGATACAAAACTATATACAGAGCTAAATAGGTCTAAGCATAAATGACTGCTACACTGAGTGTCTGCAGCTGCTCTTAGCAGCAACCTTATCTCTACACACGATCTCTAACACTCAGTCTCTCTCTCTCTCCGACACACTGACTGACTGACTGACTGACTGACTTGGTGCTGGAGCTGAATAAGTAGAAAGCAAAACACTGCTCCTCCTCTCTGGAGAATCAGCAGACTCGTCAGGAGATTCTTGGATATGGGAGGGGTGAAATCTCCTTCAGCTTCCATCAGCCTCAGCTGGCAGGTGCAATGATCAGGGATGATGACAGTTGTGGTACAGCATTGATGTGCAAGTTTACATACCTCTGTTTTAGACTGACGATGATCACACTGAAGCAGTTTTATAATTTTATCCTGTTTCCTTTTTTCCCCACAAGCCTGCATAATTTAAATATATGTGGCCTGAAGCCTATAAGAGGAGGGCGTTGATTTCTCCTTCTTCTGGAAACCCAATACCCAGTTCCTAAAAGAATGAAGCGTGAGCTGATGAATTGCCCCTCGGAGTAATATGACTGCGCTTAAATCTGACAAACCATGCAGGTAAAGTATTCATTACAAATTTGCACTGACAGATCCGAAGGACAGAAACCTTAACAACGTGCTGTTTAAAACAGCTATCCGGTTACCTAGCTGCCTGATTTATTTGTGAAGTGTACTTTGCAGGAACTGTAAAGTCTGTGGGATATCAAAAAGAGAAGCGATTTAGTTGGACAGCCAGAAAACATCAGGATACTTTAAAACTTCCCTGATGAGGGAGGCACAGTAATGGAGCTGAACTGTAGACTCCTTCTGGCAACATGTTTAGCCTTTTACAGGTTTTAAAAGGGGAGAGAAACATTCCCCCCACTCTTCTTAGCAACATTACTCTCCCACAGACTCCTGTAGCCAAGGCAGGCGCTCAAGGTAATGAGGCTCAAAGACAGATCATCCTTAAAGTGGGTCTCTCTTTCAGGCATTTTCTCCACTTATTCCCTCATGAAGCAAGACAGTCGGTGGAAGCAAAATCCTCATTTTATCAGAGCTCTTGCTGTTTATTATATGTGCAAAGAGGTACTTTTAGCAGAAGGCTTCTGGCTATCGAGGGGCACAGGGGACACTGTTACTCCTCATTCAGCTGCGAAAAAGACAAATTCCATGTTAGGGATTGTTGGGAAAGAGATTACAAAACAGAAACAAAAACCTACCAATATCTTAACGCCATTACAGAAGTTAACAGAGCAACCACATGTGGAATACTGCGTACAGCTCTAGTCACCGTAGCTTGAGAAGGATAAGGCAGAGCTGGATTTTTGATTTACGTGGAAGTGGTTCAGTCTGATGGTGTGCTTTTGAAGTTTTATTTATTGATTTTGAGTAATTTTGTTCTGCTTGTAATTATGTTTTTTCTTCTTCTTGATGCAAGGCAGCCTGAGCATAGTTTTGGCTATGGAAAGGTAGCATACGGATAGCGTGATGTCAGAATCATAGAGTTGGAAGGGACTCTGAGCGTCTGACCCCTGCAATGTAGAAATATGCAGCTGTCCCTTATGGGCTCAAATCTACAACCTTAGTTGCGCTGAGGTAGGAAGGCACTGCCAGCTTTTATGCTTCACTGCCAGGAAGCCAAAGGGAATTCTCTCAACGGCTGCCTGGCCATGTGCATTCTGTTCTTACTGGCCTGGGATGGCAACCAGGCACCCAACCAGTGAAAGGGGTAATGGAAAAGGTAATTGTACCCCTGACCATTAGGTCCAGTCGCGGACGACTCCGGGGTTGCACGCTCATCTCGCTTTATTGGCCGAGGGAGCCAGCATACAGCTTCTGGGTCATGTGGCCAGCATGACTAAGCCGCTTCTGGCAAACCAGAGCAGCATATGGAAATGCCGTTTACCTTCCCGCCGGAGTGGTACTTATTTATCTACTTGCACTTTGATGTGCTTTTGAACTGCTAGGTGGGCAGGAGCTGGGACTGAGCAACGGAAGCTCACCCTGTTGCGGGGATTCAAACCGCCGACCTTCTGATCAGCAAGCCCTAGGCTCTGTGGATTAGACTACAGCGCCACCCGCTTCACATTATTGTCATGCTTCAGGGAATTGGCTTCCTCCCCCAGGGCAGTGAACAAGGGATCAAATGAAAGGAACGCCTTACCAGTTAGAATCTTTAATAATCACAGTGAGAGAACAAAGAACACATCTCCTAGAAATGGCGGTGCTCCCAATGAAGCTTATACCCCCTCTGTCTCTGTTAATCTATGTCACTCCTACGTCTTGTAATCTGAGCTTGTACCCTCTGTGCTTTCTGTTCTGCCACTTTCTGAATTCTCCTTGACTTTGGAGAAGGGTAGTGAATGCTGTCCAGAGACTGTGAATCTGTTAACCCTCTCTCTTCCAGTGTTTCTTCTCCTAGCTGTTCCCCATCCTGTATTTCCCAGCTTCTGCCTTCTGAACTATGCCCCTCTGCAAACCACTGTTCCAAATCTATACTGTCCTCCTGCTCCTGGGAAGATTCAGGAGCAGGAGGAGGTTCCCACCATTCCTCCTCAGTGCAGCTCTCCTCAGCACAGTCCCTGACAATTATTGGCACCATGCTGTAACCAAGTGAGTTACCCAGCTGCAGTATGTATCTTTGTATGCATATTGCTCTGGTGCCCCAAAGAAAATAATGCAGATCCTGCTCTGGGGAGAGAACTTCATAAACAGGGTGCTACCACCAAGGCAGCTCTGCATCTTGTTGCTATTAGGCTCTTACCTTTGATGGGGTGGTGACCTAGAGAAGAGCTTGAAAATGATTTACAGATGAATTTAACTCCGAGTAGCCTTGCTAAGATATATAAGACTGAATCAGATAAGTACTGGAGCTGCAATGAGGTCGAGGGTACATTCTTTTATATGTGGTGGACGTGTGAAAGGGTAAAAGGGTATTGGGAAATAATTTATAATGAATTGAAAAAATATTTAAAAGCACTTTTCTAAAATAATAATAATAATAATAATAATAATACCCCACACAAAAACCTGAGTCCTTTTTGTTGGGGATAATTCAGATGGAAATTCCTAGGTGTCAAAAAAAAGTTATTTATGTATGCCACTACAGCAGCCCATGTTTTGTTAGCCCCCAAATGGAAAACGAGCAAGGTCCCAACTAAAGAAGAACAGCAACTTAAGCTGATGCACAGCTTGAAGACTGAACACATAGAATAAGAGAAGAAGAACATTCATTTAAAGAGGATTGGAAAATGTCTATTGAATATATGGGGGGGGACTTTGTACACTTGAAAACCTTGGCAGTATTAAGATAAATTCAACAGTGTAAATAAGTTTCGATGGAAGTAATAATGGAATACTGAATGGTTTAATTCAGGCTTCCTCAACCTTGGCCCTCCAGATGTTTTTGGCCTACAACTCCCATGATCCCTAGCTAGCAGGACCAGTGGTCAGGGATGATGGGAATTGTAGTCTCAAAACATCTGGAGGGCCGAGGTTGAGGAAGCCTGGTTTAGTTTATATAAAATGAACCATGGAAAGAGAAGAAGAGAAGTCATTGATATTTTAAGGTTGTTTAAATGAACATTCTAAATTTTAAAACGGAAAATTTAATAAAAATTAGAGAGAGAGAGAGAGAGAGAGAGAGAGAGAGAGAGAGAGAGAGAGAGAAGGGCCTGAAAATGCCCTCTGGATGGGCAGGCTGGTTATGGGAGCAACCATTCCTTCAAGTACTTTGCTGCATTTAGGTTTTTAAAAGGCGAGCACCTACACTTTGAATTGTGCTTGGAGACAGGCAGGAAGCCAGAGAACTTCTCTTAATATCAGCAACATACCTTCCTACCAAACCGCAACTAACCAACGACCTAAAACAACTTGTTTAACACTCACTCGTCAGCTGCACTTGGTACTGTTCTTTTTACTTTCCACTCAAAATACCCTCCAACATCCCTCAGATGAAAATAGGGACCTTTTGTTCTGCATCACTGCCTGAACATTTATTCCTGGTCAAGTACAAAAGCTATTAGAGAAAACACTTGAAACTGCCGTATTTTAAGCACAGAAATCTTTGAATTGATGCATTGCATTTAGGGAAGCCTGAGGGGAAAAGAAAACCCCAAATCAATAAATACAACTAACTGTGTGTATGTGTGTGTGTGTCTATGTGGAGACTATGTGAAGTCATCATGCACTTAGGAACATTTTGGAAGTATGATAACTTTGAACAACATTATTGCTGTGATTGTGCAGGTGTATGATGATATGATATGATATGATATGATATATGATATGATATGATATGATATGTATATATCCAGGGACATATAAACTTGTGAGTCTTGGGGATACATAAACTTCTCCTTTTTATTGGCTCAAACTTCTGAGCAAATTAGGAATATGTAAGCAACTGCAGCTTCCTAGTGTTGTGGTGAATCTTGGATGGATCAGCTGCACAGACCCACCCCCCCAGAACTCCTCCCCCAGTTGCCCTGGGACTCCACCCAAATGCACAAAATGGGGAGAACCATCAGATTTCAGAAGGTACCACCGATTCAGTTCAAGGGAGAGATCAGTGTCTTTTTCCCATCCATGGGAGAAGCCAGGCAGGTAGGTACTTTGGAGAGAGGCCTTTTTGCTCCAGAGGACCCCCCTCCCTCATCTCCCTAAATTCTCTACCTCTCTAGGAATCTGTTCTGGTTCTTTTTAAGACACACAGAGAGAGCCAAACTTCAGGGTTAGATCTCTCTGCATCTCTCTCAAAGCAGGAGCCAATGAAGAAATGCCTGTGACACACAGAGGTGGCGATGGCCCAGTGACGGCTCCCAAACGAAACTGGCAATGGAAGGTGAGACAGCAATGCAAAGAAAGTGGGTTTGGATGCAGAGCAGACCCTCCCCATTGTGTGTGATGTTGCTGAGCATCTCCTAAGAGCTTGCAAAATGAGAACCCCAAGTAGGTTGGTGCTTCTCTCTTTGCCTGACCAGAAGATGGAAGGACCAATGAATGAAAAGGTGGAGAAAGATTTGAGTATATTGAGTGGCGAGCAGGAGAAGGAAAGACTTGCATTGGGAATTTGGGACCCTGCATGACAAAGTGAGAAGCCACCATGGCTCAAGGGTTTTCATGAAGGTCTCGGCATTTTCGTGGCAATTGGAGACTATGATTCAGAACCATATTATTTATTATTAGCTGCCCTGGACTCTTGTGGCAAGAAGAGTGGTTTATAATAAATGTGATCAGCGTTGTAGGTGAATGAGTTGTTTGGGATACACAAATTCCCTGTCTTCCTCTTATTAATGTCTTCCATTTGTCTATGGAATCCAAATTTGAAACTACCATAAATTGATTTCATTACAGATGTGATTATCATCTAGGATTTTTTTTTAAAGGTTGACATTAGAATGGTGAATCTCTAAAGACTGCTCCATATCTTCTCATCAGTGAGTGCCCTAATTAATCATCCATTCATTTCAGTTAACAGTAATGTATCTTGCTCAGTCTCTCTTCCTATCCCTCCATTGCTCTCTCTCTCTCTCTCTCTCTCTCTCTCTCTCCCTCCCTCCCTGGGTTTATAACCAGTATATTATGAAGAAAGTGTTCCCCAGTCCTCAAGACAGACTCTTACCCTCTTATTTTGTATAATGATACTTAGCTTGAATTAAGGATAATGAGCATAAAATGTTCTTTTTAGACAGTCCTCAATTATTTACACAACCAGAAGTTCTATTTTTTTTAATAATAATTTTTATTATTATACATTTTATAAATTTCCATCCAATTCTTCGTTCAATCCCGCATACAACAAATCATAGTTATTTTTTGACTTCCTTCAACGTCTCTGACAATCATCCGTAGTTACACCTTTAATACACATTCCCTTCTTTCGTATTGCCATTTTTCCTCCTTACTCCTATTATTTCTCATAAACAATACTTATTTTCTTTTTTTACAGTGCCTCTTTAAATCCACAACCAGAAGTTCTAATTATTTATGCTGTCTAATTGCTTCTAAAGCGAACCACCAGGAGAACTTGCTTTGCAAAAGAATGCTTGTTTGGTTTTTGTTGGCTAGCTGACAAAGGAGTTCATCCTCCTAGTATTTCAACATTTAGCAATTTTCTGGACAGCCACACAGACAAAATGAATACAATTGTGTTTTAATTTGATTAAATGATATCAGTGTAAGCAGAGGCAGAATCAAGATTCTGTTTAATAGCTGCAGTACAATTCACAACCCATTATCCATCTCATGCCCCTCTGATTTCTTCATAAAACTGCAGGTTTTTGTGGTAGAGTGGTGGTGTATTCTTGCTTGGACAAGCTTCCAGGGTTTAATTTGTGGCAATGATCACCAAAGCTTGGCCCTCAAATATGTTCACAGTTCCAGTGATTAATGTGAGTTTCCAGCTGACCAGGAAAAGAAAATGTTCTGGCCTGTCCTTATGCCTTAAATGGGAGCTCAAGCTAAAGATGATCAGCAGGTGATAATAATGATGGCAGGAAGATAAACACCTCCACACATCATAGCCACAGGAATAAGACCCAGCTAAAAAGCTGGCAGCTGTAAGAACCAATAACAATAGAATATATTTGTCTGGACTGTCCAAATACCTAGTTTGTATGCCGCTGTGTACATGAAACAGCTGTTTTGCACATGCAATGCTAATGGATTGCTTCAGGAAAATGATAAAAAAGTAGATTCTCAGATGGGTCTTCCAGACATGCAATAGATTCAGGATCTGACAGTACTGTATATTAAAAATGAAATTATTTTCTATGAATGTGGATGACTGATCTTCTATTCTGTCTCTGTATGCATATCTGTTGTTTGATGCAGTAACCTTAGTTCTATTACTCTTGAATAGCTTGCCTAAAATAGCCTTCTGAAGCTGAGCTACTAAATCAGAGGTTATTCGCACTTCTTTGCCTCCTGTGAAAGATAATTAAATAAACTTTGCTAAAAGCAAGCTGCTAGATCTATTATGTTCAAAATTTTGCAAGTATAAGTAATATAAATAATGACACACACACACCTCTTTGTAACTTTGCTTTCATCACGGCTAGGCCACAGCACTGGATTTAGGGACAAGAAATTAAAATTGCATTTATCCTCATGCTTTTACTGGAAGTACTGTTGAAATTGGCAGGCTTGCACTTCTTAAGTAAACTTGCTTAGAACTGAGGCTGCAGATCTTCCTCTTTGCTGTAAGCTGGGCTCCAAGGTCTGATATCAGGCAGTTCTGGAATCGGCACCCTCAAGAGTAATGCAGGAGCAGTGGCGTAGCGTGGGTTGTCAGCACCCGGGGCAAGGCAAGTAATTTGCGCCCCCTAACCCGTGGATTTGCGCCCCCTAACCCTAACCCCCAGATGTTGTGCCCGGTGCGGCCAGCCCCCCCTGCACCCCCCACGCTACGCCACTGTGCAGGAGCACAGTAATGCATTGCAGCAGCACAGGATTTCCTGACGAAACACGGAACTAGTCAAGTCAAGACCAGAGTGTGATTTTCTGTATTATGTTTTCCGTTCGTTTTCACAGCTTGATATAAAGGTTCACAGCAATCCATTCTGTCCACAGCCACTCTAGGCAGCCATCCCATTTGAAAGAATAGAAGTGGCGCACTCAGATCTATAGATTGTGGTTCCTTATATAGTAGGATAACAGCAGGGGGGAGAGTAAGAACAGAAGTTTCACACAATCTCATGCTGGAGACTTGATGGCATAGATGTTAGCTGATTTCTCTCCTCACCTTCCAATACCTATGGTTTAGGAAATGAAGCCAGGGAAACCAGTTGTTTAATGTCAACAGAACGGAGATGGTTGCTTTATCTGTCATGGATGCTTTAGTTGCAATTCCTGCATTGCAGAGGATTCGACTAGATGGGGCTCGGGGTCCCTTCCAGCTCTGTGACATTATATACAGTGGCACCTTGGGTTACAGACGCTTCAGGTTACAGATGCTTCAGGTTACAGACTCCGCTAACCCAGAAATAGTAGCTCGGGTTAAGAACTTTGCTTCAGGATGAGAACAGAAATCGTGTGGCGGCGGTGTGGCTGCAGCAGGAGGCTCCATTAGCTAAAGTGGTACCTCAGGTTAAGAGCAGCTTCAGGTTAAGAACAGACCTCCAGAACGAATTAAGTTCTTAACCTGAGGTACCACTGTGTGTGTGTGTGTGTGTGTATGTACCTTGGGTTAAGAGTTAAGAACTTAATGCGTTCCTGAGGTCCGTTCTTAACCTGAAGCTGTTCTTAACCTGAGGTACCACTTTAGCTAATGGCACCTAATATTTCAGAATATTTTACTCTTCTAAACATTTGGTCCAGCAGTTCATGAATTCAAAACGAGCAAAGAATGGAATTAGTCTGGGAAAAAGCAGAAAAATATGACACGTTGATAGAGCTAATTGTTAGACCTTAAATCCTTGCAGAGACAGATTTGATCATTCACCAGTCTCTTTAGTTATGTAATTTTTGAAGTAGTCTTTTCCTCTTTTTTCTCTTTAAAAAAGGACAGTGGCAGTTGAAATTAATGGATTACGCTGAATTGGCGAAATTGACTGGGAAAATTCAGAACCAGCAGGACCAGAATTTCTTGAAAGACTGGAATAAATTTATGTTGTATTTGAAAGACAACTGTAAACAATTGACATCACTAATAGGGTTACAAGAAGTTTTGTAGGTTTAATTTATCATTTATTGCTAAAGATAATTTATAGTTTGTTTAAGATTATGATTTAACAGTAATGTTACTAAGAATAAAATGTGTATTAGAGATTAATTTGGGAAACCATTAGACAAGGAGGAGGGAAGTCTTAGGCTGAAACAGGCAAATGATTTTATATTTTGTATGCAAGATGGGTGCTTTGATGGAAAATATCTGGAAAAACCATTAAAATTATTATATATATAAAAGAATAAGAACATAACAGTAGCTCTGCTGAATGTGGCTTTTGGAGTCCAACAACCTGTTCTTGCAGTGGCAAACCAGATATCTATGGAAAGTTTACAAGTTAAGTGGTACCTTGGTTATCAAACTTAATCCATTCCAGAAGTCCATTCCAAAACCAAAGCATTCCAAAAGCAAGGCGTGCTTTCCCATAGAAAGTAATGCAAAACGGATTAATCCATTCCAGACTTTGAAAAACAACCCCTAAAACAGCAATTTAACATGAGTTTTACTATCTAACAAGACCACTGATCCATAAAATGAAAGCAATAATCAATGTACTTTACTATAAAATAAATAAGACAGTATCGTAGATGATAAAAATTAAAATTAAAATTAATTTTTCTTACCTGCACTGATGATAGTCATTGTTTGTATGGGGGGGGGGCTTTTATCCATTTCCACAGTCAATCAATCAATCAATCAATCAATCAGTAGCTGAACTGGGTTCCACACAGTCACAAAAACAAATTAACAGAAAAAGCTTCCAAAACAAAAACACAAAATAAATAGCAAAAACAAAAGCGCCAAACTTAATCCATTCTGGAAGTCTGTTTGACTTCTGAAATGTTCGAAAACCAAGGTGCAGCTTCTGATTGGTACAGGTGCCCTGGAAACAATAGCTGACAGCCATATCGGATGTTTACCTTCTGAAAAACGTTTGAAAACCGGAACACTTACTTCTGGGTTTTTGGTGTTTGGGAACCGAGGCATTTGAGTACCAAGGCGTGTGAGAACCAAGGTACCACAGCACTCTCCTCACTTTTATTTTTATTAATTTATTAATTTAATTTATATACCACCCTTCACCCAAAGATCACAAGATAAAAATACAAGGTAAAAGCACAAATAAATACTTAGACCAAAACTGAAACAAAACAATAGCCCCCACTCCCACAAAAGCATTTAAAAGGCCGTAGAATATCTATTAGCCAAAGGCCTGGTTAAAGAGGAAAGTTTTCACCTGGTGCCTAAAAATATATATAATGAAGGCGCCAGGCAAATATCCCTGGGGAGAGCATTCCATAAACAGAAAACGCCCATTCTTGCATTGCCACCTTCTGGACCTCTTGTGGAGGAGGCACATGGAGAAGGGCCACAGAAGATGATCTCAGGGTCCAGGTAGGTTCATAGAAAGAGGTGGTCCTGAGGTATTGTGGTCCTAAGCCATTGAGGGCTTTATAGGTTCAAACCAGCACTTTTAATTGGGCCCAGAAACTAATTGGTAACCATTGCCGTCGGACCAGGATTGGTGTAATATGCTCAAACTGTCTTGCCCCAGTGAGCAACCTGGCTGCCAGGTTCTGCACCAGTTGAAGTTTCAGAACCATCTTCCGAGGTATCTCCATGTATAACGCATTGCAATAATCCAACCTAAAGGTTACTACTTTTGATTCTAGCAGCTGGGATGCAGAGACACCCAGCCTTTGACAGTGAAGGTAGACCAGGATACTCCATGAATTTGGTTACTCCATCTCCTGATGAGCGACTGGTTTTGTTAGCATAATTTTTTGTGCTATCAGCTTTTGTTGTCAATCCTCTCTTCTAGGCAGATCAACATAGGCAAAACAATAGTCTTTTTGCTTCTGTGGAGAAGTTCTTATGTTTGTGATAAGGAGATCAAAATTTTGATTTTCTTTCACTGACCTTTCATGAGTAAGTTCTTCTTTGTCCAAAGAAAAGGCTTATGCTAGCTTATGGGGTTTTCACAAACCCCTAGCAGCTATGGTGGCTCATTTAATAATAATACCTTTATTGTCAACGTACTTCTAGTGTACAATGAAATTAACTGAGCCCCCCCCCCCCCCCGCAAACACTCAATCTCATTGCACTCTGTGTGCTTGTCGCACAACACACCAACCCTGAAAATCAGTTGCACTATATTATTTTCGGTTCAGCAGTCTAATAGCTCACGGATAGAAACTGTTTTTTAGACTGTTGGTACGACTGATTATACTTCTATATCTCCTGCCTGAGGGTAGAAGATTAAAGAGGTGCTGCCCGGGGTGTGAATCGTCCCTGAAAATTTTTCTCGCTCTCCTAAGGCAATGATCCCTTGCGATGAAATCTAGTGGGCTCAGGGGACAGCCCAATTTACTGGAAGTAATGTAGGGTTGCCATATTTCAAAAAGTGAAAATCCGGACACAAAAGTTGTTGAGCTATTTTTAAGGAAATTCACCAAAATCTAGACTTCCAACAAAATGCGCCTGGATTTTCCCAGACATGTGAGCGATTTTCATCCGGACACTGTTTCCGATGGCCGAATCCAGGATATGCCTGGCAAATTCTGGATGTATGGCAGCCCTATTGATTTAGCATTAACTCTGGAAGTGTATACTCAATTCTGACCAAACTAAGCCTCCTAGAGCAAAATATACATCAGGAGGCTTAGTTTAGTTAGAATCAAGCATACATTTCCAGAGTTAACACCAAATACATACCTCTGGTAAATGAGTTACCATAGCCACTGGAAGGCCATGGAAATTTGTGTCCTGGGCTTTTTAGACTTGTCTACCCAAGTACTATAAGGGACGTGGGTGGTGCTGTGGGTTAAACCACAGAGCCTAGGGCTTGCCGATCAGAAGGTCAGCAGTTTGAATCCCCACAACGGGGTGAGCTCCCGTTGCTCGGTCCCTGCTCCTGCCAACCTAGCAGTTCAAAAGCATGTCAAACTGCAAGTAGATAAATAGGTACCACTCAGGCGGGAAGGTAAACGGCACTGCTCTGGTTCGCCAAAAGCAGCTTAGTCCTGTTGGCCACATGACCCAGAAGCTGTACGCCGGCTCTCTCGGCCAGTAAAGTGAGATGAGTGCTGCAACCCCAGAGTCATTCGCAACTGGACCTAATGGTCAGGGGTCCTTTTACCTTTACCTTTAAAGGTAAAGGTAAAGGTACCCCTGCCCGTACGGGCCAGTCTTGACAGACTCTGGGGTTGTGCGCCCATCTCACTTAAGAGGCCAGGGGCCAGCGCTGTCCGGAGACACTTCCGGGTCACGTGGCCAGCGTGACATCGCTGCTCTGGCCAGAGCCAGAGCCGCACACGGAAACGCCGTTTACCTTCCCGCTGGTAAGCGGTCCCTATTTATCTACTTGCACCCGGAGGTGCTTTCGAGCTGCTAGGTTGGCAGGCGCTGGGACCGAGCAGCGGGAGCGCATCCCGCCGCAGGGATTCGAACCGACCTTTCGATCGGCAAGCCCTAGGCGCTGAGGCTTTAACCCACAGCGCCACCTGCGTCCTTTACCTTTAGCTAAGTACTATTCGAAACCCAAGGGATGTATTGGTTGTCAGATGTGAAATATATTGGAATTGTTTTCAGCTCTCTTACCCCACTATAAGGCTCTTTGAGGGACTGCTAAACTCAATGTTAAAATGTGCATCCTGCACACAGAAGCTCTTAGGCTTGTCTTGAGTATCCTCACCCAGCTGGGCCCTGGGCAGCAAGGCTGGGAAATCCCAACACCCAAAGCCTCTTGCTAGCCAGACTAGGCACCACTGGGCCAGACAAACCAATCAGTCTGCCCAGCCCCATATGCTCCACAAAGTTAGGAAGAGGGGAGAAATTAACTGTTCCTGTAATTAAAATAGTTATGAAAGGGGTTATAAAGTTTGAAGAATCTTCATATTTATAGTTTGCTGCTTCTTTATAGGCAACCAGCCACTTTTCTCCTCTTGTTGATGCCTAATAAAACGTCAACATGGTTAGCTTAGCGCTAGATCTGAGGGCTAAATGTATGCTGCATTTGAAATCAGATGATAAATCTTTTTCAGAAGCCGAAAAATAAATGACAACCTCGGGTTTACAACAGCTGCTGTGGTTGAATAAACCATGAACTTTATATTGTCAGGCAAGTATCTCAGGCAAAGCTCTAGGCACATCTCAAAGATGTAGGATATTAAAAAATAATTCGGTTTTTATTAGCCATGGCTTACTGCTGAATAAATTAAAAGAAACTTTTGATGGATAGTGTTATTGGTGTTTTGCTGTAGTTTAAAAATGCGCCCTGTGCTGCCATGTGATTGATAGATTTGGTTGCTACAAGGTTTCCTTCAGTTTCAAAGTGTTGGCAAGAGTCCTGTTTGTCCTGTTTAAAACGATTAAGCCAAGTCTAGTTTCTCAGCATCTTGTTAGATAGCCAGCATCCCTTACTCCCAGGTAGGGGACTGGGTGGCGCTGTGGTCTAAACCACTGAGCCTCTTGGACTTGCCGATTGGAAGGTCAGCAGTTCGAATCCCTGTGATGGAGTGAGCTCCCATTTCTCTGTTCCAGCTCCTACCAACTTAGCAGTTTGAAAGCACGCCAGTGCAAGTAGATAAATAGGTACCACTGTAAATGGTGTTTCCTTGCGCTCTGGTTTCCGTCACAGTGTTCCGTTGAGCCAGAAGCGGTTTAGTCCTGGTGGCCACACAACACAGAAAGCTGTCTGCAGACAAACACCAGCTTCCTCGGCCTGAAAGTGAGATGAATGCCACAACCCCATAGTCGCCTTGACTGGGCTTAACTGTCCAGGGGTCCTTTACCTTTACCTTTTTCTACTCCCAGGTAATTGTGCATAGTACTGCAGCCTTATTTTATTGAGGGTATAATAAGGTAAACCCCATCTCCTAAAGTTTAGGAGTGAGGGTTTCAAAACCATTTCTGCCCCTCTTTCTCATACTAGACCATCATGAAGCATGATGGCACTAAGACTGAGAAGCTGGTGAAATTTGTGGTGAGAATTGGGGTCTTCTATATTTAGTGCTTGGCAACATTGTGAAGGTGTCACTTCTATAAACAGGCCTCCCTGGACACTTGCCGCAGCACGTTTGCCCCAAAGGTCCCTGACTTAGCTCTCTTTGTGATCAAATACCTTGTGAGCATAATTGCAGGCATCACCAGCAAATTCTGGACCAGTCAGTCTTCAGGGCACTATCACCATGGACTCCACAGTGGAAGCAGAAGGACTGCCAAACTTTGCTGTTTCCCAATGCTGCCATTGCATCTGAAGGAGAAGACATCGTTAGGAGGAAAGAGGGCTGGGAGAAATGGATGCTCATACAATCTCCGCCCTTTCTTCTTACTGAGAGATAAAATTTAGATGCAAATAATGTTGTGATTTGGTTTTCCTTGCTAACCAAGTTGAAGAGTGCACAACAGTCCTTCTTAAGGAGAGTATGTTCCTTACACTGGGAGAATTTCCTTTCCTTTAAGAAGTACTGCAACATCTCTTCAAAAGGAAGTGTTGGAATATAATCTACTTCATTGTAGAACCAATCTTTCACACATGCTACTGACTATCACTAGTAGTATCCTGAAGTTCACATATAAGATTTCTGGGAGTTGGTTGTATTAACTATTGTTTATCTGCAGAAGATAGAAGTCATGCTTATGGTATAGTCTAATACTAACACCAAGCAGATTGGTCTCAAGAGGAGATGGAAGCTCTTACAGAAATGGCAACTGAGCATTCTCAGTACAACTTTCAGAGTAAAACTCAAAGTACAGTTTATCAAAGGCAACAGTTCTGCACAGTTGTGATAGAAATAGTGAGGAAGGACAGCATCATTTCACTCATCATAGACAATGTTACAAAGTAGCATGCATATGACCTAAAGCAGGGGTGGCTAACCTGTGGTCTCCAGATCTTCCATCTTCTGTCTCTTGTGGTCTTCCAGATCTGTCGTGGGACTCCATCTTCCATCATCCCTGACCATTGGTCATGCTGGATGGCAATGATGGAAATTGGAGCCTTCACTATTGTCCAGTCGGTGGAGCATGAGACTCTTAATCTCAGGATTGTGGGCTTGAGCCCCACATTGGGCAAATAGATTGCTGCATTGCAGGGGCTTTCATGGTTCCTCCCAACTTTACAATTCTATTATTCTAACATCTGGAGGGCTACAGGTTAGCCATCTCTTGCCTAAAAGTTGGAATTTACAAAATAATTGCTGAAGTAGCATATTGTTGTTCTTTAGTTGTTTAGTTGTGTCCAACTCTTCGTGACCCCATGGACCAGAGCACGCCAGGCACTCCTGTCTTCCACTGCCTTCCGCAGTTCGGTCAAACTCATGTTGGTAGCTTCGAGAACACTGTCCAACCATCTCGTCCTCTGTCATCCCCTTCTCCTTGTGCCCTCCATCTTTCCCAACATCAGGGTCTTTTCCAGGGAGTCTTCTCTTCTCATGAGGTGGCCAAAGTATTGGAGCCTCAGCTTCAGGATCTGTCCTTCCAATGAGCACTCAGGGCTGATTTCCTAAAGAATGGATAGGTTTGATCTTCTTGCAGTCCATGGGACTCTCAAGAGTCTCCTCCAGACCATAATTCAAAAGCATTTACTGCATATTAGCTTGACCCATATTTGTGTGTATGTGTGTGTTTTAGGAAAAAACTTGGGTCACAGAGCACATATTAGTTTACTGATCTTTTTTGTAGCACGCTTGACCTGAAATCCTATCTTGGCCTGGCATTCCCAGCGTATTTTTAAATTTGAGTGTGTTCTGTACCATGTAGACTTGGTAATGTGGATCAATTGGAACTGATCTGTATGAATGCTAACTTTGCCAGCTGGCCTTGTCTTCATATGGCATTCTCCTATGACTTTCCTTGGCTTTTTGCTTGAATTTTGATGAAGATTAATATAATGCTTCTAATTTATTTTTAATGTATCCAATGGTGAATCAATTATGCATGGGAGCCATCATAGAATTGGTAAGCAATATTAGCTGCAAAACAAGACTATTTCCAATTCAAAAAAACACAATTTAATTAATAAGGGGAAAAAAAGTCATGTTACACATTGATCAGACAAGATTTTTGATTAACAGAAGAGCTACATGTCGTCAGGATGCAGCCAGGAAACCTCATGGGCTCTATCCTCACTTTCCAGAAAAATAATTAGTTTTCAAGCTAAAATTTTCCCTGGTTGGTTTAATTAAAAATAGAAACAGGCAAATACTCAACAGCAGTAAATGGATGCCAATGAGTTATCTGCAGATCTAGAGATCCTTCAACTCGAGGAATATTAAAACAAATTTGCAGTGTTCAGACTTATTTCTTTTCCTTGTTAACTTAATTTTGCATGCATGTGGCTGTGAGATACAGGGTGCTTCCATTAATCCTGATTTGTTTGCTGGGAGATTTGGCAATGTTGGCTATTTAATGAACATACATTCTGATTTGTTTGCAGGGCATTGAAGAACATAAGATGAGCCCTGCTGTATTGGGCCAATGGCACATCTTCTCCAGCATCCTGTTCTCACAGTGACCAATAGAGGCCTCTGGAAAGCCCACAAGGTAAGGTAAAGGATGCCTAGATGGTTAAGTCAAGTCAAAGACGACTATGGGTGTAGTAAAGTTAGTATCTGTTTAGAAGCTGTTCCTTGGTCAAGCAACAAGAGTGAGGCCTTGTGGGTAACCAACAAGCCACAAGGACCATGGGAAATAAGTCTTGTCCCTTTAACCTCAGACTAACAGGCTCTCAGGGTGTGAGAGGTTTACTATGGGAAAGGAAACCCCTGATTTAATGAAAGCTTTGACACCTGGGTCCGAAGTTATGTGCATTCCCTCAGTTGATTGCCTGGGAATGTGCATCTGCATAAACTCCACAGAAGGGAGGAAACCCCTTTGATTTAGGCTCTGGGTTCTTAATGAGTCCAGCTGCCAGAAGTTAGATTGATTAGCCCGCAGACCGGTCATTGGAGAATTTGAAAATAATCAGGAGTTATGATTGGTTTCGGGGGTTCCGACGCTACGTGCAAATCGGGGATAAAAGATCTTGGGAATGGCTGAGAAAGCGCGCTCTGCAATCCGCAAATTGCCCGGCTGCTGATGTTCCATCTAAGTAGCCGTCCTTTCATCCTTTGTGATGGAGAATTGCGAAAGCCTCTGAATGCGGAACATTGAAAGGACTTTAACTATTCTATCTGTCTCTTAGTTGTGAGTATGTAAGTCAGTTGGATTTTACAATGTTCTTATTTTCTTGCCTGTAACTTACTAAAGAAGTGCCTGCTATTTTAGCATGTTTTCTTATGTTCTTTTAAAATAAATTTTTAAAGAAGAAACTGTTTGGTTTGTGTGCCTTTCTGGGGGGGGGGAGCTAATTCCTAGCCTTACGCTTGGTTACGCTCTACCGTGGAATTTCTGTCTGCAAGTCTGTGGATAGAACTTGTGGAGTGGGGATAACTAGTAATAACTGGGCACAGCCTTCTCCCTGGGTTGTGGCTCTGAGTTCCCCGGACCAAAGGGAGTGGTGGCAGCCTTACCGGTTCTAGTTTGTTCTGTTTTTGCAAATGTAGACGTGCCTACCAACCCTGCTCAAGAAACCTGGTCTGGCCGGAGAGCAAAGACAGGTGAGGGAGGGGCGAGCGGTTGGGGGCAGGTTTACCACAATGGGGTTGCGACACTCATCTTGCTTTCAGGCTGAGAGGGCCGGTGTTTGTCCGCAGACAGCTTTCCATGTCATGTGGCCAGCAGGACTAAACCACTTCTGGCGCACGGAGCACCATGACGAGTGCCAGAGTGCAGCTCTACTCCCCAGCAGTGAAGGGGTTAACACTCATCATATCTATTAAAGGTAAAGGAACCCCTGACCGTTAGGTCCAGTCGTGGCCGACTCTGGGGTTGCGGTGCTCATCTTGCTTTACTGGCCGAGGGAGCCGGCGTCCAGCTTCTGGGTCATGTGGCCAGCAGGACTAAGCCGCTTTTGGCGAACCAGAGCAGCGCTCAGAAATGCCGTTTACCTTCCTGCCAGAGCGGTACCTATTTATCTACTTGCACTTCGATGTGCTTTCGAACTACTAGGTTGGCAGGAGCAGGGGCTGAGCAATGGGAGCTCACCCTATTGCGGGGATTCGAACCGCCGACCTTCTGATCGAACCCACAGCACCACCCACGTCCCCATCATATCTATTAACTGCTGGTTAATAAACTGACTGATTGATCATATTGATTATGTGAGTACAAAATTAAGTATAATAATAAAGTGTAATAGCGGTTACATAGCTGGGGTAGGGAGGAGTACTGAGAATAGATATATATTTCAGAAACCTCATGAAAATACCACCCTGCCTGTAATGATGATTTTAGAACCAGGTGATGGAAGTCGCACACTAAAATATCTGGAGGGCACCAGGTTGGGGAAGAGTGGCTTATAACAATGCAAAAGACTACTAAGGGAGAGGATGCCAAGGAGTGACAAACACTTCAGGGAAAGAAGAACTAGAAAGAATGAAGGTATCAAGGGTACTATGTGAACAAATGCAATAACTCATGCATAAGTTATTTACTAATATCCTTTTTTTGTACTTTGAGTTAGCTTTGAGGACAGAGATAACATGCATCACCCAAAAGAAGAAGGATTCTGTTAACTACTACATCAGTCTGTCTAATTGGTAGCATAATTAACCATATTCTGTAACAGCTCCATATTGTAGGCATAATTTAATGGAATTTAAAAGTCATGTTTATTTTGCAAACCCAGATATAACAAACTGCACGACTCGGATCTACTTTGCTTATTAAATGAATTTAATTAAAATCAAACTTTCATCAACAGCTCAGAGGAAAATATTTAATCTTCGGCACTCTTGCAGTGAAACAAGGATCTCCAGAAGAACTCAAATAGCAGCAGTATTTGAAAAGGAGATTATATATGTAGTAAATATGTTCAAACCGTGTAAGTGTCTTCTATTTGGAGTTGTGTCAAAGAGGAAGAAAAAAACCAGGTGCTGATTATACAAATAAGATAGTATATCATATTGGCATATTCCCCAAAGGTTTGCCCTTGGAACACTCCAAATGAGGAAATTATAGATGTATTATCTTTCAGGATGTCTGGAATTGGATATCTGAAGGGTCTCAGACAGGGACAATCTTGCTCCGGCTAAAGCAGGGCACTCCAAGGACATTAACCAATAATGAGCACTCACACTTTACATTGTGGGTGCCCTTTGCGGGATCGCGTTTCGTGCTACAGTTCCCAGGGATCTTACTAGCAAGCAGGGACTGGCTTGCCTCTCAGGGTTAATTTTTGGAGGTTCACACCCAGCCTCAGTAATCAAGTTTCTTGCTGGGAGGTGGGGCCAGCCCCATTTATAAATAGGGTGTGGAGCCAACAATAGCCAGGGAGTTGGCTCTGGAAATTCACCCTCCCTCTGGTTAATGTTTTCTTGTTTACAGGTTAACTTTTTCTTCCTGTTTAGCAGGCACTGCTATAGTCTTTGACTTCTTGCTGTTGAAGGACCGGGAAGAAATTTTTCTGCATTGGCAGGTTTTGTCTTCCGCTTAGCAATTCGTCACAACTTTGGTGGTTATGGCCTTGGGTGGAATCCTTTAGTCTTTTCTTCCCTATATGGGGAGGGGGGGCGTGAAGTGATGACTCACCCCCCCGCGGTGGCGATTCCAGGGTCCCCTCTTAAAAGGGGTTATATATAATGGGTGTCACTGGCTGTGACGATTAACATATGAGAAAGTGCTGGAGGTGAAACAGTTAAACAAGTTGCCCAGTCAGGACCCAGGGAGGTGAAGTCAGAGGGACTATAAACCAGCTCTGGGAGAGTTTGTTGAGAGTTGGGTGGTTGGCTGGAATGGGAGTGAATTGGAATGGAGTCTGTGGGTCGGTTGAATTAGTGTAACGAAATAGGCTGAGTCAGGAACAGTTAGGGACTAGGCAGACAAGTAAATATCGGAGAGGTGGTTTAGTGAGTGAGAGCAGGTAGTGAAAGTTATAGGACTGGATAGGCACCCTATGAATGTAATCGACTGATACTGTGCCATCTCGCCCCAGGATTGTGGGCGCCCCCTGCTGCAATGTGGATGTACGGCACACCCTTTTTCGTGGGGAGGGGCGTGGGCTTGGAGGCAGAGATACTCTGCTTCTGTCTTATCCCCCCCCCCAAAAAAAAGGGTGCGTTGATGGCTGGCTGTGGAGGACAGAGCTGAACTGCCTCTCTCACTGTGGCTGCAACAGTTCACCTCTGCCCCCCCCAGACAGACACTCTTTTCTGTGGGGAGGGGCTCAGACTCAGAGGCAGAGAGACTCTGTCTCCATGTCCAAGTCCCCCCTGCCCAGAAAGGGTGCCTCGCCACCTTCAATCATATGTGGTGGAAGTGTAAGGTAGTAAAAGAATTTTGGGAAATGATATATAATGAGGTGAAAAAAATGTTTAAAATAACCTTTTCTAACCCCCTTCCCCCAGCCTTCCTTTTAGGAATTCTAGGTGCCCAAGATCCCAAGAGAGTAGAAATGACTATTTATGTAAGCGACCACGGCTGTGCGGATGTTATTGGCCAGGGATGGAAAGAAGATAAGTCCCTACCAGAGAGGAACAGCAGATCAAGTTGATGGATTATGCTGAAATGGCTAAAATGGCCAGAAGAATCAGAAATCAAGAAAACCAAAATTTTAACAAGGAACAGAGGAAATTTATAATTTATCTTAAAAACCATTGTAAACAGTTGAAATCATTAGTAGGATTGGAATTACACTTGTAGTTTAATGGTGAATTGTGGACACAATGGAGAGGTAAAAGATTTGGATTATTATAAAAGATGCAGGAGGAAATGATTAACAATAGGACCCACAAAGGGGAGGAGGGAAGAGGGAATCTTGTTTCTATGTTGTATGTTGGATATGTGACTGTAAAATTTTAATCTGAAAAACCAAATAAATCATTTTTTAAAAAAGTGTGCCTCGCTGGCTGGCTGTGGAGGGCGGAGCTGAACATCTTCTCTCTTGGAGGCAGCGCCACTGCCAGCTGCTGGCTTTTCTCATTGACTTTGTGGGTGCCCACCCCCCATAATTATATTATTGTGGGTGCCCAAGCACCCATGGCCCCCTGGTCTTGGCTCCTATGGCAAGTGAGTAAATGTTATTTTTACCTTTTAGAAGACTCTTTGTGTGGTTATCGTTTTAAGGGGAAGAAGGGGGGGGGGAATACCAGCAGAACCCAGTCTTCTTTAAAGCATCCTGGATTACTAAACCAAAACTGAAATCAGCATATCTAAGCTTCCTTTTAAGCTGCAAAGGGACAGCACTCTGCTGAACTCACAAATGTGAGGAAGGAAGGAAGGAAGGAAGGAAGGAAGGAAGGAAGGAAAGATAATACAGTGGTGTGACAGTGCTCAGCACATGGCGAAAGAGTGTCCCCAGAGGCTCCACAAGCACACTGCAGCCTCAGCAACAGTAAAGGGGACAGTTCACCAGGAGGAACCACTGCAGGGAAACGACGGAGTCTGGCTGGAGGCACAGGCACTGGGGCCCAGTCAGACGAGTCAGTGAAGAAGTCCCCAGAGATCTTACAGCCCACAGACCCCCTCCCGCCCAAACCGGTGGTGCAACTCACTGCATCACTCCAGCTACCCAATGGACTTACCATGGAAGTTCCTATCACCATTGATTCTGGTAGTAATGCGGACTTTGTAGGAGTGGACTTTGTCAAGCAACATAGCGTAGCACTCCTGCCAGCCACGGTGCCCCTGCACGTTGTCACGGTCGATGGCAGAGAGCTACTGGGAGGACAAGTGGTACAGCAAACGCCGCCAATGGTGATGCAAATTGGAAATCACCGCGAAGTCATCAGCTTCAACGTCACCCAACTGTCGGACACCCCCATAGTGTTGGGCATGAGTTGGTTGGACAGGCACAGTCCGGCATTAGCATGGTACCAGTGCCAGTTGACCTTCGGCTCCTCCTACTGCGCAGCAAACTGCATACTGCCTACCCAGGAAGATGAGGGGCAAGAAGATGGACCGCAGTTACACTTGGGCGTGTTGCAAGCGGTACCCGACAAGTACAGAGGGTTTTTGGAGGTCTTCTGCGAGAAGGAGGCGGACAAACTACCCCCCCACAGACCATACGACTGCAAGATTGACCTCCTGCCGGGGGTGACGCTGCCGACTGGAAAACTGTATCCCATGTCTGAAGACGAACTGCAAGAGCTCAGGGAGTTCATAGATCACAACTTGAAGCGGGGATTCATCCGGGAATCCAAAGCAGCGGGGGGCAGTCCTGTGTTCTTTGTGAAGAAAAAAGACACGCCCCAAAAGAGGTTGGTAGTTGATTTCAGAATTTTAAATTTGAAAACCAAGCCCACGGCTTTCCCGATGCCCAAGATCGACGACTTGCTCACGACGGTGAGGAAGGGACGCATCTTCACCAAGTTGGATCTACGAGGGGCGTACAATCTTATATGCATGCGGGAGGGCGACGAGTGGAAGACGGCCATGTTTACGCCCTTGGGCACCTATGAATATAGGGTTATGCCGTTCGGTTTACAAAATGGCTCCCACTGCTTCCAAGCCTTCATGCATCACGTGTTAGCGGGGCTCCTCTACAAGAAGTGCGTCTGCTTCCTGGACGACATTCTGATCTTCTTGGAATCGCAAGAGGCTCACGAGAGAGATGTCAAGGAAGTCCTGCAGAGACTACGGGAGCACAGACTTTACGCCAAACTGGAGAAGTGCCAGTTCGACATGACGGAGGTGGATTTCCTGGGCTACAAGCTGTCCGACAAGGGACTCGCCATGGACAGCGCCACGGTACGCTCGGTACTGGACTGGAAAAGCCCGCGCAATCGGAAGGAGGTCCAGAAGTTTGTCGGCTTTGCCAACTTTTATCGCAAGTTTATCAAGGGTTTCGCTATGCAGACGGCGGCCATCACGGACACCCTCAGCTTCAAGAAGAAGAAGTTCATCTGGACGGAGCAGGCGGAGCAGTCCTTTCAGAAACTCAAGTGTCTCTTCACTTCTGAAGAACAACTGCTACATGTGAACCCCAGCAAACCCATGAGGGTTGAGACGGATGCCTCCGACAGAGCCGTGGGGGCAGTCCTGTTGCAGCAAGATCCGCAAGGGGACTGGAGGCCGTGCGCTTTCTACTCCAGGAAACTCAGCAAGTCGGAGCAGAACTACACCATCTGGGACAGAGAGTTGCTGGCCATTCATGCAGCCTTCAAGGCGTGGCGGCACTTCCTCATCGGAGCCAAACACACAGTGCAAGTTCGCACGGACCATAAGAACCTGGAGTACTGGCGCACGGTGCGGTTCCTGAACCAGAGACACATCCGCTGGGCAGAGTTCTTTGCGGATTTCGACTTCAGGATAGAATATATCCCCGGAGACAACAACATCATGGCTGATGCGCTATCCAGGAAGCCGCAGTATCTGGAGGAAGCAGCACCGGTAGCGGCCAAACACATTTTCGCACCTAAGGCGTGGGCATGCGCTTCGGCCACCGTGGACCTGGAAGCAATACGTCGCGAGCTGCGAACGGATTCCTTTGCACGATCCAAGATGGAGGAAGTGCGCAGCGGCACAGCGAAGGATGACGAGTTCCAGATACGCGACGGACTGCTCCTCCGCAAAGGGGCCATCTACGTGCCGGGAGACGACCTCCGCGCGAGAGTACTGCAACAGTTACACGACGCACCCAGCGCCGGACATTTCGGCAAGGACAAGACGGTGGAATTAGTAGCCAGAGACTTTTGGTGGCCCAAGATGCGGGGAGAAGTCGCGGATTACGTCACTAGGTGCGACACATGCCAAAGGGCCAAGCCAGTACACAGACCGCCGGTGGGACTGTTGGAACCGCTACAGACCCCGTTCGAACCGTGGGAGAGGGTGGCCTTGGACTTTGTCACTGATCTGCCCAGCTCGAGGGGCAAAAGAGCAGTACTCGTGGTAGTCGACATGTTCACCAAGATGGCGCACTTCATTCCTTGCGCGAAGGTGGCCACAGCGGAACAGACAGCCAAGCTGTTCATAGACCACATGTTCAAGGTGCACGGCCTGCCACGGTCTATCCTGTCCGACCGGGGGCGCCAGTTCATCTCGAGTTTCTGGCAGAAGCTGATGGGAATCCTGAACGTCAAGGTCAACCTAGCGTCGGCAAGACACCCGCAGACCAACGGACAAGCGGAGAGGGTCAACGCCATCATGCAGCAGTACCTGAGATGCTATGCGAACCAGCAGCCCTTGACCTGGGTGGACTACCTACTGCTGGCCGAGTTTGCCTACAACAACACGAAACACGTGTCGACAGTGGTGACACCGTTTTTCGCCAACAATGGGCGACATCCCAGGACCTTCCCGGGCTTAGAGAAAGAGGGGGAGGGGGAGCCGCAGGGAGCAGAGGCATTGGCAGCGGAGTTACAGGAGGTCCACGAACAGCTCCGAAGGCAGTTAGAGCTAGCAAAACACGTTTACAAGATGCAGGCAGACAGACACAGGAGAGTTGGGGAGGACATACGGGTAGGGGACTGGGTCTGGTTAGCAGCCCAGGCAGTGCCGGCCAGATCCTTAGCTAAGAAGAAGCTCGGACACAAGCAGCTAGGCCCTTACCAAGTCGAGGCACAGATCAACCCAGTGGCCTTCCGGTTGACACTACCGGAGGGATCCAGAATGCACCCGGTCTTTCATAGATCGGTGCTCACGCCCTACAAGGCACCTCACAGGTTTCAGGCGCCAGGGACAGCTCCTAGCCCGCTCAGAGACGCACCCACGAAAGGGGGGTCGCCGAGGGCGGAGCCGCTCAACGAGGTCACGGAGATTTTGGACTCAAGATGGGGGGAAGAGGGGGTTGAATATCTCCTCGCCAGGGAAGGTACCCTGGCCAGCGCCAACAGCTGGGTACCGTACTATGCGGTGGAGGAGCACTACCTCAAAGACGAGTTCCACACACTTTTCCCACACAGGCCCATTATTATTATTATTTCGACGAATATCTTTTCACACCCACACTTTCAGCCAGCACGTTCCGGGGTTTCTCTTCAGCTGAGGACACGGCGCCGGAGACTAGCTCCCCAGAGGTATCCCTCTCAGGGTTTGGCACAGGCGGCTCTTATTGGTGGGAAGATCAACCTGAGGTGGGGTGGCGCAGAGAACTGCCGAGCGGGCCCACGCACGCAGCGTCACCCCAGGCGACAGGGGGAGAGGGGGTCATGGACGTGTTGGGGGAGGATTGGGGGTTCGAACACACCGGCAGAGAGATGGAAGCTGAGGAGATCGACGTCGACGAGCCCGTTGAGGACTGGCCGGATCTAACCGGCTGGAGACACACCACGGGGGAAGAACTGTATCCTGCACTCACCCCCACAACACTGGAGCACCCAGAACCCACGCCAGAAGAGGGGGAGGGGGGAAGGGGGGGCTTCAAGGGGGGATGGATGTCAGGGGCTCAGGAGCAGAGGCACAGGGAAGAGAGGAGATGGAGAGCGAAGGGGAAGAATTCGAGGGGAGCGTAGGAGAAGAGGACAGTGGACCGAGGGATTCCATGAGCCTCTCCAGCGAATCGGAAGATTCACAGAAGGGGGCGCCAGTGGCCAGGGGTAGGGGGGTCCCAAGGGGGACACCCCAGAAGCAAGGGGCCAGCGGGGACTCCCAGAGCAGCAGTTGGAAATCAGGACCAGCTTCCCCACCAGAGCATAGTGGAGGGGAAGAGTCACAGGTATCGGGAGTAGCGTCTCCCCCAGCAGGGAGAGGAGAGGAGTCAGGGCTGACCACGCCTCCATCGGAGAGTCAGACAACGGAGGGGAGGTCAGATCCGGCCAGTATCCCGGAAGAGGGAAGCAGTGACAGAAGTAGTGTAACGGTCAGGAGGAAGGTCACTGGGTTGGCGCGAGAGGCAAGTTCAAATGTACAGGAGCGTGGGACAGCAGAGAATGAGGATTGGGAACCGGGTCCTAAAGCCCGCCGGAGGCAGGGGGAGGAGCTGAGCGACTCAGCGTCAGAGGAGTCCAGAAAGGGGAATGCCCCAGCGGGCAGGAGGACCCAGAGGAGAAGAGAGCAGTGGAAAAGGTGGAGCAGGGCTAGGATCTTAAACTGGTGTCAGAGGGGAGGAGATTCAGACGGGACTTTGCCGATCTAGGGTTTAAGATGTAGGGCTGCGCGCTGCGGCTTTGAAATGGAAATTGAACTTCAATAAAGACTTTTGTACATTACGACAGCCTAGCGTTGGTCCTCTGTGAGCTGGGACCTAGAGGCAGCTCTGACAAGTGGTATCTTGGTTCCCGAACTCAATCTGTTCTAGAAGTCTGCTCAAATTCCAAAACATTCGCAAACCAAGGTGCGGCTTCTGATTGGCTGACTGGCCCCAGAAACAATGCCGACAGCCGAAATGGCCGTTTGGCTTCCAAAAAACGTTAACAAACCAGAACACTTACGGTACTTCTGGGTTTGCGGCATTCAGGAGCCAATTTTTTCGGGAGCCAAACTTTCGGGAACCAAGGTACTACTGTATCTAATAAATATATCCCAGCCTAGCATCTATACACAACCCAACACTACTGAAAGGACAAAGCAGGTCAGATGACACTTCCTATAAAGACTTTCACATAAGGCTCATACTCTGGCTCCAAGCAACCAGAGATCAGCTCTTGCTGGCTACCAATTTCCTCGACCTCCAGTTGCATGGGAGCTGGTGATCACTAGATGACTAGTATACCAGGAACCAAATGCATTGCATGTCCAAACCCTACTTGCTGCCCCAAGGATTTCCCTTGACATCCCACTTCAGTTGATGAAGCATCCTGGCTTGGCATTATGACCATCCACTCTCACGTCTGTTAGGTTGTCGGGAAATGGGCCGCAATTTGGATGGTTCAGAAGGAGCAGGGTCCACGAAAAGGGAATGTGGGGCTTTCCTTTAAGTTGACGAGGGTTTTCTTCTCTCTGCTCTGACAAAGAGGGCCTTAAAAGTGCTTTCCCACTAGCAGAAGACAGCATCACCCCAGCACGAGTCCTGGCCATGGTAGCTCATGAACAGATCAACATCTCCAAGAAAGGTTCTCCACCTCCATCGTTCTGCCCGGACACTGAGGTCCAACGCCGATGGCCTTCTGGCGGTTCCCTCACTGCGAGAAGCCAAGTTACAGGGAACCAGGCAGAGGGCCTTCTCGGTAGTGGCACCCACCCTGTGGAACGCCCTTGCACCAGATGTTAAGAGAACAACAACATTTAGAAGACATCTGAAGGCAGCCCTGTTTAGGGAAGCTTTTAATGTTTAATAGGTTATTGTATTTTAGTGTTTTGTTGGAAGCCGCCCAGAGTGGCTGGGGAAACCTAGCCAGATGGGAGGGGTGTAAATAATAAATTATTATTATTATTATTAATCACTGCACACCTCTTTTCTCCACACTGCTCTGCAATGTCTTTCTAAGGCTCAGCTGAATATCCCCATCTAAAAATATCTGGCTCAAATGGAGCAGTGGGCTCTTGTTTTGGAGGAGGGCAACTGCAACATCAATTTTGCTGGTTTATACTGATAATTTGGACTGCTTACCTTGTGGTGATTCTCCCTGTGTCCTTCAGAAAGATTTATGCCACATCCCTAACTTAAGGCATACTTTTCCTACGGTTCCTAGAACGTTTAGATGTACATAATTTAGATTAAAATGTTGGTATTACATTCCACCCATGCCTTGCATGATCATTATGAATTGCTGTTTTGATTATTATAGCCACAGGCTATCTTCCTCTTCTGTTTATACTTAAGTAAGTCACACGTCCTTATACATTGGCATTTCACAATGCATCTGTTAGATTTTAATTAATTTTTGTATTGATAAACCTGGAAAATCCAATTAAGGAATGGGTATACAAAGGAGCCTTCCCTTCTACACCACACATGTAAGCATGTAGCAATACACAGAAACATTAGATGTATCACACACAACATACTTTATCTTCCATATAGACATTGTTGCAAAGTTGTCGTACAGAAGGTTCATAATGACCTTTTCGTCCTGATAAAAGCCTCCTTTCAAAGCTCATTTTACTCATTAACTTTTCTATATGCTATTGACCCTGATATCATTTTACAAAACCATTAGACTGTTACAGGCCTCTAATGCTGGTATTTCTGGGCTCACAGTTTTGTACTTGACGAAACTATATTGCTTTGGGTATTCTACATCTACCATTATGTCTAATGACAAAGATCTCATTGATTTTGATGGATTCACTCCTTGTAAATTGCTGCATTTTACCTTGAAAATCCTCTCTCTGGATGCATCAAGAATTGAAATGTATCAGGATGCATTGTTGTATTCTAGAATCCCTTAACACATAGAAGGGCCGCGGTATCATTTAGATTTAGGGGAAATATTCTGGTGTGAATGTTGTTCAAGATATCTAGGCCTTTCAGTTTACTTTCATATTGCAAAATAACGTCAGTTCATCACATCTGCAAATCAAATCTGTCATGTTCAAAGCATAATTGACCCCAGAGTAATCAATGTCATTAAGTAAATTCAAAATTGCCTTTAAAATAAAATTAATATTTTAAGTATTCAGATTTGTTATTTTCTAATCATCTTAATTAGTGATATTAGTTCAATATCACATGTTGGTTAATGTTCCTAAATATGTAATGAATAAACACATTATCTACTGTCATGCCAACAGAAGACCTGCATGTTCTATGAATTGATCTTTAATATCCCCCTCAGTCTTGGGGACAACTTAATGCCTCTGGTACTGGGTCCAGTCAACCCAACCTTCAATGTCAAATTGCACATTTAAGCAGTCCATCTGGATTATGATACAGTGGTACCTCGGGCTACAGACACTTCAGGTTGCAGACTCCACTAACCCAGAAATAGTACCTCAGGTTAAGAACTTTACTTCAGGATGAGAACAGAAATTGCGCGGCTGTGGCGCGGCGACAGCGGGAGGCCCCATTAGCTAAAGTGCTACCTCCGGTTAAGAACTGTTTCAGGTTAAGAACGGACCTCCAGAATGAATTAAGTTCTTAACCCGAGGCACCACTGTAGTTTTGCTGCCCAAGCAGTAGGCAAAAACGTTGCTTCTAGTACATGTTTGGGGTGATCTTTGGTGCACCAACCACAATACTTGATCTCATTGATAAATTCTAATGGGGCGCAGTCTTCAGTTGATTCAATACTAAAATCCAAGCCCAAGTTTTAAAAGGGCTTCCTAGTCAGTTATTTGTGTGGTCTCAATTTTCATGTTTCCCCTTCTGTATCTATATTTTCACCACCGCTTCCCTTCCCTTCCCTTATACTGTATGCTTTAGAGGAGCTGCCTTTCAGATCCTTCGCCCTCACTCAGATCTGACAAAAAACACAAAATCAGCCTTCCACAGAAGGAAGATAGGGCACAGAAGGAGAAAGCTATCTCTTTGTCCATAAACCAGTGCTCACATGTCCCTTTGGGGCTCAAGAAGCAGCAAGAGCCACAATGTTTGAAGTTGATTCACAGAATCTGTTTCTCAAAGTGAGAAGTGGTGTTGATGGCATGTGCCCTTTTTGGTTATGTGAAAACAACGAAGACCACATACCCTCAGGACCAGAGGGGAGAGAATTCAACTATCTCTCCTGCTGCCAAGGAGAAAATCGCATCTCTGAAGGGCCTCCTTTCCCCCTCCATAATTCTCTCTGACTAGCTCCTCTTTGGTCAATGGAGGCATAGAAGACACTGAACAATAACAGTTCCAACATCCGGTTTTGAGTCTCATCCCATCAGCGATGTACAGGGTGGATGGGAATGTGCCATCCTCAGTAGCACTGCGTCCTTTGCTGGCATCCAGGGCATATGTGCACCAGGTGGAAGCAGGGGTGGAGCACAGAGGGTGAACTGTTAAACCTTTGAAGCCGGTGAACTTTTGAAGTGCTTTAGCCTGTTGCACAGTTTAGCAGAGTATAGCAGAGTACTGCAGCGTTTCTTAGGCAGCTCTTGAGATTGCCCAGTCAGGACGACGATCAGGAACAAAGACTGATGACTAGTAACTTGATTCTTGTAGTTTATTATATAGAAGAAGAAGAAGAAGAAGAAGAAGAAGAAGAAGAAGAAGAAGAAGAAGAGTAGTAGTAGTAGTAGTTTGGATTTGATATCCCGCCTTTCACTCCCTTTAAAGAGTCTCAAAGCGGCTAACATTCTCCTTTCCCTTCCTCCCCCACAACAAACACTCTGTGAGGTGAGTGGGGCTGAGAGACTTCAGAGAAGTGTGACTGGCCCAAGGTCACCCAGCAGCTGCATGTGGAGGAGCGGGGAATTGAACCCGGTCCCCCAGATTGCAAGACTACCGCTCTTAACCACTACACCACACTGTCTTTACAGCAGTAAACATACAAGTCTATCTACAAGTTACTATTTCTTGGCGCAGAAAGTATTGATCTGATCTTTCCTATTCTAATTCATTCAAGAGGGTTCTGGAAGCTTCTCTGTGTGAAAGAAACAAGCAGAAGGTTCGTGATGTTTGGGTTATTCCTTCAGAGAAGCTGAATTGCAGCTGGCTTAAAGTGGTTCTGTTATCTCTTCAGTCAAGTTCATGATGACAATAAAAGGAAGGCCAGAAGGAGCCTGGGTTTTACTTTCTCTTTCTTTCTCTTTTCCTCCTGGTCTGGTAGTCTGTACATAGTATGGTATAGTGTTAAGGTTTAGACTTATAATAAGTTATTGTAAGTTTAAGTTAAGTCTGCTGCAACTGGATTTCTTATGGACAGTGCCAATCCTGAAGGTATTGGATTTGTGACCATTATGCTCATTTGCCTTCCGTAGCAGTAAAGCTCTGCTGGATGAAATATTTATTTCCTCTAGTCTATTTTTTGGGATGGCGGTTCGAATCCCCGCGAAGGGGTGAGCTCCCGTTGCTCAGTCCCAGCTCCTGCCAACCTAGCAGTTCGAAAGCACATCAAAGTGCAAGTAGATAAATAGGTACCGCTCCGGCAGGAAGGTAAATGGTGTTTCCGTGTGCTGCTCTGGTTCGCCAGAAGCAGCTTAGCCATGCTGGCCACATGACCCGGAAGCTGTACGCCAGCTCCCTCGGCCAATAAAGCGAGATGACTGCCGCAACCCCAGAGTCGGCCACAACTGGACCTAATGGTCAGGGGTCCCTTTACCTTTACCTTTTACAATATGTTTAAGTTTTTACTCTGCTAACTATACGCTGGAATCTGCTCTGGGTCAATATTGAGTAGAATTCAATGGCAGGATTTTGCAGGACATTTCAGCCATTTCTGCCCAGACACTCTTTACAACTGCCATATTCCAGCTATGTCTGGGAAATTCTGGACGAATGGCAACCGTACTGCACACACTAGTTGCACATTCCTGGCCATGTGCAATACTCTGAGTTGTAGGATTTTCTCTCTATCCTCCCTGTATTAGGCTGGTTGTTTATAAAGGAAGAGATAGGGAGCCTTCTTAAGGGAGCAGACCTTGTCGCAATAATTCTTTGAATATGTTAGAGTTGATTGACCACTAGGGGTCTCCCTTGCTTTAATTTTGTGCCAGCGTTACACAGAGAGGCGCATGGGGCTCCTGTGTGATATAATTTTCTATGGAAGCATTCAATATACTATATGGGAGTAGAGAGGGAAAAGAGAGAGAAAAAGATATATTAGAAAGTACAATGCTGAAAGCAAAAAGGTAGGTCATTCTAACCCAGTAGGAAGCATAGCCTGATCATTTGATGGAGAATCTCATTTATCTTGCCAAATAAACTGGCACATAATGTCAGCTTGCCATGTAGCTCTTGCATCTGATTCACAGGTCTACAACTAATAAGAAATAAAGCTCCTGCGACTGTCATTAACCCTCCCCTCCCCACAATTGTTCCAGCCTTTTAGAAAATGCTTCTTTGCATCCTGTGATTAATTTCTTCCCCTGGCAAACAACTATAAAAATATAGCAACGGAAATGAGCTCCCTCCCCGATCATCTGAACAAGACTCTGAAGCCAGCTTATTGTGACTTTTTGAGGTGGTGGTGGGGGGGAGAGGTGTGTGAAAAGCTGTAAAGACATAGCACAAAGTGGACAAACTGTTCCACTTTGGGGGGACTCTGAGGAAAGCTTGCAGTGTTTCAGAACCAATAACTATGCAATGGGCAAAGGGAGGGATTATCTTAGAGGCCTTTTCTGGGATCCTGAGAGGATTTTTCTTATTTTTGGTACATTTAAAAAATAGATTTGAAACACACTTACACAAAGCAATGAGAGAATCAGCAGCCTCAATTTTTTAAAGAGTACAGACTGTCCAAGTATCCCTATTTTCCAGGGACAGGCCCCGATTTAGAAAAAACTGTCCCAGTATCTATTTTGATCCTGGAATGCCCTGCTCTTCCTTAGGACATCTCTATTTTCATTGGAGAAATGTTGGAGAGTATGGAGTTATCCAACCCCTGAGCCATCTGAAGCCAGCCCTGTATAGGGAAGTTTTTTTATATGTTTAAGGTTTTATTATGTTTTTATATATGTTGGAAGTGGCCCAGAGTGGTTGGGGCAACCTAGTAAGATGGGCAGGGTATAAATAGTAAAATTATTATTATGGAATGGGGTGTCCCTATTTTCAATGGAGAAAAGTTGGAGGGTACGAGACTACTGATTTTACAAAGGTACAAGAAAGGGATGAATAAGATCGCAATGCATGGAATACATCATTTCAAAGATGTCTCACCACTGAAACTTCTGAAAATGTCCCCCATAATGTTCCAGATATGTTGTTGTTGTTGTGAGCTTTGTTGTTTAGTCGTTTAGTCGTGTCCGACTCTTCGTGACCCCATGGACCAGAGCGCGCCAGGCACTCCTGTCTTCCACTGACTCCCGCAGTTTGGTCAAACTCATGCTGGTAGCTTCAAGAACACTGTCCAACCATCTCGTCCTCCATTGTCCCCTTCTCCTTGTGCCCTCCATCTTTCCCAACCTCAGGGTCTTTTCCAGGGATTCTTCTCTTCTCATGAGGTGGCCAAAGTCTTGGAGCCTCAGCTTCAGGATCTGTCCTTCCAGTGAGCACTCAGGGCTGATTTCCTTAAGAATGGAGAGGTTTGATCTTCTTGCAGTCCATGGGACTCTCAAGAGTCTCCTCCAGCACCATAATTCAAAAGCATCAATTCTTCGGTGATCAGCCTTCTTTATGGTCCAGCTCTCACTTCCATACATCACTACTGGGAAAACCCTAGCTTTAACTATTCAGCAACAGAAGAAGTTAAAGGTAAGAAGGAAACATCAAGCGGAAGTCAAGAGAGAAAGGTTCTATACTGTCAAAGGCTTATTATAAGCTACTTATGGTTACTCATATGTATAGACATACTGTGTATTGGTCTCTGTCTGTCTTGAAACACAATGGACGAGTGTGCCATTGGGGGTGAAGTCATTTTAAACCATCCCACTCCAGAAAGTGGGGTGTACTCTTGTTACAAACACTGCTTTCTCCATACCATTTTTACAGCATAGCCCAATGCACACCTACTCGGAAACAAGCCCATTTAGTTCAACAGGGCCTGATCCCAAATAGAATTGGAGCATTAAGCTTGGAATGGGGGGGGGGCAGATGACAGGGGCAAAATCTGGCCAGAGAGCTGCAGCTGCTGATCTTTATAGTATACTGTATGACAAACTATTGAAATACAGATTCATAGTTACTGGTAAAGACATGTAAGGTAAAGACATGCATACTGAAATCAGTTCACTTTGCACATGGTGTGTGTTGTGGGGATCTCTGTGCAACACAACGGCTTCCCCTAAGACAACAGACCCCTCAAGTGTCCCTATTTTCCAGTCACAGTCCTGGATTTGCAGAAGCTGTCCCAGTTTTTGATTTGATCCAAGAATGCCCTGCTTTTCCTTAGGACATCCCTGTTTTCACTGGAGAAATGTTGGAGGGGACATCTTTATCTTCATCAGAGAAATGTTGGAATGTATGGAATAGAATGTCCCTATTTTCATTGGAGAAATGTTGAAGGGTATGGAATAGGACATCCCTATTTTCACTGGAGAAATGTTGGAGAGGACATCTCTATCTCCATCAGATTAATGTTGGAAGGTATGGAATATTCATCGGAGAAATGTCAGGGGGTATGAGACAAGCTGTTGTTTAGAATATTGGGGAGATTTTTCAGGCAAGGGGGTGGGGGAGGAAAGAAAATTTTGCACATGTATTGTTTTTATTGTAAGTCAGTATGTAGATTCTAGAAAATTGTATGTAAAACCTTATCAGGCCTCGTACAAACAAGCATCCCCTGTGACTGTAGGAGCTTAGAGAATGGATTTGTCTGAGAACAAAGGCCCCATGCCAGTTGATCCTGGCACAGTTTGAAAGAGGAAGCTTATAAACACACTCGGAAAACCTGCCAGGGAAATTGTCTTTCAGCAGCTGAATTTCAGATTTTCCGTTACAATAGCAATAGAGCCCAAGCGACCTCTCTAGGAATGCTCCAAGTAAGATGTATGTGTTTGTATGTACATGCATTGCTTAGTAGGATACTCCATCAGGATTTGAATGCCTTTCTCTAAAGTACTGAGGACAGGATATAGACAAGGGGAACTGGATTTGCTTGTACTCCTTTGGAAGGTCCATTTTTCACCTCCCTCTTGAAAGCAGAGGAGCCAATTTAGAAATAACTATGATAATTCAAATACAGTGGTACCTCTGGCTATGAACTTTATTTGTTCCAGAGGTTCATTCTTAACCTGAAACCGTTCTTAACCTGAGGTACCACTTTAGCTGATAGGGCCTCCTGTGCCGCTGCACGATTTCTGTTCTCATCATGAGGTAAAGTTCCTAACCTGAGGTACTGTAACCCGAGGTGTTTGTAACCTGAGGTACCACTGTAGAAATACAATCCACACTGGGAAAGACTCTGATCAGGTGACCTGTGTGCCTGCTTGGTCTCTTCTCCAGGGGTTAACTTTAATAATAATAATAATAATAATAATAATAATAATAATAATAATACTTTATTACTTGAACCCCACCCATCTGGCTGCGTTTCCCCAGCCACTCTGGGTGGCTCCCAACAGAATATTAAAAACACGATAAAACTTGTGGTATGAATGCACTAGATACAATATACAAAATAATTTTGGACTGCCCTCTCTTCAACATCTTTGGAGAGACCTATGGGCAACTCCTTGGAAGCTTAAAGTATCTACTTGCAGAGAATTTGTAATCTGTTGAGGAATGCTATATCTGAAACTCCTGAGATTGTTTCAGGATATTTAGTTGAGGTTTTTGCTGTCAAATTTAAAACTACTTAATTTGACTTAATGGTGGCTACTAAGTCTTTTATACATGTGAGGTTACAAGGAACCAGGCGGAGAGGGCCTTCTCGGTAGTGGCGCCCGCCCTGTGGAACACCCTCCCATCAGATGTCAAGGAAATAAACAACTATGTCACTTTTAGAAGACATCTGAAGGCAGCCCTGTTTAGGAAAGTTTTTAATGTTTGATCTTGTATCGCTTTTATTATTATTATTATTAATATTCTGTGGGGAACTGCTCAGAGTGGCTGGGGAAACCCAGCCAGATGGGCAGGGTATAATTAATAAATTTATTGTTCCTATTCGTGTTTCTGTTCCTGTTCCTGTTAGAAGCCTGACGGACCACTCATGAGATTAGAAAGTTAATTTGTGCAACATACTACACTTCTGGCTTCTAGTCATGATCTGTAGCATACTGTGTTTGTGTGTGTGTGTGTGAGAGAGAGAGAGAGAGAGAACAAAGCTCAAGCTCAGGGCACAGGTTTTACAGCATATTCATCTTGACGACAACAATGATTAATCCATTAAGAAACAAAATGGTAAGGACTATAACAGCAGTATGCTGGTACAGACAAAAAAAAAAAAAAGAATATATGTAGGTAATAAAAAAAGAAATGAAGGGACTGTAAATGCAGGAACCTATGTTTCACATTTTCTTAATTAGGTGAGTATCCTCAAGTGTAAATAATTAGTCGGTAAAATCCACAAGCCCAGCATAAAACCAAACAACAGATATTTTCATTTGGTAGCTGAGTCGTTAGGGCAAACTGGTAGGAAGATGTCTGCATGTTTGTGGGGAAAAATGCTGATTAAAAAAAAAAGAAAATCTGGGATTAGCTTTTCAGTGCACAGAATAAGGTGTTCTCCGAAGTTTAAAGCTCATGCTATGGTCACATCTCTTGCTACATCAAAAATTGAAATAAAGTATTTGGATTGGAAATATAAAAAGCCAATTTGCTTCCCAAGGTTAGGGCTACTCACACTGCCAGCTGACAGTTTTGCAATGTCTGCAAGGCTGTGGCAGAAGCCATTCAGCCTGATCCCTCTCTCCTCTACCCATGAGTAAGCCAGGGGGCATGTTATATTTTTTTGTAAATAATTTGTACAATTTTTTGTGGCTGCTATAAGTAAGAATTCTAACCACTGTGTGTTTCAAGATATGTAGTTGCATTTCTATCACACACACACACACCCGGTAACAAGTCAAAATTAGAGGGAGGGAGAGAGGGAGAAACACACATTTTCCTGTGAAAATCAAGATATATGAATATACAGTTGCTCGTAGAGATTTAGTAATACAACCGTCATATATTAACAATAGCTAGAGTGACAGAAATTGCTGGCTGTATTAGGGTAATTCAGAAGATTGCTTGAAAATAACAAAACTAAGCCAAAATAGTTGCCTTACCGAATTAGGCAGTGTGAAACTTTTGGGAACATACTTCTCAATGTTAATTTTACTACTTTTTGTTTCTTACATGAATCTTTCTGTGTAACTTTTCCTGCTCTTGAATCTGGCCATGGCTCTTGACTCTGGGGTCATCTCACAGGTGAAATACAAGGAGGTTGTTTGGCTCAGGTGCACTGCTAGGACAATTGATTTGTTGGCCATCGGGAGGGTGATTTCAATCAGGACTCCGCTGCCTCAGCAAGACAGAAGGCTCATCCATACTTCCACTTCTCCTGTCCTAGAAAGCAGTTTTCCCCCTGCTGTGCTCCTTTCCCACTGTTTTGCACCTTATCAGAACAAACATCAATCTGGGGAAAACTCAAATTGCTGTTTTCTCTGAGCACCAAAGAGCAGTTTTCCATGAGGTAAAGGAGCAGTACAAAATGAAGTGTGGATAATCTCTGAACTGGGAATCTTGAAGAAGATAGACCTTGATTCTGATCATCTGCAGCTCCCAATGGACTACGTGCAGGAACATGTTTAAAGCACTGATAGTCTAAACCAGCATTTATTCATGAAACTGACATTTGACTTCCACAATAGCCAGCTGACTAGTTGGCTGCATTAGGAAGATTGTCACTGGTGAATTCTTTTGAATTTATAACTATCACAAATGTGCTTATGCCATCATTTCTCTCACATCATTGTAAAGTACAGTGGTACCTCAGTTTTTAAAAATAATCCATTCCAAAAGACTGTTTGAGTTCTGAAACGTTAGAAAACTGAGGTGCCAGCTGACAGGACTCAACAGCTGACAGGATCTTGCACTCATTGGAAGCTGCCTCAGAAGTTTGACTTCTGAGGTGTGTTTGAAAACTGAAGCATTTACTTCCAGGTTTACGGCGTTTGAAAACCAAAACGTTTGTCAACAGAGACGTTCAAAAACTGAGGTGCCACTGAATTCACAAAGATGTACATCATAACCTGCCACTATTCTGTTGCCATTTCCCTACACCAGAGCTCTCCAAACTTTTCATGTCTGTGACACACTTTTTAGACATGCATCATTTCGCAACACGTTAATTCAGCAAACTGGAGGTTAAACTAAACCCTTTCCAAAACTGGAAGAAGCACTGGGAGCATTCATGTGACACACCTACACACTGCAGCCGACACACTAAAGTGTCGCGACACACAGTTTGGAAAGCTTTGCCCTACAAGCTCCTTTTTCACAACATCGTGAAGGCCTTTTAGCGCTCTGTGGTCCTGGCAAGTCATTTCAATGAAGGCTAGACTGTGACAGCTAGACTGGTGACTGGGAGTAGCCGAGACCATATAACACTGGTTCTGAGAGACCTGCATTGGCTCCCAGTACATTTCCAAGCACAATTCAAAATGTTGGTGCTGATCCTAAAGCCCTAAACGGCCTCAGCCCAGTATACCTGAAGGAGCATCTCCACCCCCATTGTTCAGCCAGGACAATGAGGTCCAGCTCTGAAAGCCTTCTGGCGGTTCCCTCACTGTGAGAAGTGAGGTTACACAGCAAACTAGGCAGATGGCCTTCTTGGTAGTGGTGCCCGCCCTGTGGAATGCCCTCCCATGAGATGTCAAGGAAATAAACAACTACCTGACTTAGAAGACATCTGAAGGCAGCCCTGTTTAGGGAAGTTTTAATGTTTGGTGTTTTTAATATTCTGTTGGGAGCTGCCCATAGTGCCTAGGGAAACACAGCCAGATGGGTGGGGTATAAATAATAATATTTATTTATTTATTTATTTATTTATTTATTTATTTATTTCAACATTTCTTTTAAACTAAGTGCAGAGAGGTCTGAAGCAGACCAGAACTACAGCATTACCCCTTCTTAAGATCATTTATCTTGAAACTGTGAGTAGACAGTTCTTCAAACAGTGGACTATCCTCAAAAGACATGTGCACCATACAAATTTTCCAGTATGACCATGCACGCTCATTGGTTTGCTCCAGTAGTAGTCAACCTGGAGTCCTACAGCTGTTGTTAGACTATAACTCCTCACCATTTTCATGCTGCCTGGTTGATGGGCTGAGAATATGTCATTGGCTATTGCTTGCTGAGACTTCAGGCAGATAAATGGCTTTGTGACTGAGGTATATGTGAACCAGTGTAGAGCTCATTTACATGCTGTGTGCTTGTCATTAGTTTATCTTTCCACAACAGAAGCTCCTGTGGAATTCCAGTTTCAATTATGGCAAGAAGAGGGGAGAATATCCTTGCCAAAGTCTATTTATGCCACGAGGGAACCTTAAGAATAAAAACAACCCAAATGCATAGCTAGAGGTAGGCTTTTTTCCTGTCACAAAATATTCCCGTTTCTTGAGGCCGCTGCAACCCAGATCTAGAAAATGCACTGAGAAGGCCTATTTAGGAAGGTATATGACATTTACGCTGGGTATTTAGAGTGCTAATGCTTGTATAAATGCAGCACACAGCTCGAGGAAAACATGTCTCCAATACAAATGAATACAAGCTATCTATTGGCATTTAGATTAATGCAAGTTTAAATACATGCCCTTGAGGTTCATGTTCTTCTTCAAAAATGAAAAGCTGAGATTATAAGAATGGATGTTTATATTCATCCTTTTGCTTACCCTCCAACATTTTGTAGATGGAAACAAGAGCACTACTGAGTAACTGTAACACTCCAATTTTCACACTGGCACATCCACTGTGTGCTATTCCCTCGCCTACATTGCTTATGGTGCTTCTTCATTTGCAATAGATCTAGTTCCGGTGTTCATTTCCATGCATTCCCAAGGAGTATGGGACAGTTTTGTCCCAGTTGCTGATGTGGACCGCCCCCCATCTCCTAAACCTTCCAGAGAACAGGAGGACAGTATAGATTTAGAACAGTGGTTTGCAGAAGGGCATAGTTCGGAGGCTGCAGAGGGGAGAAGCTGGGAAATATTAGAAGAGGAACAGCAGGAAAAAGAAGCATCAGGGGAGAGAGCTGACAGATTCAGTGTCATTGGAAAGCATTCCTGACCCCCCCCCCGAACCCTGCGAGCATTGAAAGTAGGAGAACAGAAAGCTCAGAGGCAGCAGGCAGAGATCAGTCAATGTAGGGATGATGTGGAATAGGAGAGACGGAGGAGGAGTGGGCCTTTTTTGGAGCAATGCCACTATTTAGGGAAGACTGCATTCTTTCATCTCTTTCTGTGAATATTAATAAATTACGTGGTAAGAACTTGTAATTGTTTCTCTGCTTCTTGGCTACTACCGTGGGAGGGAACAGATTCCCCGAAGCCTGACAGTTGTCCCTGCTGATGTCACCCCTGACTTTGAATGGGAAGGTCTGAAAGCAGGAAATCTTTGCATATTCATCCAAAACTGCTTAGAATCCTCTACAGGAACTCCAGTCGTGCCACGTTCCCAATCATTTGCCGAGTATTTCAAAGCCTAAGTGCTTTCAACTGAACACACTAAAGTTCCTCCTTCAGACCTTCCACTCGATCCACAAAGATCTGAAGGAGCTGCAGCTGGTGGGGGCACTGTGATTGGGAATAGCACATGCAGCCCATTCCTCCCTCAGCACATTCTGAGAACAATGTGGCGGCAAATACCTGAACAGGGCTGTACTCTGCAACAGCCAGTCCCAGGATGGCTTGTACCATCAAAGGTAGAATTTTTTACCATAAAACATTCCTGTCTTTAATACTTATGAATGTTGTATTTACTACAGAATTGCTGCAAGTCAAACACAATATGTCTAGTGTGTAGCCAGCAGGGATGGGGACATTGGGCTGGAGATAACAATTATATGTCTGCATCTTTTTGTTTCTCAAAATGGAGCTGGTTGTGTATGGGATTGCTGCAACTCAAATACAGCCTAGGTCAGGTCACACACGCAAACAAAATAATCTTGAATCCCTGCTTTCTTGTAATTTTGGGAAATGATATATAATGAACTGAAAACAATGTTTAAAATAACGTTTTCTTTAAAACCCGGAAGCCTTTCTTTTAGGATATTTAAGGTGCAGAAATCCCAAGGGAGCATTAATCTGAAAACTATAAATATTTTTTTAAAAAAGAAGAAAATTCTATTGTGACCACAGTCACAGTCACAGTGACCACAGCTGTGTGATTGCTACAAGCCCAGAGATGGCAAGAAGAAGAAATCCCTACCAGAGAAGAATGGCAGATCAAGTTGATGGAGTATATTGAAATGGCAAAAATGATTGGAAGAATCAGAAATCAGGAAAAGCAAAATTTTAATAAGGTATGGGGAAATTTTTTTAATCTATCTTAAAAACCGTTGTAAACAGTTAAAATCTTTAGTGGGATTGGAATAACACTTGTAGTTTAATGGTGAACTTTGGACATAATGGAGATGCAAAAGATTTGTATTATTATAAAAAGATGCAGGAGGAAAAGACTAACAGTAGGACCCACAAAGGGGAGGAGGGAAGTCCAGGAGATTCTGTTGAATCTTGTTTCTATATTGTATGTTGATATGTTATTGTAAAATTTTAATTTAAAAACCCAAATAAATAAATTTACAAAAAAAAAAAAACCCAACACATTCTGCTTTCTTGTATAATCCATAGGCCTCAAAATGTGAGCCCTGTGGTGATTAAAGAAGCCATTTGATTTTCATAGACTCATACAATTGTAGAGCTGGGACCCTCAGGGACATGCAGGAATCTCACCTGAAAACTTCCATGGCAGATGACCATCCAACCTCTGCTTCAAAACCTCCAATGAAGTAGGGGTCCCTAGTTCCACTGTCTACCAGCTGTAGCTGTCAGAAAGTTCTTCTTGATATTTAGTCAGAATCTCCTTTCTTGTAACTTGAATCCATTGGTATAGGCCCTACCCTCCGGAGAAAGAAACAAGCTTGCTCCATCTTCCATGTGGCAGCCCTTGAGATATTTGAAGATGGCTATCATAGATGGCTATCATATCTCCTCTAGCTGTCCCCTTTCCCAGTCTAAACATACCTAACTCCTTCAGCTGCCGTGGTTTCCAGACACTTTGATCATCTTGATCGCCCTCCTCTGCAAGCATTCCAGCTTGTCAAGTAAGCAAGCTGTTTAAGGTTCACAGATTAACTGCCTTGAGGATCACAAGGTCTGTGTTATCCTGTGGAAGTCCCTATCCTTGTCAACATCTTCACCAACCAGCAGCTTTCCAGGTGCAAACAGCTCAAGATCCAAGGTGATAACAGCTCAGTATTCAAGCCCAATAGCATGCTAGCAGTTCTAACAAACCGCATTATGTTTAGAAAAATATCCAAGCCAGGCGGACTGTCCATTTAACTTCATCATAGTCACTGCAAACACAAGGCCCACTGAGTTGTGCTGGCATCAAAGTAACGTTATGAGGCAGGGAAGCCGAGGAATAAAAATACTTTCAAGATGATTAGATGGCAACTTCACAGTTTCCATCCTCAAGGCAAATTCAAGATCTCTGTCAGCTGAGTCTACATGACTTCAGTTGCAGTGGCAGATGTAAAGAAAGCTACTACCATCTTTCACTTCTGACAGGGACCTACTGGGACACCCTCTGCTGCTATTCACTGAACATGAAATAAAAGAAACAAAACTGTCAAGACCTTTCCTCGGCCATTTAGTATGCAGTAGGCCAAATCATGGGGTAAAGCAGAACTACCGAGAGCACGCACGGCGTGTTATTTTGTGTGTATGTACATCTGAGCACAGACAAAAACTGCCTTCAAGCTTAGCATTTTTGCCTCTTTGATCCTGAGCTTTTGATCCCAGTATGAAATTTAGACAGAACTGGCAGGATTGTGAGGAGAAACTCCTGGCTTTGCAAGCTATGAGGGCAAAAATAAGGACTTCAGTATATCAATTCATACATATTAAAACATGAGAGAAATATGTGGGCCTCTACCTGTCATTAGGGAGGGACACGGGTGGCGCTGTGGGTTAAACCACAGAGCCTAGGGCTTGCTGATCAGAAGGTCGGTGGTTCGAATCCCCGCGACAGGGTGAGCTCCCGTTGCTCGGTCCCTGCTCCTGCCAACCTAGCAGTTTGAAAGCTCTGGCGGGAAGGTAAACAGCATTTCCATGCACTGCTCTGGTTCGCCAGAAGCGGCTTAGTCATGCTGGCCACATTACCCGGAAGCGGTACGCCGGCTCTCTTGGCCAATAAAGTCGGCCACGACTGGACCTAATGGTCAGGGGTCCCTTTACTTTACCTGTCATTAGACTACAGATCCCACCAGCCCCTGCTAAGAAATTGTGGGAGTTGTAGCCGAGCAATAGGTTTCCAACCCTTGTATTCTTGGCAAAGTTATGACCCTTGTCTGAATCTGCACAGGTGGGGGAGGGGAATATAATTTGGTCCAAATCCCACTTTCCTGCCAAAACTTCAACCTAACCCAAATTTTGGTGTTTCTGCCAAAAGGAAAGCTTGAAGAGAAAGAGATGGACTTGTTTTACTGCCTTCAGGCTGATCTCACCAGAATTCAATAATAGTAATAATAATTCTGTTGGAATTAACCAACATCTCTGACCCAAGGCGGCTATGTTGACAGACAACAGAGAATTAATGCTAATGGTTCAGAGCTGAAAAATATTACCTGCTTAAAAATGTACTTTGAGCAGCAGTTAGTTTCACTGCTGGTGGTTTTTGGAGGTGCAGTGCCATGGAACAAAGTTTATTCACATAATAAAATTAATAGCATTGCATTCTGTTGGTTTGACCAAATTAATTGTTAGAGAAGGCCCATGATGCAAAATGTATGCATATCAGTACGGCTCTTTGGGGCTGCAAAGCCTATAGCCTTAATTCTATTTTCCTTGTAAATCTGTTGCATTTACTAGCCAGTCACATGGATGAACTCAAGTGCACTTCTCAAATATATTGCTTCAACTCTTAGTTCAAAGAATCTCATCACAGTGAAAGGGCACCTGTCATATGACTGGATTATCTGAAAATGGAGCTGTAAACTTATTCTCATTCCTTGCAGAAATTTGACATTGGCTAGTATTTTCTTAAAAAAGAGCTTTTCAGAAAAAAGCCCTCAGATTTTATGATATCTTATAGTAAACTATATTTGGCCATCATGATTTCACAGTAGATAAAGGTCAATAATGAAGGAGGAAGATGTATTTTGCTGGGAGATAGACAAGAGGAATGTAGCTGTGTTGATTATCCTTGGCTTCTCTTGATATCCTTTGGAGCCATCTGCCCATGAACCAAACTAAGCATGGCATTTATCATGCAATTTGCCATTGCATTGTTTTTCCTTTAACAAACAACAGGTGTGGGTGCTGGGTGTGGGTTGGATGCAGACCATTTCATGCAGAGAGGGAGCATTAATGTTTTGCCCCCTGTCATGGTCCCAGCTGGAATTCCCCTCCATCCCTGTCCTCTGCATTAGGAGGAAAATTCTCAGTGTTGATGCCCTCATTAAGGCTCTCCCTCCAGACTCGCTTGGTTTGGAATTTAAAGAGGTTAGATAAAACCATATTGAGCATTTCGGAAAAGTTAAGCCTTACAAGTTGGAAAAGATGTGGGAAATTCAGCCCAATATAACCAGCATGTTTAGCGCTAGTTAATGAATGAAGGGGTTAACACCATAGAGTAAGCTGTTTTTGCTAGGTCACGCCCCCTCATCTTGAGTGACAAAGAGACAGGGAACTCTCTTTGTTTGCTCTCTTCCACTATGTGAATCCAACCAGGGAGCACATATGGGCTGATCACTCCAAGCCCAGACCATGTGCTCAGAAATGTTTTATGTAACTGTGCTTTTCTTGCTGCTGCATGGAACAGCACATTAACCTAACCTTTGGAAGTTTGTAAGTAAAGAAACAATTTTTAAGGTAAAGGTAAAGGACCCCTGACAGTTACTGTAAGTCCAGTCGTGAACGACTCTGGGGTTGCGGCGCTCATCTCGCTTTACTGGCCAAGGGAGCCGACGTTTGTCCACAGACAGTTTTCCCGGGTCATGTGGCCAGCATGACTAAGCCACTTCTGGCAAAACCAGAGCAGCGCACAGAAACGCCGTTTACCTTCCTGCCAGAGCGGTACCTATTTATCTACTTGCACTTTGACATGTTTTAGAACTACTAGGTTGGCAGGAGCTCGGACCGAACAACAGGAGCTCACCCTATCGCGGGGATTCGAATCAACTACCTTCTGATAAGCAAGCCCTAGGCTCAGCGGTTTAGACCACAGTGCCACCCACATAACAAATTCTATGGTCTTTTCTATGCTTAAGGGGGAGAAAGGAAGCTCTGCAGGTGATTTAAAGAAGGATATTTAAAAGGTCTAGCAGTCTATATTCCCATGCTTTACTTTGCTGTATGTACTGTGCTTTAAAACCATTGTGGGGCTTTCTCTTACTGGAGAGTATTCTGCCCTGTTTTTAGATCCATGGATCTAGTGAATTCTTCTTTAAACAAAACAATTGCAACACCGACATAAGATGAGTCTGTATTAATCCGAATCTGGTGAGCACGAACTTCAAAGACATTACTAATTGAAATATAGCGGCTCCTGTTTTACTATTGAGGCTATGTGGTTTAAATTGAACTCAAAGTTTAATGCAGAAGCAAATTACAATTCTGAGTGAAATGTCAACATAGGCCGTATAGAGTCCTACACAGTTCTGTTCTTGCCCCTGAAGAATTTAAGAAGAGACTAGCTGGATCAGTTAGATCAGAGGTAGCCAATGAGATGTTGCAAAGTACTGGTCTAGGACACATGCAATTGGATTCACACCTTTAAATAAAATGAAAGAAAACACTCTTGTAATTAACTGGATCATTTCTTTGCACTTGATCCACCTAAGCTTTCTCAGAGAACTTAAAAGCCCCATCTGAATTCTACAATAATATCCAGCTAACCTCAATATATGTCTTATTGGCTGGGTGGCCACTTGTACGTCTGAAGTACAAAGCCACAGCATTCTGACACTTCTTTTAAAAGTGATCAGCAATTGCATCAAGAAGGGTGTGCGTGCTAAAGCAAACCCTCTTTTAATTGCTGTTTTATATTTCTCTTCAGCTAAAACAAACCTGTGTCCTCAGCAGTTTCCAAGCAACCCATCTTTTTAAATTACAGCTTAATATTAGTTTGTGTCTGTGTATTGCTGAATACATTTTGCGTTATTCATCCTGTGCTTTCAGATCACTGCAAAGGAAAATACTATTGCAATTGCAATTACCAAATGTGATGTACATTGTTTGTCAAGGCCTTTTGACAAACAATGCTAAGAAAATGCATGATCTAAACTCCTCTCATTCTGGGTGAGCTGGCTTTTTTATTTTTATTTTTGAAGAATATATTCATTCTTAACATTTAGAACCCTGGGTTGCAGGTTGGATAAAATTCCTGATTCATATGTTTCGCTTGCCCAGAAAGGCCAGATTTTACATTTAAAGCAGCTTTTTTAACCACCATAGATAGCAAACTCAGATAGCACACAGTGCTTTTTCCCCTAAAAAAAATGTTTAGGGGTACTCTCATTTTCCTACTCATATTGAAATACTGCCCCTCAATGAGGCCAAACTTAGATTCACAAAATGTTTAGGGGTATGCGTACCCCCATAAAAAAGCACTGTATATATATATCCTTATATATGGAGTCCCTGAATTTGCTGTGGTGGTTTAAAGGGCTGCTTTAAATTTAGACACCCCCATCCCCTATATATATATATCCAATTTTACAACAGAACATACAAATTCTATAAAAAAAACCCCAACTCTTGTAATTAACCAAAACCAAAATCAACTCCCCTCCCTCATCTGTTTTTCCTTTCCTTTTCTCTTTACAGCTGCACACCCAAATTAATACTTTGATTATTTATCTTCTCTAATAATTTCCTTGAGTTATTCCTTTATGTTAACCCTTCTAATATTTTTAGTTGCTTACAATAATAATAAACTATTATTATACAAATAGTACAATAAACACCCAATAATACAATAAATACCCTTACAAATACCCAATAAATTTCCCAAAGTCTTTATTAAAACTTCTTTCTTCCTGCTTCCTCATACTTCCCATAAGTTTAGCGTGGGCTAGGGGCCAAGTCATAGCCCCTACGGGGACCCCTTGGGGTGGTGCCACTATCTGATGTAAGTTATAGGGCACCCCCTGTCAGTGGTTTCCCCTTCTGTGGACTCCCTGCAGATGGGCAGGACTCAAGATATAGCCTGGCTTCACCCCAATGCCTAAGCCAAACCGCTCACATTTGTGACCAATAAAGTTGTGGCCTATTTAATAATAATAATAATTTATTATTTATACCCTGCCCATCTGGCTGGGTTTCCCCAGCCACTCTGGGCAGCTTCCAAAACAGAATATCAAAATACAATAATATACTAAACATTAAAAGCTTCCCTAAACAGGGCTGCCTTCAGATGTCTTCTAAAAGTCTGGTAGTTGTTTTTCTCTTTGACATCTGGTGGGAGGGGGTTCCACAGGGCGGGCGCCACTACCGAGAAGGCCGTCTGCCTGGTTCCCTGTAGCTTGGCTTCCTACAACGAGGGAACCGCCAGAAGGCCCTCGGCACTGGATCTCAGCGTCCGGGCAGAACAATGGGGGTGGAGACGCTCCTTCAGGTATACTGAACCTATAAACCAAAAAACTCCCTGTCAGTTGTGATTTACTGGGAACTTTGTGGCTCGGGTGCCTTGGCATGCAATAGGCAACAGAATTTAGGACATCGCCACCAAAGAAAACCCCCTAAGGTGATCTTCAGTTCAGCCTGCCACTGCAGAGGCAAGTGATGTAAAAGAAGGCAGGCTGGCAATGCCAGGAACTTATCCCAAATAGAAATCAGAAACCATGTGTCTGCATTCTGAGCGATGCTTAGGACAATGCATTCTCCCTGAGCCATCCAGGCTCATTACCGACAGCAGCTTATAAAGAACCAAAACCATCTACCTCTTGTATAAGAGGAAATGACTGCATGCCAATGCATCTTATAAAACAAAGCACTGGGCAGTATCTGCTTATACTATTTCTCCCCCGTGAAACAACACAGAGGGTTTCTTCATTGTAGCTAATGCCCAGAGTTGGGTGCTTTCCCTCCCCCTCCCCCCAGAAGGCATAAAGGAAAATGGTTTGTGGAAAGTTTAAAAAACACACCAAGGGGATAGATATTGAGAGAGGCGCTGTGGGCGACTGTAGCCTAATGGGCTGTTAATTAGAGAGCAGGTGGATCTAAATAGATGTCATGCAGGCTACATGTGGGGGTATTGTGGATGAAAGAACAGAAAGTACACTCAGCTTTCTTCCAAGCTGATATTATAAGACATTATTAAGTGAAAGGGTGGGGATAGGAGAAAGTGCATGTGAAGGGAGATTCAGATCATCTCCCTTCTAAAAAGGAGAATCTGATCCAAAAAAGGAGATTCTGATCATCTTTCCTTCTCAAACAAACAGACAAACAACCATCAGGTTTTAAACTGCATGCACTGATTTATATTTGGACAGAAGAAAAAGCAAACCAATGCTATACATTTTGTTTACTTTAGTATGAAAAATAAGGTGTCACTGCTGGGCAATGCTAAATCAGTGGCACAAACTTGAAAAAAAAACTGCAGCCATCAACAGCACTGTAAGATATTTCCCTTTACATACACACACACACACACACACTGAAGGTATCTAAACAAGTTGGGAACCATCATTTCAAATAACTCACCATTATTGTGAGTTAACCCTTTTTCAAATTTGGATGTTTCTTTTGCAAAACCTGCCACTCCTGGTCAACAGCAGTGACTCAGGTTCCAGGAAGTCAGGTGAGTGCTGCCGCCCCACTAGAATGCTGCAGAGATCAGATTTGCATTCACTGATAATAATTGAGTGAGCCAGTGCAAAATGTTAGAGAAACTTATTTTTCCGACAGATGGGGGTCTAACTGACAGCTCCGCTCTCTCTAGCTACCAACTGCCATTGCTGTGGGCATCAGATGGGGAAGAAGCAACACGTGGGCACTTCTTCATTGTGTCTCTAGCTGGAGTCCCTGCTATGCTTATGAAGGGAAATTACCCTGTTATGTACACAAAACTAATTATCTTTTGCAAGCTGCCTTGGGAGGGCATTGCCCTGGAAGGCAGCTTATATGTACTCGGAATGAATGAATGAATAAATTAATGAATATGGCTGCATTTCCGCTCACAAAATTGTAGTTAAAATGTTCTCAGTATGGGTTCCCTGAAATTGAAGTCTTTTCCACTCCTTTCCTGCTCTCTCTGTTTGAAATGGGCTTGGATTCAGTGTTATTTTGTGGAATCATAGAACTGTAGAGTTGGAAGGGACTATGGGGGATTAACTAGTCCAACCCCCTGAAATGCAGGAATATTTCGCCCAATGTGGGGCGAACTCGCCCAAACTGGGATTGTGGGTACGCTCTCCATTGACTCAGCTAAGAGAGCAGAAACTTTTGGGACCTTTCTCAGATTCTCTATTACCTCTCTATTCTAGCAGTTATTACAAGAATAATGTAACTAAAAACTCATGCCTGAGTCTTCCCCCCTCCTCCCCTCAATGCCTTTTCCTTTTGTGACATGCCTTCCAGAGCATAAAACTGAGGGCAGGTACTATTTTATAACCTTTGCTTGTAAGCTGCTCCAGGGACCCTTTTTCAGCTGAACAGCAGGCTTAAATGATCTTCCAATCAAATACAGAGCTCCCTGCTTTTTAAGGTCAAAGTAAAAACACCAAGAGGCATCTAACCATGGATCTCACACATTAGCAGATGGTAGAATAAAATCAAAGTAATCGGACAATGGAGGAGGAGGAGGACAAGAAGAAGAAGAAGAAGAAGAAGAAGAAGAAGAAGAAGAAGAAGAAGAAGAAGAAGAAAGAGTTTGGATTTGATATCCCACTTTATCACTACCCTAAAGGAGTCTTAAAGAGGCTAACAATCTCATTTCCCTTCCTCCCCCACAACAAACACTCTGTGAGGTGAGTGAGGCTGAAAGACTTCAGAGAAGTGTGACTAGCCCAAGGTCACCCAGCAGCTGCATGTGGAGGAGTGGGGAAGTGAACCCGGTTCACCAGACTACGAGTCCACCGCTCTTAACCACTACACCACACTGTAGAATTTCACTCTGATGTTTTCCTATCAGCCCTTGGTCTTACCACTTCAGACGTACCTGACAACGTGGAACCAAGAGTTGAGTTCAAATTCCTTGAAATAAGGGTATAGCATAGGTAGTTTATTTGGAGACCTATACCACAAATTTTGGGACGTGGGTGGCGCTGTGGGTAAAAGCCTCAGAGCCTAGGGCTTGCCGATCAAAAGGTCAGCAGTTCGAATCCCCGCGGCGGGGTGCGCTCCCGCTGCTCGGTCCCAGCGCCTGCCAACCTAGCAGTTCGAAAGCACCCCCGGGTGCAAGTAGATAAATAGGGACCGCTTACTGGCGGGATGGTAAACGGCGTTTCCGTGTGCGGCTCTGGCTCGCCAGAGCAGCGATATCACGCTGGCCACGTGACCCGGAAGTGTCTCCGGACAGCGCTGGCCCTCGGCCTCTTGAGTGAGATGGGCGCACAACCCCAGAGTCTGTCAAGACTGGCCCATACGGGCAGGGGTACCTTTACCTTTACCTTTTTTTACCACAAATTTTGCCCTATGCATAATGACATGCACCCTTAACGGATGGTTTTCATTTTCACTATCAATGTATAAGCTGATTTCCCATCAGGTTTATAACAATTAAAGCTAATATGTATGCCAGTGTGAATATTGATTCTTTTATTACACTAGTAAATTACCATGCACCCTAGAGAGTTATGAAGCAAATTATTAGTCTAGATAGATGCCTATTGATCTATACTATAGATCTGAATGTTATAAATTCATGAAGTAATATTCAGTTCAAAGTTATTTCCACCAAATGCTCCAGAGGCGTTTATGGCCTTTGCTACAGTTATGATGTACATGCACTAATTTAAGATGGTTAAATTGCATTCTCGAGTTTTTGAGCAGGTCTGCAAAGTCTTAGTGGCAGAAATTGCAAGCAGCTAATGATGTTGAGTAACAAACAGCTTGGTCCTGCGAATGTTCGCTTGGAATAAGTTCCACTGAATTCAATGGGACTTCACCCTCAATTAAGGGCACATGGAATGTAGGCTTGTTCCATCTTTTCTCAATATCATTTTACCAAGTTGAAATCCTGTTGTAGAAAAAGAAGTAGGAGATGTGTCAAGGCGCAAATGTTTCTGCTGAATCTTTGTCAGTTCTGTCATCATGTTTGATTCGTCTGCTAGTTTGCCATCCAGAATTGAGAGAGGCTCCTTTAGACTGGAAAGATATGGGCGAAAATTGCTTCCAGCCCACTCACAGGTCATGGAAGTTGCTGTTCTTCTGCAATGAACTGCTTTAGTGAATTGCTGTGCTACTGTGGACCATAAATTGTTCACAAATGGCATGGGCTTTGATATTTCTAATACATGGATATAAAATGCATGTAGGCATTTGCACCTGCAGATACAGAAAATTGAAATAAAAATGCATTGTTTGAGAAGAAAACTCAACAGACTATGCATTCATAAGGCATTATTTTGTCTCAGTATGTTTTATTGATTTTGTTATTCAAATCATGTATTCCTTACTGGGGACTACAAACACCCGAGGATCAGAGTTTTAAAAATGAACTTGTTCTTGTGGTATCTGAGTAAGGAAAAAAGATATAGGTATTTTCATTAAAGTGTGAAAGGCAATTTTTTATGCTCAGATAACTCCAAGGTAGCCAAAACCTTTTTTGGGAGTGGGGGGAAAGAGCATGACAAATTTTAACTCGGAAGTTTTGGGCGGTTTTGGTTTGCCAAGCGGCTGCTTGGAATCAAAATGACTCTGAGTCTGATCTTGGGGCCATTTCTAAGAATATGTTTGCTGTATCTGCAGAGGCTGTGTTTATTTATGCACAAATTTCAGCAGTGAAAATAAATATGTTTGTTACACCACCAATGCATTAAAGATGGCATTGGCAGCTGTGGCACTGTTTGAAAGAGGGAGCTTGGATTATGGAGGAGTGCAGGACATGAGCTGCATGGGGCATAGGAGCAGATATACCTTTCCTGACTGAGCTGAAATCCTTGACTCATTCATATTCCTTAGCAATATTAGGCACATGCCATCAAGAAGATGTTCTGTGAGCCACACAAAATTAATGAGAACGCTTTTCGTATCCTCTTCATAGTGAATGTAAGCAGGCATCTAAGGGCTTGATTCAAAGCATGCTGTCACTACACAGAGACTATGTGAATCATCTCTGTATTTAGCCCTCAGACAGATTTTCCCATTTCTTTACAAGTCCCTTTGGAAACTAGAATGAGCCTGCACAGGCTCAGTGACTACATTTTAAATGGTTGCATAAGACTTCTTTTAGGTTACACTTTATGACCCCCCCTTTTTTGCTGCGTCCCTCTCCTGTTCTGATATTTTGCCAGAATGGATGCTTGACTTCTGTAAACTGTGGTGTAGTTGTCAATATGTATTTATTTCTCACCCTTTCATCCACCTACCCCGTCTTCCTAAGAGTACCAAGCAGAGTTGGGAAACACTGGCCTGGAGTGCTCCAATTGGAGAATAGCCTCTACTGAAGGCATCAAGGATTTTGAAGGAGCACAAATACAGGACAAAATTCCATCGACGGTGTCTCCAAAAAATTTTACACATCACTTGGGAAGACAAGCAAACTAATGCCAGAGTACTGGAAGAAGCAAAGATCACCAGTGTCGAAGCAATGGTTCTTCAAAATCAACTTTGTTGGACTGGTCATGTTGTTCAGATGCCTGATTATCATCTTCCAAAGCAACTACTCTATTCCAAACTTTAAAATGGAAAGCGTAATGCTGGTGGTCAACAAAAGAGGTTTAAAGACTCTCTCAAGGCAAATCTAAAAAAAAAAATGTAGTATAAACACTGGACAACTGGGAAACACTGGCGTGCGAGCGCTCCAATTGGAGAACAGCCTCTACCAAAGGCATCATGGATTTTGAAGGAGCACAAATACAGGATGAAAGGCAGAAACAAGCTAAGAGGAAGGCATGTTTGGAAAACCCTTACCGTGATCAAGTCCCACCTGGAAACCTATGTCCCCACTGTGGAAGGATGTGTGGATCCAGAATTGGCCTCCACAGTCTCCTACGGACACACCGCTAAGACTGCATTCATGGAAGACAATCTTACTCTGCCACGAGTGATTGCCAAGAGAGAGAGACCAAGCAGTGCATGCATAGATGGATGAGGCTTTATCCTATTTTATCCTCAAAACAGTAACTTTATTAGGTAGATTATGCTGAGATAGCAAATGGCCCAAGCTCACGTAGGGACACAAACCTAAGTCTCATTGATCCACGTAGGGCACTCCAGCCCAACCCTCTGCAACCTGGTGCCCTCAAGTAGATTACAATTGCCATTATCTCTGCCTATTGGCCATGTCGATTGGGGCTAAAGGGATTTACAACCCAGTAATGTCTGGAAGACACCAGATTGGGAAAAGCTATTCTAGCTCATTATGCTGCATTTGCTCTCAATAAAAAAGAAATCCCATTTTCATAGAACTAATTTTGAGGTCTACTAATGCTGCCAGGAGATAGATAGATAGCTATAGATGATAGATAGATAGATAGATAGATAGATAGATAGATAGATAGATAGATAGATAGATAGATGATAGATAGATAGATGATAGATGATAGATAGATAGATAGATATAGATAGATGATAAAAAGGTAAAGGGACCCCTGACCGTTAGGTCCAGTTGTGGCTGACTCTGGGGTTGCGGCGCTCATCTCGCTTTACTGGCCGAGGGAGCCGGTGTACAGTTTCCGGGTCATGTGGCCAGCATGACTAAGCCGCTTCTGGAGAACCAGAGCAGCGCACGGAAACGCTGTTTACCTTCCCGCCAGAGCGGTACCTATTTATCTACTTGCACTTTGATGTGCTTTCGAACTGCTAGGTTGGCAGGAGCAGGGACTGAGTAACGGGAGCTCACCCCGTCGTGGGGATTCGAACTGCTGACCTTCGGATCGGCAAGTCCTAGGCTCTGTGGTTTAACCCACAGCGCCACCCGCGTCCCTTCAGATGATAGATAGATAGAAATCCTGCTGCAGAAAGATCTTCGAGTTGGTTCTTCTTTCTTTCAATTTAGCTGTACCTTTTGGCAATCTACCTGCATTAACTTCTGAACCTACATGCAGAGGCTGGCAGCATAATCAAATTATTTTAAAACTTCCTTCTTTTTCTGCTACTTCCCACACCTGCCATCTAATATAAAGCACACCACTGTTGAATGTCACCTCTTTACAACCAGGAGGTTTAACCAAACACAAAAGTGATAAAAAGGTGCAATGTCATACATTTAGCAAGATTATGTTATAAAATGCCTCTTGTATTTGGAAATGAGATTGAAGCTCTCCGCTAATACTTTAGACCAGTCGCTGCTGTATTTAATGGAAAGCTAATATAAGCACAGCTGTAAAATATTTCTCTCCTGAATTCTGCTTTACGTTCAACTTCTCCACTCCTGTTTATCTATTCCTCCACCCCCACAAAAAAATATTGATAATACTTGCAAGATTTTATATTTGCAGAGAAGACTGCCAGCAGGAATTCAGCTAGAAGACTTCCTTATAGATATATGAGACTATTTAAATGCTTTGTTGGAAATACAAAATAATCGTTTTCTCTTGTGATCCCATTTTTGTTTTATTGCAGCAATAATGAGATTGTTGGAGCACCCTCCCAATGTTATGAATTCTACAAGCAACTCGCAGGATGCTAAATATCCCCACTGGAATTTGAAGCTACTCATTGTTGAAGAACTTACTCCTGACTTCCTAAGGGTGCATTCATCAAAATCTATGTCCTCGTCCCTTAAACAGAAACCTTATCTTTAACAACTTGAAATAAAGTGGACCAAGATTTCAAGGGAGGGGGTCCTTTTATTATCTGTAGATGGTGACATACATTCGGCAATAAATATTTTAAAGTCTATAAAATTGAGGCGAAAAATAAAGAGCAGTTAAGATGGTAAAGGATAAAATGACACAGGTCTGACTCTCTGATAAAAAGTAAAAGCTAGGAATAGGCTGACAACGGTCTATGCTGTTGGTATTATATAACCGCTAAAGCTATTTTTCTGATAATCCTCCACATCCACTAGCCTTTACAGATTGGCTCATAGAATCAAGATTATAATATTTCGCAGTGACAGTGAAAAGCAAAAGCCAGAAAGATGCCAGGGATCCCAAGGAAGTTAAAAATGGGATTATGATCTGCTTAAAAAGTCACTAACAATTCTTTGAGAATTATACTGAATGTTTTGGCAGATGTGAATAATAAAAAAGTGTATATGAACAGAAGTACATAGAAAGAGCCTGCTGGACCAGGCCAATGGCCCATCTAGTCCAACATCATCTTCTCCTAGATGTTTCTCCAACCAGATGTTTGTGGGGCCTCGGCAAAACTCCCAGTGAGTGTCATTCAGAGGCAGTGGAGGTGGAGAAACCCATTAGGCTTAGTAACCATGGATGCATACCCTCCAACATTTCTCTGATGAAAACAGGGACGTCCGAAGGGAAAGCGGGACATTCCAGGATCAAATCAGAAACTGGGGCAGCTTCTGTAAATCAGGGACTGTCCCAGGATAACAGAGACACTTGGAGGGTCTGTTATCCTCCCTTAACTTGTCTAATCCTTTTTAAAAACCGTCCACTTTGGTGGCCAACACTGCCTTCTTTGGGAGCGAGCTCTATCCTTTAACCTCGCACTGTGTGGAAAAGTACTTTCCCCTGAAACTTCCAAGATTCAGCGTCAATGGATGTCAACGAGTCCTCATGTTATGGCAGAGGGAGAAGAACTTTTCTCAATCCACACCATGCACAATGTATTAGAAATGTCTCTTGTGTCACCTCTTACTGCCAGATCATGCCCTGTTGCCAAAGATCAATCAGAAGTGATGAAGCATGCTCCTAGTAGTTTCTCTCCAGCAAAGTTTGCTTTAGTCACTGTTTAAGTTCAGCACTGAATGCCAACCCTTCTGATTTCCAGTGAGTGTGAATCTACAGGGATGTAGGAAAGCACCTCAGATATGGGTGGCTTTTTTTCAACAATCATATCAAGAGAGGAGGGAGTTTATTGGTTTTTGTTTTCTTTTATTATGTATTTCGTATTCTTATTTTGTATTTTTCTGTTGTGAACCACCCTGGGCTCTTCGGCTGAAGGGTGGTATAGAAATTTAATAAATCATCATCATCATCATGTCAGGTGACTGGCAGGTGGGGAGACCCAGCACCTTTGGATGTGTGACCACTTTTGGATCTGACCCGCCCCCCCCACTCCACTCTGTTAAATCTAACCCACTGATTTTAACTCGACCCTCCGAGACTGCAATCCTTTGCCCACTCCCCTAAGAGAAAGTCCCATTGAACTCAGTGGGCAGATATGCATCAGATCAAGCTATTAATTGTTCTTCTATTGTCTAGCTGAAGACTAGCCAATCAAAAGAAGGAAAGTGATTTAAGGATCTCAAAAATGGTATGTAAAGCTAAATATATAGATAAACGGAAAAGTGTTTGGGAGCATTTTATCCAGCTATGTGGCAGAAAGACTACAATTTAGGTTGGCTCTTGGGGTCCAGCCATGGTCAGAGAGAAAGCTGTTGTCTACTGATTCCTACTTCAAATACTTATTTCAGTCTTGTATGAATTTTCTCAGTCTTGTATGAATTGTCTCTTGCTGCTTAATATATAGCCATGTGATCAGGTCCTGTCAGAAATGTTCCTCTCTACAAAGTTTCCCCAGCCTTATGAATGACTGCACAATAAAATTTCTTGAAGGGAACTTCTACACCTTGCAACCAAGTTAGAAGAAAAGAAGCCCAAGTAATATCTGCTTCCTTGTATTATGCTTGCCATGAAGAGAAAGGAGAAAAGATGAAAAAAAGAAAAACTTGTGGGATAGTTTGGAATATATATTTGCTAGTGCTGGCCTGAAGTTTTCACCCCATACTTTTGGGCATGGTGATCAGTAAAGATGGAGGAGGGCGGGCTTCTTTCTTCCTTCTTAGCATTACAAAATGGAGTCTGGAGATAGAAATCTTTTATGAAAGGGATGGTGGGGAAAGATAATTCGAGACTTACCTCTAACTTTCTCCATTCATTTTTATCTTTCACTGGAGATAAACTGGTTATGTTTTATTTCATTTCCTTACCCTCAAGGGTCCCACAATTCTTAGCCAGCAAGGTCTCCCTTTTGGTGTGCTGTTTCAAAAGAAGCTGCAGAAAAGAAATACAAAGGGAAGGGGGGAATGGCGTTTCTTACAGGCGAGTCAAGAACATGCCTTTGAAACAGAGACAGATGCATCTATTGGGAAAGGAGAGTTCTGCAAAAGAGGAAAGCACCTTTAAAGGAAAAGACCTTCTACAATGGATATCATGGGAAAACAGAAATATGTGTGCGCACTTTCAGCACCAGTTTCTAAACAAGTTGAACACTATCTTAAACACAGCCTTACTGAGTTGTTACGAGGCTGGGCTACGAGATTGTTCGGAGCTCAGCCCTGAAGCCACTGCCAGTACAATCCTATACAGTGGTACCTCAGGTTACATATGCTTCAGGTTACAGACGCTTCAGGTTACAGACTCCAGTAACCCAGAAATAGTACCTCGGGTTAAGAACTTTGCTTCAGGATGAGAACAGAAATCGTGCTCTGGCGGTGCGGTGGCAGTGGGAGGCCCCATTAGCTAAAGTGGTCTTCAGGTTAAGAACAGTTTCAGGTTAAGAACAGACCTCCGGAACGAATTAAGTACTTAACCTGAGGTACCACTGTACATGTTTACCCAGAAGCAAGTCCTACTGTGTTCTGCAGGTTTTACTCAATAGTAAGCACATTTACTCAACAGGAAGCACATTTATGTCAATTGCAATCTTTTGAGTCTTGGCTCTTATCACTATGATGTAACATTCCTTTTTTATTATTTATTTATTTATTTATTTTATTTAACATAGTTGTTACAAAATATAAGCAAAACACTGCAAATACATACACACACATACACACATATACACTTCAAACAAGCACATATACATGAAAAACGGAACAAAAGAGAAGAAAGGAAGAAAAGAAAAAAGAAGAAAAAATAAAGAGAAAAGAAGAAGAAGAAATAAAGAGAAAAGAAGAAAAAAGTTGAAAGAATTTCTTCCAAATTTATTCTACAAATATCTCAAGATGAAAATAATAATAATATTTCATTGATTGACTTCCATCGTTTACACTGCACTTCCGATATACATTTTAAGCAAGATGTAACATTCCTTTGCATGCAGAAGGAAATGCATGCAAAACATTTTGGACATTTGGAGCGGGGCAAGCAATACATAGAATCATAGAATCATAGAGTTGGAAGAGACCACAAGGGCCATCGAGTCCAACCCCCTAACCACTAAGCATTAAGATCTAGCCTCATACTTTCCCAAGCTAGGATAGTTCTTTGTACTTTTCTGTTAAAACTTACCTGTGGTACTTTTCTGACCACGTTAGTGTTTAAATGTCTTGGGCCTCACATATCTGAAAGACCATCTCCATCCCTGCTAACCTTTTTGGGTGCTCTCTTGGTAGGTCTATCATCCTCAGAAGTGTGGGGGACAGCGCCTTGGGAGAGGGAAGTCCCGACATCTAGCAGCTTCATTGCACAACTTCTGTCATAAGCTGAAGGTGCACATCTTTACCTTGACTGTTGTCAGTTAAAGGGCTACCCATCCCTTTTGCTGAATTTGTACTGACAGACCCTACAAGTGTCCCTCTTTCCCAGATTTACAGAAGCCATGCCAGTTTCTGATTTGATCCCATAAGGCCCCACTTTTCCTTGGGGTGTCCCTATTTTCATTGGAGAAATGTTGGAGGGTATGGAATAGGACATCCCAAGGGCTTCTTTTCATCTGGAAGTCGGTGGAACTCAGTTGTGGCACCTCTCAGGTAGGCGCCATTGCCGTTCTAAGAGAACGAGGGAGGTGTTCATGGTGAGCACCCTTTCTTCTAGAAAAAAATAGCATTGGACACCCCTATTTTCATCAGAGAATTGCTAGAGGGTATGCACTCTTTCATTTGGGATGGTTTTACTTAGATTTATAATTGGGACCTGATAGTGAAGGGCAGGTGAGAAGTCTTATCCCTGAAGGAGTGTCTCCACCTCCATCGCTCAGCCCAGACACTGAGGTCCAGTTCTGGGGGTCTTCTTGCAGTTCCCTTACTGCAAGAAGTGAGGTTACAGGGAACCAGGTAGTGGTGCCCACCCTGTGGAACGCCCTCCCATCAGATGTCAAGGAAATAAACAACTATCTGACTCTCAGAAGATATCTAAAGGCAACCCTGTTTAGGGAAGTTTTTAATGTTTGATGTTTTATTGTGTTTTTAATATTTTGTTGGGAGCCACTCAGAGTGGCTGGGGAAACCACACACATACACACACATACCTATCTATATCTATCTATCTATCCATCTATCTATCATCTATCTATCATCTATCTATCTATCATCTATCTATCTATCTATCTATCTATCTATCTATCTACCTATCTATCATCTATCTATCTATCTCTCTATCATCTATCTATCATCTAATCTATCTAATCTATCTCATCTATCTATCTATCTATATCATCTATCATCTATCTATCTCTCTATCTATCTATCTATCTATCATCACACACACACACAGACAGACAGACACACAAACAAGATCCATTGTTTATTTTTGCCGGAAGTTTTTTCTCTTTGCAGAGCACGACTCACCCATCCACAAGTAATCTGTGCATAGGGGCCGTGCTAAGTGTGGAAGAGCTGTTCAGTTCTACAGTGAGACAAAGAACCCCCGAGGAAGGGGAACAACATGCTGTTTCCAGGAAAGTGTTTGTCAAATAGCCTTGCAAAAGGGACAATTCAGCAGTGGTAGGGAGACATAACTGGGTGGTGAAATTTTCCTCAGGCGATAGAGCCAAGTCTCCATAAATAGCACCGTCTACTGTTGTCAACATTGTTTTACCATGGACATAAAAGAAAAGGTTTATGTGCATATTTCCACTCACCTCAGCTTCAGCCTACTGGATAAACTGTAGCTTTTGTAAATTATGTATTTGCAGAAGCCAAACATAACCCTTTCCCTCTTTTCCCTCTATAATCGCCCTCCTCTGCCAGCCAACTAGTCAGCAAACAATAAATTGTTGTAGATTTCAAAGCTTGCTGTTTTAAAGTTTTCATGTTTACCTGAAAGTCAATACTTCTCCCGTTCTCGGGGCACGGTGATTTCCCCTCCCAATGAAATAATGCTTGCTCACTGCTATTCTTTTGAAGTGAAGGTTGGAGTTAGGGACTCGAGGACAAAAAATTTAGCTTCTTCTGCTCAGCACGAGTATGAGGGAAAGTTTTGGAGAGAAACAGACAATTTGTTAAGACTCTCTGAAGCACTAATTAAATATGCAATTAATGAGATTTCTGTGGCCCCTAAGGCTTCCAAGCCTAGTTAATAGGAAGCTTCCTGTATGGCTTTAACGACAAGATAAAAACTTTTATACATGCTTTATTGCGTCAGTTCTTCCTGTAGCCGTATGGGTTCACACGCAGACACTTGCACAGCTCAGAGCTTTATGAGCAAAACAATTTGAGGAGGCGCATAAACATCATTTTTAAGGTTTTGAAAGTGATTCGTTTGTACTTAGATACCATTAATGGGGCTGGAAACTGAACAAGTGCAAACTATTATACATGCCATCAGGATGCTTGAAGTTCTGACACTTCTGTTAGCAACTGTCATTATATGTTTTAACATTAAATATTGGCTTAAGTTCTGCTCTGAAGGCTTAATTGTGTTTCTCTCAGGAATGAACTTAGACATGTAAGGCCTTGGAAGGTTGATATTGGCAAAGCGTGTTCTCAATAAAGAGAGAGCACGTGTTGCGGATGGGGCCAGACAAAACATCCTATAGTGGCCAGCCAGGCTGGTGCAAGGTATTTGGGCCAGATTGGTGGCTGTTGTTACTGGGGAGAAATTGATGTTGCCAATTTAGGGGTGGGATCAGAGGGTATTTATTCTAGGTCCACAGCTTGTTCCTTTCTCTTTCGCTGTGGACACCGGATCATCAGCATCGGAGTGATTACAGCGAGAGTTTGGTTGTATACTCTTTCCTAGTCTTCTCCTCGTTCTTCCTTTCCTCTCAATTTTATTATTTCTATTCCTCCTTAATTTATTTTTCGTTTTTTCTGACCCCTCCGTTTTGTTCCTAAGTTTTGGTTCCCCCATAGGGCCTGAGGGCTCCGGGGGGCGCCCCGCGGCCTAGATCGGCCCGGCGGGGGGGGGCTTTTTCCCCCCCTTTTTTCTAATTATTCTGTGGGGCCCCCAGGGGAGACCCGCCTCTCGCGGGTCTTTGGAATTTCGCCCGGCTGGGCTCCGGAGGCGCCGGGGGAGGCCCTGATCCCTGGGCGCGACGCGCGCCCGGGTTAGTAGGCCCGCGGCGCGCGCGGCGCTCCGAGCCGCCGGCCCGCTGCTCGGGTGGCTGGTGGGCGCCGGGGAGCGCCGCGAGGCCGCCGGGGATCGCCCCGCGGCCCGCCTTGGTCCGGTTGGGCCTTCTCCCTTGCCTCCCTGCATTTGGCGCCTGGGGGGGGCCCTGATCCCCGCGCGTGACGTGCGCGTGGGATTGTTGGGCCCGGCGCGCTACTTGGGCCGGGCTGCGGCTTGGCGGGGCCTTCTCGCCCTGCAGCCGCCGGAATCGCGCCGACGGCCTGCTCAGGCCTGGTTGGGGCTTTTTTCCTTCCCTTCTCTTTTGGGCGCGGGGGGGAGGCCATCCGTTCTTCGGAGGCCGCTTACCTCCTTTCCCGGGTCCTTTAGTGGCTGCCCGGGGGGCTGCTGGCTGGCTGGGGACGTGCTGGAAGGGGCGATTGTAGGCCTTACAGCCTGAGGATTTTGGCGGGAGCGCCATTTTGTTTCCTGGTTGGGCCTAGTGGCGGCATCTAGTGGTCAGGCCTTGCAATTGCAGGCCTGGCCTGGAGCTCAGTAGGGACCTCTAGCGGTCGCTTTGGGTAACGACGGGGCATTAATTGCTCTCTTCCTCTTCTAGTGGTGGTGATATTTGTTGTTTGCATTGTACTTACTGCTGGAGATTTAATTCACTTTATTTTATATTGTTCTTGCTTTCACCTATTAGCTTCTGTTTCCTTTATTATTAGTAATTTGTAGTTAATTCCAATTCTTGTTTTGATTTTAATTTTATTTTGATTTTACCCCAGTAGTAGGTATGGCTCCAAAGAAGGCAACAAGGAAGCCTGGTTCGGCCGTCTCTGCGTAGCGACCGATAAAAGGCCCGTCTCAGGCCTTACGTTCTCCCGAGCCCGGCCAGTCATTGAAACGCATTCAATCCATGGTTTCTAGTTTAGCCGGCGATCCGATGGCACTGGCAAGGGTGGAGGCGGAGATGGATGGCTTGATGCATCGTTGCTCTACCCCGTCGACCTCATCGGCGTTGCTGGCTCCTCCTGCGTGTGCCTCTTCTCCAGCTTCGTCATCTAGTGGAGAGGAGAGAGTATATTTGTCGGCTGAGGGCTTATTACCTGTCACGCAACCGGCCCCGTCCCCTGTCCTGCCTGGGCCACAGGTTGCTACGCATAGGGGGCGTGGGCGTGCTAGGCTTGGAGCCAGAAGAAGGGCATCGGCGCGGGGCCGTGTTGGGCGAGGTTCCTCTGCGCAGTCTTCTGTGGCGCCACTTTCTACCGTGGATCGTTCTCAGGTTGTCTCTTTTCAGTCACTTCCAGGCACTGTGCAGCATGATGAGGTCTCTGAGTCTTCTGTGGAAGACAGCCTTCCTCCACCTCCGAAGACATCTTCTGGCGGTCACCGGCGCCACAGGAGGAGTTCCAGGAGGCGGTCTAAGAGAAGGCGGAAGCACACTTCGTCCTCTTCTTCAGGTACTTCTTCCCAGAGTTCCAGTAGCAATGATGAAGCTTCCCTCAAACTTTATTGGGGCTTCGGGGAGACTTCGGGGCTCCCAAAGTGGGTGTGGGAGCGGAGGGCAAACTCCCATAGGGCCAGGTATGGGGCGGTGCAGGATTGTAGAGAAGGGGTTTTGGTGCCTGACATAAAAGCCTCCACCAATTCGGCTAGGGATATTATTCCCGGTGCCCACCTGTCTACAAGGTTACGGTCCAGGATTCTGAATGGCCGTTATGTTGATATATTTAGCCTTGCCCCACCGCTTGACGGTCAGGAGCCCTTAGATAGGGGGTTTCCTCCCTCTAAAAAACGAGTCATCGTGCCCAAGGCTGAGAGGACTTTTGAACGATGGTTAGACAGTTTCCAAGTCTTTGCTGGCGTGGTTTCTGCAGCCTATCCGCGGAGATCTTTGCATTTATGGGTGTATCTGTCTATAGTCCGTTCGGCCTTCACGATGGCTGGAGAGGCGGCTGCGTTGTCTTATGACCAAAATTTTAGGCGTAGAGCGGCCAAGATTCCCACTGCCCGCTGGGACCGAAAGGACTTGGATGTCTGGACCACTTATGTGGCCCCACGTATGGATAAAAAGGCCTCTGATCTGCAAAAATTCAAGGCCTTCCCTCAAAAGGCGGGCCGCAAGCTGTTCTGTTGGGATTTCAATAAGGGTGTCTGTCAACGACAACCCTGCAGGTTCTCACACTTGTGTGAGAAGTGCTCAGGGAATCATTCGGCATCCGTGTGCGCCGGGGGGCGGCGCCCCTTTCGAAAAGGAGGGGGCTTTCAGCAGCCCCCAAAAGCCGCTACCCAAGTGCCAGCCGCCGGAGCAGGAAAGTAGTATCCTATACTCATTAGCTTATACACCGGTTCGGCTGCAGCCGTTACTGTCCTTATTGAGTTCTTACCCTGACAAAGAATCGGCGTCCTATTTGCGTGATGGTTTTTCTTTAGGCTTTAGGATTCCTGTGGCTTCGGCCCCCACTTCTGGAAAACCTGTTAACCAGAAATCTGTTAAGGATATGCCAGAGGTGGCGCGCAGAAAAATCGGTAAGGAACTGGCTTTACATCGTATGGCCGGTCCTTTTTCCGTCCCTCCTTTTCCTAATCTGCATGTTTCTCCCTTGGGTATAGTACCCAAGAAAGCCCCGGGGGAATTTCGCCTCATTCATAATCTCTCTCATCCTAGAGGCACGTCAGTAAATGACGTGATTCCCCCGGAGCTTTGTTCGGTGAAATATGCTTCTCTTGATCACGCGATCAAGATGATACGGAAGTTTGGGCCTGGTGCCCTATTGGCCAAATGCGACATTGAGTCGGCGTTCCGGCTGCTTCCAATCCACCCCGATGATTTCTGGTTGCTTGGTTTTCAGTTTGAAGGTGGATTTTATTTTGACAAGGCCATGCCCATGGGCTGTTCTGTGGCCTGTGCAGCTTTTGAGTGTTTTAGTTCCTTTTTGGAGTGGGCCTTGCGTAATAGAACTGGTTTGGGCGGAGTCACGCATTATCTCGATGATTTTTTACTGGCCTCAGCGAACAATACAGGGGACTGCGTGGTATTGTTGCAGGCTTTTGCTTCCTTAACGGAGGAGCTGGGCGTTCCATTGGCGGCAGAGAAGACTGAGGGTCCCTCTACGGAACTCACTTATTTGGGTATCTGGCTGGATACCGTGGCCCAAACCTCCAGCTTGCCGGCTGATAAGATAACCACTTTGAAAAGGGTCATCGAAGAATTGCTTCCCTTAAAGAAGGTCACCTTGCGACAGCTGCAGTCGCTGTTAGGCCATTTAAATTTTGCTTGCAGGGTGGTCGCCCCTGGGCGACCATTCTGCTCCCGTTTAGCCAGACTTACCGCGGGATTGCGTGCCCCGCAGCATAGGGTGCGCCTTTCTAGCCAGGTGCGTGCTGACCTTCGCATCTGGTTGGAATTCCTGGGGGAATTCAATGGGGTGTCGCTGTGGCAGGACACCATGAACCTCCACAACGACTTCCAGGTGCACTCGGATGCAGCGGGGTCCCTTGGGTTTGGTCTGTTCTGGGACGGGAGGTGGTGTGCGGAACGATGGCCTCCTGCTTGGCGTGGGGAGGCTATCACTCGGGATCTAACTTTTCTTGAGTTCTTTCCCATTGTAGTGGCCGTGCACTTGTGGGTTGAGCATTTCAAGGACCATCGTGTTTGCTTTTGGTCCGATAACCAGGCAGTGGTGAATGTACTAGCCAAGCAGTCTTCACGATCTCCTAGGGTATCAGCCTTGCTACGGGCTTTTGTTTTGCATTGTTTGCGTTTTAATATTGTATTTTCTGCTCGTTTTGTTCCGGGCATTTCTAACGAGATTGCTGATGCTCTGTCCCGTTTTCAGATGGAGCGATTCAGGTCCCTGGCGCCACTGGCTCGAGACCGTCCGGAAATTTTCCCGGATCATCTCTGGAACCTTGGCAGCACTTAGTTTTACAGGGAGTAGCTGCATCTGTTGCCCCATCTACGTTGAGGTCATACAAAAAGGCCTGGGCAGATTTTTTGGTATTTAATGGGCAGACGGTCGTTGGGGAGGTTACCGCCCCCCATTCTACCTCTCAGGTCCTCAAGTATTTGGCGCATCTATTTCAGATGCGCCGGGCGGCCAGGACGCTGCGACTTCATTCGGCAGCAATTTCCTTTTTTAGCAGGGCTTATTTTAACAAGGACCCGTGTGGGAAGTTCGTGGTGCGCAGAGCTTTGGAGGGATGGGGGCGACTCACTCCTTCTAGGCCTATTCCCAGACGGCCCATCACATTGGAGTTGCTGGCACAGATGCGCAAAAAATTGCGTAGCATCTGTTGGTCGAGTTTTGAGGCTCGTCTATTCTCCGCAGCCTTCTCGTTAGCTTTCTTTGGGGCCATGAGAGTGGGGGAGGTGGTCCTTGAACCTAAGAGGGATGGAGGTTCCAGGGGCTTGTTGATGCAGGACGTGAGTTTGTCTTTGTCCGACCTGCAGGTTACTATCAGAAACTCGAAGACGGATCAGCTAGGCAGGGGAGCCGTTATCAGGCTCCCGGCAGCTGGGGAAAGGGGCCCTTGTCCGGTAAGGGATCTTAGGAAGTATCTGGCTCTGCGTCCTGCGGGAGAAGGGCCCTTGTTTATTCATGAAAATGGGCACCCGTTGGTACGGCATCAATTCACCAAGGTGTTGCGTAAGGTCATTGTGGCTTGTGGCCTTGGGGCTTCAGAGTTTGCTCCTCACTCTTTCCGGATTGGTGCTGCGACGACGGCTGCCCATTGGGGTTTATCTGTAAAGAGGATAAAAGACTTGGGTCGGTGGAGGTCGGATGCATTCAAAACGTATGTGAGGAAATAATGTGGTTGGTATACTTACAATTCTGTTTTAACCCTAGGTCCGGGCACTATTCGTATCTGGATAGTGGGTCACAGTATTGTGCATTGGGCCGCTGACAGAGCTCGCCAGTCTGGATTGGGAGACGGCCTGGGCTTTCCACAGCACGTGCAGGTGTCCTGGATCTCCAGAAGGGGGATGCGTTGGAGGGAACTCTTACCACTCTTGCATAGACGTGTCCTTCTGGTTGGCCCTCCTTCAGCGATTGTGTTACAGTTGGGGGAAAATGATCTGGTTTCCACTCCCTGCTATGTGCTGCGTATGGCTATGTTACAGGACCTGAGGGACCTTGCGGCTATGGTGCCTAATGCTAAATTGATTTGGTCGCAGTTGCTTCAACGCCGCGTTTGGCGGGGTAGTCCCAGCCCAGCAACCGCTGAACGAGCCAGGAAGCGGATTAATTCCGCAGTGGGCAAGTTGGTGGTGGGCTTGGGCGGATTGGTGATTCCTCACCCTCTTATTTCCTTTAAGGCTGCGGTCCTATACAGGGCTGATGGGGTTCATTTTTCTGCAATGGGGAATGATGTTTGGTTGGATGCAGTGGTGTCCAGGTTGAGGGTGTGGCTTGGTAGGTGAGTGGTTGGCGGCGAGCGTTAGGGCTCGGGTGGCGGTTAGGCATTGGTTAAATTGGTTGGTGGAGGGGTATGGATTGGCTGTGCCTACCCCTCCAATGTTGCTGCTGCATGGGAATTCCGTTAAAGGAATTCTGGGGCTTACCATCCCTTTGTCCAAACCCCTGGAATCGGGTGCGGGCCGCGTAAGACCCCAAGGAGCATGCGGGGAGGAACTGAAGGGTCTGTAGCGCAGCCCCAGTTGCCCTGATCTTGTTCCTCCACACTGACTCTCGCTGGAATCCGGGAGTCAGTGCTATCCCCAAGGCGGGGGGGATAGCTAGTCATAACCAATGCCTAAGCAACCACTCACAAAATTGTATGATAATAAAGTTGTGGCCAAAATTATGCCAAAAACCTTAAACAAAATTATGTGTGATGTGTGAGTTATTGGGGTAGGGGTGTTTTGGGGACCTCAGCACGCAAAGCGTGTTCTCAATAAAGAGAGAGCACGTGTTGCGGATGGGGCCAGACAAAACATCCTATAGTGGCCAGCCAGGCTGGTGCAAGGTATTTGGGCCAGATTGGTGGCTGTTGTTACTGGGGAGAAATTGATGTTGCCAATTTAGGGGTGGGATCAGAGGGTATTTATTCTAGGTCCACAGCTTGTTCCTTTCTCTTTCGCTGTGGACACCGGATCACCCGCCCGCCCTCCCTTGAAAGGGCTTCTCCTTGACCTTGCTATGCCTGTCATGGGGTCGTTCGCATTGGTGCGGGGGCCTGGTAGGAATTTACCTTTTGGCTGATTAGTGTGTGCCAATTGGGTTTTGCCTACTGCGTAGCAAATCGTCACAACTTGTAAGGTTGGCGGTTAGGCATTGGTTAAATTGGTTGGTGGAGGGGTATGGATTGGCTGTGCCTACCCCTCCAATGTTGCTGCTGCATGGGAATTCCGTTAAAGGAATTCTGGGGCTTACCATCCCTTTGTCCAAACCCCTGGAATCGGGTGCGGGCCGCGTAAGACCCCAAGGAGCATGCGGGGAGGAACTGAAGGGTCTGTAGCGCAGCCCCAGTTGCCCTGATCTTGTTCCTCCACACTGACTCTCGCTGGAATCCGGGAGTCAGTGCTATCCCCAAGGCGGGGGGGATAGCTAGTCATAACCAATGCCTAAGCAACCACTCACAAAATTGTATGATAATAAAGTTGTGGCCAAAATTATGCCAAAAACCTTAAACAAAATTATGTGTGATGTGTGAGTTATTGGGGTAGGGGTGTTTTGGGGACCTCAGCACGCAAAGCAGCTTAACTACAAACTTTTTCTGGAAATAAATACTCAGTATTTGTTCTGGTTATAATATGCAGTTAGGCCAGAAAGTTGTAACCACCGCAGAACAGGAAAATACCTCAAATTCAGTTCTCTTGACAACTGTTAGCAGGGCCTCTCCAATGGATTTTGCCGCCTAAGGCAGAACAGCAAATGCGTCCATCCTAAGTGAAGATACATCATATCCGAGACCAACCAAGTTAATTTGGCACCCGAGACAGAAAATATCAGAAGTCTCTCTCCTTCTCCCTGTCAGTAAAGATACAGTATCAACTGACTAAATAATTAGCCATGCATACCCAATTGTTCTCTAAAATGGTTGGATAAGTTGGGCCCTTCTTAAAGATGTGATGGAAATCTGCATGGGTAGCTGCACACTGTTTATGTTGGATTATAGATTCATTTTGGTCTATGAAACGTAAGATTTTCAAGAACAGAATGTGCTTTTCACAAACTTCTCTGAAGCGATTCTTTCCCTCTTTTTTAATCAGCACTGGAAAGCTGCCTGAAGGTTACTATAATTCTTTAAAATATATACCAACATATCATGTAATGCAGATTTCTGCAGCTTTGCATGGTATATGGCTCATGATGGAGACTTTTTGAAACGGGCTAAATGACAGGTTATCCGTCTTTCAATTCTTCTATGTGTACAATATATTTTCTTGATTAATTGGTTGTCCCTAGTGCCTCACTTTTTGCTTTATGATGGTTGGACTGGACATTGTATCAGATGGAAGAGAGGCAAAATTTACTTCTTCAATTGCAGCGTTATGTGGACAAAAACAGTAAATCAGACATTTTGACAGCTGTGTTTATCTTCTGCACCTCCCTTCATTTTTTTTTATTTCCCCAGGTTAAAAGTTAAGCTTTGGAAGTTTTATTGTTGCCCCAGAGTAGACATTGTTCAAGGGTACAAATCAAAAGATACAAATCTATCAAGGGAAGATAGCACAGATTACTCAAAATACTTACGTCGCCAAACCTTTATAGGCATCACAAATATAGGCCATACTCAAAATACTCATATGTATAGGCTGATGTGTGATGATTACCCACAAATGTGATGATGTACAGTTGCAATTACAATTTTTAAAAAGTTATAATCAGTAATCACAAGGAGTTTTGACTGATAAACTATACCCATACATTTTGGGGAGAGCAGAATCAGCCAATGAGTGTCGAAACAATACAGGATGGGATTCATAACTGTAATATCTAAACACCGAGGGGGATGTAGATGAAGAGAGAGATGGGGGGTATTGCAGGGACTATTATGCAACACTGACAAATTTACAGAGATGTGGTATTTGAGAAACGACTATAACATTCTAATGAAAATAAATCAGTGAATAGTTTCCTTCTTCAAAATCATATAGACTATACTAAAAATGCGAATCCACTAAGGGTGAGATTTTCAGCCTGGGAGAGGAAGGGGTGTGTGGTGGGTGCGGACAGCCCTGGTGTCATCCCTGAGGGGGTGACAAAATGGCACACCATGAAGGGTGGCACTTGCTGCGGGGCCTTGCCTTCAGCGCGCCCAAGTCACGTGTCTCTCCCGGGAGTGATGTGGTGGCTCAGGGCCCCACACTGCCCCAAACGGCAGCATGGGGCTTGCGTCCACCAGGCGAACTCCGTAGGCAGCTTGCCATGGTGTCCCATGGGTGGATTGCCCCACCACTCCAGGTTCTGGAGCAGCTAGCTACGCCCCTGAGTGCTTCTCACCAATAAGCAACTTCATATTTTAATATTCTGCATTAATTATGTGGGTTTTTTAAAAAAACTTTCTCTCTCTGTGTGGGGTATTGTTTTTATTTGTTTTGCTTTTTTATTTGAGAGCCAGTGTGGTATAGTGGTTAAGAGTAGTAGACTCGTATTCTGGTGAACTGGGTTCGTGTCTCTGCTCCTCCACATACAGCTGCTGGGTGACCTTGGGCTAGTCACACTTCTTTGAAGTCTCTCAGCTGCACTCATCTCACAGAGTGTTTGTTTTGGGGGAGGAAGGGAAAGGAGAATGTTAGCCACATTGAGACTCCTTCAGGTAGTGATAAAGTGGGATATCAAATCCAAACTCTCTTCAAACTCTTATGAGATATATATAGTGGTTTTGTTTACAAGCCACCCTGTGATCTTTGGATGAAGATTGGTTTGGAAATTTAAATCATCATCATCATCATCATCATCACTTGGGATGACCCCATGGAGCAGAGTGGTGCTTCCAAAAGAAGGACTTGGCTCATGCACACTTTAATAGGTATGTAGAAATGTTGTGAAGTAAAGCCTGGCATGTAGTAGTAAGAATACTCATGCTCTATATAATAATAAAGTCATATGGTAACACCCCTCCTTTGTATCTTGTCACCCTACAGAAGCATCTTGTGCATTTTTAGAAGAAATTAAACTCTACAGTGGTGCCTCGGGTTACATACGCTTCAGGTTACAGTCACTTCAGGTTACAGACTCCGCTAACCCAGAAATAGTACCTTGGGTTAAGAACTTTACCTCAGGATGAGAACAGAAATCGTGCGGCGGCAGCAGCAGGAAGCCCTATTAGCTAAAGTGGTACCTCAGGTTAAGAACAGTTTCAGGTTAAGAACGGACCTCCAGAACAAATTAAGTTCTTAACCCGAGGTACCACTATATTCTCATTCTCGAAGTCTAATGTTCAGTGCTGAACTCAAGCTTCTGCAGCTCATTGTTTTGTTTCCTTGCATATCTTTCACCAGCAAGACCAATCCTTCTTTCACCTGTTGGTTCAGCATGTCTGCCTGTTGCATTGCTATACTGGAAAGTCTAAGGGCTGCCGTGGCTGCTGCTGCTGTTTTACCTAAGGAAGCCTCTAGCTTGTGGTAATGGCTTGAATTCTAGGGCTAACCCAAAAGATTTTGCTGTCAGAGACAGGATGGCATCTCCTCCTTATTCCATGCTGACTGGACTGTTGTTGTTAATTTGTATACCGCTCTTCATCCGAAGATCTCAGGGCAACCTGAGACTTAATTCAGCCTTGGTGGAAAGACAATGTCCTCCTCTGCCCCTAGGTAGTTTAGGGGAGGAACAGGTAAGGCTGCAAAGCATGCACAGCTCTGTCCTCCAACAGGAGATTGGGATATTCATATAGGACGAAGAGTGAGGAGACTTTCATTGCTGTCATTGCATTTGCCACCTGAGACAGTTGCTTCACTTTGCCAGACAGGCAGTGGCATAGCATGGGGGTGCAGGGGGGGCCGGCCGCACCGGGCGCAACATCTGGGGGTTAGGGAAATCCACGGGTTAGGGGGCGCAAATCCACAGGTTAGGGGGCGCAAATCCATGGGTTAGGTGCCGCAAATTACTTGCCTTGCCCCGGGTGCTGATAACCCACGCTACGCCACTGCAGACAGGCTTGGTCCTGTCTGGATGACCTGGGAAGATTTCTTCAAACTAATGAAAGAAACTTCCAGAAGCCAATTTCCCAAGGAAATAAACATATTTGTCATTTGCTTCATATCTCGTCTCTCCCTCTTCTACCCACACATTTTTGTTTTGAGGATTTAACATGGTTGGAAGCAGTGTGTGTGGATGTGGATATGTGTGGGTGGGTGAGCAAGTGATTGATGTCTTCGTGAGGCTATTTTGTTCTCATATCAGAGAGCAAGATAGGGAGACATATGTGATAAAGCCACAATTAATGTATTAATCCCGAAAAAGAAAGCCGAGACAGAAATATATATCTTAAAATATAAGTGCACCTTTTATGTCACTGGTGGCTTTGACAAGGAACCGCATGAGCACATTTCAGAGAATATTTAACTGCAGCAATTTATGAAGCCTCTAAGGAATTAGATGCCAAGTAAGTGATTTTGGAGATTTAACTTCCCATAATCCTCTCTTGGAACAAAACAACAAGAAAGCAAATAACTCTCTTTGCAAAACCTGCAAAAGTTTCTGAACTAATGACAGATACTAGCAAACCTATATTTATCTCTCATTAGTGGGTAGAGGATGACCCAAGCGGTTTGCTCAGAATAATTCCTTTCTGAGAAACAAAATACCCCCCCCCTTTTTTTTAGTCTCATAGCTGGTTGCAAGCTATTTCAAGGCAATAATGCAGGAGGACACAGCTAACAACACGCCGTCAGATATCCCCAGGCTAATGGGGTAGGATGGAGATAGACGGTGTAAACTCAGTGGAGGCATTCACTTCCATTCCAAACTGCAAGAATTTAGCTAAAACTACCAGATGCGAGACGCGGGTGGCGCTGTGGGTTAAACCACAGAGCCTAGGGCTTGCTGATCAGAAGGTTGGCGGTTTGAATCCCCGCGACGGGGTGGTCTCCCATTGCTCGGTCCCTGCCCCTGCCAACTTAGCAGTTTGAAAGCACGTCAAAGTGCTAGTAGATAAATAGGTACCGCTCTGGCGGGAAGGTAAACGGTGTTTCCGTGCACTGCTCTGGTTCGCCAGAAGTGGCTTAGTCATGCTGGCCACATGACCCGGAAGCTGTACACTGGCTCCCTCAGCCAATAATGCGAAATGAGCGCCGCAACCCCAGAGTCGGCCACGACTGGACCTAATGGTCAGGGGTCCTTTACCTTTACCAGATGTGGAAGTCAGAGCCTTGTATTTTGGGTGTCTGGTTCTTCAAAGTTAAATACATCACGGTTGCCCCATGTTTAGCTCTCTGTTGCACTGATCACGCAGAAAACCAATATTCTCACAGTGAATATTCTCAGGTGTGGAAACACCTGAGAAATGTTAGAGACCTTCTCCGTGGACACTGATTTAGCTTTATTTTATAATTATCCCAGATAGAACATGACTGGAGTCCACCCTCAACACACCGAACAATATGGAGGAATCTCCTGGGGTTAGTTGTATACCATATTTATTATCTTATGCAGTGCTTTTTTCTGGGGATGCAGGGGTACACCTAAACGTGTTGTGGATCTAAGTTTGGCCTCATTGAGCGGCAATATTTCAATATGAGTAGTAAAATCAGAGTACCCCTAAACTACTACTACTATTATTATTAAAGCACTGATCTTATGAACCTAACTTCATTATATCACAACTGGATCTTATTGGACCAATAACATATGTTACTGAAACATTCTATGACAGCTTTGTGTTGTGTCTGTTTGGATTATTTCATACTTTCTAAGATGCTGAGCACAAGATACTGCATTGAAATTTTTGGATGTACTGCTTGAAGTTTATGTTCTGTTTTGAAGAGTTCTGCCAGTGTAAGTTTGAATAATATTTTTATCGGCCTGGACAATGATTCATTTCCAAAAAGAGTCAGTTCTTATGCTTCTAGTCACTTCAAACTGTGCAATATTAATATCTGCAATGTGGGGTGCAGTGCAGACTTTATTTGTTTATATTTTATGTGGATTTTTTTTTTTGCTTACCTTTTTAAAATTGAGATAAACACCTAAACTCTTTTAATGTTAATTAACTTGGGGGGCAAGCAGAATTTGCCTCGTGTGTGTCTTTCCTACAGGAATTAGAATTTACCTCCAAATGAAGTGCTGACTGTGATTGGAATCACTCTCCTAGCCTAGCCGTGCCTCCCATACCACCAACGCAACATTCATAGGGCTCCTGAGAGAATTATAGAAAATGTGAATAGCTTGCAGTAAAATTATGGAATGCACTGCCAAAGAAACGAAAAAGAACCTGTGTTTAGCATGTTCCTAAAGTTCACTACTGTATATTCAAGGCTGTGTTCATTGCTGTAGGCCACAAGCTAAAATCCACTAAGCCAAAGATAATGCTGTCTGATTAATTTCTTCTTCTTCTCTACTTTATCTTCTAAAATATATGTTGAAACAATTTTAAAACTTGCTCACTGCGCTATATTTTTGGTTCATAGCTCTCAGCCTTTCTGCCAACAGCTGCTTATGTAGATATATTCAACTTCTCTTTTAAAATGGAATTTATATTGGCTGAAATAGTTAATAAAATATAGTTTCTGCAGCACTCAGGCTAAAGGACACTTACTGTAAAAGAAGCTAGGAGAGTAGCATAATAAAAAACTCAAATTTGAAATCACGGCATACAGCACAGCCTACTATTCTTGACTGCATTGAGGCTCTGTTCAATTATCCTGTGCAATTTGGGATTATTATTTATCAAGTTTTACATCTCATCCTTTCATTTGGGGTGGTATATATAGGATTATTCCATTTTATCCTCATCGCCACCTTGTGGGGTAGCTTCTGCTGAGAAATTGTGACTTACCAATACAATCCAGTGAGCTGCACAGCTGAGCAATGGTTGGAACTCAAAATTTCTTCATTAGAAGGTACCGTTGTGCCTTCAGTTCACAGAATGGCAAATGGAATTACTCATTGGCTGTTATAGTATGCGTTTCAGAACTACACTGCTTTCCAATTCAACATCTAAACTTAGGTGAATTAATGAATATCCCAGTATTTAAAACATGGTAAATGTGTAATACCTCAGATCCATTCAGTTCTAAGTAATTTGCACTCACCTATGCATATCAGGTGGCGCTGTGGGTTAAAGCCTCAGCGCCTAGGGCTTGCCGATCGAAAGGTCGGCGGTTCGAATCCCTGCGGCGGGGTGCGCTCCCGCTGCTCGGTCCCAGCGCCTGCCAACCTAGCAGTTCGAAAGCACCCCCGGGTGCAAGTAGATAAATAGGGACCGCTTACCAGCGGGAAGGTAAATGGCGTTTCCGTGTGTGGCTCTGGCTCTGGCTCTGGCTCTGGCCAGAGCAGCGATGTCACGCTGGCCACGTGACCTGGAAGTGTCTCCGGACAGCGCTGGCCCCTGGCCTCTTAAGTGAGATGGGCGCACAACCCCAGAGTCTGTCAAGACTGGCCTGTACGGGCAGGGGTACCTTTACCTTTACCTTTATGCATATAACTATGAGTAATGGGCAGTACTGAGTAGATGGCATACAAAACAGTGAAGCGTGCAGGTTCAATCCCCATACGGGAGAGCTGCATATTCCTGCATTGTGGGGGTTGGACTAGATGATCCTCATGGTCCCTTCCAACTCTACAATTCTATTATTCTATGATCTTTTCTTGCAGCAGTTGACTGCCATTGCTAATGAGAGAAGCCATTCACTTAAAAAGTAGCTCAACTCTTTGACTGCATTCGGAACTGCACTGGAACAAAACAAATTTCTATATGCAACTGCAATTTTCTCCAGTATGCAAACCTTGTATTTTCAAAAGTGAATTTTAGCTACCGGTAGGGACATCACTAATTTTCATTATACATCTCAGTGATCAAACAGATATTTCAGATTGGTTTATTTCCTTAGATTTGTTTTTGAAAGAAGACATTTCATATACAGTCGTACCTTGGAAGTCAAACAGCTTACTTCCCAAATGTTTTGGCTCCTGAACGTCGCAAACCCAGAAGTGACTGTTCCAGTTTGTGAACTATTTTTGGAAACTGAATGTCCGATGGGGCTTCTGTGGCTTCTGATTGGCTGCCGGAGCTTCCTGCAGCCAATCAGAAGCCGAGCTTTGGTTTTCGAATGTTTTGGAAGCCAAACAGACTTCCGGAATGGATTCCGTTTGAATGCCAAGGTATGACTGTACTATTCCTTGGACCTGAGGTAGCAGTAAGGACAAGTTCAAAGTAATAATAGTAGCGCCAGACTCATACATGTGGGGGCACTGAATTTGTCTGCAACAGAACATTGTCCAGAATTAGGAAAATTATAAAACTTAGTAGTTTTGATAGCTGATGTTGAAGTAGATTATAGACCTAAGGGCAATGTGTGATAAATAGCCAATTTACGTTATTCTCAAAGCAGAGCCCTTGAAATCAGTAAAGTTAAGGTATTCTACTGAGTCTACTGTGACTAATGTTTGATATTTCCCAAATTATATGTATAAGAAGCTGACACCAGTGGTGTGGTGTGGGTAGGGGCCACAGGGGCAGTTGCCCTGGATGCAAAAATTCTTAGAGGCACAAAATTTCTAAAGGAAACAAAGGAAAGTTATAATAAAAAATAGTGCACCCTCCCCCTGACACAGAAAATCTCCCTATGTTCATGTGGGTGGACTGAGGGGCAGATTTGGGTGATGGCTGGTTGCTAGGATTTAGAAAGATACCTGCTCCCAACCAATCCCTCATCTCGCTCTCCATCAGGCTTGACACTCATGGGATACCATGTCTGCCACTCGGGTAGGTCTCCAAGCTACTGTCCTTTCATTCCAGACTATGGGTGGGCAGTGCCAAGGATACTTGCCTTGCCCCGGACACTGGCAACCTATGCTATGACACTGTCTGATATAAAGCAAGCAAGTGTAAATTGAGCCAGTATAAATTTACACCAGATCCAAACCGTGTTCAGCAGCAAGGCTGCCGCTGTTGCTCTGGCTAAGCTTGGCAGAGGGAAAACAAGCATTTAAAATAGTGTTTTGTGCTGGGTTGCCATGTCATGTTACCAAGCTCAATGGGAGTAGGATCCAGCCTAAGTCCTGCTTTCTCGTCATGCCACCATTTGGAGACTTACACTGATGTCGGCTCAGCTGCTTGTGCCCTTTCTGAGCTGGGATGAGCAAATTAAAATAGCATATCTTTGGCTGAGCCGGGGTTGGAGATTTAGCACTAAATTGGAGATCTGTTTCATCTAAGCTGCTCACCCTGGCGGATCTTGCCGTAGGCTTTCCCTTATTCCTCACAAAAATGGGAAAACTCAAGCTACAATCGCAGAGGCAGCTTAATCGGAAAGTTTAACCCTTCATGTACTTCCAGTTGAATTTTCCCCATGATGGCTGTTTTGTGAGTGGTTCATTTCCCAATTAAAAAGTGGGTCATTATTTTGACTACAGTGGTACCTCGGGTTAAGTACTAAATTTGTTCCAGAGGTCTGTTCTTAACCTGAAACTGTTCTTAACCTGAAGCACCACTTTAGCTAATGGGGCCTCCTGCTGCCGCCACGCTGCTGGAGCACGATTTCTGTTCTCATCCTGAAGCAAAGTTCTTAACCCAAGGTACTATTTCTGGGTTAGTGGAGTCTGTAACCTGAAGCGTATGTAACCTGAAGCATATCTAACCCGAGGTCCCACTGTATTGGTAAAGGTAGCATTAGTTTCCTAATTAAATGGAAGAAGGTAAAAGTCAGCCATTTTCCCAGAAAAATGGAGTTCCTGTTCTACTATGATGGAAAAATCTGATTAACAGAATGTCACAGGATTATCCCTACATAACCTTCATACAAGCCCCTATCTTTCTTTAGAAAAAGCAGTGACATACAAAGGAGAAAGAGGGCCTTTTGGGGAGTTTATCAGAGAGCCAATTGGTTTGGTAATGAGCCCAGTTAAAGCTGAACAGGTTCTCATAAATTTAAGACACCTGACTTTAGCTTCAAAAAAGGCCAGCAAAGTGAATTATGCAAAAATAATGGCATCGGAGTATAAGAGAGTGAGAAGGGTTAAAAATTAAGCACAACTACATCCCAAGTATGAACATGCAGTATCTTAATAACCACATCAAAAAAATGAGGTTAATGTAGATGAAGAGTATCAAGAAAAAAAATGGCTATTATGTGAGAGGTATAACACATCAAGCACAAGGAAGGGCTAGGAAGATTACAGAATGAAGTGGAGTGTAAAAAAAAAAAAAGATAAGAAAAGCAAAGGTGGAGAGTGAAAGGAAGATTACACAAGAGGTTGTGATTAATAAGAACATTTTCAAGTACATGAAGAACAAAAGGTCAGCAGAAGAACCTCTAGACTTCTAATGATGGCCAGCAAAATTTATTGGCAGCTAAGGCAGATATGTTAAAAAGAAAACTAAACCGGGGTTTAAAATAAATGATGAAGGGCAAAGGCATGAAACGGTCCAAAATGGAGGCAGAAAGGATATTCTGGGTAACCAGGCCATGGTGTGGAGCATCAATGGAGGGTTACAAAATAATCGGAAAAGACGAAGTAGTTTTGGACCAAATTTCAGGTAAAGACCACCATGCAGATCTTATCTTCTAGCTAGGAATGAAGGGTGGTTAGCACACTACTCCTTCAGCCCAGAATTTAGAAGGCAAAATACATATCTGAAGAGTTGTTCATTTGAAGTCTTCCTAATGTAGACTGAATAGTTGTGTGCAATATCACAATCTGTTCTGGCAGTGGAGCCATCTCTACTCTTCCCCTTATGGGATGCTTACTTTGTGAGCTGAGAACAACTAACACAACTCGCTCTTAAGAAACTTGTTAACATGTTCAACAGAATAAGCTTAATGCTACTACAGTGGAACCTTGGTTTTCGAACATAATCCGTTCCGGAAGACCGTATGGCTTCCGAAATGTTTGAAAACCAAAACAGGCATTTCTGGAAGCATTGATGTCTGGAAAACTCAATACAGAAGCCACGTTCGGCTTCCGAAAAGCATTTGAAAACCGAAGCAATTATGTTCGACTTCCATGATGTTTGAAAACCGAGGTACCACTGTAAATATTATAAGAGAGCAAGAGTTACACATTTTTTTGCTCTATAAGACGCACCCGACCATAAGATGCACCTAGTTTTTAGAGGAGGAAAACAAGAAAAAAATAATATTCTAAATCAAATGTTGTACTAAACTATTTAATAAACAACCGAAGGGTTTCATCAGGATACCCTGAACCTTGAAGATACTTATATCACCCCCCCACCCCCCACACATCCAAGGAAACTGCTAGGTAGGAGATCAGGACAGAACTTGCTACAAATACAAGTACAGGACAAAGACAGGACTTGCTACAAGACTGAGCGACTTCAAAAGGGGATTAGACAAATTCCTGGAGGATAAGGCTATCAATGGCTACCAGTCATTATCACTATATGGTACCTGACGGATTAGAGGCAGCATGCCTCTGGATACCATTTGCTGGTGAACATGAATGGGAAAGTGCTATGATGCTCATGTACTGCTTGTGGGCTTCCCACAGGCATCAAGCTGGCCACTGTGTGACAAGAGCAGGACTAGGTGGGCCTTCCGTCTGATCCAGCAGGATTCTTCTAACATCCATCTGACTGTCCACCTTCACCTGCATAGCAGGGAAGTTCAAATGCATCACATGGCTCAATGATTCAGGCTTCCTGCCATTTAAGTGCTGGGAGAAGTGGATGTAGGCATGACAGAACCAAGTGTGCTTCAGACTGGAGATTTGTACCATACCTCACAGTGAGGTTAACCCAGTGAGGTTAAGGTGGCCCTCTTGACAGCGCCTCTTCAGCACTTCAGCTCTCCCTCTCTGTGCAGCGCTATTTGCTCTATAGCACACACACACATTTCCCCTTACTTTTTAGGAGGAAAAAGGAGTGAAAAATACGGTAATTACTGTTGGTTTCTCTTTCCCTCACTGGGCAGCAACTGCAGTCACAAGACATTGTTTTGCATTCCACAGTCAGAGTTACTGTTGGATTCCCACGGGAATGGGAGACTGGATGTGACGTTCACTGGTTTCCTGTTTTTCACTGTTCTCTCGGTGTTCTTTGTTTCTGAGAGGTGTTGCTTCTCTGCTCTCACAGAGGCAAGATGCATGTTTGTATTCTCTCAGCATAGAGTGTAAATAAAATTAAGTATGTAGCACATACTGCTTATCCTTCTGCTGTGTGACGACGCTCTGCTTGGGCTCAAGATAAGACGAGTCTGTATCAGCTTCAGATGGGCCGAAGCTGGTCAAAATCTCACAATTACTAGACTGGATTGGATATTTTTCATACTGTTTGGTAGATAAAAAGCAATACCAAACTGATAAGACTAGGCAGTGGATCTGATTGTGTGTGTGATATCGCTTTTATCACCATCTCTCCCTTTCTTCTTTCCTGCTAACCGCAACTAGGCAATGCAGTTCCTTTACTATTTACTCTGTTTCTTGTCCAGTTTTATTTTCTTTTTACCTCATACTGTTAAATTGGACTGTGAACTTTTCACTGCTGGCATGACTGTATTTTTGGATTTGAGCAGTGTCTGGGGGTGGGGGAGGAACAGCGCTTGTCATACAAATAAATGTGCATAGTAAATCTATATGCGACAGATAAAGAAAATTAAGGGCTGAAACTCCGTACTACTCCCTATAGAATTTGTACCAGCAGGAGTTTCTCACACTCACTCTAATACAGAACAGAGGCATCTAATTCCATTTATTATTGAAAAACCAATTACAACTATTGTAATATTACCCTCATGCATATGTTTTCTTATTCAGCACAAATGCTCACAACTGCAACATAATGGATGCTTTTTATCTCTGCATTTTTAGGAAAGTTAATTTGAAGCTGGCTGCATTAGTCAGAGCCATACCTAGTGCTTTGTTGTTGCAAGCAAAGCATGTGACATAATTGAAAGACTGACAAATCTAACTCATTTGTGCCTTTTACTCAATTGGAGCTGCACAGCCAACCTTTTTTTTTTTTACTTTTTTAAAAAAGCAAATGTTAAATTCCTAAGCATATGCTAAGAAACCCCACCCCCCTCCTCTGAAAACAGTCATGGCCACACAAGAACAATATGGGCTAATTTGAATATTGGGAAGTGTGAAGAATTTGAATATCTGAAGAAGTGTGCATGCACACGAAAGCTCATACCTAGAACTAACTTAGTTGGTCTTTAAGGTGCTACTGGAAGGAATTTTTTTATTTTGTCTTGACTATGGCAGACCAACACGGCTACCTATCTGTAACTGAATATTGGGAAGTTACAAAGGGTGGCGGCGGAATAGGGCAGTTCCGTTCTTAATGATAAATAATCACATCAATAAAGACTCTGCTGGCGATATACGCAAATGAATATGCGTGAAGTGATGTGAACAAAAAGAAGCAGATCAGAAAGAAAGGCATTGCCCTTAGGATGCAATCTGTTCCAAAACAGGTATTCTTCTTCCACACATTTTGGTATGAAGGGGACAGTGGTACAAGGCCCCAGAACGCAACCCCAGAATCCTGTGCCTGCCCAGCCTACAGTATTTGAACACCTGTGCATTGCTGGAACATCTTTAAAGGGAAGAGTTGCGTGCCGAGACCCCAAGACCACCCCCTCGTTGATGAATAAGACGCAAGTACACAGATATAAGGTTAATGTTATTGGACAAATTTAGGCCACAATTTTATTGGTTACAGAATGTGAGCGGTATTGGCTTAGGCAATGGGATTGACCCAACTATATCTGACTCCTCCCCTTCACGCAGGGAGTCCAGTAAGGGTCAACCACCGGTAGGGGAAGCCCCGTCGATGCAAACCAACTAGAGCTCCCCCTGGGTTCCCAAAGGAGTCATGGCATGGCCTTAGCCCTGCCCCGGAATTCGGACAAGATCTACACATCCCGGATTCCTTTAACGGAATACCCTTAAATTTGGAGGGGCAGGGGATGGCCACTCCTCCCCTCCGCCATCATAATCGACCAATGCCTAACCGCCAAACCTTACAAAGTTGTGACGATTGCTATGAGGAAGGTGAAAACCAAATGGCCCATGCCAATTTGCCAAGTGAAAAAATTCCTACCAGGCCCCTCAATGGCAACCAACCGAGGTCCATAGCAAGGCCAAATTCGAAACCTGAAAATAGGGAGGGCAGGAGATCGAGGAAGTGAGCCAAGAGAAAGCTTTCCGGCTCACACCTCAGTTTAAGTGGGGCCTGGCCACGCCCCCCAGCCAGCGGATTGGCTGGCAGGTGAATGACATTTCTCAAAAATGTGCAGATGCCAGAAGTATACAGAAATAACTAGAATATTCACATAGTGCACAAACCAGACAATATGGCACTTGCTTTGCAAATACTGCCTGGACAATGTGACTTCACAAAACTCATCTACATCCTTGGACTCAGTGAGACTTGTAAAGAAAAAGCGATTTGTATGCATTGTATCACTCTTTCTATAGGAGATAAAAGACCCGTTGTACTATATATAGTACATCTGAACCAGGCAGTTAAAGGCCCAATGGGCTTTGGCTGTCATGCATGTAGTCCAGGCAAAACCCAGGCAATCCTAAGAAATACACTGTAGAAATTATGCATGAGACCCATCAGGTTGAATGAATGTGGCCAGTGATTTGCCTTCACAGACTGGCAGTTTGGAATGGAGTTTATAAAGGATTACATTTTAACAGGTCACTCAGTTGCAACCAATTTGATCCAAATAGACTCACTTGTGGCATGAATTAAAATATTGGAGAATGCAGTCCTAGCTATCTTTACAGGCTGAGATGCTGATTTTCTCCAAGCTTATTTGTTTTTGCATTAAGAAAATGTTGGGGGTTTTGTTGTTGTTTGTTTGTTTTTACAGACACTGGAAAAATTATAATTGCTTGATCCAGGGATTTGTAACAGCCAATATTTTTCTACTCTTCACATAAAATGTCTTATAAATGAATCATTCATCAGATTGGGTTTCCATAGCATACGATTTTAATGAAGGTCCATCAACTGGAAGCCAAGATTATTACTCATTTAAGAAGCTAACCATTCTAACCATAACCCAATAGGAGCCTTTTAAAAACTGATTATATTCTGCAATAAAGCACTTCATGATTTTTAACTGAAAAATATTACTGCAATAATTTTTACAAGCATTTCATATTTGTCATTTGCACTGCCCTTGTCATTTCAATTATCCATTTCTTCATACTGCTTTCCAGCACACAAATAAAAAATAAGAAATTAAATATTTTGTACAAAACAATTGTTTAACTGATTATTTCTTTAGAATGATAAGCGGTCAGTGTGATAGGAAAAGCATTCTCGCTGTCATTTTTGTTCATTAGCATAGCTAAATTTATAAAACATGGGTTGTCTGATTATATATGGAAAGCAAATAGGTTTACAATGCTAAGGCAGTGGTTTGTACAAATTAGGGTTGCCATATTTCAAGAAGCAAAAATCTAGACACAGTTGCTCAGCATTTGCGGGGGGGTGGGGAGGATCATCCAAAAAGTTGACATTATATTTTTTTTTGCAATCGTTCAAAGTTTTGAGCTTTTTTGGGGCAGTCAGGATGGCGGGTGGTGGGGTGACATCCCCAAATCCTGTGCATTTTCTGTTAAATTAAAAATTCCCTCCAGGCACCAATTTTGCCCACACCCCCGGACATTACCGGAATTTTTTGGTTTATATGGCAACCCGATATAAATAGAGGCTAATGGGTGTAAACTGTATTAGAATTGTTCAACGGTATCCCTGATCTGGACCTTGTGTAGAAATCATAAAGAGCTTTCCACCTCAAAAATGTGTTTCAAAGCTTTACTGCAGGACAGTCTTAAAACTAGTTACATATAAAATTAAGCATTACAAAATAAGAAAGTAACAAAATTCAAACAAGTAATGTGGTTCATTCCTTTATGCAGTTCAATAAACTTTGCTATCTCTGGTCCCAGAGAGTGATCCTAAGCTTGCTTACCATTGCAGAGTTTCTCTGCTACAACGTCCTCTGCTAGCCATATCTGACTTATCAAGCTTTCTCTCCTGCTGTGGGAGCTGCATATCCGTTTCCCTTGATGAGTATTCAGGTAGTTTAGTTCACTGCAATGGAAAAACACCAGCCACCTGCTTTCACCCAGAGTGCAACCTCTGGCTTGAGGCAAACTTCTCTTTACAGCATTCCAAATACAATGTGTTCCAAGACAGAATGTTATATACATTATACATCTTTAGAAGTATATATTTGTATATAGTATAATTTGGCTTACCCTTCTTATAACTGTATCATATTTTCAGCCTCTCTTGGAAGTTCCTGGCAAATGCTTAGTTTTTGGATATGTATTATCTTAACCCATAATTAACAGGTGACTACCTCAAGTCTTCTCAGCCATCATTAATTCTAACTCAATTTTGAATTCTCAGAATGTTACGTACATTAACTTATCAAAGTATAGTGAGAAGAGGGCTATTGCCATCAAAGTTTGTTTTGGACTTCTTGAAGGCATGTGGCTGGTCATGGCTTGGAAGTGTGATGCTGGACTAATGAACTTTTAGTTCAATCCAGCAGGACTCTATTTATGTTCTTTTATGCTGTTCATATGCATATTGAATACATGGACCTAGTTTATTGTACCAGTAGCCACTCATCTTATGAATCAGCAAAAACAGGTGCTTCTGAGGCATAATCATATGTTCTCAGAATTGTGAATGGAGATGGGTGAATCCCACCCACCACCTTCCATAAATGGTAAGTCCATGACCAGAAGGAGGAGGAGTACCAGGAAGAGTGGATTAAATTTAATGATTACTTAGTTAAATATGTTAAGTTAAATTAACTGAAAACAGCTTGCAGATACTTAATTGGCTTAGGATTTTATTTATGTTAAGGGATGAATTAATATGTTTAATTTCATAATGTGAAGATCTAAGGATGTTAATGTTTAAGTTAAATTTTATAAGAACTGTGATTTGGAAAACCGTTAAAAGGATATACAACCAAGGGGAAGCGAGGAAGTCACCTAACAATGTTAATAAGTGTAATTTTCAACAAGGCTATGATTTATGTTTGTTTGTCTTATGTGTTTGTTTACACTGTTGTGAAAACCAATAAAAAAAATTTAGGAAGAAAAAAACCCCACCTTCCATAAATGGAAACGCCCTCTGGTCTGATCATCTTACAGGCCTCTGGGGGAATGACCACGGTGGAACTGCTATCTCTGCAACTGCAAAATCAATTTGTCCCAGTGTCTCTGACAATGTTATTACTCAGCATCTAACGTTTATTTACCACATTCTCTTTATTCACTATGAAAGAACAGTATAAAAGGTAAAGGTAAAGGTACCCCTGCCCGTACGGGCCAGTCTTGACAGACTCTGGGGTTGTGCGCCCATCTCACTTAAGAGGCCAGGGGCCAGCGCCGTCCGGAGACACTTCCGGGTCACGTGGCCAGCGTGACATCGCTGCTCTGGCCAGAGCCAGAGCCAGAGCCGCACACGGAAACGCCGTTTACCTTCCCGCTGGTAAGCGGTCCCTATTTATCTACTTGCACCCGGAGGTGCTTTCGAACTGCTAGGTTGGCAGGCACTGGGACCGAGCAGCGGGAGCGCACCCCACCGCAGGGATTCGAACCGCCGACCTTTCGATCGGCAAGTCCTAGGCGCTGAGGCTTTAACCCACAGCGCCACCTGCGTCCCGAAAGAACAGTATAGCTGCATGCATAAACCAAGACATTTGTCTTACCCTAATTAAACACTTGCTAAAGAGATTTTAGGCAAAAGAATGGCAACCTATGCTAATTCATTTCAAATCTCTGAAAACATTTCGAATTAATGATGGCTGAGAGGACTTGAGGTAGTCACCTGTTAATTATGGGTTAAGATAAAACATATCCAAAAACTAAGCATTTGCCAGGAACTTCTGAGAGAGGCTGAAATATGATACAGTTAAAAGAAGTGCAAGTCAAATTATACTTATAGAGATAGCTTCTCAGAGCTAGAAGCTAGGTTACATAATAAAATATGTCAAATCAATTGTCAATGGCGTTCTGGCAAATTGCTTCTTCACTTTTGCTAGCCAGTTGAATACTACCAGAAATCACAGTATCTTGTTAAATTTTGACAACCTTTTGGCTCTGTCACCTGGCCTAAATTTCTTCAGTAGGCATATAATGACTTGCTAAATTGGATACACATATAGGACCCTTCTATGGTCCCCTCAGTACCATGGAAGCCAATCTTACTCTCATTTCTCCAGGAACATCCGACGTCCAACAGCATATGGAAAGTTTCTCATTTCTCATGCTTACATCGGCCCAGTTTTCAGGTGGGTGATAAAAGGAGCAGCATCACCAGCCCCCCCCCCCACATAATCTGGTATCTGACATTACCAAAGCAGTATCGGAAGAATGCATGCTCTCACATGGCCAAAGTAATATCAGGAAAGCCCCTCTAACCCACCAAGTAGTGGGGAGAAATTTACTATATTTTACTAAATGAGAATTTCAAAGAGCAGGTAACAGGTAACATTTGCCAAACCAACTAACAGGACAATAAAGACAAATGGCTTACCATGACGTTCCCATTTGTTAGATTGTCACATGTGTTCGTTCATAACCACACACCCCTCCCCCCATTTATTTGAAGAATGACAAATATATCCATCAAGGCTGTACGTGTATACAGTTATCATTCATTCTGCCAGTATTGGACAGCATGGTGGGTCTTCACCATGCAGTGCTATTTTTCTAGAAAATGAGGTGCTGGAACTCACTATGAATGTCTCTCTTGTTTACTTCTAATGGCATTGGCGGCCACCTGAGAGGTGCCTGAAATGAGTTCTGGCTGAAAAAAAGCCCTGGTTGTGAGGATAATGTGGAAAGAAGGTAAAAGCTCTGTCATCACTCATCTGAACTCTCTCTGACGGAGTCGCTTCTACATACTGGAACACACAAACACAGAGAGAGGCATTAGCATGGCTGGTGTGGTGCAAACACGATAGCGGAGCCTATCTGATATTCCAGTCTGATTTTGCATTGTACTGACCTCACAACATCTCTCTGACTCCATCTGTCCTGCAGTGTAGTAGTAACTCAGATAGAGGGAGGTCAGGTGAGCCCCACCATGCCTCTCACAACTGCACTCTGACTTCTTACATTGAATTGCTGAATTTATGTGTGATGTCATGCTGCCTTCATTTTTATATAACACCAGTCAGTATCGGCTTTTCACTATCTTTCAGTGGACAGATGCTGCTATTTTAAATACAACTATCAGAAGCTTGCAGGCTAGTTGTTTGTGATGACCGTATCAAATGGAAATGGATAAGCTGTCCAAATGGCTGGCAGTTGCTTTTCTTTCTCCAAGCTGCAAATTTAGATGCTGCTACTGCTACTCTTGCTGTGGTTGTTTCTTGGGAAACTGGCCTTAGCTGATATCAATGGAATCAGGTTTTATGCTGCAGGGAAACGTTGGCCTCACAAGCACTGCAATTTCTGGGAAACACAGACTTTTGCCTGTAAATATCCAGCTGCCAAGTTGTCGTGCCTATATGCTGCCTCATGCAAATGCACACACTTATATTCTCACATGCATCTATATCACTCAAAGTCTCATCACTTGAAACTGTGCCCCAAATTCATAAGTTACTGGAACAGACTATGAGATGATTTTTCCATTCTTATTTCATTCCAGTAGCATCTGGCTGATGGAAGCATGTGTTCAGGGCAAGTGACATGGCTTCTCTCTTGGCAACCATCTTCCAACCTTCAGCCTCGGGCATGAATTGCACAATTATGCACCGATAATTGACAGAATCATTACAGAAATTATCAACCACCTTGCAAATTAGGACAGCATTAAGCAGGATACACAATTAATAGTTATAATGACCTGCTTAAATGGTAATAAATTAACGATGTAGTTAGCTTCAGAATGAATACATTCATTAACTGAGCACTGAGAAACTGTGCAAAGCAACACACATTGGCTTACAAAACATCTGTCAAAATAAAAGTGCTGATCATTAACATCAAGAGATATTGCATTGATGAGGCAAATGTTTTCTCTGTTGACGTATATTAAGCTGCATAACCCAGTCCATGTTTAAAATCTGGAGGTTGTAGAGCTAAGGTTGCCTTATTTAAATTTTGGGCTATCCTGAGGATCAGAACACATCAAGTGACAATGAAATATGGAAGGCAAACAGTTTCTAAGTCCAACTAAATGAACTGTGTGACCCATACAATTCTACAGTAATATATGTTTCAGCTAAATAATAGTTGTTGCTGGTCTACCTACAGGAAAGATCACCAAAGTGATCTTGGGTGTAAATATATTCCAGGAAAAAATACTTCTTTTCCACTATGAATATGAATTCTCTACGGCTGTCTCTTGTTGGCACATCTTATTTTATTCTGCAGTACCAAACCAGAAACCTGTGAAAGATGTACCTGAAAAAAGAAAGTTTCACATAGCATGTGAGTTTACTGAGATGGCAAACTGAAGAAAAGAGAGACAGAGAGACACCTTGGAGGTACTAACAATATTATTGAACATGAACTATCAGTCAAAATAATTCAATAATAACTGATAGTATTAAAATAGTAATAATAGCCCATGACTGAAACTCAGAGATGCACTAGTGAAATAAATTATGGGATAGACACTATTCCATGAACATTTTGCCCATGGGCTTGTGGAAGACATTCTGTGATTGTGTGCAAGACCTTACACAGCACCAGCCTGAATCCTTGTGCAAGAGATTGTGCAACATCCCATGCATCTTGAGATGTTGTGCAAGAGAACATAAAAGAGACCTTCTGGATCAGGTCAATGTCCCTTCTAGTACAGCATTCTGTTCTCACAATGGTCACCCAATGCTCATGGGAAGTTCACATGCAGGACCTGAATGCAATAGCATATTCTCCACTGTAGGTAAAGGTAAAGGGACCCCTGACTATTAGGTCCAGTCGTGCCCGACTCTGGGGTTGCTGCGCTCATCTCGCTTTATTGGCCGAGGGAGCCAACGTACAGCTTCTGGGTCATGTGGCCAGCATGACGAAGCCACTTCTGGCGAACCAGAGCAGCGCATGAAAATGCCATTTACCTTCCCGCCAGAGCGGTGCCTATTTATCTACTTTCACGTTGACATGCTTTCGAACTGCTAGGTTGGCAGGAGCAGGGACCGAACAACGGGAGCTCACCCCATCGTGGGGATTCGAACCGCCAACCTTCTGATCGGCAAGTCCTAGGCTCTGTGGTTTAACCCACAGCACCACCCGCATCCCTACAACCTTGATGGGAGAACAAAACTGCCATGATGAGTATTCATTGAGTTATCACGGCCACAAAATTAATGCAAGGAACTTGAACCTGACCTGGTAACATGGGCAATCACAGGGCAAGCTTCTAAGCATCAGAATTATGTGCTGACAGTAGTCAGTTGCCACCAACCATCTAGCTGAAGCTGATGTAGGCAGCATCAACAGTAGTGTCCAGATTAAGGGAAGTAATAGTAGCATTTTATTCTCCCTTAGTCAGACCACACCTGGAATACTGTGTCCAGTTCTGGGCACCACAAATTAAGAAGGATGTTGACAAGCTAGAACATGGTGTTTCCTGCTTGGCAGGGGGTTGGACTCGATGGCCCTTGTGGTCTCTTCCAACTCTATGATTCTATGATTCTATGTGCAGAGGAGGGCAACCAAGATGATCAAAGGCCTGGAAGCCAGGTCTTATGAGGAATGGTTGAGGGAGCTTGGTATATTTAGTCTGGAAAAGAGGAGACTAAGAGGAGATATGATAGCCATCTTCAAATATCTCAAAGGCTGTCACATGGAAGAGGGAACAATATCGTTTCTCCTGCTTTAGAGAATAAGAGGTGAATCAATGGCTTCAAGTTAGAAGAAAGAAGATTCCAATTAAACATCAGGGGAAACTTTCTGACAGTAGGAGCTGTTTGACAGTGAAACAGTCTCCTTTGGGAGCTTGTGGACTCTAGAGCTTGGATGGCCATCTGTCATGAATGCTTTAGTTGAGATTCCTGCCCTGCAGGGAGTTGGAGTAGATGATACTCAGGTTCCCTTCCAACACTACAATTCTATTATCCTATGATCTACCTCATTTACTTGTACAATCCATCAATCTGTTTCCCTTAACAGTTAGATACCAATGCAGGGACATGAGGATAATAGGTTTCTCCCACTGTTGTTGTTCCACAGCAACTGTTGCTGTTGAGAGAGCTGTTGCCTCTGATGCTGGAGGTAGAATGCAGCCTCCAGGAATTTGTCTAATCCTCTTTTCAAACCATCCAAGTTGGTGGCCATCACTACAGAGATTATGAAGTGCCTGAGGCAAGTGAACACCTTTGGATTTCAGTTCTCACTTCAAAACCAAAAAGGGCCTTCTGCAAATGGAAAAGGCCAACACACAATGTTGTTTGAACCCCACACAATTTTCAGGGGAAATAGTTTCCCTTTTTTGTCCGGGCATCTGAATCCAGATAGCTGACAACACTACGAACAAAACCCATTCATTTTGGCAGTGCTATCCATACTGATGCACTGGCACATTTGAAAAAGAAGAGATCTGCTCTTGGTATATCACAGTCCCCAGCTGGCCTGTGGGTGTCAGACAGCTGAACTGGATTTTAGATCCAACACATAAAATCCCTCCATCTGGAAGCATCTAACAGGTACCGCAGTTAGAATTTCCCCAGATCATCTAAATCAGTGTTTCCCAAACTTGGGTCTCCAGCTGTTTTGGGACTACAGCTCCTATCATCCCTAGTTAGCAGGACCAGTGGTGAGGAATAATGGAAATTGTAGTCCAAAAACAGCTGGAGATCCAAGTTTGGGAAACACTGATCTAAATTATCTTTGATATTTTACCTTGCTGGTTTTGATTTTTATCCTGGCTACTATTTCCACTCTTACTGCATAATTTTATTATACTGTGGTTTTATTGTTTAGTTTTTGCTTTCTTTTTTGTATGCCACCTAGAAAATTAATTTTAGGAGGAGTTTCATAAGCACAAGTGATAAATACCACATTGTTTGCTCTATAAGACGCACTTTTCCCCTCATAAAAAGTAAGGGGAAATATGTGTGGGTCTTATGGAGCAAATGCAGGCGAGAGGCTCTGCTCAGCACTCCCTTTAAAGAGCGCATGGAGCGTGTGTGCAGCTCTTGGGGGCTTTTCCTCGAGGAGGAAGGGCTGCCCTTCTCCCTTCTCAGGGAAAAGCCCCCAAGAGCCGCACACACACTCCATGCGCTCTTTAAAGGTAGCACGGCTCTTGGGGGAGCCTTAGCCATGCACAGCCTCTCCCGGGCAGGGGATAAAGGCTCCCCTTGCCTGGGAGATGCTGTGTGCAGCTATCCCATAAGCCAGGGATCCCGCTGGCTGTCCTGACTTCTGGGATTCAGAATATTTTTTTTCTTGTTTTCCTCTTCTAAAAACTAGGTGCGTATTATGGTCTGGTGCATCTTATAGAGCGAAAACTACGGTAACTGAAACTGAATACTTTTCTTTGAGACCCTTTAGCATTTTTCACATGACTGCCATTTTTCTGTACATTCCCTGAATTCCCTATCTCCTATGACTGGCCATTGTTCCTATCTGCTTACTCTTTCAGCAGAATCCTGTATTCCAGTCCACTGGTCCCTCACTTGCTGTTGGGCTACCTACTCCTCAGCTTATCCAACAACCAGAACCTGTTCTTGCTTAGCTTGCCTTTCTTGCTACACAGCTTATCCTAGTTCTGAAGCCACTGTGACATTTACTTCTAGCCCAGTGAATTCTCTGCTTGTTTATTGCATTTATATATTGCCTTTCTGCCAAGGCCCTCAAGATGATGTGTAATTTCCATTGGAGGAGACTGCTTCCTAACATTCACTGTCATTCATTCTTGAGCACGTGAAATGTTTGTGAATATTCTAAGGTATCGCATCAGCTCAGCTGGTAGAAGCTTCATTGCCAACAGAGCAATTTAAACAAAATCCTTAATGAAGTACAATATAGGTACAATTTTGTGGAAGCACCAATGTCCATTATACAACATGGGCATGTGTGCAAAACAGAATATGCAATGCACTCTATTTCCAAAATATCATACTAATTTACGTTAATATTTTATTGAAAGTAGGGCAGTCTTGACAGCTATTCATCTGTTCAGTAATTAACACTAGCCTTGCAAATGGAAGATAATGGAAGAGCGTATGCCATACTATAATTTATTTCAATGGAATGTAATTCAAGAATATCTTTAGTTTATGGTTCATCTTTCAGTTTATAGTTCATCCTTCTTTTGTTTTTTATTATTTTAGGAACTGCATCTAATTATTCTAAATAAATATAAATTTATGATACATTGGACTATAGACCAGATCTTTTGAGATTGCCAAATATTTTTTACACTGGTGTATTTTTGAGGCAAGCATTCTTATTTCATGGACGATGGAACAGTTATTATGATGTATTTTTATTACTCTACAAGATCTTAAATATTAGATAACTTAATGAGGAATAGGCTATTCTAGGTATTGCTTACTGCAAACATTGTGCCTTAGTTACACTAGTCTATGCAGTCTTGCTTCCCCCATTATATACTTGTGAAGAAGCTGGTAAAATGTGGACTGGACAGGGTAACAATTAGGTGGATTTGTAGCTGGTTGACTGACCCAATCCAAAGAGTGCTCACTAACAGTTCCTTGTCATCATGGAAAAAATTGTGGAAAGTGGGGTGCTGCAGGGTCAGAACCCATGGTTGTTCAACATTTTTATAAACAACTTGGATGAAGGAATTGAGGGGATGCTTATCAAATTTGCAGATGGCACCAAAGTGGGAGGGGTGGCTAATGTAGTAGAAGACAGACTTGGGATTCAAAATGACTTTAACAGATTGGAGAACAAAATTAATTTGAACAGAGACAAATATAAGGTCCTACACTTAGGCAGAAAGAACCAACTGCACAGATATAGGATGGGGGACACCTGATTTGTCAGTAGTACATGTGAAAAGGATATCAGGATCTTAGTAGACAACAAGCTTAACATGAAGAAGAAGAAGAAGAAGAAGAGTTTGGATTTGATATCCCGCTTTATCTCTACCCTAAGGAGTCTCAAAGCGGCTAACATTCTCCTTTCCCTCCCTCCCCCACAACAAACACTCTGTGAGGTGAGTGGGGCTGAGAGACTTCAGAGAAGTGTGGCTAGCCCAAGGTCACCCAGCAGCTGCATGTGGAGGAGCGGAGACACGAACCTGGTTCCCCAGATTACAAGTCTATCGCTCTTAACCACTACACCACACTGGCTCTCATGAGTCAACAGTGTGACGCAGCAACAGAAAAAGCCAATGCTATTCTAGGTTGCATCAACAGAAGTATAGTGTCCCAATAAAGGGAGGTCATAGCCTATCAAGGGAGGTCTATTTTGTACTGTGTCCAGTTCTGGGCATCACAATCTAAGAAGGATATTGACAAGATGGAACATATGCAGAGGTGGGCAACCAAGATGATAAAGGGTTTGGAAACCAAGAGTTATGGGGAGTTGTTGAGGGAATTGAGTATGTTTAGCCTGGAAAAGAGGAGATATGAGGCCATCTTCAACTATCTCAAGGGCTGTCACATGGAGGATGGAAGAAGCTTATTTTCTCCTGATCTGGAGGCTAGGACCAGAACCAATTGATCCAAGCTACAAGAAAGGAGAAAAGGAGATTCCAACTAGACAGCATGATGAACTTTCTTTCAATAAGGCTGCCCAACAGTGGAACAGACTTGCATGACAGCTGGTGGAATCACCTCCTTTGGAGGTTTCGAAGCAGAGACTGAATGGTCAACTGTCATGTATGATTTAATTGAGATTCCTCCACTGCAGGGACTTGGACTAGATGCCTCTTGTGGGTCCCTTCCACTGCAGCTGCTGGGCAGATTAGTGAAGTCCCGCTCTGCTTCCCCCCCCCCCTTTGGTCCCTTCATTTCTCCTTTGCCGCTGCTGGCTGATGCCAAAATATGCAACACACTTTCTCACCCGCATGCACTATCTCTCTCTGTAGGCCAAATTAGGCCATCTCTGTAGGCCATCTCTAATGCCCGTCCCCACTCCTATAAGGAAGACATTGCTGACTTGATTGGAGAAATCACCTCTCACTCCTCTTGTTTTCTTCTTTCTGCTTCATTTTCTGCTTCATCATCCCTTCTCTCTCTTCATCCCACCACTGAGGAAGATTCTCAGCCACAACTGGGATGAGTGGCCTATGGTCATTGCGGGCAAAGCAAGACAAGGCTTTCATGTTGTCGCTTCCAGTTCCCTGCCACTTTGGTACTTAGCAAGAGCTGTTGGAAAAGGCTTTGATGACCACATGTTGCTTTAATGACCACATGCTGGACCACCCTGCTTTACATTGTGGCCATTCTCTCTGAAGAATCCCTCCAGAGGGCCCTACTGATCTCTTTCATGCAAATATTATTTCTATTAAAATAATATATCCGAAAATAAGGCTTAGCCCCTGCTACAGCATTAAAAGCTGTCAAGGAAAGATACATTGTCAAATGGAAAGTCTGTAATTTACACAGTAGGGGTGCTAAATACCCTTCTCTATGATGTCTCTCAGCTTTCAGACAAAAGACAAAGAAGCTATTTTTTACCTTCCTCCATTACCACAATAAAATAAAGCCATCTCTGAGGGTAAACACTATTCTTTCCATGGGAGTAATGAAATCAGAGGGATATTTTTGGGGTGGATTGGGGGGAGAATCAGACTGTAAGTGTTAGTCTTCTATTCAGAATCAATGTGGCCACTCTCATTGTAGTTTCCCAAACCAAAACCTCTATCAATTTATTATATACTTTGACCCTATTTTTTCTTTTAAAAATTGCAGCAGATCACAAGAACTGTAAAGTTCCTGTTATGTCAAGTATCACTCCACCTCAATATTCTCAGTTGTTCAGTTTGCACATAACACTAAGCCAAATTATGCCTATCATAAAGGATCCAATATGCTTGTGCACATTTATAAATTTTATCCCATTTTGCCCCTCCCTGCTGTTGTGTTCCTGGGAGCTAAGCCATGGTTTGTCTTAGTGTTCTGTGTGAATCCAAACAAACCATGAGTTGTGAGCCAAGAACAAACTTTGGTTACAGCTGATGGTTTGCTTGGAATGAGACAAACCATTAGCCCAGGTTTGCATGTAAAGCTAAATGAAACCATGACTTTTCTCCCTGTCGTGTCTTGCCAGCAGGAGTGGGGGATTTTAAAAATGTGCAGTTGCACATTTCTTTGCTCATAGTAATAAGTTGTTGTTGTTGTTGTTGTTGTTGTTGTTACCCTGCCCATCTTGCTGAGTTTCCCCAGCCACTCTGGGCAGCTCCCAACAGAATATTCAAAACATGATAAAACATCAAACATTAAAAACTTCCCTAAACAGGGCTGCCTTCAGATGTCTTCTAAAAGTCAGATAGTTGTTTATTTCCTTGACACCTGATAGGGCATTCCACAGGGCGGGCGCCACTACCAAGAAGGCCCTCTTCTTGGTTCCCTGTAATAACTTTGCTTCTCGCAGTGAGGAAACCACTAGAAGGCCCTCGGAGCTGGACCTCAGTGTCTGGGCTGAATGATGGGGATGGAGATGCTCCTTCAAGTATACTGGGCCGAGACCGTCGTTATGCTTTAGTTTGTTTTTTTTTGTAAACCAGGCCATTAATCCACACAAGCTCTATTTATCTCATGTTGCACTCATGTAGGGGTACTGTATGGAGAAGCGTGAGAGGGATCTCATAACTGTCTGTACCACTGACCCTCATTGTCCCTGTTCCCAGTGGGTGGGGTTAAGCCTTTGTGACCTCTGTGCAGTTGGATGTATCAATTACATGGAATGCCTCTGCATCCAGATGCTAGTGTTCGCTGTGTGAGCATTACAACACAGAGCAAGCAGAATGTGTGATGTCAGGGGCAGGATGTGCAACTTATGTATCTTCTATGTATTAGCCCTGTGCATGGAAGAATGTGTGAAAAGGGTTGTGATGTTTAGTTTTCCAGTTCTGTTCCTTAAAGAAATTATGTTGAAACACCCTGTCTGGATCTTTGGGGCTCTGAGGTTCTCAGTGCAGAAATCTGTCAAGAAAGGTAGAAAACATTCTAATCACATACTGGTTATTTGTGTTAATTAGCCACCATCATGCTGCCAAAAGGCATGGGGGAAATCATGGCCAATCTACTATTTTAGCCAAAGTTAAGTTGCCTGATTGTTGAATAAGAGGCAGTCATTTGCTAAATGATAACTTGCCATGCATGTAAAACCTCTTAATAAATTTTACCTCTCCAACTTCCTCCAATTTCTGAACAGATTCAGAAGTGTGGGAACCAAGTTAAAGGTAAAGGGACCACTGACCATTCGGTCCAGTCATGGCTGACTCTGGGGTTGCACGCTCATCTCACTTTATTGGCTGAGGGAGCCGGTGTTTGTCCGCAGACAGCTTCTAGGTCATGTGGCCAGCATGACTAAGCCACTTCTGGCAAACCAAAGCAGCGCATGGAAACACTGTTTACCTTCCCGCCGGAGCAGTACCTATTTATCTACTTGCATTTGATGTGGTTTCGAACTGCTAGGTGGGCAGGAGCTGGGACCGAGCAACGGGAGCTCACCGCATTGCGGGGATTTGAACCACCAACCTTCTGATCGGCAAGCCCTAGGCTCTGTGGTTTTAACCCACAGCGCCACCCCCGTCCCAGGGAACCAAGTTACCTTTTGGTAAATAGTCATCTAAATTTACCCTTGTGAGTATTACTAAATGATAGCTAATGTATGTCAAGAGCCATTGGGTACCTCTTATTCCTTCTCCTCTTATACCCCTCGCCTGCATTATTAGCAGCATCCCTCTCCACACACCCCACGCGTGCTCCTTCTCCCCTTAAACCCCTCTTCTGCATTATTAGCAGCATCCTTCTCCACACACCCCATGCATGCTCCTTGTCCCTTGAGTGCATTTCCTTCCCGCCCCACCTAAAACGTGGTTACAAAGCACGGATCCACATGGATCCTCAGGATTTTTGCACTGGGTCACCCCAAATTCACCATCAGATCACATAGCATGTCCATGGCTACAGCTTGCACCAAAAAAAGCACGCACCCACTGTTGCCTGGGGCCACAGTGGTGCAAAAATGTGGTTACAAAGCATGGATCCACATGGATCCTCAGGATTTTTGCATTGGGCTACCCCAAACTCACCGTCAGATCACATGTCTGTGGCCACAGCATGAACCACAAAAATCATACATCCACTGTTTTGTTTAGAATTTTTTTTCTCTTGTTTTCCTCCTCTAAAAACTATGTGCGTGTTATGGTCGGGTGCGTGTTATAGAGCGAAAAATACAGCATGTTTCTTATAAGAAGCTGGCATGATATGTGGTGAGTATCTACAAAGAAGTGGAAGGAGAAAAACACATGAAAGCTTAGTGGGGTTTGCGTTGAAATATTTTGGAATAACAAATATTTTGGAGCTGCCGTAAACCTTACTCAGGAAACAGACAGAAGTATAAAATTCCTCCATATAACACAATTCTAAGCACCATGAAATCAAAGCTGAATAAAATTGTTGTGTAATACCCTTTTTATTTCTTTGTCTTAGAAATACTTTCCTTGTGTTAATAATTTATGCCAAGCTACATTCTTTATTTACAAATTGTTCATAAGTGATGGGATTTTATCTTTGTTTGCACTTTGTTTTTGTTATAGCCTATGGTTATCCAAATGGAATTTTGTGTGTGTTTATCTCTGCAAAATTGTGGCACTAAAAATTATTGCCAGGATCACTTCTTCCAGAATATGAGATTTCTCCTTTTAAACACCAGTGCTACTGATGTCTTGTTACCATCTTCTACTCTCTCTTTTATAGGCTTTTGGCCCTTATTAGTTATAACACTCAGTAACCCATTTGTAAGCAATTTTTTCTTAATTGCTTCTTTTCGAAGGGCTAAAGTTAACAGTTATGTAAAAGGTCAAAAATGAAAATTATTTTCAAACTTGAGCAACTGAAATATACAGAGAAGCAATTAAGACAAGACCTTAAGCTTTTGTAATGAGTTACTCTGCTGGGAAAGTGTCTAAAACCATAATTGCATCTTGATGAATATGTAATCGGTTATATGGGGTCTGATGAAGTGTGAATTCCTGCACATAGATAATCGGGAGAAGCCTATTGCTTAGCCTTTTTGCAGGGGGGGGGGCGGTTATTAAATAAGCACACTAATTGTCTGAGCTCAAGTCACACCTCGGTCTTTAACCGGGCAATTCCATGCAACTATGCATGCTCTGGGTGGGTGTTATAAAAGCAACTGCCGAGTTGCAAATGCTGTGATTGTGTTTGAAAGCTGTTTTGTGTCCTAGAATCATACTAGTTTGATTTTTCAGTCTGCGTTCAGATGTAACAGTGACAGTGTGAGAAGGTCAGCTGCAGGGCCCCTTTAAATCCAGGGAGCGGACCCCAAAGAAGCCGGCGGACCCAGCCAGGCCCACCCCCTGGGCGTGGCCCACCCCCAAGCCTGCCTGCGATTGGCCAATTGTACAAGCAATCTGAATCCACTTCCAGGAGGGTAACCTTGGTCCTGGAACATACTTTGCCGCTCGGGAAGTGGCCCAGAGGCAGGGTCTCTGCCATCAGGAACGCGATGGGCGGGAGGACTGCTGGCCTGCAATGGCGCCCAACTAAGAGGTTGAGCAGACTTGTCGTACACATGGCAATATAGGAAGCTTCCTTTTTTTTTGTAAAATCGTTTTTATTCAGTTTCACACTCTACATTTAACTTCAAACATTGATCACAATCATCAACATTCAGGATTCCCCAAATCCCTAGACTTCCCACAACCTCTCCATGGTTTCCATTATTAAACTTTTTTCTACTGCAACACATAATTTCTCTATTTAAAGTAATCAATTTTTCCTTAGTTTTTAATATATTACAAGCGTTACTCAAATCCTGCCAATGTTTTTACTTGTTTACAGTGTTCTTGTAAGTAAATTGTAAAGTCTTCCCATCCCTTCTTAAAGTTTCTATCTTCCTGGTTTCTGATTTTCCCGGTCAATTTTGTCATTTTGGCATAGTCCATCATCTTCATCAGCCATTCGTCTCTGGTTGGGACTTTATCTTCTTTCCATCTCTGGGCCACTATTATCCGTGCTGCTGTTGTCGCACACATAAGTAATCATTTCTGTTCTTTTGAACTGATTTTATAATGAATTGATTTTAGAATGCTGTATTATTTTACTGTTGTTAGCCGCTCTGAGGCCGGCTTCGGCTGAGGAGGGCGGGATATAAATAAATTATTATTATTATTATTATTATTATTATTAATTAATTAATTTGGTATCTCTACGTCTACACCTAGTAAAAAAGCTTCTGTCCCCCCCAAATGTTATTTTAAACATTTTTTCAATTCATTGTATATCATTTCCCAGAATGCTTTTCTTATCTTGCACGTCCACCACATGTGCTACAATGTGCCCCATGATATTCTTGTAAAGAAGCTGGTAAAATGTGGACTTGACTATGCTACCACTCAGTGGATTTGTAACTGGCTGACTGACCGAACCCAAAGGGTGCTCATCAATGGTTCCTCTTCATCCTGGAGAAGAGTGACTAGTGGGGTGCCACAGGGTTCTGTCTTGGGCCCGGTCTTATTCAACATCTTTATCAACGACTTGGATGATGGACTCAAGGGCATCCTGATCAAATTTGCAGATGACACCAAACTGGGAGGGGTAGCTAACACCCCAGAGGACAGGATCACACTTCAAAACAACCTTGACAGATTAGAGAACTGGGCCAAAGCAAACAAGATGAATTTTAACAGGGAGAAGTGTAAAGTATTGCACTTGGGCAAAAAAAATGAGAGGCACAAATACAAGATGGGTGACACCTGGCTTGAGAGCAGTACATGTGAAAAGGATCTAGGAGTCTTGGTTGACCACAAACTTGACATGAGCCAACAGTGTGACGTGGCAGCTAAAAAAGCCAATGCAATTCTGGGCTGCATCAATAGGAGTATAGCATCTAGATCAAGGGAAATAATAGTGCCACTGTATTCTGCTCTGGTCAGACCTCACCTGGAGTACTGTGTCCAGTTCTGGGCACCACAGTTCAAGAAGGACACTGACAAACTGGAACGTGTCCAGAGGAGGGCAACCAAAATGGTCAAAGGCCTGGAAACGATGCCTTATGAGGAACGGCTAAGGGAGCTGGGCATGTTTAGCCTGGAGAAGAGGAGGTTAAGGGGTGATATGATAGCCATGTTCAAATATATAAAAGGATGTCACATAGAGGAGGGAGAAAGGTTGTTTTCTGCTGCTCCAGAGAAGCGGACACGGAGCAATGGCTCCAAACTACAAGAAAGAAGATTCCACCTAAACATTAGGAAGAACTTCCTGACAGTAAGAGCTGTTCAACAGTGGAATTTGCTGCCAAGGAGTGTGGTGGAGTCTCCTTCTTTGGAGGTCTTTAAGCAGAGGTTTGACAACCATATGTCAGGAGTGCTCTGATGGTGTTTCCTGCTTGGCAGGGGGTTGGACTCAATGGCCCTTGTGGTCTCTTCCAACTCTATGATTCTATGATTCTATGATTCATTCTCCTTACACTTCCAACATACATTTGAAGCAGTTCTATACATCTTTGCTAGTTTTATAAGTGTTAAGTACCAACGATATATCGTAGGAAGCTTCCTTATACTGACTTAGACCAATTGGATCATTCTAGTTCAATATTGTCTACTTTGACTGGCAACAGCTTTCCAGGGTTTCAGGCAGGAATCTTTCCCAGCTATACCTGGAGGTGCTGCTGGGGTTGAACTTGGGACCTTTTGTATTCAGAGTATGTGCTCCAGCACTGAGCTTCCCATTACCTTGTCTTTTGGGAGGGGCCCTTAATTAAAATACGGGATTTGCAGAGGGACATTTTGTAGGCATAGGAGTCAAACTGTACTCAAGAAAACCCCATTGCTTCCCATTACAGGGAGATGAGGGAAGTCTCCAAAGATGTGTGTATTACTGTTGCAGATGACTACTGTAGGGTTTTATAATAATATACCTGACTAATAGAGATAAAGGTAAAGGGACCCCTGACCATTAGGTCAAGTCATGGATGACTCTGGGGTTGCAGCGCTCATCTTGCTTTACTGGCTGAGGGAGCTGGCGTACCATTAGGTCAAGTCATGGATGACTCTGGGGTTGCAGCGCTCATCTTGCTTTACTGGCTGAGGGAGCTGGCGTACTGTTTCCAGGTCATGGGGCCAGCATGACTAAGCCACTTCTGGTGAATCAGAACAGTGCATGGAAACGCCGTTTACCTTCCTGCAGGGGCTGTACCTATTTATCTACTTGCACTTTGATGTGCTTTCGAACTGCTAAGTGGGCAGGAGCTGGGACCGAACAACGGGAGCTCACCCCATCGCTGGGATTCAAAACACCAACCTTCTGACTGGCAAGCCCTAGGCACTGTGGTTTAACCCACAATGCCACCCGCATCCCAGTACCTGACTAGTAGGTAGTATCATTCTCAGTTCCAATACCTACCTGCTGTTTATTTACCCCATGCTATGGAAAAAAACATTTATGGAGAACCAATGATTTTAGCAGCAACTTAATAAAGAAACATCCTAATTTCCTACCTCCTAAAGCAGCAGGCTTTCAGACAAAATATGCACAACAATCACTGCGGTCATTTCCCATAGGCGTGCTGCATGACACACCGTATTCATAGGACTTCCTCTTCAGACCATTGCCATCACAGCGTCATTGTACTCAGTGGGCTTCACATAATGGGAGGAACATCATTGTCTGACCTTAATGGTCACACCTAATAGGCCATGGAAATTGACTGATAGGAACACATTGTGAGCTCATCTCTTTTCGATTGTTGGTGCATAATGGACTATCCATAATTTGCAGTAGGAAGGGTAGGCTAGAAGACACTGAGGTTATTGCCAGGTCTAACAGTCTTTTCTGGGGTGGGCTGGGAATAGATTTGCTCTTTGGCAGCACAGCCACTTCTAAAAATTTGCTTTTCAAGTGTCTCTCACTGTGGCAACCTATTTGTCTTTCTCACTGATACTGATGTGGTTTTGAGTCACTTACTCTGCAGTCCTATGCATGTTTACTGAAAAGTCCCACATAGTACAATCAGCCTTACTACCAGTTGTGGGAGCAAAACTATAGGGAGATCTGCTGGATCCTAACCTGTTCATCCAGTTGGATCTCTGACTGACCTGGGAGGTTCTGCTTCCATTGTTGGAAAGCATGTTCTCCCTCATGGGAGGGGTTCGCCAGGCCACCCCTCTGTTGCTGGGCAGTATTCCTATGGAAGCCTGTGGCAACGATTGGATGGTTGGGTTGCTGGGGTAAATTCTATGCTGCAATTTTGGTCGGAGGGATTGGATGTTTTAAAATCCTGTGCTCGCAGCCTGGCTTTTTCTTTCGCTGCGTGCAACAGATCACCCGCCCACCAGCCCTCATTTTATGGGTTTGCATTGACCTTGCTATGCCTGTTACGGGGCCGTCTGCTGTTGGGGCAGGGGCCTGGTAGGAATTTTGTCTATATGGCCGATTTGCTGAGCCATTTGGTTTTTGCCTATTGTGTAGCAAATCGTCACAACTTGTAAGGTTGCGGTTACGCATTGGTTATCAATTGCTTGGAGGAGGGGTTAGGATTGGCTGGGCCTGCTCCTCCAAGGTTGCTGCAGAAAGGGAATTCAATTAAAGGAATCCAGGGGCTTGCCATCTTTTCGTCCGAATTCCTGCAATGGGGCTAGGGCCGGCAAGCCCTGGGGAGCATGCAAGGAGAGGTGAGGGTCTGTGTCTCAGCTCCATTTCTCTCCCATATTGTTCTCCCTTACTGGCTTTCGCTGGAATCTGGAAGTCAGTTCTGTCTCCAGGTGGAGGGACAGATAGTCTTAACCAATGCCTAAGCAACCACTCACATTTATGTATTTCAATAAAGTTGTGGCCAAAATTATGCCAAAATACCTTAAACAAAAATTATGTGTGTGTTTTGAGTTATTTGAGGGGTGGCTTGGGGACCTCGACACACAATGCTTCTGAAGATTTGTAGCTGGTACCCGCAGGACGGGAGAGTGCTGTTATGCTCAGGTGCTGTTTGTGGGCATCTATTGAGAACATGGTGCTGGAGTAGATGGGCTACTGGCCTGATCCTGCAGGCTATTCTTTTGTTCTGAAGTGTGTATGCAATTGCAGCCTGAGCATTCCAGGAGCTTCTCTCCTGCTCCCTTTCAAAGATTGTGTCAAGCATCAGCTCTCTCAACAGAGAACAATTTTGGAAAAAGTTATTATATTTACAGGAAGCACATGGCCTCATTTTAACTGCTTTCGTTTGCTTCTAGGCATATGCAATGACAGTTGTGGATGTTCATTTCATATCGTTCCTCTGTGTAACCATTATGCTGTAACGGATAGGAAAAATTACCAGGGTACAGCTTCATCCTTGATTATGTATCCATTCCTTAGGCTTCAAATTTCTCTTCCAGTTATTTTTGTGTATGTGTGTGTGTGTGTTTATTGCAATCACCTCAGGTATGGAAACTGCCCTGCTCTCTCAGTGCAGGGATGGAAGTTAATATAGACATATATGATATTTGCTTGCAGCTAAGTACAATATACATTCTCAATGGAGCTGGGAAACTGAAGTTGACGGCATTAATCAAAGCCTTAAACTATCCTTGCTCTTTACATAACATGTTTTGAAGTTCTCAAGTTTGATAAATGCTGAAGAGGTTGCAGAATGACAAGTAAATACTATTCTGGCTGCCACATTGTGAAATTGTCTTGGTGCCTCCAAACTAATGGTTGTGTTTGGAGCTGCAAGACAGTCACATTTGTTTAAGGAGATGAAGAATCTCCCCTGGCTTTCTTGTTCTAACAAATATTAATTGCCTGAATGACTTTGATGAGCACAGAAAAAAGGGTATAGAAAAGAAGGGAGGAAAACAAGCCTTGCATGTGGCTCTCAATTACCAAACCTTAAAAAAATTAAAACAATCAGTGATGAAGCATACATGGTGTGCTATAAAAAGTAACTAGTGCCCACATAGAGTGCATTTTTTTGTAAATCCATTTCATATCAAGTAATCAAGACTGGATTATTGCAATGTGCTCTAAGTTTATTCATTTATTACATTTATACAGTGCCTTTTTCTGGGGGTATGCAGGGGTACACATACCCCTAAACATTTTGTGAATCTTTGTGCTTTTGTCCATTTACTGTATTTATTTTCCCTGATTTGAACTATAAAATGGTGATTTTCTTGAGTCGAAATGCGAATACCCCCAAGGGATCTTGATAGATGTGGATAGGCTGCTTTGGCTCCTGTGAAATGTTTTGGTAGCCTCATTTCCACTGCTCACCATGAACTTCATCTTCTGATCTTTGGTGCCCCAAAACAATGCATGATTGCAGAATAGTTATATACTCTTTTTGTGACAGAAACCCTGATTTTGTATCTGCCAACCTACCAAGAAGAATTGATCATCTGCTTTTTTATATATCAGAAGATAGTCAAAGTGGTGACCATTCATGAAAATGAAAAGTGGTGACCATTAATGAAAAATAGTTCAAAGAAGTGCTTATTCTGGATATTCTCCAACAAACCTCCAATGGAAGTCATTTCTGTTCTTCAGAAACTTTCTAGCTTGTCTATGGTCATGTAGTAAAAGAGGAATCTAGTGTTTCAGTAAAGATTGGCTAAGTGGAAATGAAAATCACTCTTACTTTGGCTGTAGCCCTTAAACGAACACTTGCATGGGTTAGAGAGGTCCAGGTAGGAATTTAGGAATCTCCCTTATATCTGTACACTGTACTGCCATCTACTCTAACTGGCAGAGACTTTCCATGGTCTCAGGAAGAAAATGTTTTTCATCACTTGCTGTGCGATCCTTTCCAAAGTGCAGATGCTTCTTGTTGTTCTTGGGACCTTCTACATGCAAACCATGTGCTCTTGCAGTTGAGATATGATTCCTTCCAGTCACTGATGCTACTTGGACATATCTCCAGTGCAAGTCCCCCGGCTAGACATGATAAGGGGATCACAGAAAATGGAGATCACTTTTGATTCCATTTGTCAGCTGAATCCATGGGGAATATGGAACACGAAACTAGACAGAACAGCTCAAGGTCTTCATACAATGCGGCTTTTAGCATTTCCTCCTCTTTCCTACAACATTAATATTACATTAGCTACATTTATTGTTTGAAATAAATGCTTGTAAATGGCTTTATTGCTAAAAACAATTGCTTCCTGTTACTCTAAGGTACACAAAAGACAAATCCTGATCAATATTAAAGATCTCTTTGCTTGTTCTGGCCCATTATCAGCTAAATCATTACATTCCTGAGTAATCACAAAACAGTGACCATTTCTTAAATTTGCCCAGATAGTAGCAATAATAGAGATATTTAAATTCCTAAACAAGCAGAGCAAAATGAACTGAAATGGTAATAGCCAAGGGGAAAATAAAGCACATTTTACTAATGTAAAAGAGGAAGACGACTACTTTAGCATCTTCCATAATGAATAATAAAAAAGCAAGACTATTAAGCCAGCCATTAAGCATCTAAACCAATTAGTCAAATAAACATTTAAGTACTTACAGGCAAAAGTGTTGTTCTCATATAATGTATAAAACCCGAAGTGTACAGCAGTGGTCAACAGTTTTGCCAAGTGTGCCCCAAGTCGAGCTCAAAGAGCAAAGTTGTGCTACTCTAGTGCCACTTAAATACAGCAATTTATGTGAGTCGAATTACATGTGGAAGGCCACAAGTTCTCCATCCCAGCCATAAAGTCTCATGTGCACTAGTTATTTGTGCTGCAAAACACATACACATTTTATAAAGGCAGTGTTGTAGCAGAGATCCTGGAGGAAACTGAATATTAGTTTTATTTCCCCCTCCCTTCTAATGACTCTGGTGTTTATAGAGCTAATACTCCAAAAATGTTCTCAAGGAATCAGTTGACTATTTGCAAGTCTCAACTGCAGTGTACATGTAGATCTCTCCCACAGACTGGTATGGGTTTGCCTCTAGCCTTCTAAGCTTGAGAAAAGGCATCTCCTTCTCTGCATACAACAGTGATTCAGCCAGAGGGAGGTCAGGCAGCTCCTTTGAACCACCAATGCTTTCTCCTCTTCAGGTGTGCCGTTAGTCCCGCTCTTGCTATGTCACTTTTCATATCTGTGCCACACACTGACCAGCCATGTTCCAAAAGCAGGAGATGATCCCAAATCATGGACTGAAGCCATATGAGGCCACAGGGTTCTGGAAGGTAGTCAGATGTGGGTCTAGTCAGAGCCTGGATGAGAAATTACTTTTATATCATAGAGTGCCAGTGTGGTTAGGGTGTTAGATTAGAACTGAGGAAAGCTGCCCTGCTCTGGCCCCTGGAAAACCCCAATGGCCAACCCCAATAGGTTGGTTGCCACAGTGCTAGGAAGGACTTCTAGTGAGCAACTTTCTCTGACAAGGGTTGGAAGTAAACCAAGGCCTTTTGAGTCTCTTCCTTCAGTGTACCTCTCAGAAGCACCTCCTACATTTGGAGAATGAGTGTGGTAGCCTTATTCAGAGTAGACCCATGGAAATTAAGAGACAAGATTAACCAAGGTCCATTAATTCCGGTGGGTCTATTCTGAGAGGACTTGGGTGAATATAGCCATCTCTGGCCTGACAACAGGTACTTCTCCTGAAGTCCATGGCCTCCTGTCTGGTGAGCCTTCTGTGCCATTGGAAGCACTTAGGTCCAGGAAAAGGTGCTCACAAGAGTCTAGCTCTGGTTCTAGAGGCCATGGAGCTGAGGGATCTGATTCCCTGGCCTCCTGAGCACCAGCCTCGGGTTAAATAACCTCCTGATCACCGTCATGTGACACTGTAGCCTCTGACTCATGTCCCGGTCACTGCTGGATCATGATAAAATCCAAGTTCAAATTCCCATTCAGACATGAAACTCACTGGGTGACCTTGGGTCAGTCGCTCTCCGCTTTCTCTACCTCATAGGATTGATCTGTTTTACTATTCTATTTACTACATTTAAAATGGATCACTGAAGACCTGGGATAGCTCAATCGGTAGAGCATGAGACTCTTAATCTCAAGGTTGTGGGTTCAAGCACCACATTGGATAGAAGATTCCTGCATTGTAGGGGGTTGGACTAGATGATGCTTGTGGTCCCTTCCAATTCTATGATCACAGCCAACCTTTCCTCCAAGAAGTTCAAAGCACCATATATGATGCTTCCTTGCTTCCTCCATTTTATCCTCACAATGTTGTCAGTTAGATTGAGAGACAGTGGCTGGCCCAAGGTTACTCAGTGAGTTTTGTTGCTGAGTGGAAATTTGAAATCTGGATTGTTGTGAACAGTGCTATTTTTCTAGAAACATAGGTGATGGAACTCACCACGAACACCTCCCTTGTTCTCTTAGAATGGCAATAGCACCAACTGAGAGGTGCCGGAACTGAGTTCCAGTGTGTTCCAGCTGAAAAAAGCCCTGGTTGTGAGGATAATGTGGAAAAAAGGTAATCCTTGATGGAAAGTTTGTTCCAACTTGTTTAAATATGTAATAATAATAATAATTGTTGTTGTTATTGTTACTTTATTAGTTATACCCCGCCCATCTGGCTGGGTTTCCCCAGCCACTCTGGGTGGCTTACAGCATATCTAAAAACTTAATAAAAACATCAAGCGTTAAAAACTTCCCAATACAGGGCTGCCTTCAGATGTTTTCTAAAAGTTGTGTAATTCTTTATCTCCTTGACATCTGAAGGGGGGGAGGGGTTTCCACAGGAAGGGTGCCACTTCTGAGAAGGCCCTCTGCCTGGTTCCCTGTAACTTTTCTTCTCGCAGTGAGGGAATCAGCAGAAGACCCTTGGAGGAGGACCTCGGTGTCTGGGCTGTACAATTGGGGTGGAGAGGCTCCTTCAGGTATACTGGACCGAGGCCATTATAGGGCTTTAAAGGTCAGCACCAACACTTTGAATTGTGCTTGGAAACGTACTGGGAGCCAGTGAAGAACTTAGTTTACTATAAGCTTAGTTAGCAATGCCCCTTTGTGGGGGACTGAGACAGCCTTTAGATGTTATCCTCATAGGCATTAGGATTCACAGAGAGACATTAAATATAGCTTCCCCCCTCTTAAAATTTGTGATAACCCAAAAGTATTCCCATATCAAATCATGTGCTAAGCTATTCCTAGATGCTGAACTTTTCTTAAATGTTAACTGATGCTTTATTGAAGATCTAACCCAGATAACTGGATTGCACGACTTAGGAATTCACAAAATATTTCCCTGGTGACGGTAGCTAAACAAGACTGTTAAATATCAGAAGGGTCAATTGAGAATCCCATGGTTCCAAACATAGATGTAAAAAAAACCCCACCAATCTCTTTTCTTTACTCTAAATTATATTGCATCTATAAAAAAGGACACATCACAGGAAATACAGACTTGCTGAGTGCAAAGAGAAGAATCAAAATACACAGAAGATAGTTTCTGAGGCAGCAAGAGCTAAGAGCTCCGAATACTGTTGACACTGAAATTTTTGAAACACTATTTTGTCAAGTGAAGAAATTGCCAGCTTTTGTTCAGCTTGATTATATCACTAATGAGTGCTATCTGTCGTCCACACTCACTACATTATTGTCAGCTGATGTTTCTGGAGAGCTAGCTTAGGATGTTTGTTCAATGGCGTTTGATGGACAGAGATTTCTTCCATGATCACCAATAGATGGTTCCTGCTGAAATACAGCTTAGGTGCTTAAGTAGGGACTGCAGCAGCCCTATCGGACAGCTGTCTGGAAGTAACAGCCTTAGATGGATGCCATTTGGCTTTGTATGAAACAATGTTTTGCAAATGCCTTGCAAATCAACATCGTGTGTGCTTGCTTCTTGTATCATGTCCAATGTCTATTTATAGATCAATAGCTATGAAAACAATGACAAGTCTCCTATGGAATTAACATGCTTCCTATGAAGATTGCTTAGGGAAGTAGTGAAGCCACACTTCACCTAAAAGTGGGGTGGAGAGGGAGAGAGATTTGAGAGTAATTTCACAAAAATAATAAATGATCTATCTATGTTTACATGTGTCCTTGACTTTTCTAGCCCATATGCTCCAGTTATGCTAGGAAGGCACTATAACAAATTTTTACTCTTAAAAATGTTAATTTAACTACTGGAACAATACGTTTCAGTCTATGAAAGTTCAGTCTATTTTTGCTCAAGACTTTGAACTCAGTGAGACTTTCCTCTGACTTTTAATTTTTATAGTGATTCAGTTGTATGCAATAGTTCTTTTTGCATAACTTACCTTTTATATTACATGGTTTTAAGAATCTAATAATGAAGTTACAATTTTTTAAAACTTGCTACCAAGTGAATAGATTGATTCAAAATTGGGAAAGGAGTACGAAAAGGCTGTGTATTGTCTCCCTGCTTATTTAACTTATATGCAGAATCCATCATGCAAAAGGCTGGACTGGATGAATCCCAAGACGGAATTAAAATTGCCGGAAGAAATATCAACAACCTCAGATATGCAGATGACACAACTTTGATGGCAGAAAGTGAGGAGGAATTAAAAAACCTTTTAATGAGGGTGAAAGAGGAAAGGGCAAAATATGGTCTGAAGCTCAACATCAAAAAAACGAAGATCATGGCCACTGGTCCCATCACCTCCTGTCAAATGGAAGGGGAAGAAATGGAGGCAGTGAGAGATTTTACTTTCTTGGGCTCCATGTTCCAAAAGCAGAGACATCACCTTGCCAACAAAGGTCCATATAGTTAGAGCTATGGTTTACCCAGTAGTGATGTATGGAAGTGAAAGCTGGACCACAAAGAAGGTTGATCGCCGAAGAATTGATGCTTTTGAATTATGGTGCTGGAGGAGACTTTTGAGAGTCCCATGGACTGCAGGAAGATCAAACCTATCCATTCTTAAGGAAATCAGCCCTGAGTGCTCACTGGAAGGACAGATCCTGAAGCTGAGGCTCCAATACTTTGGCCACCTCATGAGAAGAGAAGACTCCCTGGAAAAGACCCTGATGTTGGGAAATATTGAGGGCACAAGGAGAAGGGGATGACAGAGAACGGGATGGCTGGACAGTATTCTTGAAGCTATGAGTTTGACAAAACTGCGGGAGGCAGTGGAAGACAGGAGTGCCTGGCGTTCTCTGGTCCATGGGGTCATGAAGAGTCGGACACGACTAAACAACTAAACAACAACCAATAGAACACGGATGTGTATGTTCTGAAGTGTGGTTTCCTCCCATGCAAGTAGATAAATAGGTACTGCTGTGGCGGGAAGGTAAATGACATTTCTGGGTGCTCTGGCAGAAGATAATTGGTTTTATATTTTGGTTGTAGCTAACTAAAGTTAAGCACTTTTAATGCATATTGAATTAAATTGAAAAGTTATTCATGAACTTCAGTCTCCTTCATTTATATCAACAGGATGTAAACATGCTTAACTTTGGCTGGTTCGTGCCCAGTTACATCAGTGATGAAATTATTCATTGAATGGGCTTTTGAAATATACTGATGGCTAGAATATATGCATTAGCACTGTACTCCTTTTTAAATAGCTTGCTTCCTCTTCTCAGTGTTCAGTTCCATGTGCATTCAATTACCAGAACCTCTTATTATGCCTGCCCCCTAGAACTTTTAACATTTCAGCAAATTTCCATTTAAAAGCATAGAACTTCAGAAATGCAAGACAAGGAAGAATTTGACAATGTTCTAATTTCACCTACAGCAATAAATCAGAATAATCGACATATATCAGCTAATAACACTTTTCATTTGTATCTAAAATTGGCACACCTATCAGTTCTTTTTCTATGATAGGCAGTCCAGATAAGTTGATGGGAAGTTCATATCACACTTCATTGTAAAAGCTGAAGGTCACAGCAAGTAGGAGAAGGAATGAAATGTGCAGGCATCAAGCCCTTGTCTGATAATGTCCTGGAGAGACAAGAAGTCTACATTTCTTCTTTAGAATCCAGAAATGTTGTCTCTATCAGTTGTTTAAGAAACACTTTAGCACTGATCTCTACTCCGGCACTTTTACTAGTTTGTCTTCCTCCCAATTTTTTATATGTGCTCAATAACCACCCACCCCAATGATTTCTTGTCTGTAAGAGCAATCCTATACACAAGAAGCTGGTAGAAGTGAAGCCTGGGTAAAGTTACATCTTTATAAACAACTTTGATGAAGGAATTCAGGGGATGCTTATGACATTTGCAGAAGACACCAAAGTGGGAGGGGTAGCAGAAGACAGAATCTGTATTCAATATGACTTTAACTGATGGGAGAACAGGGACAAAGCTAACAAAATAAATCTGAATTTGCATCTTGTACTCAAACATAAGTGTTTTCTATTCACTTAACTCTGTAGAACAAGTTACTCAGATTGAGGCTGCCGATCAGAAGGTTGGCGGTTCGAATCCCCACAACGGGGTGAGCTCCCGTTGCTCGGACCCTGCTCCTGCCCACCTAGAAGTTCAAAAGCATGTCAAAGTGCAAGTAGATAAATAGTTACCACTCCAGCGGGAAGGTAAACAGCATTTCTGTGCGCTGCTCTGATTTGCCAGAAGTGGCTTCGTCATGCTGGCCACTAGCTGTCTGCGGACAAACGCCAGCTCCCTCGACCTATAAAGCAAGATGAGCACACAACCCCTGAGTCGTCCGCGACTGGACCTAATGGTCAGGGGTACCTTTACCTTGATCTTAGCCAGGCTTCTATTGGTTCCTTAAGCCACCTGGTCTGGCTAGGCTGATGAGACATAGTACATACACGAGTGGTGCTTCAGTGTAGAAAGTACCATATGAAGGATTCCTTTAGTCTGAGATGTGTTCCAGTGGTGTAAGGAATTAGGGAACTGAATTGTCAAAGATGTACCATAATTGTGACAATGTATGTTGGAAATGTAAAGAAAAAGAAGGTACCTTCTATCATATGTGGTGGACTTGTCCCAAGGTAAAGGACTTCTGGGAAAATTTTTATAATGAATTAAAAAAAATGATGAAATATACATTTATTAAGAAACCAGAGGCCTTTCTCCTTGGGATAGTTGGTACCAAACTGCCCAAAAAAGACGTGAAAGTATTTTTGTATGCCACAACAGCTGCTGTTGGAATATGACTGTAATATTGTTTTATGAAATAATGATATTGGAAACTGCTACATTCAAATTAAGAGGAAATTCAGATGGAGGAGATTAGAGGAAGTCAACTAAAATGTTTATGAAAATGGATTTTAATTACGTAATTGGTTGAGTTTCTTTTGTTCTGTTTAGGTATGTTAAGTTTGTTATTCTTTTTTCTTATTTTTCACTCTTTTATTGTGTTGTTGTTGTCGTGTTGTTGTGTTGTTGCATATTCTCTTTTTTGTTATGTCTATTGAAAATTAATAAGTATTATGGTTTTAAAAAAAGGAATTAGGCAAGTGAGTCCTGCTCCCAGTATCCTTGGTTCAATCCCCTGGCGTCCTGTATTATTATACATATAACCTACTCTTCCTCTGAATATATGGTCCACAGGCAACAGACAAGATCACATCTGCTTAGCTTCAGTACATATACATCATGGATCTTATCTGTTATTAATCCTATGCAGCAGGTATTCAGAATGAGATCAAGAAAAATGGGGCTGGGTGTTGTTCCAGATCTCATGATTTAGGTTGGCAATACGTCCAGGATTTGAGAGTCAGAAACTGCATTGGGCAGAAATTGGTAAAGCTGGTAAAGCATTGGTAAAGCTGGTAAAGCATTGGGCAGAAATTGGTAAAGCTGAACAACTTTGCCAAAAAATGCTGAACAACTTTTGAAAAAAATGAAGATCATGGCCACTGGTCCCATCACCTCCTGGCAAATAGAAGGGGAAGAAATGGAGGCAATGAGAGATTTTACTTTCTTGGGCTCCATGATCACTGCAGATGGTGACAGCAGCCATGAAATTAAAAGACGCCTGCTTCTTGGGAGAAAAGCAATGACAAACCTAGACAGCATCTTAAAAAGCAGAGACATCACCTTGCCAACAAAGGTCCATATAGTAAAAGCTATGGTTTTCCCAGTAGTGATGTATGGAAGTGAGAGCTGGACCATAAAGAAGGCTGATCGCCGAAGAATTGATCCTTTGAATTATGGTGCTGGAGGAGACTCTTGAGAGTCCCATGGACTGCAAGAAGATCAAACCTATCCATTCTGAAGGAAATCAGCCCTGAGTGCTCACTGGAAGGACAGATCCTGAAGCTGAGGCTCCAATACTTTGGCCACCTCATGAGAAGAGAAGACTCCCTGGAAAAGACCCTGATGTTGGGCACAAGGAGAAGGGGACGACAGAGGATGAGATGGTTGGGCAGTGTTCTCGAAGCTTACCAGCATGAGTTTGACCAAACTGCGGGAGGCAGTGGAAGACAGGAGTGCCTGGTGTGCTCTGGTCCAGGGGGTCACGAAGAGTCGGACACGACTAAACAACTAAACAACAACAACAACAAGAACAACACATTGTTGAAAGTTGTGTTAAACTGCAGATTGGCATATTATGGGAGATCTATTACATTTGTTTCTGTTATGCAGCAGACCACTATATTATTAAGACGGTTGTTTCCTGTGTATTTGTTTGCGATTCAATTCTAGTAAATTCAGTGGATCTTACTTACAAGTAAGCAGTTTAAAGATCTGGGTGCAAGCTATATTAAATAAGAAAATAAAGAATGCCTGGAGGGAGACTTCCCTTTTGCTGTGACTTTTGTTGTTGTTCTTCAATAAAACTTTGATGATAGAACAGGGCCTTTGAATGAATTATGTTTTTTAAAACAACAACAACGAAACAGAATTTTAAATACTCTGGAATGGCAGCTTTGCATGTGGTAAAACCATCTTTCCTGTTAGTTTCAACATTCTGGGAAAGTATCGTTTCCAAAATTTGCTTGTTTTTCTATCTGTGACAAAGATAAATTGTTTGTTCGTTTGCTTTAAACAGAAGCTGTAATGTTTTGTGTCTGCACAATCAATCTCATTATAAAAGAAGCACAGCAGCCATAAAGCATAGTGTAACAACCTGGGAATAAATGTCTTTCGAATTATATGCCTTTCCCATTGGATTAGATTTTGCACTGTACTGATTGCATTTCCCTCTCCTCCACCCCATTTTCCCCACCATAAAACAGAATATATACATATTTGAAAAGTAATCATGAAGCTTTATTTTTTTAGGAGGGGGAAATAGTCATGCTGAACAGGCAGATAAAGAAGAAAGTGTAAATGGATGCCTATCTCAGTTTCCTCGGAGGCCACACTTGCTATGGCATGCACACATTTGATTCCACTGTATTATGGATGATGTAATTCCCATGCTACAGTGTGACTTACTTGAAAGTTTATGCACATACATTTCTAGGGCTGGGGTCTTACACTCAAGCAAGGGGAAACTTCCAAACCTGCAGATGTCTTTGAACCATGTAAACAACTTTTCCTGGCAAAATAGCACATCTCCCTAACTTGAAACCTAATGTCCATGGTGACCACTTTATGATATGATGATCTGCTACGTCACTAATGTTGGGTATCCTTCAGTCATCTTTTGAGCATAGCTTTTGGCAAGGCTTTCCCTGATGGTTAAAGCTGAATCCTCTCTTTTGTGTGTAATAAGGCTTTATTGCTGTGATTTTTATTGCCATTTTTAGTCATTTGTGTTGGTGGTTTTATTGTATAATTTTGCAATATCTGTGGCTTTAAAATTTTCTCTTGTATAAGAGAAGTGGCAAAGAAATTGTCTTAAACAGCCCTGAAGATGGTAATAATAATAATAATAATAATAATAATAATAATAATAATAATTTATTTATACTCTGCCCATCTGGCTGGGTTTCCACAGCCACTCTTGGTGGCTTCCAACAAAATATTAAAATACAATAGTCTGTTAAACATTAAAAGCTTCCCTAAACAGGGCTGCCTTCAGATGTCATCTAAAAGTCTGGTACAGTGGTGCCCCGCAAGACGAATGCCACACAAGACGAAAAACCCGCTAGACGAAAGGGTTTTCCGTTTCTCGAGGCGCTTCGCAAGACGAATTTCCCTATGGGCTTGCTTCGCAAGACGAAAACGTCTTGCGAGTCTTGCGAGTTTTTCCCTTTCCCCCCCTTTTTCTAAGCCGCTAAGAGCCGCTTAGCCTCTAAGCCGCTAAGCCGCTAATAGCGCTAATCCGCTAAGCCGCTAATAGGGATGCTTCACAAGACGAAAAAACCGCTAGACGAAGAGACTCGCGGAACGGATTATTTTCGTCTTGCGAGGCACCACTGTAGTTGTTTTTTCCTTTGACATCTGCTGGAAGGGCATCCCACAGGGCAGGTGCCACTACCGAGAAAGCCCTCTGCCTGGTTCCCTGTAACTTTGCTTCTCGCAGTAAGGGAACTGTCAAAAGGCCCTCGCCGCTGTACCTGAGTGTCCAGGCAGAACGATGGGGGTGGAGACGCTCCTTCAGGTACAAGCTTTTCCCAAAATGTACCTGTTAGGCTAAGCCCTAGAATTAAAACATATTTGCATTCTACCATCTTCCACTGCAATTTAAGCCTGATATGTGTTTCTCAAGCCTTTCAAACACCGAAGAAGAGGCTGAAATGTTTCAGTACATTATATTTGTGGGGTTTGGCTTGTTTCCTTTGATGATTTTTTCTGAATAAAAGTTCACAAAAATATTACAGAAATTTCAAAAAGCATGTAGGAGTATCTACTCCAGACTCTGGAAGGGGCAAATAAGATTCCTTGCCTTAATCTAGAGCCTTTAACAATGCAGAGTTCAGATCACTGTTGAGGCATGGGGCTTCTTGGAACATATGAAGCCTCCTTATCCTAGCAATAAGAAAACTTCCTTAGGACAGAACAACAGTGGCGATGAGAGCCTGCTGTCACACGTTGCAGGTCAAATCTTTGAAAAGGTCAGAAGTATTTCCATGGGCTAATGATGTCATCAGCCACGACTAGTGGCTGATGACATCATTAGCTGATGACATCATGAGCAGAGACAAATAAAAATAATTGAAGCAGATTTTTATATATGGGGGTGGGATGGATGTTTGGGTGGGCTTGGGAATTTGTTAGATTTTGATGAATTTGTAATTTTTGCAGTTTTTATTTGTATTGTTTTATTGTTTTCTGGGTTGTTTTTGTTTTTTGTTTTTATTGTTTTAAGGTTTTATTGTTTTAGGCTGCGAAAGAATAACATTAATTGCCATCAATGGAGGCTACTATGAGGCTTGGGATTGCTACCATGGAGGGACGAGGGAGGTATGGCGGTGGGGGCAGATGTTACAGGCAAAGGGGATCGAGATATGGATATGCTCGTACCCCTTCCAATCTGCGCCTCATCCCGAGGGATGAGGGTAGGGTGAGCAAGGATTACTCACCTCCGTCACTGGTGCTGTGCAATGCCAGGTCTATAGGCAACAAAACCACCACCCTGAGAGATTTCTTTACCTCGCAGGGGGTTGACCTGGCTTGTGTGACGGAGACCTGGGTGCATGAAGGGGCAACAGTTACCTTACGAGAGATGGCGCCCCCAGGTTTCTCCGTCCTCCACCAGCCGCGGACTGTGGGCCGGGGGGAGGTGTGGCATTATTAATCCGGGAAGATTGTCCTTTCAGAGCTCTACCATCACCATCGATCCCCGGCATTGAATGTGTTGGCCTAGTGTGGGGCTCCGAGGAGAGCTTGGCTGTCTGGCTGGTGTACCGGCCACCTAGCGCACTAGCAGCCACCCTGTCAGGCCTATTGGAGGCGGTGGCCGGCTGGGCCTTGAAGTTCCCTAACCTATTGGTATTGGGGGACGTCAACATCCATGCTGATGCCACTCCCTCCTCACAGGCTCTGGACCTGGTGTCTTCCATGGCGACACTAGGGCTCTCCCAGTTTGTTTCGGGCCCCACACATCAAGCAGGCCACACGCTGGATTTGATCTTTGGCGTAGGTATAGATGTGATCATGTCTCCTTCGATGAAGGTGCCATGGTCTGATCACTATGCTCTGAAAGCCAGGATTGACTTTCCACACACCCCCCCCCCCCCGCTTAGGTGGCGAGCCGATTTGGGCTCGCCTGCAGAGGCTGATGGACCCTGATAGATTCTGCCAAGCCTTGCAGGACCTTGCTCCCCCTGGCGACTCATTGACTGAGCTTGTTGAGGGCTGGAATATCCAGCTCCTGGCAGCCATCGATGAGATCGCACCTAAGCGCCCTCTGCAACCCCGCAGAAACTGGGCTCCCTGGCTTACCGAGGAGCTCCAGAAAATGAAGCGGGACCTCAGACGGCTAGAGCGAGTATGGCAGGGTGCCCGTGACGGAGCCTCAAGAACATCTTATAGGACTTTTATGAAAACCTACGAGATGGCGGTGAAGGCTGCTAAGAAGTCTTACTTCTCAGCCTCCATTGCATCTTCTAGCTCTCGCCCGGCACAATTATTTAGTATAATCAGGTCTTTAACGTCCCTTGAGGGACAGCCAAATTTAAATAACAATTTGACACACAGCTGTGAGGCATTTGCGAGCTTTTTTGCGGAGAAGGTCTTATTGCTCTGCCATGACCTCCCTGCCAATTTGGATACAATAAAGGAACTGGAGGCCCCTCGACTGTCCTCGGGTCCAGTATTGAACCACTTCACTCGGATATCCCAAACCGATGTGGACAGACTCCTCCGAGCTGGAAAGCCCACCACCTGTCCTCTCGACCCGTGCCCGTCTTGGCTGATTAGAGCATGTCCAGACGAGGTGCAGGCCCTCCTGGGGGATATCATCAATTTGTCCCTTGGCACGGGGACATTCCCAGGGGAACTGAAGGAGGCAGTGGTGTGCCTGCTCTTAAAGAAAACATCATTAGATCCTTTAGATCTATCCAATTACCGCCCGGTTTCGAATCTTCCGTTCCTGGGTAAGGTGATTGAGAGAGCGGTTGCTGAACAGCTTGGTGGGTTTCTGGATGAAACATCGGCTCTGGATCCATTCCAGTCCAGCTTCCGTGCTGGTCATGGGACTGAGACAGCTCTGGTTGCCCTAACAGATGATCTTCGTAGACAGCTGGATAGAGGCGGGTCGGGGCTGCTGATTCTTCTAGATCTGTCAGCAGCTTTCGACATGGTCGATCACGAACTCCTGGACCACCGCCTTGCCGACATGGGGATCCAGGGCACAGTCCTTCAATGGCTGCGCTCGTTTCTCTCTGGTCGGGGACAGAGGGTGGCGCTTGGGCGGGGGGATTGTCATCGCGCCACTCCTTGGTGTGTGGAGTACCTCAGGGTGCGATACTCTCCCCGATGCTTTTCAACATCTTTATGCGCTCCCTCGCCCAGCTTGTCCGGAGTTTTGGGCTGGGTTGCCATCAGTATGCCGATGACACCCAACTCTATCTGTTGATGGATGGCCATCCTGACTCGGCCCCAGACACACTGACCAGATGTTTGGAAGCTGTGGCTGGATGGTTATGTGGGAGCCGGTTGAAGCTAAATCCTTCGAAGACATAGGTCCTGTGGCTGGGATGGGACGATATGGGATTGGGGGGGCAACTCCCATCTCTTGCAGGGGCGCAATTAGTGCCAGCATCGTCTGTTAAGAATTTGGGTGTAATTTTCGATACCTCCCTCTCCATGGAGGTGCAGATTGCAGCTATAACAAAGGCGGCATTTTTCCATCTCCGCCAGGCTAAGCAGTTGGCTCCCTACCTCTCTCGTCCTGACCTAGCCACTGTGATCCACGCGATGGTCACCTCCAGACTGGATTGTTGTAACTTGCTCGACGTGGGGCTGCCCTTGAGACTGACCCAGAAACTCCAGCAGGTGCAGAATGCCACGGCGAGACTCCTTACGGGGTCTTCGCTGCGAGATCACATTCACCCAGTGCTATACCAGCTGCACTGGTTCCCGGTGGAGTACAGGATCAGGTTTAAGGTGCTGGTTTTAACCTTTAAAGCCCTATACGGCCTAGGACCCTCGTACCTATGGGACCACCTCTCCTGGTATGCCCCACAGAGAAACTTACGGTCATCAAATAAAAACATCTTGAAGGTCCCAGGCCACAGAGAAGTTAGGCTGGCCTCAACTAGAGCCAGGGCTTTTTTGGCTGTGGCTCCGATCTGGTGGAACACTCTGTCACAAGAGACTAGGGCCCTGCGGGACTTGACATTTTTCCGCAGGGCCTGCAAGACAGAGCTGTTCCACCAGGCCTTTGGCCAGGGCACAGCCTGACTCCCTCCCTCGGCAATCTTCATGGAGCTCTGGTCCAATGATTGCCAGTGGCTTGATTTGAATTAATTTATAATGAATGATTTTAGAGTGTTGTTTGTGCTGTACTTTTGCACTGTTTTATTGTTGTTAGCCGCCCTGAGCCCGGCTTCAGCTGGGGAGGGCGGGATATGAATAAAATTTACTATTATTATTATTATTATTATTATTATTATTATTAATATATCTTACACTCCAAAGCCAATTAAAGCATGCATGTTTTAAAAATGAAGGGCCACAGTTTGACAGTGAACTTGATCATGCTGGTATGTCAGCTGAATCCTGTACTGTATCTTATAATTGGCAATTGGAAAAAGAGCTGTACTTTAATTACAGTGAACTAAACACTTTGTTGTTGTTGTTTTTAAAAAATGTCATTTAAATCAGTGGGTGAATTTAAATATCCTTTGTTAAAACTGGCTATTAACTTTCCTCCTAGTCCAATCCTGACAAGGGCAGTTCCGTGCTATTTTAAATTCTTGGGGGATGCAACTTGGACTTCTGTGTGATTGTTTACCCACCTGAGATTGGAATGCCTGGCTTACTTTAAAAGGCACAAGCCAAATGTCTTCCTTTAATCATATTACGGAGGCGCCCTCTCTTGTTATACTCAATTCAGAGTGATATCACATGACATGAGGGGGGTAGAACCTCAGCTGTCGGATTCTTTGATGGTGCCTGACAGCCTATAAATCCAATATTGTTCTGTCCTTGATGATACCAATGTCATCCCTTGCTAGACATTCTTTCCAACAGAATATTCATGTCTTTAGACATGGTATGCTTCAACTGCATTATAACTGCATAATGAAGGCAGAGCCGAGATATGGTTCTGAAGCTTTTATCATAAGCTGTGGCAGATGACTCCTTGGTCATATTTAATTATATAAATTAAGATCTAGGAACAGAAGACCCCACAAACAAGAACAATACTATTAGAAGAGCTTTTTCTAAGGCTTATAGCCCCTTGTGTGTCATGTACTGACTTTCATTAGGAACACATCTGGAGATGAAAGAGTTAAATTTCTATGTCCCACATGCTGTAGGTCCAATGAAAATGTTTGGTATGAAACTTAAAGAATCATAGAATTGTGGAGCTAGAAGGGCCATCTAACTAAACATACTCAACTCTCTCAACTATTCCTCATAAGGCTTTGTTTCCAGACCCTTTATCATTTTGATTACCCTCCTCGCCACATGTTCCAGCTTGTCAACATCCTTCTTGAATTGCGGTGTCCAGAATTGGGCACAGTGTTCCAGGTGTGGTCTGACCAAAGCAGAATAAAGTGATACTATTACCCTTGACCTGGACATTACACTGAATCCTGACGTAATATCTATCACAATTAGCGTGTCTTAGAGACCTTCAGCTACTTGTGGAGCTAGAAAGTCTCTAAGACATTGCAAAACTCAGAAGCATGATGGTATCATAGTCACAAAACTACAGTGGTGGTCATCCTATAGCATCAGAACTAGCATCCTCTGTTACATTCTCTCCAATCTATACAGAAGAGTTTTCTGTTCTGATGCGGATGGCACTGTGGGTTAAACCATAGAGCCTAAGGCTTGCCAATCAGAAGGTCGGCGGTTCGAATCCCCACGACGGGGTGAGCTCCCGTTGCTTGGTCCCTGCTCCTGCCAACCTAGCAGTTCGAAAGCATGCCAGTGCAAGTAGATAAATAGGTACTGCTCTGGTGGGAAAGTAAACAGCATTTCCTTGCGCTGCTCTGGTTCGCCAGAAGCGGCTTAGTCATGCTGGCCACATGACCCGGAAGCTGTACTCCGGCTCTCTCGGCCAATAAAGTGAGATGAGCGCCGCAACCCCAGAGTCGGTCACAACTGGACCTAATGGTCAGGGGTCCCTTTACCTTATTCACTTTAATCTTTTTGCCTTAATGCATCCAAGCAAATTGATGAACTTTCAGCGGTTAATCATTTGGAAGCAGTAAACATACAAATGAACCTGAGCGTTAAAAGGTATAGAGATCAGTACAGAGGGTTTTGTTTTTTTTAAGCTGCACTTGCTTTTACTACAATTTAGATTTGGGTAAGAGTTTTAAGGCAATGATTATTTGTTCTGTCTGAGATCTCCCTTATATTCTGAAATGTTCTCTCATAAGATTTGTTCTGGATTCTTTGGGCAGCATATTAGGGTAGAGAGGATTATGCTGCCTTATATTTATTCCAAGCCTATTAGCATGAGGATCAATATCTATTTTCAAAAAATGTAGGAAAGGCTCTCTGTGTGTGTCCTGTGAGACTTCAGCTAAAATTTCCCCCCCAAATTTTATATACCTGATTTTACAACTGTTTCCCCATTTTAGATGGGGCTTTTTTCAACTTATAGAGTACATATTATTTTCCTATGTCTCTGAACCTACAAATTTCAACTTTTATCCTAAGTATGAATCATTCATGCACACCCATGCCAAAATATTTCTGTAAATCCATATAAATGATTACTGGTCTTGCTTATAAGCCCCAAAGAAATCGGGGGGGGGGGGGGAATAGATAGAAGAATTTCTGTGCCTGGAATCCCTTCTAGCTAGAGCAGATTATCATTCAGACATACTTTGTTTTTCCCTATGGAATATTTGGGCCTCCAACAAGGTACTTCATAGTCTTTTCTTTAATTAACCCGCTTCCCTTCTATTCCTTCGTCAGTCCATGAAACATTCTGCTTGCTTTCTGATCCACATATTTTTATTTAATATACCCTAAATGCAACCTGGAGGTGGATGGCGCTGTGGTCTAAACCACTGAGCCTCTTGGGCTTGCTGATCAGCAGGTCAACGGTTCAAATCCCCGTGATGGGGTGAGCACCCGTTGCTTGGTCCCAGCTCCTGCCAATTTAGCAGTTCAAAAGCACGCCAAAAAGTACAAATAGATAAATAGGTACCACTCCAGCAGGAAGGTAAACGGCATTTCTGTGCGCTGCTCTGGTTTTGGCCCCACATCATCGAGTTCGTCTCTCCGGTGAGGTGAAGGCCGATCTGGAGATTTGGCTGGAATTCCTGGCGGAATTCAATGGAGTGTCATTATGGCATGACACGTTGAACTTACATAATGACTTTCAAGTGCAATCAGATGCTGCAGGTTCCCTGGGTTTTGGTCTATATTGGAAAGGCAGATGGTGCACCATGCGCTGGCCGCTCGCTTGGCAGGGTGATGCCATTACGCGGGACCTAACTTTTCTTGAGTTTTTTCCCATTGCAGTGGCAGTGCACTTGTGGGTCGATGAGTTCAGGGACCATCGGGTTTGCTTCTGGACCGACAACCAGGCAGTGGTGAACGTGCTGGCCAAGCTGTCGTCACGCTCTCCTAGGGTGTCGGCCCTTTTGCGGGCCTTTGTTTTACATTGTTTACGTTATAATATAGTGTTTTCTGCACGTTTCATTCCTGGGGTGTCTAACGAAATTGCTGATGCTCTGTCCCGTTTTCAGATGGAGCGGTTCAGACTTCTGGTTCCAGAGGCTCGGAAACGTCCGGAATATTTCCCGGATCATCTCTGGAACCTTGGCAGCAATTAATTTTTCAGGGAGTAGCAGCATCTATTTCCCCTTCTACCCTCAGGTCATACACTAAAGCATGGACTGATTTTTTGGCCTTTACCCATCAGTCAGCCAGGGAGGAAAGGAGGGCATCACCCTCCACTTCCCAGGTGCTGAGATATTTGGTGCACCTGTTCCAATTGGGACGTGCACCTAAGACAATTAGGATTCAGGCAGCTGCCATAGCCTTTTTCTGTAAATCATATTTTGATAGAGATCCTTGCGTGAAGTTTGTCGTGTGTAAGGCTCTGGAAGGATGGGGTAGGCTTTGTCCTCCCCGGCCAGCATCCCGGCGCCCTATATCCTTTGATTTGCTGTGCAGGATGCACAAAAAGTTGCGGAATGTGTGCTGGTCAGGGTATGAGGCTTGCCTTTTTTCGGCAGCCTTTTCTATTGCCTTCTTTGGAGCCTTGAGGGTAGGTGAGCTTGTTTTGGAGGTTCACAGGGATGGTCGCTCTAGGGGCCTATTGCTCCAGGATGTACAGTTATCCCCGGCAGAGCTGAGACTCACAATTAGGAACTCAAAAACGGATCAGAGGGGCAGGGGAGCCCTTGTTTGTCTCCCGGCTACTGGGGAGGCGGGCCCTTGCCCTGTTAAAGATGTTAGAAGGTACCTGACCGTTCGTTCCCCCGGGGATGGTCCTCTGTTGAGGCATGAGAATGGGTTGCCACTGTCCAGACACCAGTTTGCAATGGTGATGCGAAAAGTGATTGTGGCGTGTGGCGATTCGGCCTCTGGTTTTGCCCCCCATTCCTTTAGGATCGGGGCTGCCACGACGGCGGCGCACTGGGGATTGTCGGCCAGCAGAATAAAGGATTTGGGTCGCTGGAAATCTAACGCGTTCAGGGGCTATGTTCGTTAACATATTTGGTATTCTTACATCTTTTTACTTGTTTACTCAGGTTTAGCGGCCGTCCGCATCTGGATGGTGGGGCACAGTATCGTGCATTGGGCTGGCATCGGTGCCCGGCAGTCTGGATGGGGACCAGGTCTCGGCCTTCCGCCACACGTGCACATATCGTGGCTGTCCAGACGGGGGATGTACTGGCCAGAGTACCTGCCGCTGATTCGGAGGCAGTTGTTTTTGGAAGGGCCACCCACGGCTATTTTGGTGCAGCTGGGTGAGAACGACCTGGTTTCTACGGACTGTTTTTCTTTACGTGCTGCAATATTGGGCGATCTGGAGGTGCTGAGGTCAATGGTGCCGACAGCAAAGATTTTTTGGTCAAACCTTTTGCAACGACGCGTTTGGAGGGGTAGTCGTTGCCCAGCTGCCACTAACAGGGCCAGAAGACGTGTCAATGCGGCTTTGGTTAGAAAGGTTTTGGAATTGGGTGGTGATGTGATCTCACGTCCGGAGATTCATTTTCAGGCTGAATCCTTTTTCAGAAATGATGGCGTGCACCTTTCGGCCTTGGGGAATAAGGCTTGGCTGGGTGCGGTGGTGTCCAAGCTGAAAACTTGGCTGGGTTTGTGAGTGGTTTGGCGGTGAGCTTAGGGCTCCATGGCGGTTAGGCATTGATTAAAATTGGTTGGTAGAGGGGTAAGTGCCTACCCCTCCAATGGTGGTGTGGAAAAGGGAATTCCGTTAAAGGAATCCAGGGGCTTGCCATTCTTTTCGTCCTTGTCCCTGGAATCGGACTTGGGCCGTGCAAGCCCCAACGGAACATGAGGGTGAGAAGTGAGGGACTGATGCCCAGCTTCATTTTCTCACCCAATACTTGTTTCCCATGCTGGCTTCCACTGGAATCCGGAAGTCAGCTCTGTCCCTGGGCATGGACAGATAGTCATAACCAATGCCTAAGCAACCACTCACATTTTTGTATTTTGAATAAAGTTGTGGCCAAAATTATGCCAAAAACCTTAAACAAAAATTAATGTGTCTGTGTGACTTTTTTGGCGGGGGGTGGCATTGTGGGACTCAACACGCAAAGCGTGTTCTCCCTAAATGAGAACACGTGTTGCGGTTGGGGAATACAGGCCACCCTGTTTGTTACTGGGCAGTTTTGGCTAAACCCAGGACCTTAAATTGTTAATTTGGGTTACTGGGGAGTTTTGAATGTTGCCAGTTTGGAGGAGGGGTCAGAGGCTATAAATACAGGACGCACGTCGCTGGACATCCTCTTGGCATTTTACAACGGATCACCCGCCCACCCTCCCTTTAATAGGGGGGGTTGTTTTCTGGTTCGCTTGACCTTGCTATGCCTGTCATGGGGTCGTTCGCCTTGGAGCGGGGGCCTGGTAGGAATTTTGCCATTTGGCTGATTGGCTGGTGCCATTTGGTTTTTGCCTACTGCGTAGCAAATCGTCACAACTGTAAGGTTGGCAGTTAGGCATTGGTTAAAATTGGTTGGTGGAGGGGTAAGTGCCTACCCCTCCAATGGTGGTGTGGAAAAGGGAATTCCGTTAAAGGAATCCAGGGGCTTGCCATTCTTTTCGTCCTTGTCCCTGGAATCGGACTTGGGCCGTGCAAGCCCCAACGGAACATGAGGGTGAGAAGTGATGGTCTGATGCCCGGCCTCATTTTCTCACCCAATACTTGTTTCCCATGCTGGCTTCCGCTGGAATCCGGAAGCCAGCTCTGTCCCTGGGCATGGACAGATAGTCATAACCAATGCCTAAGCAACCACTCACATTTTTGTATTTTGAATAAAGTTGTGGCCAAAATTATGCCAAAAACCTTAAACAAAAATTAATGTGTCTGTGTGACTTTTTTGGCGGGGGGTGGCATTGTGGGACTCAACACGCAACCCAATTCCACCCTGCACATTAATCTGACAGTGAATTTCATTTAGGAATTCACAAAGGTGAAATTTTGCAAACATTTCTATATGTACTGGAATAATAATTGTGAGCAAATGTTCTCAACGTGGGCTTAACTGTCAGGATGCATCTGGAGCAACCCAGTCAGATGGGCAGCATATATATAATAAAATTATTACCATTATAGAATGCAGTTGCATCAGAAAAAAAAAACAACAGTGCCAGTCTTGCTAAATTTGAGAACCCACTGTGATTGTATGAAATAGCATCTCTAGCTCTTATCATTGCTGGCATGTTATCTCCCTAGTCATCGTTCAGTGTCCATTCTCTGTTCTTACTAATACAAATGGAGCATCACAAATAGTAAAGGTAAAGGGACCCCTGAGCATTAGGTCCAGTCATGGCCGACTCTGGGGTTGCGGCGCTCATCTTGCTTTATTGGCCGAGGGAGCCAGCGTACAGCTTCCGGGTCATGTGGCCAGCATGACTAAGCCGCTTCATGTGAACCAGAGCAGCGCATGGAAACGCCGTTTGCCTTCCAACCGGAGCAGTACCTATTTATCTACTTGCACTTTTGATGTGCTTTCAAACTGCTAGGTTGGCAGGAGCAGGGACCGAGCAATGGGAGCTCACCCCGTCGCAGGGATTCAAACCGCCGACCTTCTGATCGGCAAGTCCTAGTCTCTGTGGTTTAACCGCTCACCACAAATTATCAGGTAAATTTGAGAGGCTTCTTTGCTATATTCCACAGTGAGAAATGTGAACCGTAGGCTCAGTTAGTAGCAGATAGTGATGCTTTTGAAGTGTATAATTAGTTAACCGATTGAATTTATGAATTTGCCCAGCTTGTAGTGTTTGGTTGTGATATGAATCAAGCACTGTTTCTCCATCTTTTAGAATGTTAAATGAGATTTTGCACATGCTTGATCAGTGTTCAACAGATCAAATCCCCGCAGCCCGGCTGCTTTAAAGGCATACACACAGAAGTCCTTTAATTAGAATACTATATGTGCAGTGCTCTGGAAATATTTTTGTAAGCATGCTTGCTTCCAGTCTCATAATGGACAATATGTTTCTGCGGCTTGTCACCTGGCATTGAATTGTCATTCTCTGGGCGCTCATCCCCTTTGGCCACCAATCTTATTATTCACCCACCACAACCAGCCATCCTGGCTCTTGTGTACAATATAACATTTGATGCAAGTTGTGCATGTTGTTTTCTGCATACTGTAGCAAACTAGATAACAACCACACTTCAAAAGAACGCTATATCTTCTAGAAATGAGTCTGGCTATTTTTTATTTAGAAATGAAACCAACCAGGTGTTGTTGCTTCTTCCCTGATAAAGGACAGCTTTGAGATAGCTTATTTTCATAGTTGGGTTGTTTCATGCTTCACCGAATGGAATTAATAGCCCACAGGTTTATAGCACCCTCAATGGTTGTTACCTAACAAAAAAGGAGAGAAGCTATGCCATACCACACAAGGTCAGTGTGAACAAACCCAACATGTCAAGTTGTTTCAGGTTTAATTTCGGAAGTATCTAAATGTGTCTCCTGAACACTCAGTCTTTCATCTTGAAATACATGTGCCTCCTCCTTCTTACACCCCGCCCTAAATTTCATCACGCTTCATCACCATGAACTGTTCAAAATCAATTTTACTTGCTGTAAGCTGTCATTTCCTTAATACTATGATTGCCCATGTTTTCATATGACTTTTGAAAGCCCTTCCCACAGACTCGGTTCCTTGAAAAATCCATTTCTGTTTTAATGTTGGTTTAAACTGTATTGGAAAAACCTGATGAGAGTGTCACCCTGAATTATCTTAAAAGTACTACTTATGGGCACGAGACCAGCCTCGTTTTTCTTGGTACAAATTAAAGCACATATACTGATTTCTAGGTATCAAAGGGGAAAAAATCAGAAATGCCTTCCATCTGCATCAATGTCTGAGCAAGAAAGCACATTCTGTTCAACAGAACTTAAGTCTTGTAGTTTATCAGTGCAATCATTTGCATGCTTAATTAGAAGGAAATTCCACTGTCTTTACTAAAGCTTCCTCCCTAGTAAGTATGGAAAACACAACTCACATTCACAGTGGTTATAACCCAGAGATTTCTTCCTATCTTGCTTATTTTGGGTGATTTTTACCCTGCTTCTTCAGGCAGTCATTTCCTAGACAAGCTAACAAAAAATTAAAATGTAAACACAATAGCAATAATCCGTCAAGTTTTGATTCATCATTACAAGTATGTAGGCATTTAATGGGGCTTCTTTTTTTATTTAAAAAATCCTTAAATTTCAACATGTCCTCCTCCAGCTTTACCACAAAATGAAGCCTCCCTTCAGGCCAACTCTCTTCCTGGGAATTTTACCAAACCTCCCCGCTCTTGTATGCTTCTTAACACATTATGCTGAACACATGCATAAACTGTGAAATGGTGTAAATTTACTGATTTGGACAGCTCAACTGTTCTATACATAGGTACACACAGGTACACACTGATTGGATGTAATGTGTGAACACCACTTATACCCATAAATCAGGGGTAGTCAACATGGGGTTTTCCAAATGTTGGACTCCTATCACCCCTGATCATTGGCCATGGTGGCTGGGGATGATTGGATCTGAGAGGTGTTACTGAACTCAGTTTGGGGGACAAATCTGTTTGCATGGTTACCCCAAAAACTGTGGAATAGAATGGAAGAAAATTTTGGTAGAGTTCACCTGGATAACTGTCTTGAAATCTGAGAAGCAGAAATGCTAATAAGTCCATAGTCAATGTGAAGTGTGAAGATTTGTTACTCCATGCGACTGGCAGGGCTGTGTGAGCTTCCCTGTACCCCAATAATGTTAAGAACATGTCAAACCCTAAAACAATGGAAAACTGGTTCAATGGAAAACCCTAAAACAATGGAAAACTGGTCACAGGTCTCTCCTGTGACCTTCCACTTACTGATACAGAGCTGATTTTCCCAGTAAGCTTGAACCTTAGTACAAGACCACCACATAGGATAAAAAGAACCTTCTTTCTCTTTACATTTCCAACATTTGTTTGATTTAGATTTATAAATTTTTGCCAATTTACTTGGTGTTAGAGACCAACGATATATCGTTTTCATATAATTTTCTCTTAAATTATTTGTTGTTGTTGTTGTTTAGTCGTTTAGTCGTGTTCGACTCTTCGTGACCCCATGGACCAGAGAACGCCAGGCACTCCTGTCCTCCACTGCCCCCCGCAGCTTGGTCAGACTCATGCTGGTAACCTCGAATACACTATCCAACCATCTCGTCCTCTGTCGTCCCCTTCTCCTTGTGCCCTCCATCTTTCCCAACATCAGGGTCTTCTCCAGGGAGTCTTCTCTTCTCATGAGGTGGCCAAAGTACTGGAGCCTCAGCTTCACAATCTGTCCTTCCAGTGAGCACTCAGGGCTGATTTCCTTCAGAATGGAGAGGTTTGATCTTCTTGCAGTCCATGGGACTCTCAAGAGTCTCCTCCAGCACCATAATTCAAAAGCATCAATTCTTCGGCGATCAGCCTTCTTTATGGTCCAGCTCTCACTTCCATATATCACTACTGGGAAAACCATAGCTTTAACTATACGGACCTTTGTTGGAAATAGCATGCTGTAAATTTTTATATCCGAATTCCACAATCATGAATCCTTTTCTTTCTGATCCCCACAAGCCAAGTTTGATAGGTGAGTCAGGCTGCCCACCTGCCAATCATCTGACATTATTATAATTGTGTCTCCAGGGGGGAAATCATAACAATAGCCAAATACAGCAGTAATAATAATCATTCTCCACAGTGTTGGAGACCATATAAAAAGACATTGTGCATCACTCAGCCCCCCTTTTTTATCCTTACATGGTAGGCTAATAGATTGTGATAAGTTTCCCCCTAGCAGGTTTTTACTACTGAGTAGGGATGGGAACACGGGTGGAGCTGTGGGTTAAACCACAGAGCCTAGGACTTGCCAATCAGAAGGTTGGCGGTTCGAATCCCCGCGACGGGGTGAGCCCCCGTTGTTCGGTCCCTGCTCCTGCCAACCTAGCAGCTCGAAAGCACGTCAAAGTGCAAGTAGATAAATAGGTACTGCTCCGGCGGGAAGGTAAATGGTGTTTTCGTGCACTGCTCTGGTTCACCAGAAGCAGCTTAGTCATGCTGGCCACATGACCGGGAAGCTGTATGCCGGCTCCCTCCGCCAATAAAGCGAGATGAGCGCCGCAACCCCAGAGTCGGTCACAACTGGACCTAATGGTCAGGAGTCCCTTTACCTTTACCTTAGGGATGGGAAAATGGGTCTCCCCACTCCTGGTCCAACTCTCTAATGGTTATTATTTACAGGTTAATGCTAAGAGATTACTACAAGTTTCTAGAGTGTCCTTATAAAAGAAAGCAGCCATGATTTCCTGGAATTCAAAGAAGTTATATTCTAGAATCAGCTACTCCTGCGGATTTCAGGAAGCTTTGTTTGATTAAAAAATGGGAAGGGAGGCAAATCTATGCTAATTAGCATAGCTGTCATCTACTGTATGATTAAATTTATATATTTCTCCCAGAATAAATGGCTCCATATGGCAACCTTATCAATTTTTATTTTTGTTTTGACAACTTGAACAGAAGCCAAAGGAAAGTCCTTTCAAAAATGTCATGGTTGTATTAAACATCATTAAGACCAAGCCAATGTTTGTACAGAAGCTTTTCAGCACTATAGTATACTTTAAGTTTAAACATCTTGCTATGTGAAGGTTTGGGCTGCTGCAAAAATGGAGGTTTGGTTGGCAAGTACCGTATTGGCCCGAATATAAGCCGCAAATAAGCAGCACCTTTAAAATTCATGGGGGGGGGGGAGACAATACCCAAATATAAGTCGCTCCCTTAAAATTCTGCAGGCACCCACACCCATAAAATGGCAAATGTAGAAGAAAATCCTATGGGTACTAGAGAGGACCCGCATGTAAACACAATGAATGACATTAGAATTAATTGCACAACAGTCTCAACCTCACAAATCGGCAATAAAACATTTTTTGTTCCATTTTACCGCAAGTCTGTTTCAGCAGCGATATCGTAAAAGCCAATTTTTGTAAGGTCGCGAATTTAAGCCAATTTTTGGTTGGGTTTTCTTAATATTGATGTGGTCAATGGTGCTACTCAGAGATGTGTGTTTGTAATTATAACCTGCATGGCAGCACATCTGTGAGCTTCTGACAAGGGGTGTTTTGCAGCTGTTTGATTATTATTTTAAAATAAACGTAAGCAAAGATATTGCGGGCAGGTTTTTATTCCATCGCCCCAGTCGCTGCGCAAACTCGGTTGGCAAATAAGGTCCAAAATGTTTCAGCAGTGATATTGTAAAAGCTAATTTTTGTAAGGTCGCGATTTTCTTTTTTAAGTTCAGACACCTTATGTAGTCATTCATTATTATTATTATTATTATTATTATTATTATTATTATTTTGTTGAGACATTGGGGGGGAAGGGGTGGAGGGGGGAAGATGGGGGGGGGTCGGGTGGCGATGTTTCTAGTTTGCTTAATTGGTGTCAGCGTTGCTCGTGCCGGTTCTCTGCTGTTCATTTGTGTTTCTTTGGTGGTGAGAGAGGGTGGCCTAGGGTGTGGTTGTTTGTTTGTGATTGGCTATGGTGATCTTTGTTTTCGTGTGTGAGTGGGGTGGATGGGTGTTTGGGATCAGGTTAGGTCGTGAATTTAAGCCACATTTTAACTTTTCAAGGTCGGGATTTGGGGGGGGGGGGATGTGGCTTATATTCAGGTCAATACAGTATTTGGCCGTAAGGTAGTACACTCTCTAGCAAAAGAAACCCAACTCTTTGTCAATGGGATCAGGCTTTGAATGGGGATGAACATCAGCTGATGTGATGAGACAAATAGATGTCACTTAACCTGGGATGACATGAGCTTGAAGCCACAGACATGGAAAGAAAGCACAGGGAGACAACACTCTGCCCAATTTCATGAAGCCTCTTCGTATAGTGCAGTGTTTCTCAAACTTGGATCTCCGGCTGTTTTTGGACTACAATTCCCATCATTCCTGACTACTGGTCCTGCTAGATAGGGATGATGGGAGTTGTAGTCCAGAAACAGCCGGAGAACCAAGTTTGGGAAACACACAAGGCTGCTCAAATGATTTATGCCCAAAGATGGAAGGACGAAACAGTTCTGACTAACGAAGACTGGCAATTAAAACTAATGGAATGCGCAGAAATGGCGAAACTCGCTGGAAGAATAGGAAATCAAGAAGAGAGACCTTTTAGGTGAAATGCTTCTGGGAGATGATATATAATAAGTTGAAAAAAATGTTGAAATACACATTTATAAAGAAACCAGAAACATTTTTACTGGGTATTGTTGGGAGTGATATAAATAGAAAATAATGTAAGCTCTTTTTATATGTAATAACAGTAGCAAGAATATTATTAGCCCAAAAATGGAAGCAAGAAGAATTACTGACGATTGATGAATGGAGGATGAAGTTAATGAACTATGCAGAATTAGAATGTATGCAGAATGTATGCAGAATTAGATAACTTAACAGGAAGAATTCGAAACCGGCGGGACCAGAAATTCATGGAAGACTGGAGTAAATTTATGGACTATTTGGAAAGTATTTATGAAGATCAGACGATGTTTGTAGGTTTGCAAGAAGTTCTGTGAGGAGTATTATTGGAAGTATTGCAAAAATGGAAAAGGGGTGGTGGTATGTTAAGAGACGTAAAGACAATATAAAGTTTAGAAATGTATAAGAAGTGGACAAAACGGTGGATTATCAGAGGTGCTGATGGAAGTCAAAAAAGATTTTATAAGTGATAAGTTTCATGGTACGTTTTATAATTTATATGTTAAAATAAAAAAAATATTATAAAAAAGAAGAGAGACCTTTTAAAATAGAATGGGGAAAATGTATTGATTATTAGAGGGCACATTGTCAGCAAATTAAAACCCAAGTGGGATTGATATAAACACATGCAGTTAGAGTTAATTAAAGGGAGGATAAGGGAAAAATTGTAAATATATTCGAATTGGATATGCAGTAATAAAAAGATATGAAATAAATAACTGCAGGAGGGAGGGGAGGGAAGTTGAGGGGAAGGTAAAGTTGATTTGCGTGCTGAGGTCCCCAAAACACCCCTACCCCAATAACTCACACATCACACATAATTTTGTTTAAGGTTTTTGGCATAATTTTGGCCACAACTTTATTATCATACATTTTTGTGAGTGGTTGCTTAGGCATTGGTTATGACTAGCTATCCCCCCCGCCTTGGGGATAGCACTGACTCCCGGATTCCAGCGAGAGTCAGTGTGGAGGAACAAGATCAGGGCAACTGGGGCTGCGCTACAGACCCTTCAGTTCCTCCCCGCATGCTCCTTGGGGTCTTACGCGGCCCGCACCCGATTCCAGGGGTTTGGACAAGGGGATGGTAAGCCCCAGAATTCCTTTAACGGAATTCCCATGCAGCAGCAGCATTGGAGGGGTAGGCACAGCCAATCCATACCCCTCCACCAACCAATTTAACCAATGCCTAACTGCCAACCTTACAAGTTGTGACGATTTGCTACGCAGTAGGCAAAACCCAATTGGCACACACTAATCAGCCAAAAGGTAAATTCCTACCAGGCCCCCGCACCAATGCGAACGACCCCATGACAGGCATAGCAAGGTCAAGGAGAAGCCCTTTCAAGGGAGGGCGGGCGGGTGATCCGGTGTCCACAGCGAAAGAGAAAGGAACAAGCTGTGGACCTAGAATAAATACCCTCTGATCCCACCCCTAAATTGGCAACATCAATTTCTCCCCAGTAACAACAGCCACCAATCTGGCCCAAGTACCTTGCACCAGCCTGGCTGGCCACTATAGGATGTTTTGTCTGGCCCCATCCGCAACACGTGCTCTCTCTTTATTGAGAACACGCTTTGCGTGCTGAGGTCCCCAAAACACCCCTACCCCAATAACTCACACATCACACATAATTTTGTTTAAGGTTTTTGGCATAATTTTGGCCACAACTTTATTATCATACATTTTTGTGAGTGGTTGCTTAGGCATTGGTTATGACTAGCTATCCCCCCCGCCTTGGGGATAGCACTGACTCCCGGATTCCAGCGAGAGTCAGTGTGGAGGAACAAGATCAGGGCAACTGGGGCTGCGCTACAGACCCTTCAGTTCCTCCCCGCATGCTCCTTGGGGTCTTACGCGGCCCGCACCCGATTCCAGGGGTTTGGACAAGGGGATGGTAAGCCCCAGAATTCCTTTAACGGAATTCCCATGCAGCAGCAACATTGGAGGGGTAGGCACAGCCAATCCATACCCCTCCACCAACCAATTTAACCAATGCCTAACCGCCACCCGAGCCCTAATGCTCGCCGCCAACCACTCACCTACCAAGCCACACCCTCAACCTGGACACCACTGCATCCAACCAAACATCATTCCCCATTGCAGAAAAATGAACCCCATCAGCCCTGTATAGGACCGCAGCCTTAAAGGAAATAAGAGGGTGAGGAATCACCAATCCGCCCAAGCCCACCACCAACTTGCCCACTGCGGAATTAATCCGCTTCCTGGCTCGTTCAGCGGTCGCTGGGCTGGGACTACCCCGCCAAACGCGGCGTTGAAGCAACTGCGACCAAATCAATTTAGCATTAGGCACCATAGCCGCAAGGTCCCTCAGGTCCTGTAACATAGCCATACGCAGCACATAGCAGGGAGTGGAAACCAGATCATTTTCCCCCAACTGTAACACAATCGCTGAAGGAGGGCCAACCAGAAGGACACGTCTATGCATGAGTGGTAAGAGTTCCCTCCAACGCATCCCCCTTCTGGAGATCCAGGACACCTGCACGTGCTGTGGAAAGCCCAGGCCGTCTCCCAATCCAGACTGACGAGCTCTGTCAGCGGCCCAATGCACAATACTGTGACCCACTATCCAGATACAAATAGTGCCCGGACCTAGGGTTAAAACAGAATTGTAAGTATACCAACCACATTATTTCCTCACATACGCTTTGAATGCATCCGACCTCCACCGACCCAAGTCTTTTATCCTCTTTACAGATAAACCCCAATGGGCAGCCGTCGTCGCAGCACCAATCCGGAAAGAGTGAGGAGCAAACTCTGAAGCCTCAAGGCCACAAGCCACAATGACCTTACGCAACACCTTGGTGAATTGATGCCGTACCAACGGGTGCCCATTTTCATGAATAAACAAGGGCCCTTCTCCCGCAGGACGCAGAGCCAGATACTTCCTAAGATCCCTTACCGGACAAGGGCCCCTTTCCCCAGCTGCCGGGAGCCTGATAACGGCTCCCCTGCCTAGCTGATCCGTCTTCGAGTTTCTGATAGTAACCTGCAGGTCGGACAAAGACAAACTCACGTCCTGCATCAACAAGCCCCTGGAACCTCCATCCTGCTTAGGTTCAAGGACCACCTCCCCTACTCTCATGGCCCCAAAGAAAGCTAACGAGAAGGCTGCGGAGAATAGACGAGCCTCAAAACTCGACCAACAGATGCTACGCAATTTTTTGCGCATCTGTGCCAGCAACTCCAATGTGATGGGCCGTCTGGGAATAGGCCTAGAAGGAGTGAGTCGCCCCCATCCCTCCAAAGCTCTGCGCACCACGAACTTCCCACACGGGTCCTTGTTAAAATAAGCCCTGCTAAAAAAGGAAATTGCTGCCGAATGAAGTCGCAGCGTCCTGGCCGCCCGGCGCATCTGAAATAGATGCGCCAAATACTTGAGGACCTGAGAGGTAGAATGGGGGGCGGTAACCTCCCCAACGACCGTCTGCCCATTAAATACCAAAAAATCTGCCCAGGCCTTTTTGTATGACCTCAACGTAGATGGGGCAACAGATGCAGCTACTCCCTGTAAAACTAAGTGCTGCCAAGGTTCCAGAGATGATCCGGGAAAATTTCCGGACGGTCTCGAGCCAGTGGCGCCAGGGACCTGAATCGCTCCATCTGAAAACGGGACAGAGCATCAGCAATCTCGTTAGAAATGCCCGGAACAAAACGAGCAGAAAATACAATATTAAAACGCAAACAATGCAAAACAAAAGCCCGTAGCAAGGCTGATACCCTAGGAGATCGTGAAGACTGCTTGGCTAGTACATTCACCACTGCCTGGTTATCGGACCAAAAGCAAACACGATGGTCCTTGAAATGCTCAACCCACAAGTGCACGGCCACTACAATGGGAAAGAACTCAAGAAAAGTTAGATCCCGAGTGATAGCCTCCCCACGCCAAGCAGGAGGCCATCGTTCCGCACATCGTCCCAGAACAGACCAAACCCAAGGGACCCCGCTGCATCTGAGTGCACCTGGAAGTCGTTATGGAGGTTCATGGTGTCCTGCCACAGCGACACCCCATTGAATTCCCCCAGGAATTCCAACCAGATGCGAAGGTCAGCACGCACCTGGCTAGAAAGGCGCACCCTATGCTGCGGGGCACGCAATCCCGCGGTAAGTCTGGCTAAACGGGAGCAGAATGGTCGCCCAGGGGCGACCACCCTGCAAGCAAAATTCAAATGGCCTAACAGCGACTGCAGCTGTCGCAAGGTGACCTTCTTTAAGGGAAGCAATTCTTCGATGACCCTTTTCAAAGTGGTTATCATATCGGCCGGCAAGCTGGAGGTTTGGGCCACGGTATCCAGCCAGATACCCAAATAAGTGAGTTCCGTAGAGGGGCCCTCAGTCTTCTCTGCCGCCAATGGAACGCCCAGCTCCTTGGTTAAGGAAGCAAAAGCCTGCAACAATACCACGCAGTCCCCTGTATTGTTCGCTGAGGCCAATAAAAAATCATCGAGATAATGCGTGACTCCGCCCAAACCAGTTCTATTACGCAAGGCCCACTCCAAAAAGGAACTAAAACACTCAAAAGCTGCACAGGCCACAGAACAGCCCATGGGCATGGCCTTGTCAAAATAAAATCCACCTTCAAACTGAAAACCAAGCAACCAGAAATCATCGGGGTGGATTGGAAGCAGCCGGAACGCCGACTCAATGTCGCATTTGGCCAATAGGGCACCAGGCCCAAACTTCCGTATCATCTGGATCGCGTGATCAAGAGAAGCATATTTCACCGAACAAAGCTCCGGGGGAATCACGTCATTTACTGACGTGCCTCTAGGATGAGAGAGATTATGAATGAGGCGAAATTCCCCCGGGGCTTTCTTGGGTACTATACCCAAGGGAGAAACATGCAGATTAGGAAAAGGAGGGACGGAAAAAAGGACCGGCCATACGATGTAAAGCCAGTTCCTTACCGATTTTCCTGCGCGCCACCTCTGGCATATCCTTAACAGATTTCTGGTTAACAGGTTTTCCAGCAGTGGGGGCCGAAGCCACAGGAATCCTAAAGCCTAGAGAAAAACCATCACGCAAATAGGACGCCGATTCTTTGTCAGGGTAAGAACTCAATAAGGACAGTAACGGCTGCAGCCGAACCGGTGTATAAGCTAATGAGTATAGGATACTACTTTCCTGCTCCGGCGGCTGGCACTTGGGTAGCGGCTTTTGGGGGCTGCTGAAAGCCCCCTCCTTTTCGAAAGGGGCGCCGCCCCCCGGCGCACACGGATGCCGAATGATTCCCTGAGCACTTCTCACACAAGTGTGAGAACCTGCAGGGTTGTCGTTGACAGACACCCTTATTGAAATCCCAACAGAACAGCTTGCGGCCCGCCTTTTGAGGGAAGGCCTTGAAGTTTTGCAGATCGGAAGCCTTTTTATCAATACGTGGGGCCACGTAAGTGGTCCAGACATCCAAGTCCTTTCGGTCCCAGCGGGCAGTGGGAATCTTGGCTGCTCTACGCCTAAAATTTTGGTCATAAGACAACGCAGCCGCCTCTCCAGCCATCGTGAAGGCCGAACGGACTATAGACAGATACACCCATAAATGCAAAGATCTCCGCGGATAGGCTGCAGAAACCACGCCAGCAAAGACTTGGAAACTGTCTAACCATCGTTCAAAAGTCCTCTCAGCCTTGGGCACGATGACTCATTTTTTAGAGGGAGGAAAGCCCCTATCTAAGGGCTCCTGACCGTCAAGCGGTGGGGCAAGGCTAAATATATCAACATAACGGCCATTCAGAATCCTGGACCGTAACCTTGTAGACAGGTGGGCACCGGGAATAATATCCCTAGCCGAATTGGTGGAGGCTTTTATGTCAGGCACCAAAACCCCTTCTCTACAATCCTGCACCGCCCCATACCTGGCCCTATGGGAGTTAGCTCTCCGCTCCCACACCCACTTTGGGAGCCCCGAAGTCTCCCCGAAGCCCCAATAAAGTTTGAGGGAAGCTTCATCATCGCTACTGGAACTCTGGGAAGAAGTACCTGAAGAAGAGGACGAAGTGTGCTTCCGCCTTCTCTTAGACCACCTCCTGGAACTCCTCCTGTGGTGCCGGTGACCGCCAGAAGATGTCTTCGGAGGTGGAGGAAGGCTGTCCTCCACAGAAGACTCAGAGACTCCATCATGCTGCACAGAGCCTGGAAGTGACTGAAAAGAGACAACCTGAGAACGATCCACGGTAGAAAGTGGCGCCACAGAAGACTGTGCAGAGGAACCTCGCCCAACACGGCCCCGCGCCGATGCCCTTCTTCTGGCTCCAAGCCTAGCACGCCCACGCCCCCTATGCGTAACAACCTGTGGCCCAGGCAGGACAGGGGACGGGGCCGGTTGCGTGACAGGTAATAAGCCCTCAGCCGACAAATATACTCTCTCCTCTCCACTAGATGACGAAGCTGGAGAAGAGGCACACGCAGGAGGAGCCAGCAACGCCGATGAGGTCGACGGGGTAGAGCAACGATGCATCAAGCCATCCATCTCCGCCTCCACCCTTGCCAGTGCCATCGGATCGCCGGCTAAACTAGAAACCATGGATTGAATGCGTTTCAATGACTGGCCGGGCTCGGGAGAACGTAAGGCCTGAGACGGGCCTTTTATCGGTCGCTTCGCAGAGACGGCCGAACCAGGCTCCCTTGTTGCCTTCTTTGGAGCCATACCTACTACTGGAGTAAAATTAAAATAAAATTAAAATCAAAACAAGAATTGGAATTAACTACAAATTACTAATAATAAAGGAAACAGAAGCTAATAGGTGAAAGCAAGAACAATACAAAATAAAGTGAATTAATTCTCCAGCAGTAAGTACAATGCAAACAACAAATATCACCACCACTAGAAGAGGAAGAGAGCAATTAATGCCCCGTCGTTACCCAAAGCGACCGCTAGAGGTCCTTACTGAGCTCCAGGCCAGGCCTGCAATTGCAAGGCCTGACCACTAGATGCCGCCACTAGGCCCAACCAGGAAACAAAATGGCGCTCCCGCCAAAATTCTCAGGCTGTAAGGCCTACAATCGCCCCTTCCAGCACGTCCCCAGCCAGCCAGCAGCCCCCCGGGCAGCCACTAAAGGACCCAGGAAAGGAGGTAAGCGGCCTCCGAAGAACGGATGGCCTCCCCCCGCGCCCCAAAAGAAAAGGGAAGGAAAAAACGCCCCAACCAGGCCAAAGCAGGCCGTCGGCGCGATTCCGGCGGCTGCAGAGCGAGAAGGCCCCACCAAGCCCAGCCCGGCCCAAGAAGCGCGCCGGGCCCCACAATCCCACGCGCACGCCGCGCGCGGGGATCAGGGCCCCCCAGGCGCCAAATGCAGGGAGGCAAGGGAGAAGGCCCAACCGGACCAAGGCGGGCCGCGGGGCGATCCCCGGCGGCCTCGCGGCGCTCCCCGGCGCCCACCGGCCACCCGAGCAGCGGGCCGGCGGCTCGGAGCGCCGCGCGCGCCGCGGGCCTACTAACCCGGGCGCGCGCCGCGCCCAGGGATCAGGGCCTCCCCCGGCGCCCCCGGAGCCCAGCCGGGCGAAATTCCACAGGCCCGCGAGAGGCGGGTCTCCCCTGGGGGCCCTGCTGAACAAATTAGAAAAAGGGGAAAAAAGCCCCCCCCCCCCGCCGGGCCGATCTAGGCCGCGGGGCGCTCCCCGGAGCCCTCAGGCCCTTTGGTGGAACCAAAACTTAGGAACAAAAGGGAGGGGTCAGAAAAACGAAAAATAAATTAAGGAGGAATAGAAATAATAAAATTGAGAGGAAAGAAAGAACGAGGGGAAGACTAGGAAAGAGTATACAACCAAACTCTCGCTGTAATCACTCCGATGCTGATGATCCGGTGTCCACAGCGAAAGAGAAAGGAACAAGCTGTGGACCTAGAATAAATACCCTCTGATCCCACCCCTAAATTGGCAACATCAATTTCTCCCCAGTAACAACAGCCACCAATCTGGCCCAAGTACCTTGCACCAGCCTGGCTGGCCACTATAGGATGTTTTGTCTGGCCCCATCCGCAACACGTGCTCTCTCTTTATTGAGAACACGCTTTGTAAAATGCTTGTAAAAGATGAAAACGAAAAGAAAAAAATTAAGAATTTTTTTGAGGGGGAAACACACTGGTATATTGTGTATGCTTTGTATGTGTTAGAAGGCGGCTTGTAACATCTTCACTATTAACAATATAATAGTTTCATTCATGTAAATGTTTTTTCCAGGTTCAGGGTATTTTAAATGTTTGGTACATTGCTGCCAGACAGTAGCTCCATCCCCAGGACCCGCTGAAGAGAGCGTTTGTTCTCATTCTGAAAGATTTATATGCTGTCCTGGTTTATATACCTTGATCTCCATTAATACCGTTATTATTTGTATGGCCTAGCTGAGGATATGAGAAAATGGATGTTAATCTGCGTGTGGTTTGCACTATTCACTGGACTGCAAATCCTTTATTATCTTCATGTTGATAGGCTTTATCCTATGGATATTAAGAACACGAGGGGCTTTAAAAATATTATTCCTAAATGGAAACAGCTTTGCATAGCCGTCTTTAAGAATATGTGGAAGAAGATTTATAACTTTTTCACAAAATATTAAATAGGGCCAGACTGCCACCATACAATAGTGCAGCTTTTGCCCATTAAATATACCTGACTCCAAGGCAAAAAGTGAGGTGGATCTGAATTGCCTGAGAACTGATCCAAAATGCTAGCACAGGACCAGATTTGTCTTTAAAACAAAGTATTGTTTTGTTTCTGCTTTTTCTTTTTAAGAAGCCATTTTTTCCACACAAAAAAAGAGAGAAAATATAATAAGTTATATTTTTAGAAAAAATATTAAAAATATAATATTTTTAATAGTTTGGTACAATGAAACTACCCAAAACCACAAACACAGCTTTTTCATAGATAAATATGATAAATCCAACTATTGCATGTAGAGACCTTCTTGGCTGACATTGTATAATGATGTCTTTATGTTAGGATGGAAAGTTAGCTTCTCTGGAAATGTGGTGTCACCTAAAATTTCAGAGTTTCAGACTATGATAAGTTTGGAAGTAAAACTATTCCTGCAGAGTATGAAACAATCTATGGAATACATTTCCAGAAGTTCAAGCATGTCTGAAAGTTCCTTTGCACCCAAACATTTCTGTAACAAAACTCAGTGGTTCCATCCATTTCTAGTTATAAATTTAATCTAGTTTTAAGATACATTCTTCAAGACTGTGGTCAGTCAGGGGAAAACTGGATTGGTATGCAATGGCTCCTTCATCGCTAGGCTAGGCTTCTATCCACATCCACACAACTGAATGGGCATTTGCTAGTAAAGTAATGAAAAATCAGTGTTAACCATTTCAATATTTTACATTATTTTCTTTTTGTTCGTATTAGAATAACCTCATAATAGGTTGTGCATGAGTCACGGAATTGCAGTGCCATAACCAATAAAATGTAGTGACCAAAGAAAATAATGAATAGATATGGAATCCCATTTTTTGACTCAACATCCCATGCAAGGTTCTGGAATTTATTTCACATGCCAAACTGCCTTCTTCCCCAAACTCATGCGACAGTCAAATAGGATTTTAAATGTAAACTGCAAGGACTGTAAAAGTATCAGCTACATTAATTCTGCACATAAGCTTAAGACTTGACAATGATAGAAGCATATATGACATAAATATAAACGTGCAAAGATTAGCACCGGGTCCTTATTTTCTTATTTCCTACAAAAGTAACTGTTGAAGGCTGAAGCAGGTGGATGTAAAATTTGTTTAATATTCTGAAGGTGTCAAGGAAGTCTGTTTTATTCCATTTCAACTGAATTTGTATACCTTTTAATAAAAAAGGTCCTCTTCATCATTTAGCTTTTGCACAAGACATTAACTTCTAATCTTACAATTTACATAAAAGCTGGCTGTTAAGGCATCTCATAAAGCAAGCACAGAAATGAATGTTAAAAATGAGGGGAAGGCCTGCAATGTTTAAACTCTTACTACTGAATTTTCAAGAGGAACAAGAATGTGAAACAAAGTAGACAAGAAAAAAATATGTTCTTTAAGATTCCTTAGCATAACTTGGGCAAGTTTTCTCTATTTTAAATTTAATACTCTATATGTTTTACAATAAATCTTGCAAGTAATACTATTACAAATTCTCAGAGACCTCTAGAATATAACATATTATAATTTTATTTATCACCACAAGGTTCAACACTGGCTGACTCCCATGGAACGGGTTTGGGGTGGTCCGAGTCTGGTGGACCCATTCCATCAACATGGAGGTTGTGGAATGATGAACTGATCATGGCCTCAACGCCATGCCAACCCTCAACCTGCTTGCTGCTATCACCATTGTACAGTCTGGTTATTTGGCTATTCTCATGGGTCACATAATGCGCCTTCCTGGGTAACCGGTCTTAGATGCCTGAACACCCCAAAATCGCATAAGCTGTGTGATTTCAAGATAGCAGCCTTGCTGGCAAAGAATTTTGTTTGATCTGCATTTTTAAATCAACCAACTAAATTATTAACTAAGGCTAATACATAATCAAAACTAAATTACCCTTCAGAATTTGCACTTCTCCAAAGTTTGCAATACAGTTCTTCATCTTCTACCTACAGCCTTCACCAGCAGGGTGCCCTCTTGATGTTTTGGATTACAACTTCCATCAGCCCCTGCCAATGAAGACTGTTTTTTCCATTTCTCTCCCCTCATTCTCCCCTGAATGCTAAAGCATCCTTTGGCTTGCAACTGTCTCATCTCTGATTTGCTACCTATTTCTCTCTGACTCTGGGACAGACTTCAGCAGTTAAGCCACAAATTGTCTTTTGCTTTACTTTCACAACAACAACAAAAATCCTTTCGGGGGGAGGAGTATATTCAACTGATATTCAGGAATACTGGGATGCAACATTATAACATATTGTGTTCCAGTGTTTTTGAATACGGGCAATGTGAAATTGACAGGGAGCAGAATTACACTGTTCCTGCCATCCTTGGCTGAGGCTGCAAACACAGTAACCCATCTGTAGCACAAACTTGTAATTCTCCTGAATCCAGAATTATTCTTGATCATCCTCAGCTCACTGCTTTCATTCCAGATCCTGCTTTCTGCAAGGGCAAAAAAAGACCACTATGGACACCAGATATGGGCAAATCACCTACAAGTCTGTGATATCTCCAACTTGAATGGCCATTGAAATGATAACAATTTATTTATTAAATTGTTTAATTTATTTCAACATATACGACCCAATCTACCCCTTCCTGCATCTGCAAGTCTGTAGGTCTGTCCCTAAGAAAGAATGGAGTGCTTCCTCACAATTCTGCTAAGATAAAAAGAAGAGCTGACCTCCTTCTCTATGCTCATTCATATGACTCCTCCCTCCCAAATGTAAGGAGCAGAAAAATGAACCCTGTTTTCCAGGGAGATGAAGAAATCTATAAAATGGGAGCAGGGCACAACTAATAAATAGTAGTAATAATAAAAATAATAATTTATTTCTAGCCCGCCCATATGGCTGGGTTTCCCCAGGCACTCTGGGCAGCTCAAACAGAATATTAAAAGCGCAATAAAACATCAAACATTAAAAACTTCCCTAAACAGCGCTGCCGTTAGATGTCTTCTAAAAGTCAGATAGTTGTTTATTTCCTTGACATCTGGTGGGAGGGCGTTCCACAGGGCGGGTGCCACTACTGAGAAGGCCCTCTGCCTGGTTCCCTGTAGCCTCACTTCTCGCAGTGAGAGAACGGCCAGAAGGCCCTCGGAATTGGACCTCAGTGTCCGGGCTGAACAATGGGGGTGGAGATGCTCCTTCAGGTATACTGGGCCGAGGCTGTTTAGGGGTTTAAAGGTCAGCACCAATACTTTGAATTGTGATTGGAAATGTACAGGGAGCCAATGTAGGTCTTTCAGGACCAGTGTTATATGGTCTCAGCAGCCACTCCCAGTCACCAATCTAGCTGCCACATTCTCAGTGCTCAGTGCGTCATAATGTTCCTGGCTATCACTTTCAATAGAATGGCCATCTGTGCCTCTTATAAGTAAATTGAATGGCCCCTTTCTAAGATGTAAGCATGGGAGAAGATGCATTATGGCTTTATTTTCTAAACACATACAGAATGAATTAGGAGAATAAAATGCATATATACTAAAGAAATAGAAACTAAATGCAGATGTTCCAACTGCTTTATTACTTCTCTCTCTTTTCCCCCTAATTACTTTTGGGCTCTTCTTGCTTCTGAGAAAATTGGAGGTAGAATTAACTTTCATGAAAGGCAGGAGGAATCTAATATGACCAAATAACACCTTACCAGCAAAATAAATATCGTGATTATGTCTTTTCGAAGCTATTTCCCTCCCTCCAGCAAAGCTAATACAAATGGTTGTTTTGTTCTTATCTATTATGTATTGTGTTATCAGAACAATGTTAGGGGCATATGCTCAGTAAAATTGGGTACTGCCATTTATAAATGAAGCAGAGGAAGAAAACAGGTAGAAGGAACAATTAGAGCTCATTATATGTGAAATATATCAGAAAGGGAAATGCATTAAACGTTTGGTTGTTTTCCACATGAAATACCAGAAGACAAAATGTGAGGATATATTCTGCTACAGGAGGCTGGTGCTCTGTCATAACATTAAAACTCATGGGCATTTAATGCAGCTGAATTTCAGGGCAGATAGAAGAAAGCAGTTCTGGTCAGGGACAGAGGGTGGCGCTTGGGGGGGGAATTGTCATCGCGCCACTCCTTGGTGTGTGGAGTACCTCAGGGTGCGATACTCTCCCTGATGCTTTTTAACATCTTTATGCACCCCCTCGCCCAGCTTGTCCAGAGTTTTGGGCTGGGCTGCCATCAGTATGCTGATGACACCCAACTCTATCTGTTGATGGATGGCCATCCTGACTTGGCCCCAGACACACTGACCAGATGTTTGGAAGCTGTGGCTGGATGGTTACGTGGGAGCCGGTTGAAGTTAAATCCTTCGAAGACAGAGGTCCTCTGGCTGGGATGGGACGATATGGGATGGTGGGGCAACTCCCATCTCTTGAGGGGGTGCAATTAGTGCCAGCATTGTCTGTTAAGAGTTTGGGTGTAATCTTCGATACCTCCCTCTCCATGGAGGTGCAGATTGCAGCTATAACAAAGGCGGCATTTTTCCATCTCTGCCAGGCTAAGCAGTTGGCTCCCTACCTCTCTCATCCTGACCTAGCCACTGTGATCCATGTGACGGTCACCTCCAGACTGGATTATTGTAACTCGCTCTACGTGGGGCTGCCCTTGAGACTGACCCAGAAACTCCAGCGGGTGCAGAATGCCGCGGCGAGACTCCTTACGGGGTCTTCACTGTGAGATCACATTCACCCAGTGCTATACCAGCTGCACTGGCTCCCGGTGGAGTACAGATTAGGTTTAAGGTGCTGGTTTTAACCTTTAAAGCCCTATATGGCTAAGGACCCTTGTACCTACGGGACTGCCTCTCCTGGTATGTCCCACAGAGGAACCTACGGTCTTCAAATAAAAACATCCTGAAGGTCCCAGGCCACAGAGAGGTTAGGCTGGCCTCAACTAGAGCCAGGGCTTTCTCGGCTGCGGCTCCAATCTGGTGGAACGCTCTGACACAAGAGACAAAGGCCCTACGGGACTTGACATCTTTCTGCAGGGCCTGCAAGACAGAGCTGTTCCACCAGGCCTTTGGTCAGGGTGCAGCCTGACTCCCTCCCTTGGCAATCTGCACAGAATTTTTGCTTAATGGTTGCCATTAATTTGATTTTAATTAATTTTTATAATGAAATGTTTTTAGAATGTTGTATTCTTTTATTGTTAGCCGCCCTGAGCCTGGCTTTTGCTGGGGAGGGCGGGATAAAAATAAAATTTATTATTATTATTATTCATGTGACAAAATATGGAGCCCACTCCAACAGGAGCCGGTGATGACCACCAACTTGGATGGCTTTAAAAGAGGATTAGACAAATTTGTAGCGGTCAAGGCTATCAGTTTCTACTAGCCATTATCAGTGGCATAGTGTGGAGGGAGGGCACAGGGGCAGTTACCCCAGGTTAAAAATGGCTGGGGTGCAAAATTTCAGCACTCGATGCTGCCTCAATACAGCTGTGTGCTTCTGTTGCTGGGCTTCATGCGAACCAGGAACGACGCTTCTTTTCTTATCTCTGCGGCTGCAATCTCTTGGGTGATGCAGACACCGTTAGGCAGTCGAATGCACATACGTACTCCATCCATTTTCCCCCCACCTCCACTCCATGTGGCCCCGGGTGCTGGCAACCCACGCTAAGCCACTGGTCATGATAGCTGTGCTCTACCTTCACGTAGCTACCAAGCCAAACAGGGTTCTATGGAACTAACCTCTGTGAACTAAGGTGGGGGAGTTAAGAGAGATGAATGCAGAATCCTGTGTATAGGGTCCAGAATGATCCAAATGGGAAATAAGTACTAAAGCATGAAGAGGGGGGAATGTTGAAATGGTGCAGTCTAAACGTCAGAAGGGAATAAAGAGAAAGTAAAGTGAAAATGAAAAGGATTTTAGGGGAAATAAAAACCTATAAAAACTGCATGTGTCTGAAACTGTTCATGAACCAAATATCCAGGGCTCAGAAGGCTGGCTCAGAGAAAATAGCGAAGAGCAGCTTCAAAAACTGAAGCAAGAAAAGAAAAGAAAGCTGGACTCCAGAGAATAAGCAGAAATAGAAAAATTGAGCTAAGTAAAAAAATAAAATTAAGCGGGAAAGAGAAAGAAGCGAGCTCTAACACTGAACACAGTCTTTTTTTTTATCTCCAATGACACCCCCAATTTTTCTGCATTCTGATTTGTCATTCCCCCCCCATCCCACTTTCTCTTAAACACACACACACAAATGATATATAATGAATTGAAAAGGGTGTTTAAAATAACTCATTTAAAAAAATCAGAAGCTTTTCTTTTGGGAATTATAGGGACAGAACTACCTAAATTGTATAGAAATTTATTTATGCATGTGACTATAGTGGCAAGAATGTTACTTGCCCCAAAATGTAAAGAAGCAAAAGTCCCAGCAAAGGAAGAATGGATACAAAAACTTATGGAATATGCAGAAAAGGCGAAACTTACCAGAAGAAGAAGAAATCAAGATCACAAACATTTTATAAAAGAATGGAAATGGTTTACTGAATATTTACAGATAAATTGTAAACATATAAAAACATTAGCAGGATTATTGCAATAACCTGCAGTTTTATAAGAGTATATATTTATAGTAGGTAACTAAATGAGCAAGTTAAATGAATTTGGATATGCAGAAGATATTAAAAATAATAATTAAGGAACTGCGGAAAGAGGAGGAAGGAAGTCAATTTTTGAAATGATAAATGGACTGTAAAACTAATGAAATGTATAAATTTGAAAAGTATAACTATAAAACGTAAAAGGAAGGAAGGAAGGAAGGAAGGAAGGAAGGAAGGAAGGATTCAGCCCACTAGCTAGCTCACTTCCCCTTTGCCTCTTTGGGGCTTGGCGAATTGGGAAACTAGCTTGGCCTTTAAAGTTGGCCATGGCAAAATAGCTGCAGTTAATTCAATGAAAGTCAAACACTTTTGAGTCCAGAGTTTTGTGAAACCTGAGTATCCTGTTTCCCTTTCCTCCTCCCTGCCCCCACAACATGAGCACCAGCAATATTGCTGTCTACAGTCATTTATATTTATATTTTTGAAAATATTCTCCTAAGCTTTTCATTTGTTTTTCTGTCAGAGTGAGACTTTAATGTAATATACTTGTGAATACCTGCATGTATGCTGATTTGAACATTTCCCAAAGTGGAGAAAAAAAGAAGACATCCAAAGTGGAAATATACTTTTGCTTCTACTAAAGCAAAACAATATTGAGACGGGTGAAAGCAGAAATATTAAAACAGGCTAATATAATTTCCACCTGAACTTAAGGGCTGTTGATACTAACATTGCCTAATCACTCTTTCATCAGGATAAAAAGTTGATGTCTGAAGAATTGCTAGAAAGTAGATTACTGATTTATTGATGTTTAATTCATAATTATTTGTTTTCCTCTGACTTTTCACATTTTGGCCCTTGACGATGACTAAAACCAGTTGGTTCCTGCAGCTCTTTGCAGTTTAAACACATTGTATGTGGTAAAAATTTCCCATTATTGTTAGGGCAAAGTGATTATACCATTGGTAGAAATTCTTGAATCCCAGAAGAAAAAAAATACTCATGGAAGGCATTGCAAGCCTATCCTTTGTGTATTTTCATTCCCCAGATCGAAGCATCGCTTAAATCTAGCACTGCTTGTCTATGCTTGAAGCACCAGTATAAGCTGTAAAGTTAGATTTTTTGTTTCAAAGTGAAGTCTGAAACTTAAGATAGATTCTCTTTTTTCTTTTCCTTTGAAGACCATGTCCCTGGACCTTCTTACGTCTTCCATCAGAGTTGGATGATATAAGAGAAGCAAGTTTAACTGAACCAGAATGTACACCTTCTGAAACTTTAGGTTTCTTTCTCAAAACGTTTTAAATTCTCAAGTTTGTTGATTTCTTTTATTTTTATTAACCAGTTTGCAGTCCACCCTTCATAACATGGTGGTCACAAAACAGCTTGGAACATCATATCTAGAAAGAAAACAAAGACTACAATACAATACAATACCATACCATACCATATCAATAAGAAAGTATCCAATATAAAACCACTAAAAATGGACAACATCATATCAAGGAAAGCTAAGAACTTAAACATCTGCTGGAACCAAAGTAACAGCATACGTTTCTTCAAAACGTGAGAGAACAGGTTACCTTGTAAGAGCTGTTGTTAGGTATATAAGTAAGTTCAAATGAACTTTAGAAGAAGAGAAGAATTATGCTGATCAGATCAAAGACATCTCTCATCTAGCATCCTGTTTCCCACAGCACCCAACTAGTTGCATATGAGAAACCCACAAGTAGACAGTAGATCAATAGTCCCCTTGCACTGTTGTTTCCACATGCCTGGTATTCCAAGGCATGCTGCATCTAATCTTGGAAGGCAATATATAGCAGGGCTGGGAAGCTTTTCTTGCTGGTCTCCTCTGGACGTTCCAGAATAAAGTTTCCATCATTCTTGACCATCAAGCTGGGGCTGATAAGAAGCTGTTGCACTACCTGTGAGATTTTCACCAGCTTCGCCCATCTGAAGCTGATATAGGCTCGTCTTATCTTGAGCCCGTCACACAGCAGAAGGATAAGCAGGTAATGTGCCACATGCTGACTTTATTTACACTCTAAGCTGAGAGCATACAAACATGCATCCTGCCTCTGTGAGAGCAGAGAAGCAACTCACTCTCTAAAAAAGAAACCGAGAGAACACTGAACACTGAAAAACAGGAAACCAGTGTACGTCAGATCTAGTCTCCCGTGGGAACCCAACAGTAACTCTGACTGTGGAATGTAAACAATTGTCTTGTGGCAAGCATTTTGCTGCTCAGTGAGGGAAACAGAAACCATCATCCTCCCCCTTTCTGTGAACATCACTGGGCAGCATGTTCGTACAGTATCAGTACAAACACAACTTCTGCACATAGGTACAGTGTTGATCCCTTGATAAATTCTTGGACAATACATCAGCAGGAATTTCATTACCTGGCATATAGGACACAGTTCCGAGTCCCTTCTGAATACATTCCCTAGCGTATTGCAGTTTCAGTTGCAAGAGCTTCGTGCTTTACTTACAACCTTCAGAATTCAGCAAAGCCAAACATGATTTGTTGTCCTGGTAAACATGGATTGGACATTTGACAGGAATTTTCATGTCTTTGCACAATTGTAACAACCATTCACAATCTTTAAGTGAATAAGACAAGATTTCAAAAAAAATCTTTTTCTGCTGGTAAAGATGTCGAGGGGTGATTGCTTGTCCTGTGATAAAAAGCCTTCTGTTTCAACCGCCAAAACTTTCAGGGGAGCACTTGCAACCGCTTGGCACCATTTTTGAGTGAATCGCCAAAAGTCAGATTTTTGCTGAAATTGTGACCCCAGGGCTTAGGGATTTTTGCAAAAAAATATTTTTCCGCCGCTTAAATTGTTGAGGGCTGATTTCTTGTCCTGTTATAAAAAGCCTTCTGTTTCAACCTTTCAGGGGAGCATTTGCCACCGTTTGGCACCATTTTTGAGTGAATCGCCAAAAGTCAGATTTTTGCTGAAATTGTGACCCCGGGGCTTAGGGATTTTTTGAAAAAAATCTTTTTCTGCTGGTAAAGTTGTTGAGGGCTGATTACTTGTCCTGTGATAAAAAGCCTTCTGTTTCGACTGCCAAACCTTTCAGGGCAGCATTTGCAACCGTTTGGCACCGTTATTGAGTCAATTGCCGAAAATCAGATTTTTTCTGAAATTGTGACCGGCTTAGGGATTTTTTCAAAAAAATCTTTATCCACCGCTTAAGTTGTCGAGTGCTGATTTCTTGTCCTGTGATAAAAATCCTTCTCTTTCCACCGCCAAACCTTTCAGGGGATCATTTGCAACAGTTTGGCACCACTTTAGAGTGAATTGGAGAACGTTAGATTTCTTCGGAAATTGTGACCCCGGGGCTTAGGGATTTTTTCAAAAAATCTTTTTTCGCCGGTAAAGTTGTTGAGGGCTGAATTCTTGTCCTGTGATAAAAAGCCTTCTGTTTCCACCGCCAAACCTTTCAGGGGAGCATTTGCAACCGTTTGGCACCGTTATTGAGTGAATTGCCGAAAATGAGATTTTTTCTGAAATTGTGACCCCGGGGCTTAGGGATTTTTTCAAAAAATCTTTTTCTGCCGGTAAAGTTGTCGTGGACTGATTTCTTGTCCTGTGATAAAAAGCCTTCTGTTTCCACCGCCAAAATTTTCAGGGGAGCATTTGCAACATTTTGGCACCGTTATTGAGTCAATTGCTGAAAATCAGATTTTTTCTGAAATTGTGACCCCGGGGCTTAGGGATTTTTTCAAAAAATCTTTTTCTGCCGGTAAAGTTGTTGTGGACTTATTTCTTGTCTTGTGATAGAAAGCCTTCTGTTTTGACTGCCAAAACTTTCATGGGAGCATTCGCAACCGTTTGGCACCACTTTTGAGTGAATTGGAGAACGTCATATTTTTTCAGAAATTGTGACCCTGGGGCTTAGGGATTTTTTTTAAAAAAAAAATTCTCGCCAGTAAAGTTCTCGAGGGCTGATTTCTTGTCCTGTGATAAAGATCCTTCTGTTTCGACTGCCAAACCTTTCAGGGGAGCATTTGCCACCGTTTGGCACCATTTTTGAGTGAATTGGAGAACGTGAGTTTTTTCTGAAATTCTGACCCCGGGGCTTAGGGATTTTTACAAAAAAATCTTTATCCACCGCTTAAGTTGTCAAGTGCTGATTTCTTGTCCTGTGATAAAAATCCTTCTGTTTCCACCGCCAAACCTTTCAGGGGAGCATTTGCAACAGTTTGGCACCACTTTAGAGTGAATTGGAGAACGTCAGATTTTTTCTGAAATTGTGACCCCGGGGCTTAGGGATTTTTTCCAAAACACCTTTTTCTGCTGGTGAAGTTGTTGAGGGCTGATTTCTTGTCCTGTGATAAAAAGCCTTCTGTTTTGAGCGCCAAACCTCTCAGCGGAGCATTTGCAACCGTTTGGCACCACTTTTGAGTGAATTGGAGAACGTCAGATTTTTTCTGAAATTGTGGCTTAGGGATTTTTTCAAAAAATCTTTTTCTGCCAGTAAAGTTGTCGTGGACTGATTTCTTTTTTATTATTATTTTTTTAAAATATATTTATTAGGTTTTTACAAAAAAGAAAAGCACATAACCGCCACAAAAGTAAAAAGAAAGTAAAAAGAAATAAAACATAATCAAAAATACACATAGAACAGATCAAAACACTAGAATATAGAATACAGTAAAGAATAATTCCACCCAACCAGATACAAAACATAAAAACTCCAGCTTTTAAAATCATAGTTAATTAACTTCCTTTCTTGACTTCCTCACGCCTCTCTTTTTTGTGTTCCTCTTTACCCAATCAGATACAGCAAATCCTTACCCTCTTTCAGATCTCATTTCTAATTATTAAGTTCATTCTATTATGTCACCAATCTTTCCTCCTCATACTTAAACACCTTTATAATATTATTTACTTTCGACATAATATAACTTTAGTCTTTCCTCCTTTTTTGTTGCATTTTGCATACTTTTTTTAAGCTATATCACTAATGCCATATTATTTCCAAAACCAGCATTGTTTTAACTACAGGGAACCAGGCAGAGGGCCTTCTCGGTAGTGGCGCCCACCCTGTGGAACGCCCTTCCAGCAGATGTCAAAGCGATAAACAACTACCTGACATTCAGAAGACATCTTAAGGCAGCCCTGTTCAGGGAAGTTTTTAACGTGTGATATTTTACTGTATTTTTGGTTTTTATGTAAGCCGCCCAGAGTGGCTGGGGAGGCCCAGCCATATGGGCGGGGTATAAATAATAAATTATTATTATTATTATTATTATTATTATTATTATTATTAACATTCATAAACTTTACAGTGTTTCTGCAAATAGTCTTTAAACTTCTTCCAGTCCTCTTCCACTGATTCCTCTCCCAGGTCTCGGATTCTGCCAGTCATTTCTGCCAACTCCATATAGTCTATCACTTGCATCTGCCATTCTTCCAAGGTGGGCAAATCTTGTGTCTTCCAATACTTTGCGATGAGTATTCTTGCTGCTGTTGTCGCATACATAAAAAACGTTCTATCTTTCTTTAACACCAATTGTCCGACTAAGCCCAAGAGAAAGGCCTCTGGTTTCCTAGGGAAGGTATATTTAAATACCTTTTTCAGTTCATTATATATCATCTCCCAGAAAGCCTTGATCTTCGGACATGTCCACCAGAGGTGAAAGAAAGTATCCTCAGTTTCTTTACATTTCCAACATTTATTGTCAGACAGGTGATAAATCTTAGCAAGCTTGACTGGGGTCATGTACCACCTGTAAATCATTTTCATAATATTCTCTCTTAAAGCATTTCATGCCGTAAACTTCATACTGGTGGTCCATAACCTTTCCCAGTCAGCAAACAAAATGTTATGACCTATATCCTGTGCCCATTTAATCATTGCTGATTTAACTGTTTCATCCTGTGTATTCCATTTCAACAGCAAGTTATACATTCTTGAAAGAATCTTAGTTTTAGGTTCTAACAATTCTGTTTCCAATTTCGATTTTTCCACCTGGAAACCCAACTTTTAATCCAAATTAAAGACCTCTCTTACTTGAAAATAATGAAGCCAATCTCACACTTTGTCCTTTAGTTTCTCAAAACTCTGCAATTTCAATTTATCTCCTTCTAATATCTCCCAGTATTTCGGCCATTCGGCCTCCATATTGAGTCTTTTCAGAGCCTTTGCTTCCATAGGTGACAACCACCTTGGGGTCTTATTTTCCAATAAGTCTTTATACCTTATCCAGACATTAAATAGTGCTTTCCTGACAATATGGTGTTTAAAGGCTTGATGCGCTTTACCCTTGTCGTACCACAAATATGCATGCCAACCAAAAGCATTGTTAAAACCTTCTAAATCCAAAATGTCAGTGTTCTCAAGAAGCATCCAGTCTCTCAGTCAGCAAAAAGCTGCTGCCTCATAGTAAATCTTTAAGTCCGGCAGGGCAAACCCCCCTCTTTCTTTCGCATCTGTTAATATTTTAAATTTATTTTTATTTTTGCCCTGCCAGACAAATCTGGAAATATCTTTCTGCCACTTCTTGAAACATTCCATCTTGTCTACAATCTGTAAAGTTTGGAACAAAAACAACATTTTTGGCAATACATTCATTTTTATAACTGCAATTCGCCCCAACAAGGAAAGCTTCAATTTAGACCATATTTCTAAATCTTTTTTTACTTCTGACCAACATTTCTCGTAATTGTCCTTGAATAAGTTCAAATTTTTAGCTGTCATATTAATCCCCAGATATTTCACTTTCTTAACTAAGGTCAGACCACTCTCATTCTGAAACCTTTCTTTTTCAATCTGTGTTAAATTTTTCTCTAATACCTTGGTCTTTAACTAGTTCAATTTAAAACCTGCCACATGACCAAATTCTTGAATCAATTCTAATACCCTTTTCGTACTAGATTCTGGCTCCTGTAATGTCAAAACTAGGTCATCTGCAAAAGCTTTCAGTTTGTATTGTTTAGCTCCGACCTGAATTCCTTTAATCTGATTGTCCCTTCTAATCACATTCAAGAGCACCTCCAGGACTGAAATAAATAACAATGGAGAAATTTTTTCCCCTTTATTCCCCCCCAAAAAAACTGGGTGCGCCCTATGGTCCGGTGCGCCCTATGGTGCGAAAAATACGGTACTTAATTCGTTCCGGAGGTCCGTTCTTAAACTGAAACTGTTCTTAACCTGAAGCACCATTTTAGCTAATGGGGCCTCCTGCTGTCGCCACGCCGCCGGATCACGATTTCTGTTCTCATCCTGAATAGTAGCTGTCAGGGGTTCAGGAGCAGAGACACAGGGGAGAGAGGAAACGGAGAGCGAAGGGGAAGAATCTAAGGGCAGCGTAGGGGAGTATGACAGTGGCCCGAGAGATTCCATGAGCTTCTCCAGCGATTCAGAAGATTCCCAGAGGGGGGCGCCGATGGCCAGGGCAAGGGGGGTCCCAGGGGGGACACACCAGAAGCAAGGGGCCAGTGGGGACTCCCAAAGCAGCAGCGGGAGATCAGGACCAGTTCCCCCACCAGAGCGGAGTGGGGGGGAAGAGTCTCATGAATCAGGGCCAGCGTCTCCTCCAGTAGGGAGAGAAGATGAGTCAGGACTGACCACGCCCCCATGGCAGAGTGAGGGAACGGAGGGGAAGTCAGGTCCAGCTAGCCCCCCCGAGGGGGGAAGCAGTGACAGGAGCAGTGTAACGGTCTGGAGAAACGTTGCTGGCTGGGCACGCGCGCCAAGTTCAAATGTACAGGCGCGCGGGACAGCAGGAAGCACGGATTGGGAGCCAGGTCCTAAAGCACGCCGGAGGCTGGGGGAAGACTCAGGGGACTCAGCGTCAGAAGAGTCCAGAAAGGGCAACACCCCAGCAGACAGGCGGACCCAGAGGAGGAAAGAGCAGAGGAGGAGGTGGAGCAAGGCTAGAGTCTTAAACTGGTGTCTGGGGGGTGGAGATTCAGACGGAGCTTCAGCGGTCTAGAGTTTGAGACGTAGTGCTGCGCGCCGCGGCTTTGAAATCGAAACTGAACTTCAATAAAGACTTTTGTATATAACAACGAACTGGCGTTGGTCCTCTGTGAGCTGGGACCTTGGGCAGCACTGACAGTAGCAGTAAAATAGCAGTAAAGTAGTAGTAACACAGTAGTAAAATAGTCGGAAGGCAGTAGTGAAACAGCAGTAAGATAGTAGTACAGTAGTAGTAAAGCGGTAGTAAAATGGTCAAATAGTAAAGTGGTGGAATAGTAGTAAAATAGTAAAACGGTCAGGAGCTGTGTGAGGAGCCAGTAGTCAAAATAAGGGACTTGACTTAGATTATATGTTAACGGCTCAGTGGTTTTTCCTACTTTCTTCAGTAGGCACCATTTTTGAGTGAATGGCCGAAAGTCAGATTTTTGATGAAATTGTGACCCCGGGGATTAGAGATTTTTTCAAAAAAAAAATTCTACCGGTTAAGTTGTTGAGAGCTAATTTTTTTTCCTGTGATAAAAAGCCTTCTGTTTCAACCGCCAAACCTCTCAGGGGAGCATTTGCATCCGTTTCGCACCATTTTTGAGTGAATTGCCGAAAGTGAGATTTTTGATGTAATTGTGACACCGGGGTTTAGGGACTTTTTACAAAAAATCTTTTTCTGCCGGTTAAGTTGTCGAGGGATGATTTCCTTTCCTGAGATAAAAAGCCTTCTGTTTCGACCGCCAAAGCTCTCAGGGGAGCATTTGCAACCGTGTGGCACCATTTTTGAGTGAATGGCCGAAAGTCTGATTTTTGATGAAATTGTGACCCCGGGGCTTAGGGATTTTTTCAAAAACATCTTTTTATACCGGTTAACTTGTCGAGGGCAGATTTCTTTTCCTGAGATAAAAAGTCATCTGTTTCGACCGCCAAACCACTCAGGGGAGCATTTGCAACTGTTTGGCACCATTTTTGAGTGAATGGCCGGAAGTCAGATTTTTGATTAAATTGTGAGCCCGGGGCTTAGGGATTTTTTCAAAAAAAAAACACTGCAGGTTAAGTTGTTGAGGGCTGATTTCTTTTCCTGTGATAAAACCATTCTGTTTCCACCGCCAAACCTCTTAGGGGAGCATTTGCAACCGTATGGCACCATTTTTGAGTGAATTGCCGAAAGTCAGATTTTTTGCTGAAATTGTGACCCCGGCCGGGGCTTAGGGATTTTTTTAAAAAAATCTTTTTCTGCCTGTGAAGTTGTTGAGGGCTGATTTCTTGTCCTGTGATAAAAAGCCTTCTGTTTCGACCGCCAAACCACTCAGGGGAGCATTTGCGACTATTTGGCACCATTTTTGAGTGAGTTGCCGAAAGTCAGATTTTTGCTGAAATTGTGACCCTGGGGCTTAGGGATTTTTTCAAAAAAATCTTTTTCTGCCGGTGAAGTTGTTGAGGGCTGATTTCTTGTCCTGTGATAAAAAGCCTTCTGTTTCGACCGCCAAACCTCTCAGGGGAGCAATTGCAATTGTTTGGCACCATTTTTGAGTGAATTGCCGAAAGTCAGATTTTTGCTGAAATTTTGACCCCGGGGCTTAGGGATTTTTTTCAAAAAAATCTTTTTCTGCCGGTGACTTTGTTGAGGGCTGATTTCATGTCCTGTGATCAAAAGCCTTCTGTTTCAACCGCCAATCCTCTCAGGAGATCATTTGCAACCGTTTGGTACTATTTTTGAGTGAATTGCCGAAAGTCAGATTTTTGATGAAATTGTGACCCCGGGGCTTAGGGATTTTTTGAAAAAAATCTTTTTCTGCCGGTGACTTTGTTGAGGGCTGATTTCATGTCCTGTGATTAAAAGCCTTCTGTTTCAACTGCCAAACCTCTCAGGAGATCATTTGCAACCGTTTGGTACTATTTTTGAGTGAATTGCCGAAAGTCAGATTTTTGCTGAAATTGTGACCCCGGGGCTAAGGGATTTTTTCAAAAAAATCTTTTTCTGCCGGTGAAGTTGTCGAGGGATGATTTCTTTTCCTGAGATAAACAGCCTTCTGTATCGACCGCAAAGCCTTTCAGGGGAGCATTTGCAACTGTTTGGCACCATTTTTGAGTGAATGGCCAAAAGTCATATTTTTGATGAAATTGTGACCCCAGGGGTTAGGGATTTTTTCAAAAAAATCTTTTTCGGCCGGTTAAGTTGTCAAGGGATGATTTCTTTTCCTGAGATAAACAGCCTTCTGTTTCGACCGCCAAACCTCTCAGGGGAGCATTTCCAAGCGTTTGGCCCCATTTTTGAGTGAATTGCCGAAAGTCTGATTTTTGATGAAATTGTGACCCCGGGGTTTAGGGATTTTTTCAAAAACATCTTTTTCTCCCGGTTAACTTGTCGAGGGCTGATTTCTTTTCCTGAGATAAAAAGTCTTCTGTTTAGACCACCAAACCTCTCAGGGGAGCATTAGCAAACGTTTGGCACCATTTTTGAGTGAATGGCCGAAAGTCAGATTTTTGATGAAATTGTGACCCCGGGGCTTAGGGATTTTTTGAAAAAAATCTTTTTCTGCCGGTGACTTTGTTGAGGGCTGATTTCATGTCCTGTGATCAAAAGCCTTCTGTTTCAACCGCCAAACCTCTCAGGAGATCATTTGCAACCGTTTGGTACTATTTTTGAGTGAATTGCCGAAAGTCAGATTTTTGATGAAATTGTGACCCCGGGGCTAAGGGATTTTTTCAAAAAAATCTTTTTCTGCCGGTGAAGTTGTTGAGGGCTGATTTCTTGTCCTGTGATAAAAAGCCTTCTGTTTCAACCGCCAAACCACTCAGGGGAGCATCTGGGACTATTTGGCACCATTTTTGAGTGAATTGCCGAAAGACAGATTTTTGATGAAATTGTGACCCCGGGGGTTAGGGATTTTTTCAAAAAAATCTTTTTCGGACGGTTAAGTTGTCAAGGGATGATTTCTTTTCCTGAGATAAACAGCCTTCTGTATCGACCGCCAAGCCTTTCAGGGGAGCATTTGCAACTGTTTGGCACCATTTTTGAGTGAATGGCCGAAAGTCATATTTTTGATGAAATTGTGACCCCGGGGGTTAGGGATTTTTTCAAAAAAATCTTTTTCGGCCGGTTAAGTTGTCAAGGGATGATTTCTTTTCCTGAGATAAACAGCCTTCTGTTTCGACCGTCAAACCTCTCAGGGGAGCATTTCCAAGCGTTTGGCCCCATTTTTGAGTGAATTGCCGAAAGTCTGATTTTTGATGAAATTGTGACCCCGGGGCTTAGGGATTTTTTCAAAAACATCTTTTTATACCAGTTAACTTGTCGAGGGCAGATTTCTTTTCCTGAGATAAAAAGTCTTCTGTTTAGACCACCAAACCTTTCAGGGGAGCATTTGCAACCGTATGGCAGCATTTTTGAGTGAATGGCCGAAAGTCAGATTTTTGATGAAATTGTGACCCCGGGGTTTAGGGATTTTTTCAAAAACATCTTTTTCTCCAGTTAACTTGTCGAGGGCTGATTTCTTGTCCTGTGATCAAAAGCCTTCTGTTTCGACCGCCAAACCTCTCTGGGAGCATTAGCAATAGTTTGGCACCATTTTTGAGTGAATTGCCGAAAGTCGGATTTTTGCTGAAATTGTGACCCCGGGGCTTAGGGATTTTTTTCAAAAAAATCTTATACTGCCGGTGAAGTTGTTGAGGGCTGATTTCTTGTCCTGTGATAAAAAGCCTTCTGTTTCGACCGCCAAACCTCTCAGGGGAGCAATTGCACCATTTTTGAGTGAATTGCCGAAAGTCAGATTTTTGCTGTAATTGTGACCCCCGGGGGTTAGGAATTTTATCAACAAAATCTTTTTCTCCCGGTTAACTTGTCGAGGGCTGATTTCTTTTCCTGTCATAAAAAGCCTTCTGTTTCAACTGCCAAACCTCTCAGGAGATCATTTGCAACCGTTTGGTACTATTTTTGAGTGAATTGCCGAAAGTCAGATTTTTGCTGAAATTGTGACCCCGGGGCTAAGGGATTTTTTCAAAAAATTCTTTTTCGGCCGGTTAAGTTGTCAAGGGATGATTTCTTTTACTGAGATAAACAGCCTTCTGTATCGACCGCCAAGCCTTTCAGGGGAGCATTTGCAACTGTTTGGCACCATTTTTGAGTGAATGGCCGAAAGTCAGATTTTTGATGAAATTGTGACCCCGGGGTTTAGGGATTTTTTCAAAAACATCTTTTTCTCCGGTTAACTTGTCGAGGGCTGATTTCTTGTCCTGTGATCAAAAGCCTTCTGTTTCGACCGCCAAACCTCTCAGGGGAGCATTAGCAATCGTTTGGCACCATTTTTGAGTGAATTGCCGAACGTCGGATTTTTGCTGAAATTGTGACCCCGGCCGGGGCTTAGGGATTTTTTCAAAAAAATCTTTTTCTGTCGGTGAAGTTGTTGAGGGCTGATTTCTTGTCCTGTGATAAAAAGCCTTCTGTTTCGACCGCCAAACCACTCAGGGGAGCATTTGCAACTATTTGGCACCATTTTTGAGTGAGTTGCCGAAAGACAGATTTTTGATGAAATTGTGACCCCGGGGGTTAGGGATTTTTTCAAAAAATTCTTTTTCGGCCGGTTAAGTTGTCAAGGGATGATTTCTTTTCCTGAGATAAACAGCCTTCTGTATCGACGGCCAAGCCTTTCAGGGGAGCATTTGCAACTGTTTGGCACCATTTTTGAGTGAATGGCCGAAAGTCAGATTTTTGATGAAATTGTGAGCCCGGGGCTTAGGGATTTTTTCAAAAGAATCTGTTTCTGCCGGTGAAGTTGTTTAGGGCTGATTTCTTGTCCTGTGATAAAAAGCCTTCTGTTTCCAGCACCAAACCACTCAGGGGAGCATTTGCAACCGTGTGGCACCATTTTTGAGTGAATGGCCAAAAGTCAGATTTTTGATGAAATTGTGACCCCAGGGCTTAGGGATTTTTTCAAAAGAATCTGTTTCTGCCGGTGAAGTTGTTTAGGGCTGATTTCTTGTCCTGTGATAAAAAGCCTTCTGTTTCGACCGCCAAACCTCTCAGGGGAGCATTTGCAATTGTTTGGCACCATTTTTGAGTGAATTGCCGAAAGTCAAATTTTTGCTGAAATTTTGACCCCAGGGCTTAGGGATTTTTTCAAAAGAATCTGTTTCTGCAGGTTAAGTTGTCGAGGGCTGATTTCTTTTCCTGTCATAAAACGCCTTCTTTTTCGACCGCATAACCTCTCAGGGGAGGATTTACAATCGTTTGACACCATTTTTGAGTGAATTGCTGAAAGACAGATTTTTGATGAAATTGTGACCCCGGGGGTTAGGGATTTTTTCAAAAAATTCTTTTTCGGCCGGTTAAGTTATCAAGGGATGATTTCTTTTCCTGAGATAAACAGCCTTCTGTATCGGCCGCCAAGCCTTTCAGGGGAGCATTTGCAACTGTTTGGCACCATTTTTGAGTGAATGGCCGAAAGTCAGATTTTTGATGAAATTGTGAGCCCGGGGCTTAGGGATTTTTTCAAAAAAAAATCACTGCAGGTTAAGTTGTTGAGGGCTGATTTCTTTTCCTTTGATAAAAAGGCTTTGGTTTGGACCGCCAAACCTCTCAGGGGAGCATTTGCAACCGTGTGGCACCATTTTTGAGTGAATGGCCGAAAGTCAGATTTTTGATGAAATTGTGACCCCAGGGCTTAGGGATTTTTTCAAAAGAATCTGTTTCTGCCGGTGAAGTTGTTTAGGGCTGATTTCTTGTCCTGTGATAAAAAGCCTTCTGTTTCGACCGCCAAACCTCTCAGGGGATCATTTGCAATTGTTTGGCACCATTTTTGAGTGAATTGCCGAAAGTCAAATTTTTGCTGAAATTTTGACCCCAGGGCTTAGGGATTTTTTCAAAAGAATCTGTTTCTGCCGGTTAAGTTGTCGAGGGCTGATTTCTTTTCCTGTCATAAAACGCCTTCTGTTTCGACCGCAAAACCTCTCAGGGGAGGATTTACAATCGTTTGACACCATTTTTGAGTGAATTGCTGAAAGACAGATTTTTGATGAAATTGTGACCCCGGGGGTTAGGGATTTTTTCAAAAAATTCTTTTTCGGCCGGTTAAGTTGTCAAGGGATGATTTCTTTTCCTGAGATAAACAGCCTTCTGTATCGACGGCCAAGCCTTTCAGGGGAGCATTTGCAACTGTTTGGCACCATTTTTGAGTGAATGGCCGAAAGTCAGATTTTTGATGAAATTGTGAGCCCGGGGCTTAGGGATTTTTTCAAAAAAAAATCACTGCAGGTTAAGTTGTTGAGGGCTGATTTCCTTTCCTTTGATAAAAAGGCTTTGGTTTGGACCGCCAAACCTCTCAGGGGAGCATTTTTGAGTGAATGGCCGAAAGTCAGATTTTTGATGAAATTTTGACCCCGGGGCTTAGGGATTTTTTTCAAAAAAATCTTTTTCTGCCGGTTAAGATGTTGAGGGCTGATTTCTTGTCCTGTGATAAAAAGCCTTCTGTTTCGACCGCAAAACCACTCAGGGGAGCATTTACAATCGTTTGACACCATTTTTGAGTGAATTGCCGAAAGTCAGATTTTTGCTGTAATTGTGACCCCTGGGGCTTAGGAATTTTTTCAACAAAATCTTTTTCTCCCGGTTAACTTGTCGAGGGCTGATTTCTTGTCCTGTGATAAAAAGCCTTCTGTTTCCAGCACCAAACCACTCAGGGGATCATTTGCAACCGTGTGGCACCATTTTTGAGTGAATGGCCAAAAGTCAGATTTTTGATGAAATTGTGACCCCAGGGCTTAGGGATTTTTTCAAAAGAATCTGTTTCTGCCGGTGAAGTTGTTTAGGGCTGATTTCTTGTCCTGTGATAAAAAGCCTTCTGTTTCGACCGCCAAACCTCTCAGGGGAGCATTTGCAATTGTTTGGCACCATTTTTGAGTGAATTGCCGAAAGTCAAATTTTTGCTGAAATTTTGACCCCAGGGCTTAGGGATTTTTTCAAAAGAATCTGTTTCTGCCGGTGAAGTTGTTTAGGGCTGATTTCTTTTCCTGTCATAAAACGCCTTCTTTTTCGACCGCATAACCTCTCAGGGGAGGAGTTACAATCGTTTGACACCATTTTTGAGTGAATTGCCGAAAGTCAGATTTTTGCTGAAATTGTGACCCCGGGGCTTAGGGATTTTTTTCAAAAAAATCTTATACTGCCGGTAAAGTTGTCGAGGGCTGATTTCTTTTCCTGAGATAAAAACCCTTCTGTTTCGACCGTCAAACCTCTCAGGGGAGCATTTGCAAGCGTTTGGCCCCATTTTTGAGTGAATTGCCGAAAGTCCAATAGTAAAGAGGTGGAATAGTAGTAAAATAGCTTTAAAGTAGTAGTAAAGTTGTAGTAAAATTGTAGAAAAATAGTAGTAAAATTGTAGAAAAATAGTAGTAAAATTGTAGTAAAGTAGTAGTAAAGCGGTAGTAAAATGGTAGTAAAGTAGTAGTAAATCGGTAGCTAAGTAGTAGTAAAGCGGTAGTAAAATGGTAGTAAAGTAGTAGTAAATTAATAGTAAAGTAGTAGTAAAGCCGTAGTAAAGTAGTAGTAAAGTAGTAGTAAAGCGGTAGTAAAGCGTTAGTAAAATAATAGTAAAGTAGTAGTAAAGTGGTAGTAAAATGGTAGTAAAGTAGTAGTAAAGCGGTAGTAAAGTTGTAGTAAATCGATAGTAAAGTGGTAGTAAAATGGTAGTAAAGTAGTAGTAAAGTAGTAATAAAATGGTACTAAAGCAGTAGTAGGGACGCAGTTCGAATCCCTGCGGCGGGGTGCGCTCCCGCTGCTCGGTCCCAGCGCCTGCCAACCTAGCAGTTCGAAAGCACCTCTGGGTGCAAGTAGATAAATAGGGACCGCTTACCGGCGGGAAGGTAAACGGCGTTTCCGTATGCTGCGCTGGCTCACCAGATGTTGCTTTTTCACGCTGGCCACGTGACCCGGAAGTGTCTCCGGACAGCGCTGGCCCCTGGCCTCTTAAGTGAGATGGGCGCACAACCCCAGAGTCTGTCAAGACTGGCCCGTACGGGCAGGGGTACCTTTACCTTTAAAGCAGTAGTAAAGTAGTGGTAAAGCAGTAGTAAAGTAGTGGTAAAGCAGTAGTAAAGCAGTAGTAAAGTAGTAGCAAAGCAGTAGTAAAGTAGTAGTAAAACAGTAGTAAAACAGTAGTAAAGCAGTAGTAAGAATGACCTCAGAACTGTTCGTTGTACAAAAAGGCACCATGTTGGTAGCCTCAATCACAGAGGTTTTTCCAGTTGTTTCCATATAAAGTAGTGGGGTAGGGGGAATGGCTTCTCAGTGTTTGTATGTTGTACCCTTTTTACACTATTATGTTAAAAAGTACACCAGAATTTAGTGGCGTTGGATATTTTGGGTCCCAAAATGTCCCCGCCAGCAGTGGCTGCATAAAATCCTTTAGTCAGAACTGAGCTATGGGCAACACACTGTCGTGAGTCAGGAGCTGTGTGAGGAGCCCGTAGTCAAAACTGAGGTGAGGACAAAAGCATACCCTCCAACATTTCTCCGATGAAAATAGGGGTGCCCTGTTCTGTAACAACAATTTTACTACAGTGGTACCTCAGGATAAGTACTTAATTCGTTCCGGAGGTCCGTTCTTAAACTGAAACGGTTCTTAACCTGAAGCACCACTTTAGCTAATGGGGCCTCCTGCTGTCGCCGCGCCGCCAGATCACGATTTCTGTTCTCAGAAGCAAATTTCTTAACCTGAAGCACTATTTCTGGGTTAGCGGAGTCTGTAACCTGAAGCATCTGTAACCTGAAGCATATGTAACCTGAGGTACCACTGTATTTATACCACATCCATCTGCCTGGGTTGCTCTAGCCACTCTGGGCGGCTTCCAAAACATATAAAAAGGTAATAAAACAGTAAACATTAAAAAACTTCCCTATGTTGTTGTTGTTTAGTCGTTTAGTCGTGTCCGACTCTTCGTGACCCCATGGACCAGAGCACGCCAGGCACCTCTGTCCTCCACTACCTCCCGCAGTTTGGTCAAACTCATGCTGGTAACCTCGAAAACACTATCCAACCATCTCGTCCTCTGTCGCCCCCTTCTCCTTGTGCCCTCCATTTTCCCAGCATCAGTGTCTTCTCCAGGGAGTCTTCTCATCTCATGAGGTGGCCAAAGTACAGGAGCCTCAGCTTCACGATCTGTCCTTCCAGTGAGCACTCAGGGCTGATTTCCTTAAGAATGGATGCGTTTGATCTTCTTGCAGTCCATGGGACTCTCAAGAGTCTCCTCCAGCACCATAATCCAAAAGCATCAATTCTTCGGCGATCAGCCTTCTTTATGGTCCAGCTCTCACTTCCATACATCACTACTGGGAAAACCATGGCTTTAACTATACGGACCTTTGTTGGCAAGCTGACGTCTCTACTTCTCAAGATGCTGTCTAGGCCTGTCATTGCCCTTCTCCCAAGAAGCAGGCGTCTTTTAATTTCGTGGCTGCTCTCACCATCTGCAGTGATCATGGAGCCCAAGAAAGTAAACTCTCTCACTGCCTCCATTTCTTCCCCTTCTATTTGCCAGGAGGTGATGGGACCAGTGGCCATGATCTTCGTTTTTTTGATGTTGAGCTTCAGACCACATTTTACGCTCTCCTCTTTCACCCTCATTAAAAGGTTCTTTAATTCCTCCTCACTTTCTGCCATCAAGGTTGTGTCATCTGCATATCTGAGGTTGTTGATATTTCTTCCGGCAATCTTAATTCCATCTTGGGATTCATCCAGCCCAGCCTTTTGCATGATGCATTCTGCATATAAATTGTTGTGTATTGAGTCAAAGGATTTTATATGTATTATTATTGTCTGTATTGGCATTAGGGTAAAGTAACTGCCTTTTGGTTCCGGTTAACTTGTCGAGGGCTGATTTCTTGTCCTGTGATAAAAAGCCTTCTGTTTCGACCGCAAAACCTCTCAGGGGAGCATTTGCAACCGTGTGGCACCATTTTCGAGTGAATTGCCGAAAGTCAGATTTTTGCTGAAATTGTGACCCCGGGGCTTAGGGATTTTTTGAAAAAAATCTTTTTCTGCCGGTGACTTTGTTGAGGGCTGATTTCATGTCCTGTGATTAAAAGCCTTCTGTTTCAACCGCCAAACCTCTCAGGAGATCATTTGCAACCGTTTGGTACCATTTTTGAGTGAATTGCCGAAAGTCAGATTTTTGCTGAAATTGTGACCCCGGGGCTTAGGGATTTTTTCAAAAAAATCTTATACTGCCGGTAAAGTTGTTGAGGGCTGATTTCTTTTCCTTTGATAAAAAGGCTTTGGTTTGGACCGCCAAACCTCTCAGGGGAGCATTTGCAACCGTATGGCAGCATTTTTGAGTGAATGGCCGAAAGTCAGATTTTTGATGAAATTGTGACCCCGGGGTTTAGGGATTTTTTCAAAAACATCTTTTTCTCCCGGTTAACTTGTTGAGGGCTGATTTCTTGTCCTGTGATCAAAAGCCTTCTGTTTCGACTGCCAAACCTCTCAGGGGAGCATTAGCAATCGGTTGGCACCATTTTTGAGTGAATTGCCGAAAGTCCAATAGTAAAGAGGTGGAATAGTAGTAAAATAGCTTTAAAGTAGTAGTAAAGTTGTAGTAAAATTGTAGAAAAATAGTAGTAAAATTGTAGAAAAATAGTAGTAAAATTGTAGTAAAGTAGTAGTAAAGCGGTAGTAAAATGGTAGTAAAGTAGTAGTAAATCGGTAGCTAAGTAGTAGTAAAGCGGTAGTAAAATGGTAGTAAAGTAGTAGTAAATTAATAGTAAAGTAGTAGTAAAGCGGTAGTAAAGTTGTAGTAAAGTAGTAGTATAGCGGTAGTAAAGCGTTAGTAAAATAGTAGTAAAGTAGTAGTAAAGTGGTAGTAAAATGGTAGTAAAGTAGTAGTAAAGCGGTAGTAAAGTTGTAGTAAATCGATAGTAAAGTAGTAGTAAAGCGGTAGTAAAATGGTAGTAAAGTAGTAGTAAAGTAGTAATAAAATGGTACTAAAGCAGTAGTAGGGACGCAGTTCGAATCCCTGCGGCGGGGTGCGCTCCCGATGCTCGGTCCCAGCGCCTGCCAACCTAGCAGTTCGAAAGCACCTCTGGGTGCAAGTAGATAAATAGGGACCGCTTACCGGCGGGAAGGTAAACGGCGTTTCCGTATGCTGCGCTGGCTCACCAGATGCAGCTTTTTCACGCTGGCCACGTGACCCGGAAGTGTCTCCGGACAGCGCTGGCCCCTGGCCTCTTAAGTGAGATGGGCGCACAACCCCAGAGTCTGTCAAGACTGGCCCGTACGGGCAGGGGTACCTTTACCTTTAAAGCAGTAGTAAAGTAGTGGTAAAGCAGTAGTAAAGTAGTGGTAAAGCAGTAGTAAAGCAGTAGTAAAGTAGTAGCAAAGCAGTAGTAAAGTAGTAGTAAAACAGTAGTAAAACAGTAGTAAAGCAGTAGTAAGAATGACCTCAGAACTGTTCGTTGTACAAAAAGGCACCATGTTGATAGCCTCAATCACAGAGGTTTTTCCAGTTGTTTCCATATAAAGTAGTGGGGTAGGGGGAATGGCTTCTCAGTGTTTGTATGTTGTACCCTTTTTACACTATTATGTTAAAAAGTACACCAGAATTTAGTGGCGTTGGATATTTTGGGTCCCAAAATGTCCCCGCCAGCAGTGGCTGCATAAAATCCTTTAGTCAGAACTGAGCTATGGGCAACACACTGTCGTGAGTGAGGAGCTGTGTGAGGAGCCCGTAGTCAAAACTGAGGTGAGGACAAAAGCATACCCTCCAACATTTCTCCGATGAAAATAGGGGTGCCCTGTTCTGTAACAACAATTTTACTACAGTGGTACCTCAGGATAAGTACTTAATTCGTTCCGGAGGTCCGTTCTTAAACTGAAACGGTTCTTAACCTGAAGCACCACTTTAGCTAATGGGGCCTCCTGCTGTCGCCGCGCCGCCAGATCACGATTTCTGTCCTCAGAAGCAAATTTCTTAACCTGAAGCACTATTTCTGGGTTAGCGGAGTCTGTAACCTGAAGCATCTGTAACCTGAAGCATATGTAACCCGAGGTACCACTGTATTTATACCACATCCATCTGCCTGGGTTGCTCTAGCCACTCTGGGCGGCTTCCAAAACATATAAAAAGGTAATAAAACAGTAAACATTAAAAAACTTCCCTATGTTGTTGTTGTTTAGTCGTTTAGTCGTGTCCGACTCTTCGTGACCCCATGGACCAGAGCACGCCAGGCACCTCTGTCCTCCACTACCTCCCGCAGTTTGGTCAAACTCATGCTGGTAACCTCGAAAACACTATCCAACCATCTCGTCCTCTGTCGCCCCCTTCTCCTTGTGCCCTCCATCTTTCCCAGCATCAGTGTCTTCTCCAGGGAGTCTTCTCATCTCATGAGGTGGCCAAAGTACAGGAGCCTCAGCTTCACGATCTGTCCTTCCAGTGAGCACTCAGGGCTGATTTCCTTAAGAATGGATGCTTTTGATCTTCTTGCAGTCCATGGGACTCTCAAGAGTCTCCTCCAGCACCATAATCCAAAAGCATCAATTCTTCGGCCGAAAGTCAGATTTTTGATGAAATTGTGACCCCGGGGTTTAGGGATTTTTTCAAAAACATCTTTTTCTCCCGGTTAACTTGTCGAGGGCTGATTTCTTGTCCTGTGATCAAAAGCCTTCTGTTTCGACCGCCAAACCTCTCAGGGGAGCATTTGCAACCGTTTGGTACTATTTTTGAGTGAATTGCCGAAAGTCAGATTTTTGCTGAAATTGTGACCCCGGGGCTTAGGGATTTTTTCAAAAACATCTTTTTCTCCCGGTTAACTTGTCGAGGGCTGATTTCTTGTCCTGTGATCAAAAGCCTTCTGTTTCGACCGCCAAACCTCTCAGGGGAGCATTAGCAATCGGTTGGCACCATTTTTGAGTGAATTGCCGAAAGTCAAATTTTTGCTGAAATTTTGACCCCAGGGCTTAGGGATTTTTTCAAAAGAATCTGTTTCTGCAGGTTAAGTTGTCGAGGGCTGATTTCTTTTCCTGTCATAAAACGCCTTCTTTTTCGACCGCATAACCTCTCAGGGGAGGATTTACAATCGTTTGACACCATTTTTGAGTGAATTGCCGAAAGTCAGATTTTTGCTGAAATTGTGACCCCAGGGCTTAGGGATTTTTTTCAAAAAAATCTTATACTGCCGGTAAAGTTGTTGAGGGCTGATTTCTTGTCCTGTGATAAAAAGCCTTCTGTTTCGACCGCCAAACCTCTCAGGGAAGCATTTGCAACCGTATGGCACCATTTTTGAGTGAATGGCCAAATGTCAGATTTTTGATGTAATTGTGACACCGGGGTTTAGGGATTTTTTCAAAAAAAATCTTTTTCTGCCGGTTAAGTTGTCGAGGGCTGATTTCTTTTCCTGAGATAAAAACCCTTCTGTTTCGACCGTCAAACCTCTCAGGGGAGCATTTGCAAGCGTTTGGCCCCATTTTTGAGTGAATTGCCGAAAGTCCAATAGTAAAGAGGTGGAATAGTAGTAAAATAGCTTTAAAGTAGTAGTAAAGTTGTAGTAAAATTGTAGAAAAATAGTAGAAAAATTGTAGAAAAATAGTAGTAAAATTGTAGTAAAGTAGTAGTAAAGCGGTAGTAAAATGGTAGTAAAGTAGTAGTAAATCGGTAGCTAAGTAGTAGTAAAGCGGTAGTAAAATGGTAGTAAAGTAGTAGTAAATTAATAGTAAAGTAGTAGTAAAGCGGTAGTAAAGTAGTAGTAAAGCGGTAGTAAAGCGTTAGTAAAGTAGTAGTAAAGTGGTAGTAAAATGGTAGTAAAGTAGTAGTAAAGCGGTATTAAAGTTGTAGTAAATCGATAGTAAAGTAGTAGTAAAGCGGTAGTAAAATGGTAGTAAAGTAGTAGTAAAGTAGTAATAAAATGGTACTAAAGCAGTAGTAGGGACGCAGTTCGAATCCCTGCGGCGGGGTGCGCTCCCGCTGCTCGGTCCCAGCGCCTGCCAACCTAGCAGTTCGAAAGCACCTCTGGGTGCAAGTAGATAAATAGGGACCGCTTACCGGCGGGAAGGTAAACGGCGTTTCCGTATGCTGCGCTGGCTCACCAGATGTTGCTTTTTCACGCTGGCCACGTGACCCGGAAGTGTCTCCGGAAAGCGCTGGCCCCTGGCCTCTTAAGTGAGATGGGCGCACAACCCCAGAGTCTGTGAAGACTGGCCCGTACGGGCAGGGGTACCTTTACCTTTAAAGCAGTAGTAAAGTAGTGGTAAAGCAGTAGTAAAGTAGTGGTAAAGCAGTAGTAAAGCAGTAGTAAAGTAGTAGCAAAGCAGTAGTAAAGTAGTAGTAAAACAGTAGTAAAACAGTAGTAAAGCAGTAGTAAGAATGACCTCAGAAGTGTTCATTGTACAAAAAGGCACCATGTTGGTAGCCTCAATCACAGAGGTTTTTCCAGTTGTTTCCATATAAAGTAGTGGGGCGGGGGGAATGGCTTCTCAGTGTTTGTATGTTGATCCCTGTTTACACTATTATGTTAAAAAGTACACCAGAATTTAGTGGCGTTGGATATTTTGGGTCCCAAAATGTCCCCGCCAGCAGTGGCTGCATAAAATCCTTTAGTCAGAACTGAGCTATGGGCAACACACTGTCGTGAGTCAGGAGCTGTGTGAGGAGCCCGTGGTCAAAACTGAGGTGAGGACAAAAGCATACCCTCCAACATTTCTCCGATGAAAATAGGGGTGCCCTGTTCTGTAAAAACAATTTTACTACAGTGGTACCTCAGGATAAGTACTTAATTCGTTCCGGAGGTCCGTTCTTAAACTGAAACTGTTCTTAACCTGAAGCACCACTTTAGCTAATGGGGCCTCCTGCTGTCGCCGCGCCGCCAGATCACGATTTCTGTTCTCAGAAGCAAATTTCTTAACCTGAAGCACTATTTCTGGGTTAGCGGAGTCTGTAACCTGAAGCATCTGTAACCTGAAGCATATGTAACCTGAAGCATATGTAACCCGAGGTACCACTGTATTTATACCACATCCATCTGCCTGGGTTGCTCTAGCCACTCTGGGCGGCTTCCAAAACATATAAAAAGGTAAAAAAACAGTAAACATTAAAAAACTTCCCTATGTTGTTGTTGTTTAGTCATTTAGTCGTGTCCGACTCTTCCTGACCCCATGGACCAGAGCACGCCAGGCACCTCTGTCCTCCACTACCTCCCGCAGTTTGGTCAAACTCATGCTGGTAACCTCGAAAACACTATCCAGCCATCTCGTCCTCTGTCGCCCCCTTCTCCTTGTGCCCTCCATCTTTCCCAGCATCAGTGTCTTCTCCAGGGAGTCTTCTCATCTCATGAGGTGGCCAAAGTACAGGAGCCTCAGCTTCACGATCTGTCCTTCCAGTGAGCACTCAGGGCTCATTTCCTTAAGAATGGATGCTTTTGATCTTCTTGCAGTCCATGGGACTCTCAAGAGTCTCCTCCAGCACCATAATTCAAAAGCATCAATTCTTCGGCGATCAGCCTTCTTTATGGTCCAGCTCTCACTTCCATACATCACTACTGGGAAAACCATGGCTTTAACTATACGGACCTTTGTTGGCAAGGTGACGTCTCTACTTCTCAAGATGCTGTCTAGGCCTGTCATTGCCCTTCTCCCAAGAAGCAGGCGTCTTTTAATTTCGTGGCTGCTGTCACCATCTGCAGTGATCATGGAGCCCAAAAAGTAAAATCTCTCACTGCCTCCATTTCTTCGCCTTCTATTTGCCAGGAGGTGATGGGACCAGTGGCCATGATCTTCGTTTTTTTGATGTTGAGCTTCAGACCATATTTTGCGCTCTCCTCTTTCACCCTCATTAAAAGGTTCTTTAATTCCTCCTCACTTTCTGCCATCAAGGTTGTGTCATCTGCATATCTGAGGTTGTTGATATTTCTTCCGGCAATCTTAATTCCATTTTGGGACTCATCCAGCCCAGCCTTTCGCATGATGCATTCTGCATATAAATTGTTGTGTATTGAGTCAAAGGATTTTATATCTGTATTATTATTGTCTGTATTGGCATTAGGGTAAAGTAACTGCCTTTTGGTTCCGGTTAATTTGTCGAGGGCTGATTTCTTGTCCTGTGATAAAAAGCCTTCTGGTTCGACCGCCAATCCTCTCAGGGGAGCATTTGCAACCGTGTGGCACCATTTTTGAGTGAATTGCCAAAACTCATGTTTTTGCTGAAATTGTGACCCCGGGGCTTAGGGATTTTTTCAAAAAAATCTTTTTCTGCCGGTTAACTTGTCGAGGGCTGATTTCTTGTCCTGTGATAAAAAGCCTTCTGTTTTGACCACAAAACCTCTCAGGGGAGCATTTGCAACCGGGTGGCACCATTTTTGAGTGAGTTGCTGAAATTCCGATTTTTGCTGAAATTGTGACCCCGGGGCTTAGGATTTTTTCAAAAAAATCTTTTTCTGCCAGTGAAGTTGTTGAGGGCTGATTTCTTCTCCTGTGATAAAAAGCCTCCTGTTTCGAGCACCAAAGGACTCACAGGTGCATTTGCAACTATTTGGTATGATTTTTGAGTGTGTTGCCGAAAGTCAGATTTTTGGGATTTTTTCAAAAAAATCTTTTTCTGCCGGTTAAGATGTTGAGGGCTGATTTCTTGTCCTGTGATAAAAAGCCTTCTGTTTCCAGCGCCAAACCACTCAGGGGAGCATTTGCAACTATTTGGCACCATTTTTGAGTGAATTGCCGAAAGTCAGATTTTTGCTGAAATTGTGACCCCGGGGCTTAGGGTTTTTTTCAAAAAAATCTTTTTCTGCCGGTGAAGTTGTTGAGGGCTGATTTCTTGTTCTGTGATAAAAAGCCTTCTGTTTCGACTGCCAAACCTCTCAGGGGAGCATTTGCAACCGTTTGGCACCATTTTTTAATGAATTGCCGAAAGTCAGATTTTTGCTGAAATTTTGACCCCGGGGCTTAGGGATTTTTTCAAAAAAATCTGTTTCTGCCGGTTAAGATGTTGAGGGCTGATTTCTTGTCTTGTGATAAAAAGCCTTCTGTTTCGACCGCAAAACCACTCAGGGGAGCATTTGCAACCGTTTCACACCATTTTTGAGTGAATTGCCGAAAGTCAGATTTTTGCTGTAATTGTGACTCCGGGAGTTAGGGATTTTTTCAAAAAAATCTTTTTCTGCCGGTGAAGTTGTTGAGGGCTGATTTCTAGTCCTGTAATAAAAAGCCTTCTGTTTCGTTCGCCAAACCTTTCAGGGGAGTATTTGCAACTATTTGGCACCATTTTTGAGTGAATTGCCAAAAGTCAGATTTTTGCTGAAATTTTGACCCCGGGGCTTAGGGATTTTTTCAAAAAAATATTTTTCTGCCGGTTAAGAAGTTGAGGGCTGATTTCTTGTCCTGTGATAAAAAGCCTCCTGTTTCGAGCACCAAAGGACTCACGGGTGCATTTGCAACTATTTGGCACAATTTTTTAGTGAGTTGCCGAAAGTCAGATTTTTGGGATTTTTTCAAAAAAATCTTTTTCTGCCGGTTAAGATGTTGAGTGCTGATTTCTTGTCCTGTGATAAAAAGCCTTCTGTTTCCACCGCCAAACCTCTTCGGGGAGCTGTTGTAAACGTGTGGCACAATTTTTGAATGAGTTGCCGAAAGTTAGATTTTTGCTGAAATTGTGACCCCGGGGCTTAGGGGTTTTTTCAAAAAAATCTTTTTCTGCCGGTGAAGTTGTTGAGGGCTGATTTCTTGTTCTGTGATAAAAAGCCCTCTGTTTCGACTGCCAAACCTCTCAGGGGAGCATTTGCAACCGTTTGGCACCATTTTTTAATGAATTGCCGAAAGTCAGATTTTTGCTGAAATTTTGACCCCGGGGCTTAGGGATTTTTTCAAAAAAATCTCTTCCTGCCGGTTAAGATGTTGAGGGCTGATTTCTTGTCCTGTGATAAAAAGCCTTCTGTTTCGACCGCAAAACCACTCAGGGGAGCATTTGCAACCGTTTCGCACCATTTTTGAGTGAATTGCCGAAAGTCAGATTTTTGCTGTAATTGTGACTCCGATTTTTGCTGATATTGTGACCCCCGGGGCTTAGGAATTTTTTCAACAAAATCTTTTTCTCCCGGTTAACTTGTCAAGGGCTGATTTCTTGTCCTGTGATAAAAAGCCTTCTGTTTCCAGCGCCAAACCACTCATGGGAGCATTTGCAACTATTTTCCCCATTTTTAAGTGAGTTGCCGAAAGTCAGATTTTTGCTGAAATTGTGACCCCGGGGCTTAGGGATTTTTTCAAAAAAATCATTTTCTGCCGGTGAAGTTGTTGAGGGCTGATTTCTTGTCCTGTTGGAAAAAGCCTTCTGTTTCGACCACCAAACCTCTCAGGGGATCATTTGCAATTGTTTGGCACCATTTTTGAGTGAATTGCCGAACGTTAGATTTTTGCTGTAATTGTGACTCCGGGAGTTAAGGATTTTTTTCAAAAAAAGCTTTTTCTGCCGGTGAAGTTGTTGAGGGCTGATTTCTTCTCCTGTTATAAAAAGCCTTCTGTTTCGACCACCAAACCTCTCAGGAGATCATTTGCAACCGTTTGGCACCATTTTTGAGTGAATTGCCGAAAGTCAGATTTTTGCTGAAATTGTAACCCCGGGGCTTAGTTAAGTAATGCTAAAACAATAGTAAAGTGTTGGAATAGTAGCAGTAAACTAGCAGTAAAGTGGTAGTAACGCAGTAGTAAAATAGTAGTAAAATGGTAGTAAGGCAGTAGTGAAACAGCAGTAAGATAGTAGTAAAGGAGTAGTAAAGCGGTAGTAAAATGGTCCAATAGTAAAGTGGTGGAATAGTAGTAAAATAGCTTTAAAGTAGTAGTAAAGTTGTAGTAAAATTGTAGAAAAATAGTAGTAAAATTGTAGAAAAATAGTAGTAAAATGGTAGTAAAGTAGTAGTAAAGCGGTAGTAAATCAGTAGTAAAGTAGTAGTAAAGTGGTAGTAAAATGGTAGTAAAGTAGTAGTAAATCGGTAGTAAAGTGATAGTAAAATGGTAGTAAAGTAGTAGTAAATCGATAGTAAAGTAGTAGTAAAGCGGTAGTAAAATGGAAGAGCCTTCCTTGTAGAATTTTAAACATAACCTTGCTAGCGTGTGAAATGAGTGCAATTGTGTGGTAGTTGGAGCATTCTTTGGCACTGCCCTTCTTTGGGATTGGGATGTAGACTGATCTTCTCCAATCTTCTGGCCACTGCTGAGTTTTCCAAATTTGCTGGCATATTGAGTGTAGCACCTTAACAGCATCCTCTTTTAAAATTTTAAATAGTTCAGCTGGAATACCATCACTTCCACTGGCCTTGTTATTTGCAGTGCTTTCTAAGGCCCATTTGACTTCACTTTCCAGGATGTCTGGCTCAAGGTCAGCAACCACACTACCTGGGGTGTACGAGACATCCATATCTTTCTGGTATGATTCCTCTGTGTATTCTTGCCACCTCTTCTTGATGTCTTCTGCTTCTGTTAGGTCCTTACCACTTTTGTCCTTTATTATGGTAATCTTTGTACGGTGACTCCGGGAGTTAGGGATTTTTTCAAAAAAAGCTTTTTCTGCCGGTGAATTTGTTGAGGGCTGATTTCTTCTCCTGTTATAAAAAGCCTTCTGTTTCGACCGCCAAACCTCTCAGGAGATCATTTGCAACTATTTGGCACCATTTTCGAGTGAATTGCCGAAAGTCCGATTTTTGCTGAAATTGTGACCCCGGGGCTTAGGATTTTTTCAAAAAAATCTTTTTCTGCCAGTGAAGTTGTTGAGGGCTGATTTCTTGTCCTGTGATAAAAAGCCTCCTGTTTCGAGCACCAAAGGACTCACGGGTGCATTTGCAACTATTTGGCACGATTTTTTAGTGAGTTGCCGAAAGTCAGATTTTTGGGATTTTTTCAAAAAAATCTTTTTCTGCCGGTTAAGATGTTGAGTGCTGATTTCTTGTCCTGTGATAAAAAGCCTTCTGTTTCCACCGCCAAACCTCTTCGGGGAGCTGTTGTAAACGTGTGGCACAATTTTTGAATGAGTTGCCGAAAGTTAGATTTTTCCTGAAATTGTGACCCCGGGGCTTAGGGGTTTTTTCAAAAAAATCTTTTTCTGCCGGTGAAGTTGTTGAGGGCTGATTTCTTGTTCTGTGATAAAAAGCCTTCTGTTTCGACCGCAAAACCACTCAGGGGAGCATTTGCAACCGTTTCGCACCATTTTTGAGTGAATTGCCGAAAGTCAGATTTTTGCTGTAATTGTGACTCCGATTTTTGCTGATATTGTGACCCCGGGGCTTAGGAATTTTTTCAACAAAATCTTTTTCTCCCGGTTAACTTGTCAAGGGCTGATTTCTTGTCCTGTGATAAAAAGCCTTCTGTTTCCAGCGCCAAACCACTCATGGGAGCATTTGCAACTATTTGGCCCCATTTTTAAGTGAGTTGCCGAAAGTCAGATTTTTGCTGAAATTGTGACCCCGGGGCTCATGGATTTTTTCAAAAAAACCATTTTCTGCCGGTGAAGTTGTTGAGGGCTGATTTCTTGTCCTGTTGGAAAAAGCCTTCTGTTTCGACCACCAAACCTCTCAGGGGATCATTTGCAATTGTTTGGCACCATTTTTGAGTGAATTGCCGAAAGTCAGATTTTTGCTGAAATTTTGACCCCGGGGCTTAGGGATTTTTTCAAAGAAATCATTTTCTGCCGGTGAAGTTCTTGAGGGCTGATTTCTCTTCCTGCGATAAAAAGCCTTCTGTTTCGACCTCCAAACCTCTCAGGGGATCATTTGCAATTGTTTGGCACCATTTTTGAGTGAATTGCCGAAAGTTAGATTTTTGCTGTAATTGTGACTCCGGGAGTTAAGGATTTTTTCAAAAAAAGCTTTTTCTGCCGGTGAAGTTGTTGAGGGCTGATTTCTTCTCCTGTTATAAAAAGCCTTCTGTTTCGACCGCCAAACCTCTCAGGAGATCATTTGCAACCGTTTGGCACCATTTTTGAGTGAATTGCCGAAAGTCAGATTTTTGCTGAAATTGTAACCCCGGGGCTTAGTTAAGTAATGCTAAAACAATAGTAAAGTGTTGGAATAGTAGCAGTAAACTAGCAGTAAAGTGGTAGTAACGCAGTAGTAAAATAGTAGTAAAATGGTAGTAAGGCAGTAGTGAAACAGCAGTAAGATAGTAGTAAAGGAGTAGTAAAGCGGTAGTAAAATGGTCCAATAGTAAAGTGGTGGAATAGTAGTAAAATAGCTTTAAAGTAGTAGTAAAGTTGTAGTAAAATTGTAGAAAAATAGTAGTAAAATTGTAGAAAAATAGTAGTAAAATGGTAGTAAAGTAGTAGTAAAGCGGTAGTAAATCAGTAGTAAAGGAGTAGTAAAGTGGTAGTAAAATGGTAGTAAAGTAGTAGTAAATCGGTAGTAAAGTGGTAGTAAAATGGTAGTAAAGTAGTAGTAAATCGATAGTAAAGTAGTAGTAAAGCGGTAGTAAAATGGAAGAGCCTTCCTTGTAGAATTTTAAACATAACCTTGCTAGCGTGTAAAATGAGTGCAATTGTGCGGTAGTTGGAGCATTCTTTGGCACTGCCCTTCTTTGGGATTGGGATGTAGACTGATCTTCTCCAATCTTCTGGCCACTGCTGAGTTTTCCAAATTTGCTGGCATATTGAGTGTAGCACCTTAACAGCATCCTCTTTTAAAATTTTAAATAGTTCAGCTGGAATACCATCACTTCCACTGGCCTTGTTATTTGCAGTGCTTTCTAAGGCCCATTTGACTTCACTTTCCAGGATGTCTGGCTCAAGGTCAGCAACCACACTACCTGGGGTGTACGAGACATCCATATCTTTCTGGTATGATTCCTCTGTGTATTCTTGCCACCTCTTCTTGATGTCTTCTGCTTCTGTTAGGTCCTTACCACTTTTGTCCTTTATTATGGTAATCTTTGTACGGTTACTCCGGGAGTTAGGGATTTTTTCAAAAAAAGCTTTTTCTGCCGGTGAATTTGTTGAGGGCTGATTTCTTCTCCTGTTATAAAAAGCCTTCTGTTTCGACCGCCAAACCTCTCAGGAGATCATTTGCAACCGTTTGTTACCATTTTTGAGTGAATTGACGAAAGTCAGATTTTTGCTGAAATTGTAACCCCGGGCACCATTTTCGAGTGAATTGCCGAAAGTCCGATTTTTGCTGAAATTGTGACCCCGGGGCTTAGGATTTTTTCAAAAAAATCTTTTTCTGCCAGTGAAGTTGTTGAGGGCTGATTTCTTGTCCTGTGATAAAAAGCCTTCTGTTTAGACAGCGAAACCTCTCAGGGGAGCATTTGCAACCGGGTGGCACCATTTTTGAGTGAGTTGCTGAAAGTCCGATTTTTGCTGAAATTGTGACCCCGGGGCTTAGGATTTTTTCAAAAAAATCTTTTTCTGCCAGTGAAGTTGTTGGGGGCTGATTTCTTCTCCTGTGATAAAAAGCCTCCTGTTTCGAGCACCAAAGGACTCACAGGTGCATTTGCAACTATTTGGCATGATTTTTGAGTGTGTTGCCGAAAGTCAGATTTTTGGGATTTTTTCAAAAAAATCTTTTTCTGCCGGTTAAGATGTTGAGGGCTGATTTCTTGTCCTGTGATAAAAAGCCTTCTGTTTCCAGCGCCAAACCACTCATGGGAGCATTTGCAACCATTTGGCCCCATTTTTAAGTGAGTTGCTGAAAGTCAGATTTTTGCTGAAATTGTGACCCCGGGGCTTAGGGATTTTTGTTCAAATTTTTTTTTTCTTCCGGTGAAGTTGTTGAGGGCTGATTTCTTCTCCTGTGATAAAAAAGCCTTCTGTTGCGACCGCCAAATCACTCAGGGGAGCATTTACAACTATTTGGCACCATTTTTGAGTGAATTGCCGAAAGTCAGATTTTTGCTGAAATTGTGACCCCGGGGCTTAGGGTTTTTTTTCAAAAAAATCTTTTTCTGCCGGTGAAGTTGTTGAGGGCTGATTTCTTGTTCTGTGATAAAAAGCCTTCTGTTTCGACCTCCAAACCTCTCAGGGGAGCATTTGCAACCGTTTGGCACCATTTTTTAATGAATTGCCGAAAGTCAGATTTTTGCTGAAATTTTGACCTCGGGGCTTAGGGATTTTTTCAAAAAAATCTGTTTCTGCCGGTTAAGATGTTGAGGGCTGATTTCTTGTCTTGTGATAAAAAGCCTTCTGTTTCGACCGCAAAACCACTCAGGGGAGCATTTGCAACCGTTTCGCACCATTTTTGAGTGAATTGCCGAAAGTCAGATTTTTGCTGTAATTGTGACTCCGGGAGTTAGGGATTTTTTCAAAAAAATCTTTTTCTGCCGGTTAACTTGTCGAGGGCTGATTTCTTGTCCTGTGATAAAAAGCCTTCTGTTTTGACCACAAAACCTCTCAGGGGAGCATTTGCAACCGGGTGGCACCATTTTTGAGTGAGTTGCTTAAAATCCGATTTTTGCTGAAATTGTGACCCCGGGGCTTAGGATTTTTTCAAAAAAATCTTTTTCTGCCAGTGAAGTTGTTGAGGGCTGATTTCTTCTCCTGTGATAAAAAGCCTCCTGTTTCGAGCACCAAAGGACTCACAGGTGCATTTGAAACTATTTGGCATGATTTTTGAGTGTGTTGCCGAAAGTCAGATTTTTGGGATTTTTTCAAAAAAATCTTTTTCTGCCGGTTAACATGTCGAGTGCTGATTTCTTGTCCTGTGATAAAAAGCCTTCTGTTTCGACCGCAAAACCACTCAGGGGAGCATTTGCAACTGTTTGTCACCATTTTTGAGTGAATTGTCGAAAGTCAGATTTTTGCTGAAATTGTGACTCCGGGGCTTAGGAATTTTTTCAACAAAATCTTTTTCTCCCGGTTAACTTGTCGAGGGCTGATTTCTTGTCCTGTGATAAAAAGCCTTCTGTTTCGACCGCAAAACCACTCAGGGGAGCATTTGCAACCTTTTCGCACCATTTTTGAGTGAATTGCTGAAAGTTAGATTTTTGCTGTAATTGTGACTCCAGGAGTTAGGGATTTTTTCAAAAAAATCTTTTTCTGCCGGTGAAGTTGTTGAGGGCTGATTTCTTGTCCTGTTATAAAAAGCCTTCTGTTTCGACCGCCAAACCTCTCAGGGTAGCATTTGCAACTATTTGGCACCATTTTTGAGTGAATTGCCGAAAGTCAGATTTTTGCTGAAATTGCGACCCCGGGGTTTAGGGATTTTTTGAAAAAAATCTTTTTCTGCCGGTGAAGTTGTTGAGGGCTGATTTCTTGTCCTGTGATAAAAAGCCTTCTGTTTCGACCGCCAAACCACTCAGGGGAGCATTTGCGACTATTTGGCACCATTTTTGAGTGAATTGCCGAAAGACAGATTTTTGATGAAATTGTGACCACGGGGATTAGGGATTTTTTCAAAAAAATCTTTTTCGGCCGGTTAAGTTGTCAAGGGATGATTTCTTTTCCTGAAATAAACAGCCTTCTGTTATTGTGTATTTTGTGTTTTTTACCTTGTAAAATAGTAGTAAAATGGTAGTAAGGCAGTAGTGAAACAGCAGTAAGATAGTAGTAAAGGAGTAGTAAAGCGGTAGTAAAATGGTCCAATAGTAAAGTGGTGGAATAGTAGTAAAATAGCTTTAAAGTAGTAGTAAAGTTGTAGTAAAATTGTAGAAAAATAGTAGTAAAATTGTAGAAAAATAGTAGTAAAATGGTAGTAAAGTAGTAGTAAAGCGGTAGTAAAATGGTAGTAAAGTAGTAGTAAATCGGTAGTAAAGTGGTAGTAAAATGGTAGTAAAGTAGTAGTAAATCGATAGTAAAGTAGTAGTAAAGCGGTAGTAAAATGGTAGTAAAGTAGTAGTAAATCGGTAGTAAAGTAGTAGTAAAGCGGTAGTAAAATGGTAGTAAAGGAGTAGTAAAGTAGTAATAAAATGGTACTAAAGCAGTAGTAGGGACGCAGGTGGCGATGTGGGTTAAAGCCTCAGCGCCTAGGGCTTGCCGATCGAAAGGTCGGCGGTTCGAATCCATCAAGGGATGATTGCTTTTCCTGAGATAAACAGCCTTCTGTATCGACCGCCAAACCTTTCAGGGGAGCATTTGCAACTGTTTGGAACCATTTTTGAGTGAATGGCCAAAAGTCAGTTTTTTGATGAAATTGTGACCCCGGGCCTTAGGGATTTTTTTTAAAAAAAAAATTCTGCAGGTTAAGTTGTTGAGGGATGATTTCTTTTCCTGTGATAAAACCCTTCTGTTTTGACCGCCAAACCTCTCAGGGGAGCATTTGCAACCGTATGGCAGCATTTTTGAGTGAATGGCCGAAAGTCAGATTTTTGATGAAATTGTGACCCCGGGGTTTAGGGATTTTTTCAAAAACATCTTTTTCTCCCGGTTAACTTGTCGAGGGCTGATTTCTTGTCCTGTGATCAAAGGCTTCTGTTTCGACCACCAAACCTCTCAGGAGATCATTTGCCACCGTTTGGTACTATGTTTGAGTGAATTGCCGAAAGCCATATTTTTGATGAAATTGTGACCCCGGGGGTTAGGGATTTTTTCAAAAAAATCTTTTTCGGCCGGTTAAGTTGTCAAGGGATGATTTCTTTTCCTGAGATAAACAGCCTTCTGTTTCGACCGCCAAACCTTTCAGGGGAGCATTTGCAAGCGTTTGGCCCCATTTTTGAGTGAATTGCCGAAAGTCCAATAGTAAAGTGGTGGAATAGTAGTAAAAAAGCTTTAAAGTAGTAGTAAAGTTGTAGTAAAATTGTAGAAAAATAGTAGTAAAATTGTAGAAAAATAGTAGTAAAATGGTAGTAAAGTAGTAGTAAAGCGGTAGTAAAATGGTAGTAAAGTAGTAGTAAATCGGTAGTAAAGTGGTAGTAAAATGGTAGTAAAGTAGTAGTAAATCGATAGTAAAGTAGTAGTGAAGCGGTAGTAAAATTGTAGTAAAGTAGTAGTAAATCGGTAGTAAAGTAGTAGTAAAGCGGTAGTAAAATGGTAGTAAAGTAGTAGTAAAGTAGTAATAAAATGGTACTAAAGCAGTAGTAGGGACGCAGGTGGCGCTGTGGGTTAAAGCCTCAGCGCCTAGGGCTTGCCGATCGAAAGGTCGGCGGTTCGAATCCATCAAGGGATGATTGCTTTTCCTGAGATAAAAAGCCTTCTGTTTCGACCGCCAAACCTCTCAGGAGATCATTTGCAACCGTTTGGCAACATTTTTGAGTGAATTGCCGAAAGTCAGATTTTTGCTGAAATTGTAACCCCGGGCACCATTTTCGAGTGAATTGCCGAAAGTCCGATTTTTGCTGAAATTGTGACCCCGGGGCTTAGGGATGTTTTTCCAAAAAATTTTTTTCTACTGGTGAAGTTGTTGAGGGCTGATTTCTTGTCCTGTGATAAAAAGCCTTCTGTTTAGACAGCGAAACCTCTCAGGGGAGCATTTGTAACCGTTTGGCACCATTTTTGAGTGAATTGCCAAAACTCATGTTTTTGCTGAAATTGTGACCCCGGGGCTTAGGGATTTTTTCAAAAAAATCTTTTTCTGCCGGTTAACTTGTCGAGGGCTGATTTCTTGTCCTGTGATAAAAAGCCTTCTGTTTTGACCACAAAACCTCTCAGGGGAGCATTTGCAACCGGGTGGCACCATTTTTGAGTGAGTTGCTGAAAGTCCGATTTTTGCTGAAATTGTGACCCCGGGGCTTAGGATTTTTTCAAAAAAATCTTTTTCTGCCGGTTAAGATGTTGAGGGCTGATTTCTTGTCCTGTGATAAAAAGCCTTCTGTTTCGACCGCCAAACCTTTCAGCGGAGCATTTGCAACCGTTTGGCACCCTTTTTGAGTGAGTTGCCGAAAGTCAGATTTTTGCTGAAATTGTGACCCCGGGGCTTAGGGATTTTTTCAAAAAAAGCTTTTTCTGCCGGTTAAGATGTTGAGGGCTGATTTCTTGTCCTGTGATAAAAAGCCTTCTGTTTCCAGCGCCAAACCACTCATGGGAGCATTTGCAACCATTTGGCCCCATTTTTAAGTGAGTTGCCGAAAGTCAGATTTTTGCTGAAATTGTGACCCCGGGGCTTAGGGATTTTTGTTCAAATTTTTTTTTTCTGCCGGTGAAGTTGTTGAGGGCTGATTTCTTGTCCTGTGATAAAAAGCCTTCTGTTTTGACCACAAAACCTCTCAGGGGAGCATTTGCAACCGTGTGGCACCATTTTTGAGTGAATTGCTGAAAATCAGATTTTTGCTGAAATTGTGACCCCGGGGCTTAGGGATTTTTTCAAAAAAAGCTTTTTCTGCCGGTTAAGATGTTGAGGGCTGATTTCTTGTCCTGTGATAAAAAGCCTTCTGTTTCCAGCGCCAAACCACTCATGGGAGGATTTGCAACCATTTGGCCCCATTTTTAAGTGAGTTGCCGAAAGTCAGATTTTTGCTGAAATTGTGACCCCGGGGCTTAGGGATTTTTGTTCAAATTTTTTTTTTCTGCCGGTGAAGTTGTTGAGGGCTGATTTCTTGTTCTGTGATAAAAAGCCTTCTGTTTCAACTGCCAAACCTCTCAGGGGAGCATTTGCAACCGTTTGGCACCATTTTTGAGTGAATTGCCGAAAGTCAGATTTTTGCTGTAATTGTGACTCCGGGTCTTAGGGATGTTTTTCCAAAAAATTTTTTTCTACTGGTGAAGTTGTTGAGGGCTGATTTCTTGTCCTGTGATAAAAAGCCTTCTGTTTAGACAGCGAAACCTCTCAGGGGAGCATTTGTAACCGTTTGGCACCATTTTTGAGTGAATTGCCAAAACTCATGTTTTTGCTGAAATTGTGACCCCGGGGCTTAGGGATTTTTTCAAAAAATCTTTTTCTGCCGGTTAACTTGTCGAGGGCTGATTTCTTGTCCTGTGATAAAAAGCCTTCTGTTTTGACCACAAAACCTCTCAGGGGAGCATTTGCAACCGGGTGGCACCATTTTTGAGTGAGTTGCTGAAAGTCCGATTTTTGCTGAAATTGTGACCCCGGGGCTTAGGATTTTTTCAAAAAAATCTTTTTCTGCCGGTTAAGATGTTGAGGGCTGATTTCTTGTCCTGTGATAAAAAGCCTTCTGTTTCGACCGCCAAACCTTTCAGCGGAGCATTTGCAACCGTTTGGCACCCTTTTTGAGTGAGTTGCCGAAAGTCAGATTTTTGCTGAAATTGTGACCCCGGGGCTTAGGGATTTTTTCAAAAAAAGCTTTTTCTGCCGGTTAAGATGTTGAGGGCTGATTTCTTGTCCTGTGATAAAAAGCCTTCTGTTTCCAGCGCCAAACCACTCATGGGAGCATTTGCAACCATTTGGCCCCATTTTTAAGTGAGTTGCCGAAAGTCAGATTTTTGCTGAAATTGTGACCCCGGGGCTTAGGGATTTTTGTTCAAATTTTTTTTTTCTGCCGGTGAAGTTGTTGAGGGCTGATTTCTTGTCCTGTGATAAAAAGCCTTCTGTTTTGACCACAAAACCTCTCAGGGGAGCATTTGCAACCGTGTGGCACCATTTTTGAGTGAATTGCTGAAAATCAGATTTTTGCTGAAATTGTGACCCCGGGGCTTAGGGATTTTTTCAAAAAAAGCTTTTTCTGCCGGTTAAGATGTTGAGGGCTGATTTCTTGTCCTGTTATAAAAAGCCTTCTGTTTCCAGCGCCAAACCACTCATGGGAGGATTTGAAACCATTTGGCCCCATTTTTAAGTGAGTTGCCGAAAGTCAGATTTTTGCTGAAATTGTGACCCCGGGGCTTAGGGATTTTTGTTCAAATTTTTTTTTTCTGCCGGTGAAGTTGTTGAGGGCTGATTTCTTGTTCTGTGATAAAAAGCCTTCTGTTTCGACTGCCAAACCTCTCAGGGGAGCATTTGCAACCGTTTGGCACCATTTTTTAATGAATTGCCAAAAGTCAGATTTTTGCTGAAATGTTGACCCCGGGGCTTAGGGATTTTTTCAAAAAAATCTGTTTCTGCCGGTTAAGATGTTGAGGGCTGATTTCTTGTCTTGTGATAAAAAGCCTTCTGTTTCGACCGCAAAACCTCTCAGGGGAGCATTTGCAACCGTTTGGCACCATTTTTGAGTGAATTGCCGAAAGTCAGATTTTTGCTGTAATTGTGACTCCGGGAGTTAGGGATTTTTTCAAAAAAATCTTTTTCTGCCGGTTAACTTGTCGAGGGCTGATTTCTTGTCCTGTGATAAAAAGCCTTCTGTTTTGACCACAAAACCTCTCAGGGGAGCATTTGCAACCGGGTGGCACCATTTTTGAGTGAGTTGCTGAAAGTCCGATTTTTGCTGAAATTGTGACCCCGGGGCTTAGGATTTTTTCAAAAAAATCTTTTTCTGCCAGTGAAGTTGTTGAGGGCTGATTTCTTCTCCTGTGATAAAAAGCCTCCTGTTTCGAGCACCAAAGGACTCACAGGTGCATTTGAAACTATTTGGCATGATTTTTGAGTGTGTTGCCGAAAGTCAGATTTTTGGGATTTTTTCAAAAAAATCTTTTTCTGCCGGTTAACATGTCGAGTGCTGATTTCTTGTCCTGTGATAAAAAGCCTTCTGTTTCGACCGCAAAACCACTCAGGGGAGCATTTGCAACTGTTTGGCACCATTTTTGAGTGAATTGTCGAAAGTCAGATTTTTGCTGAAATTGTGACTCCGGGGCTTAGGGATTTTTTTCAAAAAAATCTTTTTCTGCCGGTTAAGATGTTGAGGGCTGATTTCTTGTCCTGTGATAAAAAGCCTTCTGTTTCGACCGCAAAACCACTCAGGGGAGCATTTGCAACCTTTTCGCACCATTTTTGAGTGAATTGCCGAAAGTTAGATTTTTGCTGTAATTGTGACTCCAGGAGTTAGGGATTTTTTCAAAAAAATCTTTTTCTGCCGGTGAAGTTGTTGAGGGCTGATTTCTTGTCCTGTGATAAAAAGCCTTCTGTTTCGACCGCAAAACCACTCAGGGGAGCATTTGCAACCTTTTCGCACCATTTTTGAGTGAATTGCCGAAAGTCAGATTTTTGCTGAAATTGCGACCCCGGGGTTTAGGGATTTTTTGAAAAAAATCTTTTTCTGCCGGTGAAGTTGTTGAGGGCTGATTTCTTGTCCTGTGATCAAAAGCCTTATGTTTCAACCGCCAAACCTCTCAGGAGATTATTTGCAACCGTTTGGTACTATTTTTGAGTGAATTGCCGAAAGTCAGATTTTTGCTGAAATTGCGACCCCGGGGTTTAGGGATTTTTTGAAAAAAATCTTTTTCTGCCGGTGAAGTTGTTGAGGGCTGATTTCTTGTCCTGTGATAAAAAGCCTTCTGTTTCGACCGCCAAACCACTCAGGGGAGCATTTGCGACTATTTGGCACCATTTTTGAGTGAATTGCCGAAAGACAGATTTTTGATGAAATTGTGACCACGGGGATTAGGGATTTTTTCAAAAAAATCTTTTTCGGCCAGTTAAGTTGTCAAGGGATGATTTCTTTTCCTGAAATAAACAGCCTTCTGTTATTGTGTATTTTGTGTTTTTTACCTTGCATTTTTAAGTTGTAAACCAACCTTAAATCTACGGATGAAGGGCAGTATATAGAATTAATAAAATAGTAACAATACTATTTGTTACTATAGACAGGCATGCCATTGTTCAGGAAGGTCTACTGTATAAATAGGGGTATAAATAGTAAAGTAGTATAAGTAATAAAGTAGCAGTAGTAAAGTGGAAGTAAAGTGGTAGTAAAGCAATAGTAAACCAGTAGTGAAGTAGCAGTTAAGTAATGCTAAAACAATAGTAAAGTGTTGGAATAGTAGCAGTAAACTAGCAGTAAAGTGGTAGTAACGCAGTAGTAAAATAGTAGTAAAATGGTAGTAAGGCAGTAGTGAAACAGCAGTAAGATAGTAGTAAAGGAGTAGTAAAGCGGTAGTAAAATGGTCCAATAGTAAAGTGGTGGAATAGTAGTAAAATAGCTTTAAAGTAGTAGTAAAGTTGTAGTAAAATTGTAGAAAAATAGTAGTAAAATTGTAGAAAAATAGTAGTAAAATGGTAGTAAAGTAGTAGTAAAGCGGTAGTAAAATGGTAGTAAAGTAGTAGTAAATTGGTAGTAAAGTGGTAGTAAAATGGTAGTAAAGTAGTAGTAAATCGGTAGTAAAGTAGTAGTAAAGCGGTAGTAAAATGGTAGTAAAGTAGTAGTAAATCGGTAGTAAAGTAGTAGTAAAGCGGTAGTAAAATGGTAGTAAAGTAGTAGTAAAGTAGTAATAAAATGGTACTAAAGCAGTAGTAGGGACGCAGGTGGCGCTGTGGGTTAAAGCCTCAGCGCCTAGGGCTTGCCGATTGAAAGGTCGGCGGTTCGACTCCATCAAGGGATGATTGCTTTTCCTGAGATAAACAGCCTTCTGTATCGACCGCCAAACCTTTCAGGGGAGCATTTGCAACTGTTTGGAACCATTTTTGAGTGAATGGCCAAAAGTCAGATTTTTGATGAAATTGTGACCCCGGGCCTTAGGGATTTTTTTTTAAAAAAAAAATTCTGCAGGTTAAGTTGTTGAGGGATGATTTCTTTTCCTGTGATAAAACCCTTCTGTTTCGACCGCCAAACCTCTCAGGGGAGCATTTGCAACCGTATGGCAGCATTTTTGAGTGAATGGCCGAAAGTCAGATTTTTGATGAAATTGTGACCCCGGGGTTTAGGGATTTTTTCAAAAAAAGCTTTTTCTGCCGGTGAAGTTGTTGAGGGCTGATTTCTTCTCCTGTTATAAAAAGCCTTCTGTTTCGACCGCCAAACCTCTCAGGAGATCATTTGCAACCGTTTGGCAGCATTTTTGAGTGAATTGCCGAAAGTCAGATTTTTGCTGAAATTGTAACCCCGGGCACCATTTTCGAGTGAATTGCCGAAAGTCCGATTTTTGCTGAAATTGTGACCCCGGGGCTTAGGGATGTTTTTCCAAAAATTTTTTTTCTACTGGTGAAGTTGTTGAGGGCTGATTTCTTGTCCTGTGATAAAAAGCCTTCTGTTTAGACAGCGAAACCTCTCAGGGGAGCATTTGTAACCGTTTGGCACCATTTTTGAGTGAATTGCCAAAACTCATGTTTTTGCTGAAATTGTGACCCCGGGGCTTAGGGATTTTTTCAAAAAAATCTTTTTCTGCCGGTTAACTTGTCGAGGGCTGATTTCTTGTCCTGTGATAAAAAGCCTTCTGTTTTGACCACAAAACCTCTCAGGGGAGCATTTGCAACCGGGTGGCACCATTTTTGAGTGAGTTGCTGAAAGTCCGATTTTTGCTGAAATTGTGACCCCGGGGCTTAGGATTTTTTCAAAAAAATCTTTTTCTGCCGGTTAAGATGTTGAGGGCTGATTTCTTGTCCTGTGCTAAAAAGCCTTCTGTTTCGACCGCCAAACCTTTCAGCGGAGCATTTGCAACCGTTTGGCACCCTTTTTGAGTGAGTTGCCGAAAGTCAGATTTTTGCTGAAATTGTGACCCCGGGGCTTAGGGATTTTTTCAAAAAAAGCTTTTTCTGCCGGTTAAGATGTTGAGGGCTGATTTCTTGTCCTGTGATAAAAAGCCTTCTGTTTCCAGCGCCAAACCACTCATGGGAGCATTTGCAACCATTTGGCCCCATTTTTAAGTGAGTTGCCGAAAGTCAGATTTTTGCTGAAATTGTGACCCCGGGGCTTAGGGATTTTTGTTCAAATTTTTTTTTTCTGCCGGTGAAGTTGTTGAGGGCTGATTTCTTGTTCTGTGATAAAAAGCCTTCTGTTTCGACTGCCAAACCTCTCAGGGGAGCATTTGCAACCGTTTGGCACCATTTTTTAATGAATTGCCGAAAGTCAGATTTTTGCTGAAATGTTGACCCCGGGGCTTAGGGATTTTTTCAAAAAAATCTGTTTCTGCCGGTTAAGATGTTGAGGGCTGATTTCTTGTCTTGTGATAAAAAGCCTTCTGTTTCGACCGCAAAACCTCTCAGGGGAGCATTTGCAACCGTTTGGCACCATTTTTGAGTGAATTGCCGAAAGTCAGATTTTTGCTGTAATTGTGACTCCGGGAGTTAGGGATTTTTTCAAAAAAATCTTTTTCTGCCGGTTAACTTGTCGAGGGCTGATTTCTTGTCCTGTGATAAAAAGCCTTCTGTTTTGACCACAAAACCTCTCAGGGGAGCATTTGCAACCGGGTGGCACCATTTTTGAGTGAGTTGCTGAAAGTCCGATTTTTGCTGAAATTGTGACCCCGGGGCTTAGGATTTTTTCAAAAAAATCTTTTTCTGCCAGTGAAGTTGTTGAGGGCTGATTTCTTCTCCTGTGATAAAAAGCCTCCTGTTTCGAGCACCAAAGGACTCACAGGTGCATTTGAAACTATTTGGCATGATTTTTGAGTGTGTTGCCGAAAGTCAGATTTTTGGGATTTTTTCAAAAAAATCTTTTTCTGCCGGTTAACATGTCGAGTGCTGATTTCTTGTCCTGTGATAAAAAGCCTTCTGTTTCGACCGCAAAACCACTCAGGGGAGCATTTGCAACTGTTTGGCACCATTTTTGAGTGAATTGTCGAAAGTCAGATTTTTGCTGAAATTGTGACTCCAGGAGTTAGGGATTTTTTCAAAAAAATCTTTTTCTGCCGGTGAAGTTGTTGAGGGCTGATTTCTTGTCCTGTGATAAAAAGCCTTCTGTTTCGACCGCAAAACCACTCAGGGGAGCATTTGCAACCTTTTCGCACCATTTTTGAGTGAATTGCCGAAAGTCAGATTTTTGCTGAAATTGCGACCCCGGGGTTTAGGGATTTTTTGAAAAAAATCTTTTTCTGCCGGTGAAGTTGTTGAGGGCTGATTTCTTGTCCTGTGATCAAAAGCCTTATGTTTCAACCGCCAAACCTCTCAGGAGATTATTTGCAACCGTTTGGTACTATTTTTGAGTGAATTGCCGAAAGTCAGATTTTTGCTGAAATTGCGACCCCGGGGTTTAGGGATTTTTTGAAAAAAATCTTTTTCTGCCGGTGAAGTTGTTGAGGGCTGATTTCTTGTCCTGTGATAAAAAGCCTTCTGTTTCGACCGCCAAACCACTCAGGGGAGCATTTGCGACTATTTGGCACCATTTTTGAGTGAATTGCCGAAAGACAGATTTTTGATGAAATTGTGACCACGGGGATTAGGGATTTTTTCAAAAAAATCTTTTTCGGCCGGTTAAGTTGTCAAGGGATGATTTCTTTTCCTGAAATAAACAGCCTTCTGTTATTGTGTATTTTGTGTTTTTTACCTTGCATTTTTAAGTTGTAAACCAACCTTAAATCTACGGATGAAGGGCAGTATATAGAATTAATAAAATAGTAACAATACTATTTGTTACTATAGACAGGCATGCCATTGTTCAGGAAGGTCTACTGTATAAATAGGGGTATAAATAGTAAAGTAGTATAAGTAATAAAGTAGCAGTAGTAAAGTGGAAGTAAAGTGGTAGTAAAGCAATAGTAAACCAGTAGTGAAGTAGCAGTTAAGTAATGCTAAAACAATAGTAAAGTGTTGGAATAGTAGCAGTAAACTAGCAGTAAAGTGGTAGTAACGCAGTAGTAAAATAGTAGTAAAATGGTAGTAAGGCAGTAGTGAAACAGCAGTAAGATAGTAGTAAAGGAGTAGTAAAGCGGTAGTAAAATGGTCCAATAGTAAAGTGGTGGAATAGTAGTAAAATAGCTTTAAAGTAGTAGTAAAGTTGTAGTAAAATTGTAGAAAAATAGTAGTAAAATTGTAGAAAAATAGTAGTAAAATGGTAGTAAAGTAGTAGTAAAGCGGTAGTAAAATGGTAGTAAAGTAGTAGTAAATTGGTAGTAAAGTGGTAGTAAAATGGTAGTAAAGTAGTAGTAAATCGGTAGTAAAGTAGTAGTAAAGCGGTAGTAAAATGGTAGTAAAGTAGTAGTAAATCGGTAGTAAAGTAGTAGTAAAGCGGTAGTAAAATGGTAGTAAAGTAGTAGTAAAGTAGTAATAAAATGGTACTAAAGCAGTAGTAGGGACGCAGGTGGCGCTGTGGGTTAAAGCCTCAGCGCCTAGGGCTTGCCGATCGAAAGGTCGGCGGTTCGAATCCATCAAGGGATGATTGCTTTTCCTGAGATAAACAGCCTTCTGTATCGACCGCCAAACCTTTCAGGGGAGCATTTGCAACTGTTTGGAACCATTTTTGAGTGAATGGCCAAAAGTCAGATTTTTGATGAAATTGTGACCCCGGGCCTTAGGGATTTTTTTTTAAAAAAAAAATTCTGCAGGTTAAGTTGTTGAGGGATGATTTCTTTTCCTGTGATAAAACCCTTCTGTTTCGACCGCCAAACCTCTCAGGGGAGCATTTGCAACCGTATGGCAGCATTTTTGAGTGAATGGCCGAAAGTCAGATTTTTGATGAAATTGTGACCCCGGGGTTTAGGGATTTTTTCAAAAACATCTTTTTCTCCCGGTTAACTTGTCGAGGGCTGATTTCTTGTCCTGTGATCAAAAGCCTTCTGTTTCGACCACCAAACCTCTCAGGAGATCATTTGCAACCGTTTGGTACTATGTTTGAGTGAATTGCCGAAAGCCATATTTTTGATGAAATTGTGACCCCGGGGGTTAGGGATTTTTTCAAAAAAATCTTTTTCGGCCGGTTAAGTTGTCAAGGGATGATTTCTTTTCCTGAGATAAACAGCCTTCTGTTTCGACCGCCAAACCTTTCAGGGGAGCATTTGCAAGCGTTTGGCCCCATTTTTGAGTGAATTGCCGAAAGTCCAATAGTAAAGTGGTGGAATAGTAGTAAAAAAGCTTTAAAGAAGTAGTAAAGTTGTAGTAAAATTGTAGAAAAATAGTAGTAAAATTGTAGAAAAATAGTAGTAAAATGGTAGTAAAGTAGTAGTGAAGCGGTAGTAAAATGGTAGTAAAGTAGTAGTAAATCGGTAGTAAAATGGTAGTAAAGTAGTAGTAAGTCGGTAGTAAAGTAGTAGTAAAGCGGTAGTAAAATGGTAGTAAAGTAGTAGTAAATCGATAGTAAAGTAGTAGTGAAGCGGTAGTAAAATTGTAGTAAAGTAGTAGTAAATCGGTAGTAAAGTAGTAGTAAAGCGGTAGTAAAATGGTAGTAAAGTAGTAGTAAATCGATAGTAAAGTAGTAGTAAAGCGGTAGTAAAACGGTAGAGCCTTCCTTGTAGAATTTTAAACATAACCTTGCTAGCGTGTGAAATGAGTGCAATTGTGCGGTAGTTGGAGCATTCTTTGGCACTGCCCTTCTTTGGGATTAGGATGTAGACTGATCTTCTCCAATCTTCTGGCCACTGCTGAGTTTTCCAAATTTGCTGGCATATTGAGTGTAGCACCTTAACAGCATCCTCTTTTAAAATTTTAAATAGTTCAGCTGGAATACCATCACTTCCACTGGCCTTGTTATTTGCAGTGCTTTCTAAGGCCCATTTGACTTCACTTTCCAGGATGTCTGGCTCAAGGTCAGCAACCACACTACCTGGGGTGTACGAGACATCCATATCTTTCTGGTATGATTCCTCTGTGTATTCTTGCCACCTCTTCTTGATGTCTTCTGCTTCTGTTAGGTCCTTACCACTTTTGTCCTTTATTATGGTAATCTTTGTACGGTGACTCCGGGAGTTAGGGATTTTTTCAAAAAAAGCTTTTTCTGCCGGTGAAGTTGTTGAGGGCTGATTTCTTCTCCTGTTATAAAAAGCCTTCTGTTTCGACCGCCAAACCTCTCAGGAGATCATTTGCAACCGTTTGTTACCATTTTTGAGTGAATTGCCGAAAGTCAGATTTTTGCTGAAATTATAACCCCGGGCACCATTTTCGAGTGAATTGCCGAAAGTCCGATTTTTGCTGAAATTGTGACCCCGGGGCTTAGGGATGTTTTTCCAAAAAAAAAATTTCTACTGGTGAAGTTGTTGAGGGCTGATTTCTTGTCCTGTGATAAAAAGCCTTCTGTTTAGACAGCGAAACCTCTCAGGGGAGCATTTGCAACCGGGTGGCACCATTTTTGAGTGAGTTGCTGAAAGTCCGATTTTTGCTGAAATTGTGACCCCGGGGCTTAGGATTTTTTCAAAAAAATCTTTTTCTGCCAGTGAAGTTGTTGGGGGCTGATTTCTTCTCCTGTGATAAAAAGCCTCCTGTTTCGAGCACCAAAGGACTCACAGGTGCATTTGCAACTATTTGGCATGATTTTTGAGTGTGTTGCCGAAAGTCAGATTTTTGGGATTTTTTCAAAAAAATCTTTTTCTGCCGGTGAAGTTGTTGAGGGCTGATTTCTTGTTCTGTGATAAAAAGCCTTCTGTTTCGACCTCCAAACCTCTCAGGGGAGCATTTGCAACCGTTTGGCACCATTTTTTAATGAATTGCCGAAAGTCAGATTTTTGCTGAAATGTTGACCCCGGGGCTTAGGGATTTTTTCAAAAAAATCTGTTTCTGCCGGTTAAGATGTTGAGGGCTGATTTCTTGTCTTGTGATAAAAAGCCTTCTGTTTCGACCGCAAAACCACTCAGGGGAGCATTTGCAACCGTTTCGCACCATTTTTGAGTGAATTGCCGAAAGTCAGATTTTTGCTGTAATTGTGACTCCGGGAGTTAGGGATTTTTTCAAAAAAATCTTTTTCTGCCGGTTAACTTGTCGAGGGCTGATTTCTTGTCCTGTGATAAAAAGCCTTCTGTTTTGACCACAAAACCTCTCAGGGGAGCATTTGCAACCGGGTGGCACCATTTTTGAGTGAGTTGCTTAAAATCCGATTTTTGCTGAAATTGTGACCCCGGGGCTTAGGATTTTTTCAAAAAAATCTTTTTCTGCCAGTGAAGTTGTTGAGGGCTGATTTCTTCTCCTGTGATAAAAAGCCTCCTGTTTCGAGCACCAAAGGACTCACAGGTGCATTTGAAACTATTTGGCATGATTTTTGAGTGTGTTGCCGAAAGTCAGATTTTTGGGATTTTTTCAAAAAAATCTTTTTCTGCCGGTTAACATGTCGAGTGCTGATTTCTTGTCCTGTGATAAAAAGCCTTCTGTTTCGACCGCAAAACCACTCAGGGGAGCATTTGCAACTGTTTGTCACCATTTTTGAGTGAATTGTCGAAAGTCAGATTTTTGCTGAAATTGTGACTCCAGGGCTTAGGAATTTTTTCAACAAAATCTTTTTCTCCCGGTTAACTTGTCGAGGGCTGATTTCTTGTCCTGTGATAAAAAGCCTTCTGTTTCGACCGCAAAACCACTCAGGGGAGCATTTGCAACCTTTTCGCACCATTTTTGAGTGAATTGCCGAAAGTTAGATTTTTGCTGTAATTGTGACTCCAGGAGTTAGGGATTTTTTCAAAAAAATCTTTTTCTGCCGGTGAAGTTGTTGAGGGCTGATTTCTTGTCCTGTTATAAAAAGCCTTCTGTTTCGACCGCCAAACCTCTCAGGGTAGCATTTGCAACTATTTGGCACCATTTTTGAGTGAATTGCCGAAAGTCAGATTTTTGCTGAAATTGCGACCCCGGGGTTTAGGGATTTTTTGAAAAAAATCTTTTTCTGCCGGTGAAGTTGTTGAGGGCTGATTTCTTGTCCTGTGATAAAAAGCCTTCTGTTTCGACCGCCAAACCACTCAGGGGAGCATTTGCGACTATTTGGCACCATTTTTGAGTGAATTGCCGAAAGACAGATTTTTGATGAAATTGTGACCACGGGGATTAGGGATTTTTTCAAAAAAATCTTTTTCGGCCGGTTAAGTTGTCAAGGGATGATTTCTTTTCCTGAAATAAACAGCCTTCTGTTATTGTGTATTTTGTGTTTTTTACCTTGTAAAATAGTAGTAAAATGGTAGTAAGGCAGTAGTGAAACAGCAGTAAGATAGTAGTAAAGGAGTAGTAAAGCGGTAGTAAAATGGTCCAATAGTAAAGTGGTGGAATAGTAGTAAAATAGCTTTAAAGTAGTAGTAAAGTTGTAGTAAAATTGTAGAAAAATAGTAGTAAAATTGTAGAAAAATAGTAGTAAAATGGTAGTAAAGTAGTAGTAAAGCGGTAGTAAAATGGTAGTAAAGTAGTAGTAAATCGGTAGTAAAGTGGTAGTAAAATGGTAGTAAAGTAGTAGTAAATCGATAGTAAAGTAGTAGTAAAGCGGTAGTAAAATGGTAGTAAAGTAGTAGTAAATCGGTAGTAAAGTAGTAGTAAAGCGGTAGTAAAATGGTAGTAAAGGAGTAGTAAAGTAGTAATAAAATGGTACTAAAGCAGTAGTAGGGACGCAGGTGGCGATGTGGGTTAAAGCCTCAGCGCCTAGGGCTTGCCGATCGAAAGGTCGGCGGTTCGAATCCATCAAGGGATGATTGCTTTTCCTGAGATAAACAGCCTTCTGTATCGACCGCCAAACCTTTCAGGGGAGCATTTGCAACTGTTTGGAACCATTTTTGAGTGAATGGCCAAAAGTCAGATTTTTGATGAAATTGTGACCCCGGGCCTTAGGGATTTTTTTTAAAAAAAAAAATTCTGCAGGTTAAGTTGTTGAGGGATGATTTCTTTTCCTGTGATAAAACCCTTCTGTTTCGACCGCCAAACCTCTCAGGGGAGCATTTGCAACCGTATGGCAGCATTTTTGAGTGAATGGCCGAAAGTCAGATTTTTGATGAAATTGTGACCCCGGGGTTTAGGGTTTTTTTCAAAAACATCTTTTTCTCCCGGTTAACTTGTCGAGGGCTGATTTCTTGTCCTGTGATCAAAAGCCTTCTGTTTCGACCACCAAACCTCTCAGGAGATCATTTGCAACCGTTTGGTACTATGTTTGAGTGAATTGCCGAACCATATTTTTGATGAAATTGTGACCCCGGGGGTTAGGGATTTTTTCAAAAAAATCTTTTTCGGCCGGTTAAGTTGTCAAGGGATGATTTCTTTTCCTGAGATAAACAGCCTTCTGTTTCGACCGCCAAACCTTTCAGGGGAGCATTTGCAAGCGTTTGGCCCCATTTTTGAGTGAATTGCCGAAAGTCCAATAGTAAAGTGGTGGAATAGTAGTAAAAAAGCTTTAAAGTAGTAGTAAAGTTGTAGTAAAATTGTAGAAAAATAGTAGTAAAATTGTAGAAAAATAGTAGTAAAATGGTAGTAAAGTAGTAGTAAAGCGGTAGTAAAATGGTAGTAAAGTAGTAGTAAATCGGTAGTAAAGTGGTAGTAAAATGGTAGTAAAGTAGTAGTAAATCGATAGTAAAGTAGTAGTGAAGCGGTAGTAAAATTGTAGTAAAGTAGTAGTAAATCGGTAGTAAAGTAGTAGTAAAGCGGTAGTAAAATGGTAGTAAAGTAGTAGTAAAGTAGTAATAAAATGGTACTAAAGCAGTAGTAGGGACGCAGGTGGCGCTGTGGGTTAAAGCCTCAGCGCCTAGGGCTTGCCGATCGAAAGGTCGGCGGTTCGAATCCATCAAGGGATGATTGCTTTTCCTGAGATAAAAAGCCTTCTGTTTCGACTGCCAAACCTCTCAGGAGATCATTTGCAACCGTTTGGCAACATTTTTGAGTGAATTGCCGAAAGTCAGATTTTTGCTGAAATTGTAACCCCGGGCACCATTTTCGAGTGAATTGCCGAAAGTCCGATTTTTGCTGAAATTGTGACCCCGGGGCTTAGGGATGTTTTTCCAAAAAATTTTTTTCTACTGGTGAAGTTGTTGAGGGCTGATTTCTTGTCCTGTGATAAAAAGCCTTCTGTTTAGACAGCGAAACCTCTCAGGGGAGCATTTGTAACCGTTTGGCACCATTTTTGAGTGAATTGCCAAAACTCATGTTTTTGCTGAAATTGTGACCCCGGGGCTTAGGGATTTTTTCAAAAAAATCTTTTTCTGCCGGTTAACTTGTCGAGGGCTGATTTCTTGTCCTGTGATAAAAAGCCTTCTGTTTTGACCACAAAACCTCTCAGGGGAGCATTTGCAACCGGGTGGCACCATTTTTGAGTGAGTTGCTGAAAGTCCGATTTTTGCTGAAATTGTGACCCCGGGGCTTAGGATTTTTTCAAAAAAATCTTTTTCTGCCGGTTAAGATGTTGAGGGCTGATTTCTTGTCCTGTGATAAAAATCCTTCTGTTTCGACCGCCAAACCTTTCAGCGGAGCATTTGCAACCGTTTGGCACCCTTTTTGAGTGAGTTGCCGAAAGTCAGATTTTTGCTGAAATTGTGACCCCGGGGCTTAGGGATTTTTTCAAAAAAAGCTTTTTCTGCCGGTTAAGATGTTGAGGGCTGATTTCTTGTCCTGTGATAAAAAGCCTTCTGTTTCCAGCGCCAAACCACTCATGGGAGCATTTGCAACCATTTGGCCCCATTTTTAAGTGAGTTGCCGAAAGTCAGATTTTTGCTGAAATTGTGACCCCGGGGCTTAGGGATTTTTGTTCAAATTTTTTTTTTCTGCCGGTGAAGTTGTTGAGGGCTGATTTCTTGTCCTGTGATAAAAAGCCTTCTGTTTTGACCACAAAACCTCTCAGGGGAGCATTTGCAACCGTGTGGCACCATTTTTGAGTGAATTGCTGAAAATCAGATTTTTGCTGAAATTGTGACCCCGGGGCTTAGGGATTTTTTCAAAAAAAGCTTTTTCTGCCGGTTAAGATGTTGAGGGCTGATTTCTTGTCCTGTGATAAAAAGCCTTCTGTTTCCAGCGCCAAACCACTCATGGGAGGATTTGCAACCATTTGGCCCCATTTTTAAGTGAGTTGCCGAAAGTCAGATTTTTGCTGAAATTGTGACCCCGGGGCTTAGGGATTTTTGTTCAAATTTTTTTTTTCTGCCGGTGAAGTTGTTGAGGGCTGATTTCTTGTTCTGTGATAAAAAGCCTTCTGTTTCGACTGCCAAACCTCTCAGGGGAGCATTTACAACCGTTTGGCACCATTTTTTAATGAATTGCCGAAAGTCAGATTTTTGCTGAAATGTTGACCCCGGGGCTTAGGGATTTTTTCAAAAAAATCTGTTTCTGCCGGTTAAGATGTTGAGGGCTGATTTCTTGTCTTGTGATAAAAAGCCTTCTGTTTCGACCGCAAAACCTCTCAGGGGAGCATTTGCAACCGTTTGGCACCATTTTTGAGTGAATTGCCGAAAGTCAGATTTTTGCTGTAATTGTGACTCCGGGGCTTAGGGATGTTTTTCCAAAAAATTTTTTTCTACTGGTGAAGTTGTTGAGGGCTGATTTCTTGTCCTGTGATAAAAAGCCTTCTGTTTAGACAGCGAAACCTCTCAGGGGAGCATTTGTAACCGTTTGGCACCATTTTTGAGTGAATTGCCAAAACTCATGTTTTTGCTGAAATTGTGACCCCGGGGCTTAGGGATTTTTTCAAAAAAATCTTTTTCTGCCGGTTAACTTGTCGAGGGCTGATTTCTTGTCCTGTGATAAAAAGCCTTCTGTTTTGACCACAAAACCTCTCAGGGGAGCATTTGCAACCGGGTGGCACCATTTTTGAGTGAGTTGCTGAAAGTCCGATTTTTGCTGAAATTGTGACCCCGGGGCTTAGGATTTTTTCAAAAAAATCTTTTTCTGCCGGTTAAGATGTTGAGGGCTGATTTCTTGTCCTGTGATAAAAAGCCTTCTGTTTCGACCGCCAAACCTTTCAGCGGAGCATTTGCAACCGTTTGGCACCCTTTTTGAGTGAGTTGCCGAAAGTCAGATTTTTGCTGAAATTGTGACCCCGGGGCTTAGGGATTTTTTCAAAAAAAGCTTTTTCTGCCGGTTAAGATGTTGAGGGCTGATTTCTTGTCCTGTGATAAAAAGCCTTCTGTTTCCAGCGCCAAACCACTCATGGGAGCATTTGCAACCATTTGGCCCCATTTTTAAGTGAGTTGCCGAAAGTCAGATTTTTGCTGAAATTGTGACCCCGGGGCTTAGGGATTTTTGTTCAAATTTTTTTTTTCTGCCGGTGAAGTTGTTGAGGGCTGATTTCTTGTCCTGTGATAAAAAGCCTTCTGTTTTGACCACAAAACCTCTCAGGGGAGCATTTGCAACCGTGTGGCACCATTTTTGAGTGAATTGCTGAAAATCAGATTTTTGCTGAAATTGTGACCCCGGGGCTTAGGGATTTTTTCAAAAAAAGCTTTTTCTGCCGGTTAAGATGTTGAGGGCTGATTTCTTGTCCTGTGATAAAAAGCCTTCTGTTTCCAGCGCCAAACCACTCATGGGAGGATTTGCAACCATTTGGCCCCATTTTTAAGTGAGTTGCCGAAAGTCAGATTTTTGCTGAAATTGTGACCCCGGGGCTTAGGGATTTTTGTTCAAATTTTTTTTTTCTGCCCTTGAAGTTGTTGAGGGCTGATTTCTTGTTCTGTGATAAAAAGCCTTCTGTTTCGACTGCCAAACCTCTCAGGGGAGCATTTGCAACCGTTTGGCACCATTTTTTAATGAATTGCCAAAAGTCAGATTTTTGCTGAAATGTTGACCCCGGGGCTTAGGGATTTTTTCAAAAAAATCTGTTTCTGCCGGTTAAGATGTTGAGGGCTGATTTCTTGTCTTGTGATAAAAAGCCTTCTGTTTCGACCGCAAAACCTCTCAGGGGAGCATTTGCAACCGTTTGGCACCATTTTTGAGTGAATTGCCGAAAGTCAGATTTTTGCTGTAATTGTGACTCCGGGAGTTAGGGATTTTTTCAAAAAAATCTTTTTCTGCCGGTTAACTTGTCGAGGGCTGATTTCTTGTCCTGTGATAAAAAGCCTTCTGTTTTGACCACAAAACCTCTCAGGGGAGCATTTGCAACCGGGTGGCACCATTTTTGAGTGAGTTGCTGAAAGTCCGATTTTTGCTGAAATTGTGACCCCGGGGCTTAGGATTTTTTCAAAAAAATCTTTTTCTGCCAGTGAAGTTGTTGAGGGCTGATTTCTTCTCCTGTGATAAAAAGCCTCCTGTTTCGAGCACCAAAGGACTCACAGGTGCATTTGAAACTATTTGGCATGATTTTTGAGTGTGTTGCCGAAAGTCAGATTTTTGGGATTTTTTCAAAAAAATCTTTTTCTGCCGGTTAACATGTCGAGTGCTGATTTCTTGTCCTGTGATAAAAAGCCTTCTGTTTCGACCGCAAAACCACTCAGGGGAGCATTTGCAACTGTTTGGCACCATTTTTGAGTGAATTGTCGAAAGTCAGATTTTTGCTGAAATTGTGACTCCGGGGCTTAGGGATTTTTTTCAAAAAAATCTTTTTCTGCCGGTTAAGATGTTGAGGGCTGATTTCTTGTCCTGTGATAAAAAGCCTTCTGTTTCGACCGCAAAACCACTCAGGGGAGCATTTGCAACCTTTTCGCACCATTTTTGAGTGAATTGCCGAAAGTTAGATTTTTGCTGTAATTGTGACTCCAGGAGTTAGGGATTTTTTCAAAAAAATCTTTTTCTGCCGGTGAAGTTGTTGAGGGCTGATTTCTTGTCCTGTGATAAAAAGCCTTCTGTTTCGACCGCAAAACCACTCAGGGGAGCATTTGCAACCCTTTCGCACCATTTTTGAGTGAATTGCCGAAAGTCAGATTTTTGCTGAAATTGCGACCCCGGGGTTTAGGGATTTTTTGAAAAAAATCTTTTTCTGCCGGTGAAGTTGTTGAGGGCTGATTTCTTGTCCTGTGATCAAAAGCCTTATGTTTCAACCGCCAAACCTCTCAGGAGATTATTTGCAACCGTTTGGTACTATTTTTGAGTGAATTGCCGAAAGTCAGATTTTTGCTGAAATTGCGACCCCGGGGTTTAGGGATTTTTTGAAAAAAATCTTTTTCTGCCGGTGAAGTTGTTGAGGGCTGATTTCTTGTCCTGTGATAAAAAGCCTTCTGTTTCGACCGCCAAACCACTCAGGGGAGCATTTGCGACTATTTGGCACCATTTTTGAGTGAATTGCCGAAAGACAGATTTTTGATGAAATTGTGACCACGGGGATTAGGGATTTTTTCAAAAAAATCTTTTTCGGCCGGTTAAGTTGTCAAGGGATGATTTCTTTTCCTGAAATAAACAGCCTTCTGTTATTGTGTATTTTGTGTTTTTTACCTTGCATTTTTAAGTTGTAAACCAACCTTAAATCTACGGATGAAGGGCAGTATATAGAATTAATAAAATAGTAACAATACTATTTGTTACTATAGACAGGCATGCCATTGTTCAGGAAGGTCTACTGTATAAATAGGGGTATAAATAGTAAAGTAGTATAAGTAATAAAGTAGCAGTAGTAAAGTGGAAGTAAAGTGGTAGTAAAGCAATAGTAAACCAGTAGTGAAGTAGCAGTTAAGTAATGCTAAAACAATAGTAAAGTGTTGGAATAGTAGCAGTAAACTAGCAGTAAAGTGGTAGTAACGCAGTAGTAAAATAGTAGTAAAATGGTAGTAAGGCAGTAGTGAAACAGCAGTAAGATAGTAGTAAAGGAGTAGTAAAGCGGTAGTAAAATGGTCCAATAGTAAAGTGGTGGAATAGTAGTAAAATAGCTTTAAAGTAGTAGTAAAGTTGTAGTAAAATTGTAGAAAAATAGTAGTAAAATTGTAGAAAAATAGTAGTAAAATGGTAGTAAAGTAGTAGTAAAGCGGTAGTAAAATGGTAGTAAAGTAGTAGTAAATTGGTAGTAAAGTGGTAGTAAAATGGTAGTAAAGTAGTAGTAAATCGGTAGTAAAGTAGTAGTAAAGCGGTAGTAAAATGGTAGTAAAGTAGTAGTAAATCGGTAGTAAAGTAGTAGTAAAGCGGTAGTAAAATGGTAGTAAAGTAGTAGTAAAGTAGTAATAAAATGGTACTAAAGCAGTAGTAGGGACGCAGGTGGCGCTGTGGGTTAAAGCCTCAGCGCCTAGGGCTTGCCGATTGAAAGGTCGGCGGTTCGACTCCATCAAGGGATGATTGCTTTTCCTGAGATAAACAGCCTTCTGTATCGACCGCCAAACCTTTCAGGGGAGCATTTGCAACTGTTTGGAACCATTTTTGAGTGAATGGCCAAAAGTCAGATTTTTGATGAAATTGTGACCCCGGGCCTTAGGGATTTTTTTTTTAAAAAAAAATTCTGCAGGTTAAGTTGTTGAGGGATGATTTCTTTTCCTGTGATAAAACCCTTCTGTTTCGACCGCCAAACCTCTCAGGGGAGCATTTGCAACCGTATGGCAGCATTTTTGAGTGAATGGCCGAAAGTCAGATTTTTGATGAAATTGTGACCCCGGGGTTTAGGGATTTTTTCAAAAACATCTTTTTCTCCCGGTTAACTTGTCGAGGGCTGATTTCTTGTCCTGTGATCAAAAGCCTTCTGTTTTGACCACAAAACCTCTCAGGGGAGCATTTGCAACCGGGTGGCACCATTTTTGAGTGAGTTGCTGAAAGTCCGATTTTTGCTGAAATTGTGACCCCGGGGCTTAGGATTTTTTCAAAAAAATCTTTTTCTGCCGGTTAACATGTCGAGTGCTGATTTCTTGTCCTGTGATAAAAAGCCTTCTGTTTTGACCACAAAACCTCTCAGGGGAGCATTTGCAACCGTGTGGCACCATTTTTGAGTGAATTGCCGAAAGTCAGATTTTTGCTGAAATTTTGACCCCGGGGCTTAGGGATTTTTTCAAAGAAATCATTTTCTGCCGGTGAAGTTCTTGAGGGCTGATTTCTCTTCCTGCGATAAAAAGCCTTCTGTTTCTACCTCCAAACCTCTCAGGGGATCATTTGCAATTGTTTGGCACCATTTTTGAGTGAATTGCCGAAAGTCAGATTTTTGCTGAAATTGTGACCCAGGGGCTTAGGGATTTTTTTCAAAAAAATCTTTTTCTGCCGGTTAAGATGTTGAGGGCTGATTTCTTGTCCTGTGATAAAAAGCCTTCTGTTTCGACCGCAAAACCACTCAGGGGAGCATTTGCAACCGTTTCGCACCATTTTTGAGTGAATTGCCGAAAGTTAGATTTTTGCTGTAATTGTGACTCCGGGAGTTAGGGATTTTTTCAAAAAAAGCTTTTTCTGCCGGTGAAGTTGTTGAGGGCTGATTTCTTCTCCTGTTATAAAAAGCCTTCTGTTTCGACCGCCAAACCTCTCAGGAGATCATTTGCAACCGTTTGGCAACATTTTTGAGTGAATTGCCGAAAGTCAGATTTTTGCTGAAATTGTAACCCCGGGCACCATTTTCGAGTGAATTGCCGAAAGTCCGATTTTTGCTGAAATTGTGACCCCGGGGCTTAGGGATGTTTTTCCAAAAAAAATTTTTCTACTGGTGAAGTTGTTGAGGGCTGATTTCTTGTCCTGTGATAAAAAGCCTTCTGTTTAGACAGCGAAACCTCTCAGGGGAGCATTTGTAACCGTTTGGCACCATTTTTGAGTGAATTGCCAAAACTCATGTTTTTGCTGAAATTGTGACCCCGGGGCTTAGGGATTTTTTCAAAAAAATCTTTTTCTGCCGGTTAACTTGTCGAGGGCTGATTTCTTGTCCTGTGATAAAAAGCCTTCTGTTTTGACCACAAAACCTCTCAGGGGAGCATTTGCAACCGGGTGGCACCATTTTTGAGTGAGTTGCTGAAAGTCCGATTTTTGCTGAAATTGTGACCCCGGGGCTTAGGATTTTTTCAAAAAAATCTTTTTCTGCCAGTTAAGATGTTGAGGGCTGATTTCTTGTCCTGTGATAAAAAGCCTTCTGTTTCGACCGCCAAACCTTTCAGCGGAGCATTTGCAACCGTTTGGCACCATTTTTGAGTGAATTGCTGAAAATCAGATTTTTGCTGAAATTGTGACCCCGGGGCTTAGGGATTTTTTCAAAAAAAGCTTTTTCTGCCGGTTAAGATGTTGAGGGCTGATTTCTTGTCCTGTGATAAAAAGCCTTCTGTTTCCAGCGCCAAACCACTCATGGGAGCATTTGCAACCATTTGGCCCCATTTTTAAGTGAGTTGCCGAAAGTCAGATTTTTGCTGAAATTGTGACCCCGGGGCTTAGGGATTTTTGTTCAAATTTTTTTTTTCTGCCGGTGAAGTTGTTGAGGGCTGATTTCTTGTTCTGTGATAAAAAGCCTTCTGTTTTGACCACAAAACCTCTCAGGGGAGCATTTGCAACCGTTTGGCACCATTTTTTAATGAATTGCCAAAAGTCAGATTTTTGCTGAAATGTTGACCCCGGGGCTTAGGGATTTTTTCAAAAAAATCTGTTTCTGCCGGTTAAGATGTTGAGGGCTGATTTCTTGTCTTGTGATAAAAAGCCTTCTGTTTCGACCGCAAAACCTCTCAGGGGAGCATTTGCAACCGTTTGGCACCATTTTTGAGTGAATTGCCGAAAGTCAGATTTTTGCTGTAATTGTGACTCCGGGAGTTAGGGATTTTTTCAAAAAAATCTTTTTCTGCCGGTTAACTTGTCGAGGGCTGATTTCTTGTCCTGTGATAAAAAGCCTTCTGTTTTGACCACAAAACCTCTCAGGGGAGCATTTGCAACCGGGTGGCACCATTTTTGAGTGAGTTGCTGAAAGTCCGATTTTTGCTGAAATTGTGACCCCGGGGCTTAGGATTTTTTCAAAAAAATCTTTTTCTGCCAGTGAAGTTGTTGAGGGCTGATTTCTTCTCCTGTGATAAAAAGCCTCCTGTTTCGAGCACCAAAGGACTCACAGGTGCATTTGAAACTATTTGGCATGATTTTTGAGTGTGTTGCCGAAAGTCAGATTTTTGGGATTTTTTCAAAAAAATCTTTTTCTGCCGGTTAACATGTCGAGTGCTGATTTCTTGTCCTGTGATAAAAAGCCTTCTGTTTCGACCGCAAAACCACTCAGGGGAGCATTTGCAACTGTTTGGCACCATTTTTGAGTGAATTGTCGAAAGTCAGATTTTTGCTGAAATTGTGACTCCGGGGCTTAGGGATTTTTTTCAAAAAAATCTTTTTCTGCCGGTTAAGATGTTGAGGGCTGATTTCTTGTCCTGTGATAAAAAGCCTTCTGTTTCGACCGCAAAACCACTCAGGGGAGCATTTGCAACCTTTTCGCACCATTTTTGAGTGAATTGCCGAAAGTTAGATTTTTGCTGTAATTGTGACTCCAGGAGTTAGGGATTTTTTCAAAAAAATCTTTTTCTGCCGGTGAAGTTGTTGAGGGCTGATTTCTTGTCCTGTGATAAAAAGCCTTCTGTTTCGACCGCAAAACCACTCAGGGGAGCATTTGCAACCCTTTCGCACCATTTTTGAGTGAATTGCCGAAAGTCAGATTTTTGCTGAAATTGCGACCCCGGGGTTTAGGGATTTTTTGAAAAAAATCTTTTTCTGCCGGTGAAGTTGTTGAGGGCTGATTTCTTGTCCTGTGATCAAAAGCCTTATGTTTCAACCGCCAAACCTCTCAGGAGATTATTTGCAACCGTTTGGTACTATTTTTGAGTGAATTGCCGAAAGTCAGATTTTTGCTGAAATTGCGACCCCGGGGTTTAGGGATTTTTTGAAAAAAATCTTTTTCTGCCGGTGAAGTTGTTGAGGGCTGATTTCTTGTCCTGTGATAAAAAGCCTTCTGTTTCGACCGCCAAACCACTCAGGGGAGCATTTGCGACTATTTGGCACCATTTTTGAGTGAATTGCCGAAAGACAGATTTTTGATGAAATTGTGACCACGGGGATTAGGGATTTTTTCAAAAAAATCTTTTTCGGCCGGTTAAGTTGTCAAGGGATGATTTCTTTTCCTGAAATAAACAGCCTTCTGTTATTGTGTATTTTGTGTTTTTTACCTTGCATTTTTAAGTTGTAAACCAACCTTAAATCTACGGATGAAGGGCAGTATATAGAATTAATAAAATAGTAACAATACTATTTGTTACTATAGACAGGCATGCCATTGTTCAGGAAGGTCTACTGTATAAATAGGGGTATAAATAGTAAAGTAGTATAAGTAATAAAGTAGCAGTAGTAAAGTGGAAGTAAAGTGGTAGTAAAGCAATAGTAAACCAGTAGTGAAGTAGCAGTTAAGTAATGCTAAAACAATAGTAAAGTGTTGGAATAGTAGCAGTAAACTAGCAGTAAAGTGGTAGTAACGCAGTAGTAAAATAGTAGTAAAATGGTAGTAAGGCAGTAGTGAAACAGCAGTAAGATAGTAGTAAAGGAGTAGTAAAGCGGTAGTAAAATGGTCCAATAGTAAAGTGGTGGAATAGTAGTAAAATAGCTTTAAAGTAGTAGTAAAGTTGTAGTAAAATTGTAGAAAAATAGTAGTAAAATTGTAGAAAAATAGTAGTAAAATGGTAGTAAAGTAGTAGTAAAGCGGTAGTAAAATGGTAGTAAAGTAGTAGTAAATTGGTAGTAAAGTGGTAGTAAAATGGTAGTAAAGTAGTAGTAAATCGGTAGTAAAGTAGTAGTAAAGCGGTAGTAAAATGGTAGTAAAGTAGAAGTAAATCGGTAGTAAAGTAGTAGTAAAGCGGTAGTAAAATGGTAGTAAAGTAGTAGTAAAGTAGTAATAAAATGGTACTAAAGCAGTAGTAGGGACGCAGGTGGCGCTGTGGGTTAAAGCCTCAGCGCCTAGGGCTTGCCGATTGAAAGGTCGGCGGTTCGACTCCATCAAGGGATGATTGCTTTTCCTGAGATAAACAGCCTTCTGTATCGACCGCCAAACCTTTCAGGGGAGCATTTGCAACTGTTTGGAACCATTTTTGAGTGAATGGCCAAAAGTCAGATTTTTGATGAAATTGTGACCCCGGGCCTTAGGGATTTTTTTTTAAAAAAAAAATTCTGCAGGTTAAGTTGTTGAGGGATGATTTCTTTTCCTGTGATAAAACCCTTCTGTTTCGACCGCCAAACCTCTCAGGGGAGCATTTGCAACCGTATGGCAGCATTTTTGAGTGAATGGCCGAAAGTCAGATTTTTGATGAAATTGTGACCCCGGGGTTTAGGCATTTTTTCAAAAACATCTTTTTCTCCCGGTTAACTTGTCGAGGGCTGATTTCTTGTCCTGTGATCAAAAGCCTTCTGTTTTGACCACAAAACCTCTCAGGGGAGCATTTGCAACCGGGTGGCACCATTTTTGAGTGAGTTGCTGAAAGTCCGATTTTTGCTGAAATTGTGACCCCGGGGCTTAGGATTTTTTCAAAAAAATCTTTTTCTGCCGGTTAACATGTCGAGTGCTGATTTCTTGTCCTGTGATAAAAAGCCTTCTGTTTTGACCACAAAACCTCTCAGGGGAGCATTTGCAACCGTGTGGCACCATTTTTGAGTGAATTGCCGAAAGTCAGATTTTTGCTGAAATTTTGACCCCGGGGCTTAGGGATTTTTTCAAAGAAATCATTTTCTGCCGGTGAAGTTCTTGAGGGCTGATTTCTCTTCCTGCGATAAAAAGCCTTCTGTTTCTACCTCCAAACCTCTCAGGGGATCATTTGCAATTGTTTGGCACCATTTTTGAGTGAATTGCCGAAAGTCAGATTTTTGCTGAAATTGTGACCCAGGGGCTTAGGGATTTTTTTCAAAAAAATCTTTTTCTGCCGGTTAAGATGTTGAGGGCTGATTTCTTGTCCTGTGATAAAAAGCCTTCTGTTTCGACCGCAAAACCACTCAGGGGAGCATTTGCAACCGGGTGGCACCATTTTTGAGTGAATTGCCGAAAGTTAGATTTTTGCTGTAATTGTGACTCCGGGAGTTAGGGATTTTTTCAAAAAAAGCTTTTTCTGCCGGTGAAGTTGTTGAGGGCTGATTTCTTCTCCTGTTATAAAAAGCCTTCTGTTTCGACCGCCAAACCTCTCAGGAGATCATTTGCAACCGTTTGGCAACATTTTTGAGTGAATTGCCGAAAGTCAGATTTTTGCTGAAATTGTAACCCCGGGCACCATTTTCGAGTGAATTGCCGAAAGTCCGATTTTTGCTGAAATTGTGACCCCGGGGCTTAGGGATGTTTTTCCAAAAAATTTTTTTCTACTGGTGAAGTTGTTGAGGGCTGATTTCTTGTCCTGTGATAAAAAGCCTTCTGTTTAGACAGCGAAACCTCTCAGGGGAGCATTTGTAACCGTTTGGCACCATTTTTGAGTGAATTGCCAAAACTCATGTTTTTGCTGAAATTGTGACCCCGGGGCTTAGGGATTTTTTCAAAAAAATCTTTTTCTGCCGGTTAACTTGTCGAGGGCTGATTTCTTGTCCTGTGATAAAAAGCCTTCTGTTTTGACCACAAAACCTCTCAGGGGAGCATTTGCAACCGGGTGGCACCATTTTTGAGTGAGTTGCTGAAAGTCCGATTTTTGCTGAAATTGTGACCCCGGGGCTTAGGATTTTTTCAAAAAAAGCTTTTTCTGCCGGTTAAGATGTTGAGGGCTGATTTCTTGTCCTGTGATAAAAAGCCTTCTGTTTCCAGCGCCAAACCACTCATGGGAGCATTTGCAACCATTTGGCCCCATTTTTAAGTGAGTTGCCGAAAGTCAGATTTTTGCTGAAATTGTGACCCCGGGGCTTAGGGATTTTTGTTCAAATTTTTTTTTTCTGCCGGTGAAGTTGTTGAGGGCTGATTTCTTGTCCTGTGATAAAAAGCCTTCTGTTTTGACCACAAAACCTCTCAGGGGAGCATTTGCAACCGTGTGGCACCATTTTTGAGTGAATTGCTGAAAATCAGATTTTTGCTGAAATTGTGACCCCGGGGCTTAGGGATTTTTTCAAAAAAAGCTTTTTCTGCCGGTTAAGATGTTGAGGGCTGATTTCTTGTCCTGTGATAAAAAGCCTTCTGTTTCCAGCGCCAAACCACTCATGGGAGGATTTGCAACCATTTGGCCCCATTTTTAAGTGAGTTGCCGAAAGTCAGATTTTTCCTGAAATTGTGACCCCGGGGCTTAGGGATTTTTGTTCAAATTTTTTTTTTCTGCCGGTGAAGTTGTTGAGGGCTGATTTCTTGTTCTGTGATAAAAAGCCTTCTGTTTCGACTGCCAAACCTCTCAGGGGAGCATTTGCAACCGTTTGGCACCATTTTTTAATGAATTGCCAAAAGTCAGATTTTTGCTGAAATGTTGACCCCGGGGCTTAGGGATTTTTTCAAAAAAATCTGTTTCTGCCGGTTAAGATGTTGAGGGCTGATTTCTTGTCTTGTGATAAAAAGCCTTCTGTTTCGACCGCAAAACCTCTCAGGGGAGCATTTGCAACCGTTTGGCACCATTTTTGAGTGAATTGCCGAAAGTCAGATTTTTGCTGTAATTGTGACTCCGGGAGTTAGGGATTTTTTCAAAAAAATCTTTTTCTGCCGGTTAACTTGTCGAGGGCTGATTTCTTGTCCTGTGATAAAAAGCCTTCTGTTTTGACCACAAAACCTCTCAGGGGAGCATTTGCAACCGGGTGGCACCATTTTTGAGTGAGTTGCTGAAAGTCCGATTTTTGCTGAAATTGTGACCCCGGGGCTTAGGATTTTTTCAAAAAAATCTTTTTCTGCCAGTGAAGTTGTTGAGGGCTGATTTCTTCTCCTGTGATAAAAAGCCTCCTGTTTCGAGCACCAAAGGACTCACAGGTGCATTTGAAACTATTTGGCATGATTTTTGAGTGTGTTGCCGAAAGTCAGATTTTTGGGATTTTTTCAAAAAAATCTTTTTCTGCCGGTTAACATGTCGAGTGCTGATTTCTTGTCCTGTGATAAAAAGCCTCCTGTTTCGAGCACCAAAGGACTCACAGGTGCATTTGAAACTATTTGGCATGATTTTTGAGTGTGTTGCCGAAAGTCAGATTTTTGGGATTTTTTCAAAAAAATCTTTTTCTGCCGGTTAACATGTCGAGTGCTGATTTCTTGTCCTGTGATAAAAAGCCTTCTGTTTCGACCGCAAAACCACTCAGGGGAGCATTTGCAACTGTTTGGCACCATTTTTGAGTGAATTGTCGAAAGTCAGATTTTTGCTGAAATTGTGACTCCGGGGCTTAGGGATTTTTTTCAAAAAAATCTTTTTCTGCCGGTGAAGTTGTTGAGGGCTGATTTCTTGTCCTGTGATAAAAAGCCTTCTGTTTCGACCGCAAAACCACTCAGGGGAGCATTTGCAACCTTTTCGCACCATTTTTGAGTGAATTGCCGAAAGTTAGATTTTTGCTGTAATTGTGACTCCAGGAGTTAGGGATTTTTTCAAAAAAATCTTTTTCTGCCGGTGAAGTTGTTGAGGGCTGATTTCTTGTCCTGTGATAAAAAGCCTTCTGTTTCGACCGCAAAACCACTCAGGGGAGCATTTGCAACCTTTTCGCACCATTTTTGAGTGAATTGCCGAAAGTCAGATTTTTGCTGAAATTGCGACCCCGGGGTTTAGGGATTTTTTGAAAAAAATCTTTTTCTGCCGGTGAAGTTGTTGAGGGCTGATTTCTTGTCCTGTGATCAAAAGCCTTATGTTTCAACCGCCAAACCTCTCAGGAGATTATTTGCAACCGTTTGGTACTATTTTTGAGTGAATTGCCGAAAGTCAGATTTTTGCTGAAATTGCGACCCCGGGGTTTAGGGATTTTTTGAAAAAAATCTTTTTCTGCCGGTGAAGTTGTTGAGGGCTGATTTCTTGTCCTGTGATAAAAAGCCTTCTGTTTCGACCGCCAAACCACTCAGGGGAGCATTTGCGACTATTTGGCACCATTTTTGAGTGAATTGCCGAAAGACAGATTTTTGATGAAATTGTGACCACGGGGATTAGGGATTTTTTCAAAAAAATCTTTTTCGGCCGGTTAAGTTGTCAAGGGATGATTTCTTTTCCTGAAATAAACAGCCTTCTGTTATTGTGTATTTTGTGTTTTTTACCTTGCATTTTTAAGTTGTAAACCAACCTTAAATCTACGGATGAAGGGCAGTATATAGAATTAATAAAATAGTAACAATACTATTTGTTACTATAGACAGGCATGCCATTGTTCAGGAAGGTCTACTGTATAAATAGGGGTATAAATAGTAAAGTAGTATAAGTAATAAAGTAGCAGTAGTAAAGTGGAAGTAAAGTGGTAGTAAAGCAATAGTAAACCAGTAGTGAAGTAGCAGTTAAGTAATGCTAAAACAATAGTAAAGTGTTGGAATAGTAGCAGTAAACTAGCAGTAAAGTGGTAGTAACGCAGTAGTAAAATAGTAGTAAAATGGTAGTAAGGCAGTAGTGAAACAGCAGTAAGATAGTAGTAAAGGAGTAGTAAAGCGGTAGTAAAATGGTCCAATAGTAAAGTGGTGGAATAGTAGTAAAATAGCTTTAAAGTAGTAGTAAAGTTGTAGTAAAATTGTAGAAAAATAGTAGTAAAATTGTAGAAAAATAGTAGTAAAATGGTAGTAAAGTAGTAGTAAAGCGGTAGTAAAATGGTAGTAAAGTAGTAGTAAATTGGTAGTAAAGTGGTAGTAAAATGGTAGTAAAGTAGTAGTAAATCGGTAGTAAAGTAGTAGTAAAGCGGTAGTAAAATGGTAGTAAAGTAGTAGTAAATCGGTAGTAAAGTAGTAGTAAAGCGGTAGTAAAATGGTAGTAAAGTAGTAGTAAAGTAGTAATAAAATGGTACTAAAGCAGTAGTAGGGACGCAGGTGGCGCTGTGGGTTAAAGCCTCAGCGCCTAGGGCTTGCCGATCGAAAGGTCGGCGGTTCGAATCCATCAAGGGATGATTGCTTTTCCTGAGATAAACAGCCTTCTGTATCGACCGCCAAACCTTTCAGGGGAGCATTTGCAACTGTTTGGAACCATTTTTGAGTGAATGGCCAAAAGTCAGATTTTTGATGAAATTGTGACCCCGGGCCTTAGGGATTTTTTTTAAAAAAAAAAATTCTGCAGGTTAAGTTGTTGAGGGATGATTTCTTTTCCTGTGATAAAACCCTTCTGTTTCGACCGCCAAACCTCTCAGGGGAGCATTTGCAACCGTATGGCAGCATTTTTGAGTGAATGGCCGAAAGTCAGATTTTTGATGAAATTGTGACCCCGGGGTTTAGGGATTTTTTCAAAAACATCTTTTTCTCCCGGTTAACTTGTCGAGGGCTGATTTCTTGTCCTGTGATCAAAAGCCTTCTGTTTCGACCACCAAACCTCTCAGGAGATCATTTGCAACCGTTTGGTACTATGTTTGAGTGAATTGCCGAAAGCCATATTTTTGATGAAATTGTGACCCCGGGGGTTAGGGATTTTTTCAAAAAAATCTTTTTCGGCCGGTTAAGTTGTCAAGGGATGATTTCTTTTCCTGAGATAAACAGCCTTCTGTTTCGACCGCCAAACCTTTCAGGGGAGCATTTGCAAGCGTTTGGCCCCATTTTTGAGTGAATTGCCGAAAGTCCAATAGTAAAGTGGTGGAATAGTAGTAAAAAAGCTTTAAAGAAGTAGTAAAGTTGTAGTAAAATTGTAGAAAAATAGTAGTAAAATTGTAGAAAAATAGTAGTAAAATGGTAGTAAAGTAGTAGTGAAGCGGTAGTAAAATGGTAGTAAAGTAGTAGTAAATCGGTAGTAAAATGGTAGTAAAGTAGTAGTAAGTCGGTAGTAAAGTAGTAGTAAAGCGGTAGTAAAATGGTAGTAAAGTAGTAGTAAATCGATAGTAAAGTAGTAGTGAAGCGGTAGTAAAATTGTAGTAAAGTAGTAGTAAATCGGTAGTAAAGTAGTAGTAAAGCGGTAGTAAAATGGTAGTAAAGTAGTAGTAAATCGATAGTAAAGTAGTAGTAAAGCGGTAGTAAAACGGTAGAGCCTTCCTTGTAGAATTTTAAACATAACCTTGCTAGCGTGTGAAATGAGTGCAATTGTGCGGTAGTTGGAGCATTCTTTGGCACTGCCCTTCTTTGGGATTGGGATGTAGACTGATCTTCTCCAATCTTCTGGCCACTGCTGAGTTTTCCAAATTTGCTGGCATATTGAGTGTAGCACCTTAACAGCATCCTCTTTTAAAATTTTAAATAGTTCAGCTGGAATACCATCACTTCCACTGGCCTTGTTATTTGCAGTGCTTTCTAAGGCCCATTTGACTTCACTTTCCAGGATGTCTGGCTCAAGGTCAGCAACCACACTACCTGGGGTGTACGAGACATCCATATCTTTCTGGTATGATTCCTCTGTGTATTCTTGCCACCTCTTCTTGATGTCTTCTGCTTCTGTTAGGTCCTTACCACTTTTGTCCTTTATTATGGTAATCTTTGTACGAAATGTTCCTTTCATATCTCCAATTTTCTTGAACAGATCTCTGGTTCTTCCCATTCTGTAGTTTTCCTCTATTGTTTGCATTGCTCGTTTAAGAAGGCCTTCTTGTCTCTCCTTGCTATTCTTTGGAAATCTGCATTCAATTTCCTGTATCTTTCACTATCTCCCTCGCATTTTGCTTGCCTTCTCTCCTCCGCTATTTGTAAGGCCTCGTTGGACAGCCACTTTGCTTTCTTGCATTTCCTTTTCAATGGGATGGTTTTCGTTGTTGCCTCCTGTACAATGTTACGAGCCTCCATCCATAGTTCTTCAGGCACTCTGTCCACCAAATCTAAATCCTTAAACCTGTTCGTCACTTCCACTGTGTATTCATAAGGGATTTGACTTAGATGATATCTTACCGGCCCAGTGGTTTTCCCTACTTTCTTCAGTTTAAGCTTGAATTTTGCTATAAGAAGCTGATGATCTGAGCCACAGTCAGCTCCAGGTCTTGTTTTTGCTGACTGTATAGAGCCTCTCCATCTTTGGTTGCAGAGAATATAATCAATCTAATTTCGATGCTGCCCATCTGGTGATGTCCATGTGTAGAGTCGTCTCTTGTGTTGTTGGAAAAGCGTGTTTGTGATGACCAGCTTGTTCTCTTGACAGAACTCTATTAGCCTTTGCCCTGCTTCGTTTTGATCTCCAAGGCCAAACTTGCCAGTTGTTCCTCTTATCTCTTGCCTCCCTACTTTAGCATTCCAATCCCCTATAATGAGAAGAACACCCTTCTTTGGTGTCACTTCTATAAGGTGTTGTAAGTCTTCATAGAATTGGTCAATTTCAGTTTCTTCAGCACCAGTAGCTGGTGCATAAACTTGGATTACTGTGATGTTAAAAGGTCTGCCTTGGATTCGTATCGAGATCATTCTATCATTCTATTCTATGTATAACTCCATACCATCCAACATTTCTCCCATGAACATAGGGACGTCCTAAGGAAAAGCAGGATAACATCAGAAACCAGGACAGCTTCAATAAATCTGGGACTGTCCCGGCAAAATTAGGGACAACTGGAAGGTTTGCAAAAGTGGGGAAGTTAAGATCAAGGAACAAGAGAGAAGTCATGAGTGAAGGACAAGCCAAAGGAGAGGTTGAGGGAGGAGGCTTATTGGTTTGTTCTTGTTCTTGTTTTTATTGTGTATTTTGTGTTTTTTACCATGCATTTTTAAGTTGTAAACCAACCTTAAATCTACGGATGAAGGGCAGTATATAGAATTAATAAAATAGTAACAATACTATTTGTTACTATAGACAGGCATGCCATTGTTCGGGAAGGTCTACTGTATAAATAGGGGTATAAATAGTAAAGTAGTATAAGTAATAAAGTAGCAGTAGTAAAGTGGAAGTAAAGTGGTAGTAAAGCAATAGTAAACCAGTAGTGAAGTAGCAGTTAAGTAATGCTAAAACAATAGTAAAGTGTTGGAATAGTAGCAGTAAACTAGCAGTAAAGTGGTAGTAACGCAGTAGTAAAATAGTAGTAAAATGGTAGTAAGGCAGTAGTGAAACAGCAGTAAGATAGTAGTAAAGGAGTAGTAAAGCGGTAGTAAAATGGTCCAATAGTAAAGTGGTGGAATAGTAGTAAAATAGCTTTAAAGTAGTAGTAAAGTTGTAGTAAAATTGTAGAAAAATAGTAGTAGTAGCTTCTGCCATCAAGGTTGTGTCATCTGCATATCTGAGGTTGTTGATATTTCTTCCGGCAATCTTAATTCCATTTTGGGACTCATCCAGCCCAGCCTTTCGCATGATGCATTCTGCATATAAATTGTTGTGTATTGAGTCAAAGGATTTTATATCTGTATTATTATTGTCTGTATTGGCATTAGGGTAAAGTAACTGCCTTTTGGTTCCGGTTAATTTGTTGAGGGCTGATTTCTTGTCCTATGATAAAAAGCCTTCTGGTTCGACCGCCAATCCTCTCAGGGGAGCATTTGCAACTATTTGGCACCATTTTTGAATGAATTGCCGAAAGTCAGATTTTTGCTGAAATTGTGACTCCGGGAGTTAGGGATTTTTTCAAAAAAATCTTTTTCTGCCGGTGAAGTTGTTGAGGGCTGATTTCTAGTCCTGTGATAAAAAGCCTCCTGTTTCGAGCACCAAAGGACTCACGGGTGCATTTGCAACTATTTGGCACGATTTTTGAGTGAGTTGCCGAAAGTCAGATTTTTGGGATTTTTTCAAAAAAATCTTTTTCTGCCGGTTAAGATGTTGAGTGCTGATTTCTTGTCCTGTGATAAAAAGCCTTCTGTTTCGACCGCCAAACCTCTCCGGGGAGCTGTTGTAAACGTGTGGCACCATTTTTGAATGAGTTGCCGAAAGTTAGATTTTTGCTGAAATTGTGACCCCGGGGCTTAGGGGTTTTTTCAAAAAAATCTTTTTCTGCCGGTGAAGTTGTTGAGGGCTGATTTCTTGTTCTGTGATAAAAAGCCTTCTGTTTCGACTGCCAAACCTCTCAGGAGATCATTTGCAACCGTTTGGCACCATTTTTGAGTGAATTGCCGAAATTTAGATTTTTGCTGAAATTGTAACCCCGGGGCTTAGTTAAGTAATGCTAAAACAATAGTAAAGTGTTGGAATAGTAGCAGTAAATTAGCAGTAATGTGGTAGTAACGCAGTAGTAAAATAGTAGTAAAATGGTAGTAAGGCAGTAGTGAAACAGCAGTAAGATAGTAGTAAAGGAGTAGTAAAGCGGTAGTAAAATGGTCCAATAGTAAAGTGGTGGAATAGTAGTAAAATAGCTTTAAAGTAGTAGTAAAGTTGTAGTAAAATTGTAGAAAAATAGTAGTAAAATTGTAGAAAAATAGTAGTAAAATGGTAGTAAAGTGGTAGTAAATCAGTAGTAAAGTAGTAGTAAAACGGTAGTAAAATGGTAGTAAAGTAGTAGTAAATTGGTAGTAAAGTGGTAGTAAAATGGTAGTAAACTAGTAGTAAATCGATAGTAAAGTAGTAGTAAAGCGGTAGTAAAATGGTAGAGCCTTCCTTGTAGAATTTTAAACATAACCTTGCTAGCGTGTGAAATGAGTGCAATTGTGCGGTAGTTGGAGCATTCTTTGGCACTGCCCTTCTTTGGGATTGGGATGTAGACTGATCTTCTCCAATCTTCTGGCCACTGCTGAGTTTTCCAAATTTGCTGGCATATTGAGTGTAGCACCTTAACAGCATCCTCTTTTAAAATTTTAAATAGTTCAGCTGGAATACCATCACTTCCACTGGCCTTGTTATTTGCAGTGCTTTCTAAGGCCCATTTGACTTCACTTTCCAGGATGTCTGGCTCAAGGTCAGCAACCACACTACCTGGGGTGTACGAGACATCCATATCTTTCTGGTATGATTCCTCTGTGTATTCTTGCCACCTCTTCTTGATGTCTTCTGCTTCTGTTAGGTCCTTACCACTTTTGTCCTTTATTATGGTAATCTTTGTACGAAATGTTCCTTTCATATCTCCAATTTTCTTGAACAGATCTCTGGTTCTTCCCATTCTGTAGTTTTCCTCTATTGTTTGCATTGCTCATTTAAGAAGGCCTTCTTGTCTCTCCTTGCTATTCTTTGGAAATCTGCATTCAATTTCCTGTATCTTTCACTATCTCCCTCGCATTTTGCTTGCCTTCTCTCCTCCGCTATTTGTAAGGCCTCGTTGGACAGCCACTTTGCTTTCTTGCATTTCCTTTTCAATGGGATGGTTTTCGTTGTTGCCTCCTGTACAATGTTACGAGCCTCCATCCATAGTTCTTCAGGCACTCTGTCCACCAAATCTAAATCCTTAAACCTGTTCGTCACTTCCACTGTGTATTCATAAGGGATTTGACTTAGATGATATCTTACCGGCCCAGTGGTTTTCCCTACTTTCTTCAGTTTAAGCTTGAATTTTGCTATAAGAAGCTGATGATCTGAGCCACAGTCAGCTCCAGGTCTTGTTTTTGCTGACTGTATAGAGCCTCTCCATCTTTGGCTGCAGAGAATATAATCAATCTGATTTCGATGCTGCCCATCTGGTGATGTCCATGTGTAGAGTCGTCTCTTGTGTTGTTGGAAAAGCGTGTTTGTGATGACCAGCTTGTTCTCTTGACAGAACTCTATTAGCCTTTGCCCTGCTTCGTTTTGATCTCCAAGGCCAAACTTGCCAGTTGTTCCTCTTATCTCTTGCCTCCCTACTTTAGCATTCCAATCCCCTATAATGAGAAGAACACCCTTCTTTGGTGTCACTTCTATAAGGTGTTGTAAGTCTTCATAGAATTGGTCAATTTCAGTTTCTTCAGCACCAGTAGCTGGTGCATAAACTTGGATTACTGTGATGTTAAAAGGTCTGCCTTGGATTCGTATCGAGATCATTCTATCATTCTATTCTATGTATAACTCCATACCATCCAACATTTCTCCCATGAACATAGGGACGTCCTAAGGAAAAGCAGGATAACATCAGAAACCAGGACAGCTTCAATAAATCTGGGACTGTCCCGGCAAAATTAGGGACAACTGGAAGGTTTGCAAAAGTGGGGAAGTTAAGATCAAGGAACAAGAGAGAAGTCATGAGTGAAGGACAAGCCAAAGGAGAGGTTGAGGGAGGAGGCTTATTGGTTTGTTCTTGTTCTTGTTTTTATTGTGTATTTTGTGTTTTTTACCATGCATTTTTAAGTTGTAAACCAACCTTAAATCTACGGATGAAGGGCAGTATATAGAATTAATAAAATAGTAACAATACTATTTGTTACTATAGACAGGCATGCCATTGTTCAGGAAGGTCTACTGTATAAATAGGGGTATAAATAGTAAAGTAGTATAAGTAATAAAGTAGCAGTAGTAAAGTGGAAGTAAAGTGGTAGTAAAGCAATAGTAAACCAGTAGTGAAGTAGCAGTTAAGTAATGCTAAAACAATAGTAAAGTGTTGGAATAGTAGCAGTAAACTAGCAGTAAAGTGGTAGTAACGCAGTAGTAAAATAGTAGTAAAATGGTAGTAAGGCAGTAGTGAAACAGCAGTAAGATAGTAGTAAAGGAGTAGTAAAGCGGTAGTAAAATGGTCCAATAGTAAAGTGGTGGAATAGTAGTAAAATAGCTTTAAAGTAGTAGTAAAGTTGTAGTAAAATTGTAGAAAAATAGTAGTAGTAGCTTCTGCCATCAAGGTTGTGTCATCTGCATATCTGAGGTTGTTGATATTTCTTCCGGCAATCTTAATTCCATTTTGGGACTCATCCAGCCCAGCCTTTCGCATGATGCATTCTGCATATAAATTGTTGTGTATTGAGTCAAAGGATTTTATATCTGTATTATTATTGTCTGTATTGGCATTAGGGTAAAGTAACTGCCTTTTGGTTCCGGTTAATTTGTTGAGGGCTGATTTCTTGTCCTATGATAAAAAGCCTTCTGGTTCGACCGCCAATCCTCTCAGGGGAGCATTTGCAACTATTTGGCACCATTTTTGAGTGAATTGCTGAAAGTCAGATTTTTGCTGAAATTGTGACTCCGGGAGTTAGGGATTTTTTCAAAAAAATCTTTTTCTGCCGGTGAAGTTGTTGAGGGCTGATTTCTAGTCCTGTGATAAAAAGCCTTCTGTTTCGACCGCCAAACCTTTCAGGGGAGTATTAGCAACTATTTGGCACCATTTTTGAGTGAATTGCCGAAAGTCAGATTTTTGCTGAAATTGTGACCCCGGGGCTTAGGGGTTTTTTCAAAAAAATCTTTTTCTGCCGGTGAAGTTGTTGAGGGCTGATTTCTTGTTCTGTGATAAAAAGCCTTCTGTTTCGACTGCCAAACCTCTCAGGGGAGCATTTGCAACCGTTTGGCACCATTTTTTAATGAATTGCCGAAAGTCAGATTTTTGCTGAAATTTTGACCCCGGGGCTTAGGGATTTTTTCAAAAAAATCTGTTTCTGCCGGTTAAGATGTTGAGGGCTGATTTCTTGTCCTGTGATAAAAAGCCTTCTGTTTCGACCGCCAAACCACTCAGGGGAGCATTTGCGACTATTTGGCACCATTTTTGAGTGAATTGCCGAAAGACAGATTTTTGATGAAATTGTGACCCCGGGGGTTAGGGATTTTTTCAAAAAAATCTTTTTCGGCCGGTTAAGATGTTGAGTGCTGATTTCTTGTCCTGTGATAAAAAGCCTTCTGTTTCGACCGCCAAACCTCTCCGGGGAGCTGTTGTAAACGTGTGGCACCATTTTTGAATGAGTTGCCGAAAGTTAGATTTTTGCTGAAATTGTGACCCCGGGGCTTAGGGATTTTTTCAAAAAAATCTTTTTCTGCCGGTGAAGTTGTTGAGGGCTGATTTCTTCTCCTGTGATAAAAAAGCTTTCTGTTGCGACCGCCAAACCACTCAGGGGAGCATTTGCAACTATTTGGCACCATTTTTGAGTGAATTGCCGAAAGTCAGATTTTTGCTGAAATTGTGACCCCGGGGCTTAGGGGTTTTTTCAAAAAAATCTTTTTCTGCCGGTGAAGTTGTTGAGGGCTGATTTGTCGTTCTGTGATAAAAAGCCTTCTGTTTCGACTGCCAAACCTCTCAGGGGAGCATTTGCAACCGTTTGGCACCATTTTTTAATGAATTGCCGAAAGTCAGATTTTTGCTGAAATTGTGACCCCGGGGCTTAGGGATTTTTTCAAAAAAATCTTTTTCTGCCGGTTAAGATGTTGAGGGCTGATTTCTTGTTCTGTGATAAAAAGCCTTCTGTTTCGACTGCCAAACCTCTCAGGGGAGCATTTGCAACCGTTTGGCACCATTTTTTAATGAATTGCCGAAAGTCAGATTCTTGCTGAAATTTTGACCCCGGGGCTTAGGGATTTTTTCAAAAAAATCTTTTTCTGCCGGTTAAGATGTTGAGGGCTGATTTCTTGTCCTGTGATAAAAAGCCTTCTGTTTCGACCGCCAAACCACTCAGGGGAGCATTTGCGACTATTTGGCACCATTTTTGAGTGAATTGCCGAAAGACAGATTTTTGATGAAATTGTGACCCCGGGGGTTAGGGATTTTTTCAAAAAAATCTTTTTCGGCCGGTTAAGATGTTGAGTGCTGATTTCTTGTCCTGTGATAAAAAGCCTTCTGTTTCGAGCACCAAAGGACTCACGGGTGCATTTGCAACTATTTGGCACGATTTTTGAGTGAGTTGCCGAAAGTCAGATTTTTGGGATTTTTTCAAAAAAATCTTTTTCTGCCGGTTAAGATGTTGAGGGCTGATTTCTTGTTCTGTGATAAAAAGCCTTCTGTTTCGACTTCCAAACCTCTCAGGGGAGCATTTGCAACCGTTTGGCACCATTTTTTAATGAATTGCCGAAAGTCAGATTCTTGCTGAAATTGTGACCCCGGGGCTTAGGGATTTTTTCAAAAAAATCTTTTTCTGCCGGTTAAGATGTTGAGGGCTGATTTCTTGTTCTGTGATAAAAAGCCTTCTGTTTCGACTGCCAAACCTCTCAGGGGAGCATTTGCAACCGTTTGGCACCATTTTTAAATGAATTGCCGAAAGTCAGATTCTTGCTGAAATTGTGACCCCGGGGCTTAGGGATTTTTTCAAAAAAATCTTTTTCTGCCGGTTAAGATGTTGAGGGCTGATTTCTTGTCCTGTGATAAAAAGCCTTCTGTTTCGACCGCAAAACCACTCAGGGGAGCATTTGCAACCGTTTCGCACCATTTTTGAGTGAATTGCCGAAATTCAGATTTTTGCTGTAATTGTGACTCCGGGAGTTAGGGATTTTTTCAAAAAAATCTTTTTCTGCCGGTTAAGATGTTGAGGGCTGATTTCTTGTTCTGTGATAAAAAGCCTTCTGTTTCGACCGCCAAAACTTTCAGGGGAGTATTTGCAACTATTTGGCACCATTTTTGAGTGAATTGCCGAAAGTCAGATTTTTGCTGAAATTGTGACCCCGGGGCTTAGGGGTTTTTTCAAAAAAATCTTTTTCTGCCGGTGAAGTTGTTGAGGGCTGATTTGTCGTTCTGTGATAAAAAGCCTTCTGTTTCGACTGCCAAACCTCTCAGGGGAGCATTTGCAACCGTTTGGCATCATTTTTTAATGAATTGCCGAAAGTCAGATTTTTGCTGAAATTGTGACCCCGGGGCTTAGGGATTTTTTCAAAAAAATCTTTTTCTGCCGGTTAAGATGTTGAGGGCTGATTTCTTGTTCTGTGATAAAAAGCCTTCTGTTTCGACTGCCAAACCTCTCAGGGGAGCATTTGCAACCGTTTGGCACCATTTTTTAATGAATTGCCGAAAGTCAGATTCTTGCTGAAATTTTGACCCCGGGGCTTAGGGATTTTTTCAAAAAAATCTTTTTCTGCCGGTTAAGATGTTGAGGGCTGATTTCTTGTCCTGTGATAAAAAGCCTTCTGTTTCGACCGCCAAACCACTCAGGGGAGCATTTGCTACTATTTGGCACCATTTTTGAGTGAATTGCCGAAAGACAGATTTTTGATGAAATTGTGACCCCGGGGGTTAGGGATTTTTTCAAAAAAATCTTTTTCGGCCGGTTAAGATGTTGAGTGCTGATTTCTTGTCCTGTGATAAAAAGCCTTCTGTTTCGAGCACCAAAGGACTCACGGGTGCATTTGCAACTATTTGGCACGATTTTTGAGTGAGTTGCCGAAAGTCAGATTTTTGGGATTTTTTCAAAAAAATCTTTTTCTGCCGGTTAAGATGTTGAGAGCTGATTTCTTGTTCTGTGATAAAAAGCCTTCTGTTTCGACTGCCAAACCTCTCAGGGGAGCATTTGCAACCGTTTGGCACCATTTTTAAATGAATTGCCGAAAGTCAGATTCTTGCTGAAATTGTGACCCCGGGGCTTAGGGATTTTTTCAAAAAAATCTTTTTCTGCCGGTTAAGATGTTGAGGGCTGATTTCTTGTCCTGTGATAAAAAGCCTTCTGTTTCGACCGCAAAACCACTCAGGGGAGCATTTGCAACCGTTTCGCACCATTTTTGAGTGAATTGCCGAAAGTCAGATTTTTGCTGTAATTGTGACTCCGGGAGTTAGGGATTTTTTCAAAAAAATCTTTTTCTGCCGGTGAAGTTGTTGAGGGCTGATTTCTAGTCCTGTGATAAAAAGCCTTCTGTTTTGACCGCCAAACCTTTCAGGGGAGTATTTGCAACTATTTGGCACCATTTTTGAGTGAATTGCCGAAAGTCAGATTTTTGCTGAAATTGTGACCCCGTGGCTTAGGGGTTTTTTCAAAAAAATCTTTTTCGGCCGGTTAAGTTGTCAAGGGATGATTTGTCGTTCTGTGATAAAAAGCCTTCTGTTTCGACTGCCAAACCTCTCAGGGGAGCATTTGCAACCGTTTGGCACCATTTTTTAATGAATTGCCGAAAGTCAGATTTTTGCTGAAATTGTGACCCCGGGGCTTAGGGATTTTTTCAAAAAAATCTTTTTCGGCCGGTTAAGTTGTCAAGGGATGATTTCTTTTCCTGAGATAAACAGCCTTCTGTTTCGACTGGCAAACCTTTCAGGGGAGCATTTGCAACTGTTTGGCACCATTTTTTAGTGAGTGGCCAAAAGTCAGATTTTTGCTGAAATTGTGACCCCGGGTCTCAGGGATTTTTTTCAAAAAAAATAATTCTGCAGGTTAAGTGGTTGAGGGCTGATTTCTTTTCCTGTGATAAAACCCTTCTGTTTCGACCGCCAAACCTCTCAGGGAAGCATTTGCAACCGTATGGCACCATTTTTGAGTGAATGGCCAAAAGTCAGATTTTTGATGTAATTGTGACACGGGGGTTTAGGGATTTTTTCAAAAAAAATCTTTTTCTGCCGGTCAAGTTGTCGAGGGCTGATTTCTTTTCCTGAGATAAAAACCCTTCTGTTTCGACCGTCAAACCTCTCAGTGGAGCATTTGCAAGCGTTTGGCCCCATTTTTGAGTGAATTGCCGAAAGTCTGATTTTTGATGAAATTGTGACCCCGGGGCTTAGGGATTTTTTCAAAAACATCTTTTTATACCGGTTAACTTGTCGAGGGCAGATTTCTTTTCCTGAGATAAAAAGTCTTCTGTTTAGACCACCAAAGCTTTCAGGGGAGCATTTGCAACTGTTTGCACCATTTTTGAGTGAATTGCCGAAAGTCAGATTTTTGCTGAAATTGTGACCCCGGGGTTTAGGGATTTTTTCAAAAAATCTTTTTCTGCCGGTGACTTTGTTGAGGGCTGATTTCATGTTCTGTGATCAAAAGCCTTCTGTTTCGACCGCCAAACCTCTCAGGAGATCATTTGCAACCGTTTGGTAGTATTTTTGAGTGAATTGCCGAAAGTCAGATTTTTGATGAAATTGTGACCCCGGGGCTTAGGGATTTTTTTCAAAAATATCTTATTCTGCCGGTAAAGTTGTTGAGGGCTGATATCTTGTCCTGTGATAAAAAGCCTTCTGTTTCGACCGCCAAACCACTGAGGGGAGCATTTGCGACTATTTGGCACCATTTTTGAGTGAGTTGCCGAAAGTCAGATTTTTGCTGATATTGTGACCCCCGGGGCTTAGGAATTTTTTCAACAAAATCTTTTTCTCCCGGTTAACTTGTCAAGGGCTGATTTCTTGTCCTGTGATAAAAAGCCTTCTGTTTTGACCGCCAATCCTCTCAGGGGAGCATTTGCAAGCGTGTGGCACCATTTTCGAGTGAGTTGCCGAAAGTCAGATTTTTGCTGAAATTGTGACCCCGGGGTTTAGGGATTTTTTCAAAAAGATCATTTTCTGCCGGTTAATTTGTTGAGGGCTGATTTCTTGTCCAGTGGTAAAAAGCCTTCTGTTTCGACCTCCAAACCTCTCAGGGGATCATTTGCAATTGTTTGGCACCATTTTTGAGTGAATTGCCGAAAGTCAGATTTTTGCTGAAATTTTGACCCCGGGGCTTAGGGATTTTTTCAAAGAAATCATTTTCTGCCGGTGAAGTTCTTGAGGGCTGATTTCTCTTCCTGCGATAAAAAGCCTTCTGTTTCTACCTCCAAACCTCTCAGGGGATCATTTGCAATTGTTTGGCACCATTTTTGAGTGAATTGCCGAAAGTCAGATTTTTGCTGAAATTGTGACCCAGGGGCTTAGGGATTTTTTTTCAAAAAAATCTTTTTCTGCCGGTGAAGTTGTTGAGGGCTGATTTCTTGTCCTGTGATAAAAAGCCTTCTGTTTAGACAGCGAAACCTCTCAGGGGAGCATTTGTAACCGTTTGGCACCATTTTTCAGTGAGTTGCTGAAAGTCCGATTTTTGCTGTAATTGTGACTCCCGGAGTTAGGGATTTTTTCAAAAAAATCTTTTTCTGCCGGTGAAGTTGTTGAGGGCTGATTTCTTCTCCTGTTATAAAAAGCCTTCTGTTTCGACCGCCACACCTCTCAGGAGATCATTTGCAACCGTTTGGCACCATTTTTGAGTGAATTGCCGAAAGTCAGATTTTTGCTGAAATTGTAACCCCGGGGCTTAGTTAAGTAATGCTAAAACAATAGTAAAGTGTTGGAATAGTAGCAGTAAACTAGCAGTAAAGTGGTAGTAACGCAGTAGTAAAATAGTAGTAAAATGGTAGAAAGGCAGTAGTGAAACAGCAGTAAGATAGTAGTAAAGGAGTAGTAAAGCGGTAGTAAAATGGTCCAATAGTAAAGTGGTGGAATAGTAGTAAAATAGCTTTAAAGTAGTAGTAAAGTTGTAGTAAAATTGTAGAAAAATAGTAGTAAAATTGTAGAAAAATAGTAGTAAAATGGTAGTAAAGTAGTAGTAAAGCGGTAGTAAATCAGTAGTAAAGCGGTAGTAAAATGGTAGTAAAGTAGTAGTAAATCGGTAGTAAAGTGGTAGTAAAATGGTAGTAAAGTAGTAGTAAATCGATAGTAAAGTAGTAGTAAAGCGGTAGTAAAATGGTAGAGCCTTCCTTGTAGAATTTTAAGCATAACCTTTCTAGCGTGTGAAATGAGTGCAATTGTGCGGTAGTTGGAGCATTCTTTGGCACTGCCCTTCTTTGGGATTGGGATGTAGACTGATCTTCTCCAATCTTCTGGCCACTGCTGAGTTTTCCAAATTTGCTGGCATATTGAGTGTAGCACCTTAACAGCATCCTCTTTTAAAATTTTAAATAGTTCAGCTGGAATACCATCACTTCCACTGGCCTTGTTATTTGCAGTGCTTTCTAAGGCCCATTTGACTTCACTTTCCAGGATGTCTGGCTCAAGGTCAGCAACCACACTACCTGGGGTGTACGAGACATCCATATCTTTCTGGTATGATTCCTCTGTGTATTCTTGCCACCTCTTCTTGATGTCTTCTGCTTCTGTTAGGTCCTTACCACTTTTGTCCTTTATTATGGTAATCTTTGTACGAAATGTTCCTTTCATATCTCCAATTTTCTTGAACAGATCTCTGGTTCTTCCCATTCTGTTGTTTTCCTCTATTGTTTGCATTGCTCGTTTAAGAAGGCCTTCTTGTCTCTCCTTGCTATTCTTTGGAAATCTGCATTCAATTTCCTGTATCTTTCACTATCTCCCTCGCATTTTGCTTGCCTTCTCTCCTCCGCTATTTGTAAGGCCTCGTTGGACAGCCACTTTGCTTTCTTGCATTTCCTTTTCAATGGGATGGTTTTCGTTGTTGCCTCCTGTACAATGTTACGAGCCTCCATCCATAGTTCTTCAGGCACTCTGTCCACCAAATCTAAATCCTTAAACCTGTTCGTCACTTCCACTGTGTATTCATAAGGGATTTGACTTAGATGATATCTTACCGGCCCAGTGGTTTTCCCTACTTTCTTCAGTTTAAGCTTGAATTTTGCTATAAGAAGCTGATGATCTGAGCCACAGTCAGCTCCAGGTCTTGTTTTTGCTGACTGTATAGAGCCTCTCCATCTTTGGCTGCAGAGAATATAATCAATCTGATTTCGATGCTGCCCATCTGGTGATGTCCATGTGTAGAGTCGTCTCTTGTGTTGTTGGAAAAGCGTGTTTGTGATGACCAGCTTGTTCTCTTGACAGAACTCTATTAGCCTTTGCCCTGCTTCGTTTTGATCTCCAAGGCCAAACTTGCCAGTTGTTCCTCTTATCTCTTGCCTCCCTACTTTAGCATTCCAATCCCCTATAATGAGAAGAACACCCTTCTTTGGTGTCACTTCTATAAGGTGTTGTAAGTCTTCATAGAATTGGTCAATTTCAGTTTCTTCAGCACCAGTAGCTGGTGCATAAACTTGGATTACTGTGATGTTAAAAGGTCTGCCTTGGATTCGTATCGAGATCATTCTATCATTCTATTCTATGTATAACTCCATACCATCCAACATTTCTCCCATGAACATAGGGACGTCCTAAGGAAAAGCAGGATAACATCAGAAACCAGGACAGCTTCAATAAATCTGGGACTGTCCCGGCAAAATTAGGGACAACTGGAAGGTTTGCAAAAGTGGGGAAGTTAAGATCAAGGAACAAGAGAGAAGTCATGAGTGAAGGACAAGCCAAAGGAGAGGTTGAGGGAGGAGGCTTATTGGTTTGTTCTTGTTCTTGTTTTTATTGTGTATTTTGTGTTTTTTACCTTGCATTTTTAAGTTGTAAACCAACCTTAAATCTACGGATGAAGGGCAGTATATAGAATTAATAAAATAGTAACAATACTATTTGTTACTATAGACAGGCATGCCATTGTTCAGGAAGGTCTACTGTATAAATAGGGGTATAAATAGTAAAGTAGTATAAGTAATAAAGTAGCAGTAGTAAAGTGGAAGTAAAGTGGTAGTAAAGCAATAGTAAACCAGTAGTGAAGTAGCAGTTAAGTAATGCTAAAACAATAGTAAAGTGTTGGAATAGTAGCAGTAAACTAGCAGTAAAGTGGTAGTAATGCAGTAGTAAAATAGTAGTAAAATGGTAGTAAGGCAGTAGTGAAACAGCAGTAAGATAGTAGTAAAGGAGTAGTAAAGTGGTAGTAAAATGGTCCAATAGTAAAGTGTTGGAATAGTAGTAAAATAGCTTTAAAGTAGTAGTAAATGGTAGTAAAGTAGTAGTAAATCGATAGTAAAGTAGTAGTAAAGCGGTAGTAAAATGGTAGTAAAGTAGTAGTAAATCGGTAATAAAGTAGTAGTAAAGCGGTAGTAAAATGGTAGTAAAGTAGTAGTAAAGTAGTAATAAAATGGTACTAAAGCAGTAGTATGGACGCTTTACCTTTACCTTTAAAGCAGTAGTAAAGTAGTGGTAAAGCAGTAGTAAAGTAGTGGTAAAGCAGTAGTAAAGCAGTAGTAAAGTAGTAGCAAAGCAGTAGTAAAGTAGTAGTAAAACAGTAGTAAAACAGTAGTAAAGCAGTAGTAAGAATGACCTCAGAAGTGTTCGTTGTACAAAAAGGCACCATGTTGGTAGCCTCAATCACAGAGGTTTTTCCAGTTGTTTCCATATAAAGTAGTGGGGCGGGGGGAATGGCTTCTCAGTGTTTGTATGTTGATCCCTTTTTACACTATTATGTTAAAAAGTACACCAGAATTTAGTGGCGTTGGATATTTTGGGTCCCAAAATGTCCCCGCCAGCAGTGGCTGCATAAAATCCTTTAGTCAGAACTGAGCTATGGGCAACACACTGTCGTGAGTCAGGAGCTGTGTGAGGAGCCCGTAGTCAAAACTGAGGTGAGGACAAAAGCATACCCTCCAACATTTCTCCGATGAAAATAGGGGTGCCCTGTTCTGTAACAACAATTTTACTACAGTGGTACCTCAGGATAAGTACTTAATTCGTTCCGGAGGTCCGTTCTTAAACTGAAACTGTTCTTAACCTGAAGCACCACTTTAGCTAATGGGGCCTCCTGCTGTCGCCGCGCCGCCAGATCACGATTTCTGTTCTCAGAAGCAAATTTCTTAACCTGAAGCACTATATCTGGGTTAGCGGAGTCTGTAACCTGAAGCATCTGTAACCCGAAGCATATGTAACCCGAGGTACCCCTGTATTTATACCACATCCATCTGCCTGGGTTGCTCTAGCCACTCTGGGCGGCTTCCAAAACATATAAAAAGGTAACTGGAAAAACCTCTGTGATTGAGGCTACCAACATGGTGCCTTTTTGTACAACGAACACTTCTGAGGTCATTCTTACTACTGCTTTACTACTGTTTTCTCCTTGTGCCCTCCATCTTTCCCAGCATCAGTGTCTTCTCCAGGGAGTCTTCTCATCTCATGAGGTGGCCAAAGTACAGGAGCCTCAGCTTCACGATCTGTCCTTCCAGTGAGCACTCAGGGCTGATTTCCTTAAGAATGGATGCGTTTGATCTTCTTGCAGTCCATGGGACTCTCAAGAGTCTCCTCCAGCACCATAATTCAAAAGCATCAATTCTTCGGCGATCAGCCTTCTTTATGGTCCAGCTCTCACTTCCATACATCACTACTGGGAAAACCATGGCTTTAACTATACGGACCTTTGTTGGCAAGCTGACGTCTCTACTTCTCAAGATGCTGTCTAGGCCTGTCATTGCCCTTCTCCCAAGAAGCAGGCGTCTTTTAATTTCGTGGCTGCTGTCACCATCTGCAGTGATCATGGAGCCCAAAAAGTAAAATCTCTCACTGCCTCGATTTCTTCCCCTTCTATTTGCCAGGAGGTGATGGGACCAGTGGCCATGATCTTCGTTTTTTTGATGTTGAGCTTCAGACCATATTTTGCGCTCTCCTCTTTCACCCTCATTAAAAGGTTCTTTAATTCCTCCTCACTTTCTGCCATCAAGGTTGTGTCATCTGCATATCTGAGGTTGTTGATATTTCTTCCGGCAATCTTAATTCCATTTTGGGATTCATCCAGCCCAGCCTTTTGCATGATGCATTCTGCATATAAATTGTTGTGTATTGAGTCAAAGGATTTTATATCATTATTATTGTTGTCTGTATTGGCATTAGGGTAAAGTAACTGCCTTTTGGTTCCGGTTAATTTCTCGAGGGCTGATTTCTTGTCCTGTGATAAAAAGCCTTCTGGTTCGACCGCCAATCCTCTCAGGGGAGCATTTGCAACCGTGTGGCACCATTTTCGAGTGAATTGCCGAAAGTCCGATTTTTGCTGAAATTGTGACCCCGGGGCTTAGGGATGTTTTTCCAAAAAAAATTTTTCTGCTGGTGAAGTTGTTGAGGGCTGATTTCTTGTCCTGTGATAAAAAGCCTTCTGTTTAGAAAGCGAAACCTCTCAGGGGAGCATTTGTAACCGTTTGGCACCATTTTTGAGTGAGTTGCTGAAAGTCCGATTTTTGCTGAAATTGTGACCCCGGGTCTTAGGATTTTTTCAAAAAAATCTTTTTCTGCCAGTGAAGTTGTTGAGGGCTGATTTCTTCTCCTGTGATAAAAAGCCTCCTGTTTCGAGCACCAAAGAACTCACAGGTGCATTTGCAACTATTTGGCATGATTTTTGAGTGTGTTGCCGAAAGTCAGATTTTTGGGATTTTTTCAAAAAAATCTTTTTCTGCCGGTTAAGATGTTGAGGGCTGATTTCTTGTCCTGTGATAAAAAGCCTTCTGTTTCGACCGCCAAACCTTTCAGCGGAGCATTTGCAACCGTTTGGCACCCTTTTTGAGTGAGTTGCCGAAAGTCAGATTTTTGCTGAAATTGTGACACCGGGGCTTAGGGATTTTTGTTCAAATTTTTTTTTTCTGCCGGTGAAGTTGTTGAGGGCTGATTTCTTGTTCTGTGATAAAAAGCCTTCTGTTTCGACTGCCAAACCTCTCAGGAGATCATTTGCAACCGTTTGGCACCATTTTTGAGTGAATTGCCGAAAGTCAGATTTTTGCTGAAATTGTAACCCCGGGGCTTAGTTAAGTAATGCTAAAACAATAGTAAAGTGTTGGAATAGTAGCAGTAAACTAGCAGTAAAGTGGTAGTAACGCAGTAGTAAAATAGTAGTAAAATGGTAGTAAGGCAGTAGTGAAACAGCAGTAAGATAGTAGTAAAGGAGTAGTAAAGCGGTAGTAAAATGGTCCAATAGTAAAGTGGTGGAATAGTAGTAAAATAGCTTTAAAGTAGTAGTAAAGTTGTAGTAAAATTGTAGAAAAATAGTAGTAAAATTGTAGAAAAATAGTAGTAAAATGGTAGTAAAGTAGTAGTAAAGCGGTAGTAAATCAGTAGTAAAGTAGTAGTAAAGCGGTAGTAAAGTGGTAGTAAAGTAGTAGTAAATCGGTAGTAAAGTGGTAGTAAAATGGTAGTAAAGTAGTAGTAAATCGATAGTAAAGTAGTAGTAAAGCGGTAGTAAAATGGTAGAGCCTTCCTTGTAGAATTTTAAACATAACCTTGCTAGCGTGTGAAATGAGTGCAATTGTGCGGTAGTTGGAGCATTCTTTGGCACTGCCCTTCTTTGGGATTGGGATGTAGACTGATCTTCTCCAATCTTCTGGCCACTGCTGAGTTTTCCAAATTTGCTGGCATATTGAGTGTAGCACCTTAACAGCATCCTCTTTTAAAATCTTAAATAGTTCAGCTGGAATACCATCACTTCCACTGGCCTTGTTATTTGCAGTGCTTTCTAAGGCCCATTTGACTTCACTTTCCAGGATGTCTGGCTCAAGGTCAGCAACCACACTACCTGGGGTGTACGAGACATCCATATCTTTCTGGTATGATTCCTCTGTGTATTCTTGCCACCTCTTCTTGATGTCTTCTGCTTCTGTTAGGTCCTTACCACTTTTGTCCTTTATTATGGTAATCTTTGTACGAAATGTTCCTTTCATATCTCCAATTTTCTTGAACAGATCTCTGGTTCTTCCCATTCTGTTGTTTTCCTCTATTGTTTGCATTGCTCGTTTAAGAAGGCCTTCTTGTCTCTCCTTGCTATTCTTTGGAAATCTGCATTCAATTTCCTGTATCTTTCACTATCTCCCTCGCATTTTGCTTGCCTTCTCTCCTCCGCTATTTGTAAGGCCTCGTTGGACAGCCACTTTGCTTTCTTGCATTTCCTTTTCATTGGGATGGTTTTCGTTGTTGCCTCCTGTACAATGTTACGAGCCTCCATCCATAGTTCTTCAGGCACTCTGTCCACCAAATCTAAATCCTTAAACCTGTTCGTCACTTCCACTGTGTATTCATAAGGGATTTGACTTAGATGATATCTTACCGGCCCAGTGGTTTTCCCTACCTTCTTCAGTTTAAGCTTGAATTTTGCTATAAGAAGCTGATGATCTGAGCCACAGTCAGCTCCAGGTCTTGTTTTTGCTGACTGTATAGAGCCTCTCCATCTTTGGCTGCAGAGAATATAATCAATCTGATTTCGATGCTGCCCATCTGGTGATGTCCATGTGTAGAGTCGTCTCTTGTGTTGTTGGAAAAGCGTGTTTGTGATGACCAGCTTGTTCTCTTGACAGAACTCTATTAGCCTTTGCCCTGCTTCGTTTTGATCTCCAAGGCCAAACTTGCCAGTTGTTCCTCTTATCTCTTGCCTCCCTACTTTAGCATTCCAATCCCCTATAATGAGAAGAACACCCTTCTTTGGTGTCACTTCTATAAGGTGTTGTAAGTCTTCATAGAATTGGTCAATTTCAGTTTCTTCAGCACCAGTAGCTGGTGCATAAACTTGGATTACTGTGATGTTAAAAGGTCTGCCTTGGATTCGTATCGAGATCATTCTATCATTCTATTCTATGTATAACTCCATACCATCCAACATTTCTCCCATGAACATAGGGACGTCCTAAGGAAAAGCAGGATAACATCAGAAACCAGGACAGCTTCAATAAATCTGGGACTGTCCCGGCAAAATTAGGGACAACTGGAAGGTTTGCAAAAGTGGGGAAGTTAAGATCAAGGAACAAGAGAGAAGTCATGAGTGAAGGACAAGCCAAAGGAGAGGTTGAGGGAGGAGGCTTATTGGTTTGTTCTTGTTCTTGTTTTTATTGTGTATTTTGTGTTTTTTACCTTGCATTTTTAAGTTGTAAACCAACCTTAAATCTACGGATGAAGGGCAGTATATAGAATTAATAAAACAGTAACAATACTATTTGTTACTATAGACAGGCATGCCATTGTTCAGGAAGGTCTACTGTATAAATAGGGGTATAAATAGTAAAGTAGTATAAGTAATAAAGTAGCAGTAGTAAAGTGGAAGTAAAGTGGTAGTAAAGCAATAGTAAACCAGTAGTGAAGTAGCAGTTAAGTAATGCAAAACAATAGTAAAGTGTTGGAATAGTAGCAGTAAACTAGCAGTAAAGTGGTAGTAACGCAGTAGTAAAATAGTAGTAAAATGGTAGTAAGGCAGTAGTGAAACAGCAGTAAGATAGTAGTAAAGGAGTAGTAAAGCGGTAGTAAAATGGTCCAATAGTAAAGTGGTGGAATAGTAGTAAAATAGCTTTAAAGTAGTAGTAAAGTTGTAGTAAAATTGTAGAAAAATAGTAGTAAAATTGTAGAAAAATAGTAGTAAAATGGTAGTAAAGTAGTAGTAAAGCGGTAGTAAAATGGTAGTAAAGTAGTAGTAAAGTAGTAGTAAAATGGTAGTAAAGTAGTAGTAAAGCGGTAGTAAAATGGTAGTAAAGTAGTAGTAAAGCGGTAGTAAATCGATAGTAAAGTAGTAGTAAATCGGTAGTAAAGTAGTAGTAAAGCGGTAGTAAAATGGTAGTAAAGTAGTAGTAAAGTAGTAATAAAATGGTACTAAAGCAGTAGTAGGGACGCAGGTGGTGCTGTGGGTTAAAGCCTCAGCGCCTAGGGCTTGCCGATCGAAAGGTCGGCGGTTCGAATCCCTGCGGCGGGGTGCGCTCCCGCTGCTCGGTCCCAGCGCCTGCCAACCTAGCAGTTCGAAAGCACCTCTGGGTGCAAGTAGATAAATAGGGACCGCTTACCGGCGGGAAGGTAAACGGCGTTTCCGTATGCTGCGCTGGCTCACCAGATGCAGCTTTTTCACGCTGGCCACGTGACCCGGAAGTGTCTCCGGACAGCGCTGGCCCCTGGCCTCTTAAGTGAGATGGGCGCACAACCCCAGAGTCTGTCAAGACTGGCCCGTACGGGCAGGGGTACCTTTACCTTTAAAGCAGTAGTAAAGTAGTGGTAAAGCAGTAGTAAAGTAGTGGTAAAGCAGTAGTAAAGCAGTAGTAAAGTAGTAGCAAAGCAGTAGTAAAGTAGTAGTAAAACAGTAGTAAAACAGTAGTAAAGCAGTAGTAAGAATGACCTCAGAAGTGTTCGTTGTACAAAAAGGCACCATGTTGGTAGCCTCAATCACAGAGGTTTTTCCAGTTGTTTCCATATAAAGTAGTGGGGCGGGGGGAATGGCTTCTCAGTGTTTGTATGTTGATCCCTTTTTACACTATTATGTTAAAGAGTACACCAGAATTTAGTGGCGTTGGATATTTTGGGTCCCAAAATGTCCCCGCCAGCAGTGGCTGCATAAAATCCTTTAGTCAGAACTGAGCTATGGGCAACACACTGTCGTGAGTCAGGAGCTGTGTGAGGAGCCCGTAGTCAAAACTGAGGTGAGGACAAAAGCATACCCTCCAACATTTCTCCGATGAAAATAGGGGTGCCCTGTTCTGTAACAACAATTTTACTACAGTGGTACCTCAGGATAAGTACTTAATTCGTTCCGGAGGTCCGTTCTTAAACTGAAACTGTTCTTAACCTGAAGCACCACTTTAGCTAATGGGGCCTCCTGCTGTCGCCGCGCCGCCAGATCACGATTTCTGTTCTCAGAAGCAAATTTCTTAACCTGAAGCACTATATCTGGGTTAGCGGAGTCTGTAACCTGAAGCATCTGTAACCGAAGCATATGTAACCCGAGGTACCCCTGTATTTATACCACATCCATCTGCCTGGGTTGCTCTAGCCACTCTGGGCGGCTTCCAAAACATATAAAAAGGTAACTGGAAAAACCTCTGTGATTGAGGCTACCAACATGGTGCCTTTTTGTACACCGAACACTTCTGAGGTCATTCTTACTACTGCTTTACTACTGCATCAGTGTCTTCTCCAGGGAGTCTTCTCATCTCATGAGGTGGCCAAAGTACAGGAGCCTTTGCTTCACGATCTGTCCTTCCAGTGAGCACTCAGGGCTGATTTCCTTAAGAATGGATGCGTTTGATCTTCTTGCAGTCCATGGGACTCTCAAGAGTCTCCTCCAGCACCATAATTCAAAAGCATCAATTCTTCGGCGATCAGCCTTCTTTATGGTCTCACTTCCATACATCACTACTGGGAAAACCATGGCTTTAACTATACGGACCTTTGTTGGCAAGGTGACGTCTCTACTTCTCAAGATGCTGTCTAGGCCTGTCATTGCCCTTCTCCCAAGAAGCAGGCGTCTTTTAATTTCGTGGCTGCTGTCACCATCTGCAGTGATCATGGAGCCCAAGAAAGTAAAATCTCTCACTGCCTCCATTTCTTCCCCTTCTATTTGCCAGGAGGTGATGGGACCAGTGGCCATGATCTTCGTTTTTTTGATGTTGAGCTTCAGACCATATTTTGCGCTCTCCTCTTTCACCCTCATTAAAAGGTTCTTTAATTCCTCCTCACTTTCTGCCATCAAGGTTGTGTCATCTGCATATCTGAGGTTGTTGATATTTCTTCGGGCAATCTTAATTCCAGCTTGGGATTCATCCAGCCCAGCCTTTCGCATGATGCATTCTGCATATAAATTGTTGTGTATTGAGTCAAAGGATTTTATATCTGTATTATTATTGTCTGTATTGGCATTAGGGTAAAGAAACTGCCTTTTGGTTCCGGTTAATTTGTCGAGGGCGGATTTCTTGTCCTGTGATAAAAAGTCTTCTGGTTCGACCGCCAATCCTCTCAGGGGAGCATTTGCAACTATTTGGCACCATTTTTGAGTGAATTGCCGAAAGTCAGATTTTTGCTGAAATTGTGACCCCGGGGCTTAGGGATTTTTTCAAAAAAATCTTTTTCTGCCGGTTAAGATGTTGAGGGCTGATTTCTTGTCCTGTGATAAAAAGCCTTCTGTTTCGACCGCAAAACCACTCAGGGGAGCATTTGCAACCGTTTCGCACCATTTTTGAGTGAATTGCCGAAAGTCAGATTTTTGCTGTAATTGTGACTCCGGGAGTTAGGGATTTTTTCAAAAAAATCTTTTTCTGCCGGTGAAGTTGTTGAGGGCTGATTTCTAGTCCTGTGATAAAAAGCCTTCTGTTTCGACCGCCAAACCTTTCAGGGGGGTATTTGCAACTATTTGGCACCATTTTTGAGTGAATTGCCGAAAGTCAGATTTTTGATGAAATTTTGACCTCGGGGCTTAGGGATTTTTTCAAAAAAATCTTTTTCTGCCGGGTAAGATGTTGAGGGCTGATTTCTTGTCCTGTGATAAAAAGCCTCCTGTTTCGAGCACCAAAGGACTCACGGGTGCATTTGCAACTATTTGGCACGATTTTTGAGTGAGTTGCCGAAAGTCAGATTTTTGGGATTTTTTCAAAAAAATCTTTTTCTGCCGGTTAAGGTGTTGAGTGCTGATTTCTTGTCCTGTGATAAAAAGCCTTCTGTTTCGACCGCCAAACCTCTCCGGGGAGCTGTTGTAAACGTGTGGCATCATTTTTGAATGAGTTGCCGAAAGTTAGATTTTTGCTGAAATTGTGACCCCGGGGCTTAGGGATTTTTTCAAAAAAATCTTTTTCTGCCGGTGAAGTTGTTGAGGGCTGATTTCTTGTTCTGTGATAAAAAGCCTTCTGTTTCGACTGCCAAACCTCTCAGGGGAGCATTTGCAACCGTTTGGCACCATTTTTGAGTGAATTGCCGAAAGTCAGATTTTTGCTGTAATTGTGACTCCGGGAGTTAGGGATTTTTTTCAAAAAAATCTGTTTCTGCCGGTTAAGATGTTGAGGGCTGATTTCTTGTCCTGTGATAAAAAGCCTTCTGTTTCGACCGCAAAACCACTCAGGGGAGCATTTGCAACCGTTTCGCACCATTTTTGAGTGAATTGCCAAAAGTCAGATTTTTGCTGTAATTGTGACTCCGGGAGTTAGGGATTTTTTCAAAAAAATCTTTTTCTGCCGGTGAAGTTGTTGAGGGCTGATTTCTAGTCCTGTGATAAAAAGCCTTCTGTTTCGACCGCCAAACCTTTCAGGGGAGTATTTGCAACTATTTGGCACCATTTTTGAGTGAATTGCCGAAAGTCAGATTTTTGATGAAATTTTGACCTCGGGGCTTAGGGATTTTTTCAAAAAAATATTTTTCTGCCGGTTAAGATGTTGAGGGCTGATTTCTTGTCCTGTGATAAAAAGCCTCCTGTTTCGAGCACCAAAGGACTCACGGGTGCATTTGCAACTATTTGGCACGATTTTTGAGTGAGTTGCCGAAAGTCAGATTTTTCGGATTTTTTCAAAAAAATCTTTTTCTGCCGGTTAAGATGTTGAGTGCTGATTTCTTGTCCTGTGATAAAAAGCCTTCTGTTTCGAGCACCAAAGGACTCACGGGTGCATTTGCAACTATTTGGCACGATTTTTGAGTGAGTTGCCGAAAGTCAGATTTTTGGGATTTTTTCAAAAAAATCTTTTTCTGCCGGTGAAGTTGTTGAGGGCTGATTTCTAGTCCTGTGATAAAAAGCCTTCTGTTTCGACCGCCAAACCTCTCCGGGGAGCTGTTGTAAACGTGTGGCACCATTTTTGAATGAGTTGCCGAAAGTTAGATTTTTGCTGAAATTGTGACCCCGGGGCTTAGGGATTTTTTCAAAAAAATCTTTTTCTGCCGGTGAAGTTGTTGAGGGCTGATTCCTTTTTCTGTGATAAAAAGCCTTCTGTTTTGACTGCAAAACCACTCAGGGGAGCATTTGCAAGTATTTGGCACCATTTTTGAGTGAATTGCCAAAAGTCAGATTTTTGCTGAAATTGAGACCCTGGGGCTTAGGGATTTTTTCAAAAAAATCTTTTTCTGCCGGCGAAGTTGTTAAGTGCTGATTCCTTTTTCTGTGATAAAAAGCCTTCTGTTTTGACTGCAAAACCACTCAGGGGAGCATTTGCAAGTATTTGGCACCATTTTTGAGTGAGTTGCCGAAAGTCAGATTTTTGCTGAAATTGTGACCCCAGGGCTTTGGGATTTTTTCAAAAAAATCTTTTTCTGCCAGTTAACATGTTGGGGGCTGATTTCTTGTCCTGTGATAAAAAGACTTCTGTTTCGACCGCAAAACCACTCACGGGAGCATTTGCAACTGTTTCGCACCATTTTTGAGGGAGTTGCCGAAAGTCAGATTTTTGCTGAAATTGTGACCCCGGGGCTTAGGGGTTTTTTGAAAAAAAACTTTTTCTGCCGGTGACTTTGTTGAGGGCTGATTTCATGTCCTGTGATCAAAAGCCTTCTGTTTCGACCGCCAAACCTCTCAGGAGATCATTTGCAACCGTTTGTTACTATTTTTGAGTGAATTGCCGAAAGTCAGATTTTTGCTGAAATTGTGACCCCGGGGCTTAGGGATTTTTTCAAAAAAATATTTTTCTGCCGGTGAGGTTGTTGAGGGCTGATTTCTTGACCTGTGATAAAAAGCCTTCTGTTTCGACCGCCAAACCACTCAGGGGAGCATTTGCGACTATTTGGCACCATTTTTGAGTGAATTGCCGAAAGACAGATTTTTGATGAAATTGTGACCCCGGGGGTTAGGGATTTTTTCAAAAAAATCTTTTTCGGCCGGTGAAGTTGTCAAGGGATGATTTCTTTTCCTGAGATAAACAGCCTTCTGTATCGACCGCCAAGCCTTTCAGGGGAGCATTTGCAACTGTTTGGCACCATTTTTGAGTGAATGGCCGAAAGTCATATTTTTGATGAAACTGTGACCCCGGGGGTTAGGGATTTTTTCAAAAAAATCTTGTTCGGCCAGTTAAGTTGTCAAGGGATGATTTCTTTTCCTGAGATAAACAGCCTTCTGTTTCGACCGCCAAACCTTTCAGGGGAGCATTTGCAACTGTTTGGCACCATTTTTGAGTGAATGGCCAAAAGTCAGATCTTTGATGAAATTGTGACCCCGGGTCTAAGGGATTTTTTCAAAAAAAATAATTCTGCAGGTTAAGTTGTTGAGGGCTGATTTCTTTTCCTGTGATAAAACCCTTCTGTTTCGACCCCCAAACCTCTCAGGGAAGCATTTGCAACCGTATTGCACCATTTTTGAGTGAATGGCCAAAAGTCAGATTTTTGATGTAATTGTGACACGGGGGTTTAGGGGTTTTTTCAAAAAAAATCTTTTTCTGCCGGTCAAGTTGTCGAGGGCTGATTTCTTTTCCTGAGATAAAAACCCTTCTGTTTCGACCGTCAAACCTCTCAGGGGAGCATTTGCAAGCGTTTGGCCTCATTTTTGAGTGAATTGCCGAAAGTCTGATTTTTGATGAAATTGTGACCCCGGGGCTTATGGATTTTTTCAAAAACATCTTTTTATACCGGTTAACTTGTCGAGGGCAGATTTCTTTTCCTGAGATAAAAAGTCTTCTGTTTAGACCACCAAACCTTTCAGGGGAGCATTTGCAACTGTTTGCACCATTTTTGAGTGAGTTGCCGAAAGTCAGATTTTTGGGATTTTTTCAAAAAAATCTTTTTCTGCCGGTTAAGATGTTGAGTGCTGATTTGTTGTTCTGTGATAAAAAGCCTTCTGTTTCGACTGCCAAACGTCTCAGGGGAGCATTTGCAACCGTTTGGCACCATTTTTTAATGAATTGCCGAAAGTCAGATGTTTGCTGAAATTTTGACCCCGGGGCTTAGGGATTTTTTCAAAAAAATCTGTTTCTGCCGGTTAAGATGTTGAGGGCTGATTTCTTGTCCTGTGATAAAAAGCCTTCTGTTTCGACCGCAAAACCACTCAGGGGAGCATTTGCAACCGTTTCGCACCATTTTTGAGTGAATTGCCAAAAGTCAGATTTTTGCTGTAATTGTGACACCTGGAGTTAGGGATTTTTTCAAAAAAAGCTTTTTCTGCCGGTGAAGTTGTTGAGGGCTGATTTCTAGTCCTGTGATAAAAAGCCTTCTGTTTCGACCGCCAAACCTTTCAGGGGAGTATTTGCAACTATTTGGCACCATTTTTGAGTGAATTGCCGAAAGTCAGATTTTTGATGAAATTTTGACCTCGGGGCTTAGGGATTTTTTCAAAAAAATCTTTTTCTGCCGGTTAAAATGTTGAGGGCTGATTTCTTGTCCTGTGATAAAAAGCCTTCTGTTTCAAGCACCAAAGGACTCACGGGTGCATTTGCAACTATTTGGCACGATTTTTGAGTGAGTTGCCGAAAGTCAGATTTTTGGGATTTTTTCAAAAAAATCTTTTTCTGCCGGTGAAGTTGTTGAGGGCTGATTTCTAGTCCTGTGATAAAAAGCCTTCTGTTTCGACCGCCAAACCTCTCCGGGGAGCTGTTGTAAACGTGTGGCACCATTTTTGAATGAGTTGCCGAAAGTCAGATTTTTGCTGAAATTGTGACCCCGGGGCTTAGGGATTTTTTCAAAAAAATCTTTTTCTGCCGGTGAAGTTGTTAAGTGCTGATTCCTTTTTCTGTGATAAAAAGCCTTCTGTTTTGACTGCAAAACCACTCAGGGGAGCATTTGCAAGTATTTGGCACCATTTTTGAGTGAGTTGCCGAAAGTCAGATTTTTGCTGAAATTGTGACCCCAGGGCTTAGGGATTTTTTCCAAAAAATCTTTTTCTGCCAGTTAACATGTTGGGGGCTGATTTCTTGTCCTGTGATAAAAAGACTTCTGTTTCGACCGCAAAACCACTCACGGGAGCCTTTGCAACCGTTTCGCACCATTTTTGAGTGAGTTGCCGAAAGTCAGATTTTTGCTGAAATTGTGACCCCGGGGCTTAGGGATTTTTTGAAAAAAATCTTTTTCTGCCGGTGACTTTGTTGAGGGCTGATTTCATGTCCTGTGATCAAAAGCCTTCTGTTTCGACCGCCAAACCTCTCAGGAGATCATTTGCAACCGTTAGTTACTATTTTTGAGTGAATTGCCGAAAGTCAGATTTTTGCTGAAATTGTGACCCCGGGGCTTAGGGGTTTTTTCAAAAAAATCTTTTTCTGCCGGTGAAGTTGTTGAGGGCTGATTTCTTGTTCTGTGATAAAAAGCCTTCTGTTTCGACTGCCAAACGTCTCAGGGGAGCATTTGCAACCGTTTGGCACCATTTTTTAATGAATTGCCTAAAGTCAGATGTTTGCTGAAATTGTGACCCCGGGGCTCAGGGATTTTTTCAAAAAAATCTTTTTCTGCCTGTTAAGATGTTGAGGGCTGATTTCTTGTCCTGTGATAACTTGTTAACTTGTCGAGGTTAACTTGTCGAGGGCAGATTTCTTTTCCTGAGATAAAAAGTCTTCTGTTTAGACCACCAAACCTTTCAGGGGAGCATTTGCAACTGTTTGCACCATTTTTGAGTGAGTTGCCGAAAGTCAGATTTTTGGGATTTTTTCAAAAAAATCTTTTTCTGCCTGTTAAGATGTTGAGTGCTGATTTCTTGTCCTGTGATAAAAAGCCTTCTGTTTCGACCGCCAAACCTCTCCGGGGAGCTGTTGTAAACGTGTGGCACCATTTTTGAATGAGTTGCCGAAAGTTAGATTTTTGCTGAAATTGTGACCCCGGGGCTTAGGGATTTTTTCAAAAAAATCTTTTTCTGCCGGTGAAGTTGAAAAAAATCCCTAAGCCCCTGGGTCACAATTTCAGCAAAAATCTGGTAGTAAAGTAGTAGTAAATCGGTAGTAAAGTAGTAGTAAAGCGGTAGTAAAATGGTAGTAAAGTAGTAGTAAAGTAGTAATAAAATGGTACTAAAGCAGTAGTAGGGACGCAGGTGGCGCTGTGGGTTAAAGCCTCAGCGCCTAGGGCTTGCCGATCGAAAGGTCGGCGGTTCGAATCCCTGCGGCAGGGTGCGCTCCCGCTGCTCGGTCCCAGCAACTGCCAACCTAGCAGTTCGAAAGCACCTCTGGGTGCAAGTAGATAAATAGGGACCGCTTACCGGCGGGAAGGTAAATGGCGTTTCCGTATGCTGCGCTGGCTCACCAGATGCAGCTTTTTCATGCTGGCCACGTGACCCAGAAGTGTCTCCGGACAGCGCTGGCCCCTGGCCTCTTAAGTGAGATGGGCGCACAACGCCAGAGTCTGTCAAGACTGGCCTGTACGGGCAGGGGTACCTTTACCTTTAAAGCAGTAGTAAAGTAGTGGTAAAGCAGTAGTAAAGTAGTGGTAAAGCAGTAGTAAAGCAGTAGTAAAGTAGTAGTAAAGTAGTGGTAAAGCAGTAGTAAAGCAGTAGTAAAACAGTAGTAAAGCAGTAGTAAGAATGACCTCAGAAGTGTTCGTTGTACAAAAAGGCACCATGTTGGTAGCCTCAATCACAGAGGTTTTTCCAGTTGTTTCCATATAAAGTAGTGGGGCGGGGGGGAATGGCTTCTCAGTGTTTGTATGTTGATCCCTTTTTACACTATTATGTTAAAGAGTACACCAGAATTTAGTGGCGTTGGATATTTTGGGTCCCAAAATGTCCCCGCCAGCAGTGGCTGCATAAAATCCTGTAGTCAGAACTGAGCTATGGGCAACACACTGTCGTGAGTCAGGAGCTGTGTGAGGAGCCCGTAGTCAAAACTGAGGTGAGGACAAAAGCATACCCTCCAACATTTCTCCGATGAAAATAGGGGTGCCCTGTTCTGTAACAACAATTTTACTACAGTGGTACCTCAGGATAAGTACTTAATTCGTTCCGGAGGTCCGTTTCTTAACCTGAAGCACTATATCTGGGTTAGCGGAGTCTGTAACCTGAAGCATCTGTAACCCGAAGCATATGTAACCCGAGGTACCCCTGTATTTATACCACATCCATCTGCCTGGGATGCTCTAGCCACTCTGGACGGCTTCCAAAACATATAAAAAGGTAACTGGAAAAACCTCTGTGATTGAGGCTACCAACATGGTGCCTTTTTGTACAACGAACACTTCTGAGGTCATTCTTACTACTGCTTTACTACTGTTTTCTCCTTGTGCCCTCCATCTTTCCCAGCATCAGTGTCTTCTCCAGGGAGTCTTCTCATCTCATGAGGTGGCCAAAGTACAGGAGCCTCAGCTTCACGATCTGTCCTTCCAGTGAGCACTCAGGGCTGATTTCCTTAAGAATGGATGCGTTTGATCTTCTTGCAGTCCATGGGACTCTCAAGAGTCTCCTCCAGCACCATAATTCAAAAGCATCAATTCTTCGGCGATCAGCCTTCTTTATGGTCCAGCTCTCACTTCCATACATCACTACTGGGAAAACCATGGCTTTAACTATACGGACCTTTGTTGGCAAGGTGACGTCTCTACTTCTCAAGATGCTGTCTAGGCCTGTCATTGCCCTTCTCCCAAGAAGCAGGCGTCTTTTAATTTCGTGGCTGCTGTCACCATCTGCAGTGATCATGGAGCCCAAAAAGTAAAATCTCTCACTGCCTCCATTTCTTCCCCTTCTATTTGCCAGGAGGTGATGGGACCAGTGGCCATGATCTTCGTTTTTTTGATGTTGAGCTTCAGACCATATTTTGCGCTCTCCTCTTTCACCCTCATTAAAAGGTTCTTTAATTCCTCCTCACTTTCTGCCATCAAGGTTGTGTCATCTGCATATCTGAGGTTGTTGATATTTCTTCCGGCAATCTTAATTCCATTTTGGGACTCATCCAGCCCAGCCTTTCGCATGATGCATTCTGCATATAAATTGTTGTGTATTGAGTCAAAGGATTTTATATCTGTATTATTATTGTCTGTATTGGCATTAGGGTAAAGTAACTGCCTTTTGGTTCCGGTTAATTTGTCGAGGGCTGATTTCTTGTCCTGTGATAAAAAGCCTTCTGGTTGGACCGCCAATCCTCTCAGGGGAGCATTTGCAACCGTGAGGCACCATTTTCGAGTGAATTGCCGAAATTCCGATTTTTGCTGTAATTGTGACTCCGGGAGTTAGGGATTTTTTCAAAAAAATCTTTTTCTGCCGGTGAAGTTGTTGAGGGCTGATTTCTAGTCCTGTGATAAAAAGCCTTCTGTTTCGACCGCCAAACCTTTCAGGGGAGTATTTGCAACTATTTGGCACCATTTTTGAGTGAATTGCCGAAAGTCAGATTTTTGCTGAAATTGTGACCCCGGGGCTTAGGGGTTTTTTCAAAAAAATCTTTTTCTGCCGGTGAAGTTGTTGAGGGCTGATTTGTTGTTCTTTGATAAAAAGCCTTCTGTTTCGACTGCCAAACCTCTCAGGGGAGCATTTGCATCCGTTTGGCACCATTTTTTTAATGAATTGCCGAAAGTCAGATTCTTGCTGAAATTGTGACCCCGGGGCTTAGGGATTTTTTCAAAAAAATCTTTTTCTGCCGATTAAGATGTTGAGGGCTGATTTCTTGTTCTGTGATAAAAAGCCTTCTGTTTCGACTGCCAAACCTCTCAGGGGAGCATTTGCAACCGTTTGGCACCATTTTTGAGTGAATTGCCGAAAGTCAGATTTTTGCTGAAATTGTGACCCCGGGGCTTAGGGGTTTTTTCAAAAAAATCTTTTTCTGCTGGTGAAGTTGTTGAGGGCTGATTTCTTGTTCTGTTATAAAAAGCCTTCTGTTTCGACTGCCAAACCTCTCAGGGGAGCATTTGCAACCGTTTGGCACCATTTTTTAACGAATTGCCGAAAGTCAGATTTTTGCTGAAATTTTGACCCCGGGGCTTAGGGATTTTTTCAAAAAAATCTGTTTCTGCCTGTTAAGATGTTGAGGGCTGATTTCTTGTCTTGTGATAAAAAGCCTTCTGTTTCGACCGCAAAACCACTCAGGGGAGCATTTGCAACCGTTTCGCACCATTTTTGAGTGAATTGCCGAAAGTCAGATTTTTGCTGTAATTGTGACTCCGGGAGTTAGGGATTTTTTCAAAAAAATCTTTTTCTGCCGGTGAAGTTGTTGAGGGCTGATTTTTAGTCCTGTGATAAAAAGCCTTCTGTTTCGACCGCCAAACCTTTCAGGGGAGTATTTGCAACTATTTGGCACCATTTTTGAGTGAATTGCCGAAAGTCAGATTTTTGCTGAAATTTTGACCCCGGGGCTTAGGGATATTTTCAAAAAAATATTTTTCTGCCGGTTAAGATGTTGAGGGCTGATTTCTTGTCCTGTGATAAAAAGCCTCCTGTTTTGAGCACCAAAGGACTCACGGGTGCATTTGCAACTATTTGGCACGATTTTTTAGTGAGTTGCCGAAAATCAGATTTTTGGGATTTTTTCAAAAAAATCTTTTTCTGCCGGTTAAGATGTTGAGTGCTGATTTCTTGTCCTGTGATAAAAAGCCTTCTGTTTCCACCGCCAAACCTCTTCGGGGAGCTGTTGTAAACGTGTGGCACCATTTTTGAATGAGTTGCCGAAAGTCAGATTTTTGCTGTAATTGTGACTCCGGGAGTTAGGGATTTTTTCAAAAAAAGCTTTTTCTGCCGGTGAAGTTGTTGAGGGCTGATTTCTAGTCCTGTGATAAAAAGCCTTCTGTTTCGACCGCCAAACCTTTCAGGGGAGTATTTGCGACTATTTGGCACCTTTTTTGAGTGAATTGCCGAAAGTCAGATTTTTGATGAAATTTTGACCTCGGGGCTTAGGGATTTTTTCAAAAAAATCTTTTTCTGCCGGTTAAGATGTTGAGGGCTGATTTCTTGTCCTGTGATAAAAAGCCTCCTGTTTCGAGCACCAAAGGACTCACGGGTGCATTTGCAACTATTTGGCACGATTTTTTAGTGAGTTGCCGAAAATCAGATTTTTGGGATTTTTTCAAAAAAATCTTTTTCTGCCGGTTAAGATGTTGAGGGCTGATTTCTTGTCCTGTGATAAAAAGCCTCCTGTTTCGAGCACCAAAGGACTCACGGGTGCATTTGCAACTATTTGGCACGATTTTTTAGTGAGTTGCCGAAAATCAGATTTTTGGGATTTTTTCAAAAAAATCTTTTTCTGCCGGTTAAGATGTTGAGTGCTGATTTCTTGTCCTGTGATAAAAAGCCTTCTGTTTCCACCGCCAAACCTCTTCGGGGAGCTGTTGTAAACGTGTGGCACCATTTTTGAATGAGTTGCCGAAAGTCAGATTTTTGCTGTAATTGTGACTCCGGGAGTTAGGGATTTTTTCAAAAAAAGCTTTTTCTGCCGGTGAAGTTGTTGAGGGCTGATTTCTAGTCCTGTGATAAAAAGCCTTCTGTTTCGACCGCCAAACCTTTCAGGGGAGTATTTGCGACTATTTGGCACCTTTTTTGAGTGAATTGCCGAAAGTCAGATTTTTGATGAAATTTTGACCTCGGGGCTTAGGGATTTTTTCAAAAAAATCTTTTTCTGCCGGTGAAGTTGTTGAGGGCTGATTTCTAGTCCTGTGATAAAAAGCCTTCTGTTTTGACCGCCAAACCTTTCAGGGGAGTATTTGCAACTATTTGGCACCATTTTTGAGTGAATTGCCGAAAGTCAGATTTTTGCTGAAATTGTGACCCCGTGGCTTAGGGGTTTTTTCAAAAAAATCTTTTTCGGCCGGTTAAGTTGTCAAGGGATGATTTGTCGTTCTGTGATAAAAAGCCTTCTGTTTCGACTGCCAAACCTCTCAGGGGAGCATTTGCAACCGTTTGGCACCATTTTTTAATGAATTGCCGAAAGTCAGATTTTTGCTGAAATTGTGACCCCGGGGCTTAGGGATTTTTTCAAAAAAATCTTTTTCGGCCGGTTAAGTTGTCAAGGGATGATTTCTTTTCCTGAGATAAACAGCCTTCTGTTTCGACTGGCAAACCTTTCAGGGGAGCATTTGCAATTGTTTAGCACCATTTTTGAGTGAATGGCCAAAAGTCAGATTTTTGCTGAAATTGTGACCCCGGGTCTAAGGGATTTTTTTCAAAAAAAATAATTCTGCAGGTTAAGTGGTTGAGGGCTGATTTCTTTTCCTGTGATAAAACCCTTCTGTTTCGACCGCCAAACCTCTCAGGGAAGCATTTGCAACCGTATGGCACCATTTTTGAGTGAATGGCCAAAAGTCAGATTTTTGATGTAATTGTGACACGGGGGTTTAGGGATTTTTTCAAAAAAAATCTTTTTCTGCCGGTCAAGTTGTCGAGGGCTGATTTCTTTTCCTGAGATAAAAACCCTTCTGTTTCGACCGTCAAACCTCTCAGTGGAGCATTTGCAAGCGTTTGGCCCCATTTTTGAGTGAATTGCCGAAAGTCTGATTTTTGATGAAATTGTGACCCCGGGGCTTAGGGATTTTTTCAAAAACATCTTTTTATACCGGTTAACTTGTCGAGGGCAGATTTCTTTTCCTGAGATAAAAAGTCTTCTGTTTAGACCACCAAAGCTTTCAGGGGAGCATTTGCAACTGTTTGCACCATTTTTGAGTGAATTGCCGAAAGTCAGATTTTTGCTGAAATTGTGACCCCGGGGTTTAGGGATTTTTTCAAAAAATCTTTTTCTGCCGGTGACTTTGTTGAGGGCTGATTTCATGTTCTGTGATCAAAAGCCTTCTGTTTCGACCGCCAAACCTCTCAGGAGATCATTTGCAACCGTTTGGTAGTATTTTTGAGTGAATTGCCGAAAGTCAGATTTTTGATGAAATTGTGACCCCGGGGCTTAGGGATTTTTTTCAAAAATATCTTATTCTGCCGGTAAAGTTGTTGAGGGCTGATTTCTTGTCCTGTGATAAAAAGCCTTCTGTTTCGACCGCCAAACCACTGAGGGGAGCATTTGCGACTATTTGGCACCATTTTTGAGTGAGTTGCCGAAAGTCAGATTTTTGCTGATATTGTGACCCCCGGGGCTTAGGAATTTTTTCAACAAAATCTTTTTCTCCCGGTTAACTTGTCAAGGGCTGATTTCTTGTCCTGTGATAAAAAGCCTTCTGTTTTGACCGCCAATCCTCTCAGGGGAGCATTTGCAAGCGTGTGGCACCATTTTCGAGTGAGTTGCCGAAAGTCAGATTTTTGCTGAAATTGTGACCCCGGGGTTTAGGGATTTTTTCAAAAAAATCATTTTCTGCCGGTTAATTTGTTGAGGGCTGATTTCTTGTCCAGTGGTAAAAAGCCTTCTGTTTCGACCTCCAAACCTCTCAGGGGATCATTTGCAATTGTTTGGCACCATTTTTGAGTGAATTGCCGAAAGTCAGATTTTTGCTGAAATTTTGACCCCGGGGCTTAGGGATTTTTTCAAAGAAATCATTTTCTGCCGGTGAAGTTCTTGAGGGCTGATTTCTCTTCCTGCGATAAAAAGCCTTCTGTTTCTACCTCCAAACCTCTCAGGGGATCATTTGCAATTGTTTGGCACCATTTTTGAGTGAATTGCCGAAAGTCAGATTTTTGATGTAATTGTGACACGGGGGTTTAGGGATTTTTTCAAAAACATCTTTTTATACCGGTTAACTTGTCGAGGGCAGATTTCTTTTCCTGAGATAAAAAGTCTTCTGTTTAGACCACCAAACCTTTCAGGGGAGCATTTGCAACTGTTTGCACCATTTTTGAGTGAATGGCCGAAAGTCAGATTTTTGCTGAAATTGTAACCCCGGGGCTTAGTTAAGTAATGCTAAAACAATAGTAAAGTGTTGGAATAGTAGCAGTAAACTAGCAGTAAAGTGGTAGTAACACAGTAGTAAAATAGTAGTAAAATGGTAGTAAGGCAGTAGTGAAACAGCAGTAAGATAGTAGTAAAGGAGTAGTAAAGCAGTAGTAAAATGGTCCAATAGTAAAGTGGTGGAATAGTAGTAAAATAGCTTTAAAGTAGTAGTAAAGTTGTAGTAAAATTGTAGAAAAATAGTAGTAAAATTGTAGAAAAATAGTAGTAAAATGGTAGTAAAGTAGTAGTGAAGCGGTAGTAAATCAGTAGTAAAGTAGTAGTAAAGCGGTAGTAAAATGGTAGTAAAGTAGTAGTAAATCAGTAGTAAAGTGGTAGTAAAATGGTAGTAAAGTAGTAGTAAATCGATAGTAAAGTAGTAGTAAAGCGGTAATAAAATGGTAGAGCCTTCCTTCTAGAATTTTAAGCATAACCTTGCTAGCGTGTGAAATGAGTGCAATTGTGCGGTAGTTGGAGCATTCTTTGGCACTGCCCTTCTTTGGGATTGGGATGTAGACTGATCTTCTCCAATCTTCTGGCCACTGCTGAGTTTTCCAAATTTGCTGGCATATTGAGTGTAGCACCTTAACAGCATCCTCTTTTAAAATTTTAAATAGTTCAGCTGGAATACCATCACTTCCACTGGCCTTGTTATTTGCAGTGCTTTCTAAGGCCCATTTGACTTCACTTTCCAGGATGTCTGGCTCAAGGTCAGCAACCACACTACCTGGGGTGTACGAGACATCCATAATGAGAAGAACACCCTTCTTTGGTGTCACTTCTATAAGGTGTTGTAAGTCTTCATAGAATTGGTCAATTTCAGTTTCTTCAGCACCAGTAGCTGGTGCATAAACTTGGATTACTGTGATGTTAAAAGGTCTGCCTTGGATTCGTATCGAGATCATTCTATCATTCTATTCTATGTATAACTCCATACCATCCAACATTTCTCCCATGAACATAGGGACATCCTAAGGAAAAGCAGGATAACATCAGAAACCAGGACAGCTTCAATAAATCTGGGACTGTCCCGGCAAAATTAGGGACAACTGGAAGGTTTGCAAAAGTGGGGAAGTTAAGATCAAGGAACAAGAGAGAAGTCATGAGTGAAGGACAAGCCAAAGGAGAGGTTGAGGGAGGAGGCTTATTGGTTTGTTCTTGTTCTTGTTTTTATTGTGTATTTTGTGTTTTTTACCTTGCATTTTTAAGTTGTAAACCAACCTTAAATCTACGGATGAAGGGCAGTATATAGAATTAATAAAATAGTAACAATACTATTTGTTACTATAGACAGGCATGCCATTGTTCAGGAAGGTCTACTGTATAAATAGGGGTATAAATAGTAAAGTAGTATAAGTAATAAAGTAGCAGTAGTAAAGTGGAAGTAAAGTGGTAGTAAAGCAATAGTAAACCAGTAGTGAAGTAGCAGTTAAGTAATGCTAAAACAATAGTAAAGTGTTGGAATAGTAGCAGTAAACTAGCAGTAAAGTGGTAGTAATGCAGTAGTAAAATAGTAGTAAAATGGTAGTAAGGCAGTAGTGAAACAGCAGTAAGATAGTAGTAAAGGAGTAGTAAAGCGGTAGTAAAATGGTCCAATAGTAAAGTGGTGGAATAGTAGTAAAATAGCTTTAAAGTAGTAAAATTGTAGAAAAATAGTAGTAAAATTGTAGAAAAATAGTAGTAATATGGTAGTAAAGTAGTAGCAAAGCGGTAGTAAAATGGTAGTAAAGTAGTAGTAAATCGGTAGTAAAGTGGTAGTAAAATGGTAGTAAAGTAGTAGTAAATCGATAGTAAAGTAGTAGTAAAGCGGTAGTAAAGTAGTAGTAAATCGGTAGTAAAGTAGTAGTAAAGCGGTAGTAAAATGGTAGTAAAGTAGTAGTAAAGTAGTAATAAAATGGTACTAAAGCAGTAGTAGGGACGCAGGTGGCGCTGTGGGTTAAAGCCTTAGCGCCTAGGGCTTGCCGATCGAAAGGTCGGCGGTTCGAATCCATCAAGGGATGATTTCTTTTCCTGAGATAAACAGCCTTCTGTATCGACCGCCAAGCCTTTCAGGGGAGCATTTGCAACTGTTTGGCACCATTTTTGAGTGAATGGCCGAAAGTCATATTTTTGATGAAATTGTGACCCCGGGCCTTAGGGATTTTTTTTAAAAAAAAAAATTCTGCAGGTTAAGTTGTTGAGGGATTATTTCTTTTCCTGTGATAAAACCCTTCTGTTTCGACCCCCAAACCTCTAAGGGGAGCATTTGCAACCGTATGGCAGCATTTTTGAGAGAATGGCCGAAAGTCAGATTTTTGATGAAATTGTGACCCCGGGGTTTAGGGATTTTTTCAAAAACATCTTTTTCTCCCGGTTAACTTGTCGAGGGCTGATTTCTTGTCCTGTGATCAAAAGCCTTCTGTTTCGACCACCAAACCTCTCATGGGAGCATTAGCAATCGGTTGGCACCATTTTTGAGTGAATTGCCGAAAGTCGGATTTTTGCTGAAATTGTGACCCCGGGGCTTAGGGATTTTTTGAAAAAAATCTTTTTCTACCGGTGACTTTGTTGTGGGCTGATTTCATGTCCTGTGATCAAAAGCCTTCTGTTTCGACCGCCAAACCTCTCAGGGGAGCATTTGCAACCGTATGGCAGCATTTTTGAGAGAATGGCCGAAAGTCAGATTTTTGATGAAATTGTGACCCCGGGGTTTAGGGATTTTTTCAAAAACATCTTTTTCTCCCGGTTAACTTGTCGAGGGCTGATTTCTTGTCCTGTGATCAAAAGCCTTCTGTTTCGACCACCAAACCTCTCATGGGAGCATTAGCAATCGGTTGGCACCATTTTTGAGTGAATTGCCGAAAGTCGGATTTTTGCTGAAATTGTGACCCCGGGCCTTAGGGATTTTTTGAAAAAAATCTTTTTCTGCCGGTGACTTTGTTGAGGGCTGATTTCATGTCCTGTGATCAAAAGCCTTCTGTTTCGACCGCCAAACCTCTCAGGAGATCATTTGCAACCGTTTGGTACTATTTTTGAGTGAATTGCCGAAAGTCAGATTTTTGCTGAAATTGTGACCCCGGGGCTTAGGGATTTTTTTCAAAAAAATCTTATACTGCCGGTAAAGTTGTTGAGGGCTGATTTCTTGTCCTGTGATAAAAAGCCTTCTGTTTCGCCTGCCAAACCTCTCAGGAGATCATTTGCAACCGTTTGGTACTATTTTTGAGTGAATTGCCGAAAGTCCAATAGTAAAGTGGTGGAATAGTAGTAAAATAGCTTTAAAGTAGTAGTAAAGTTGTAGTAAAATTGTAGAAAAATAGTAGTAAAATTGTAGAAAAATAGTAGTAAAATGGTAGTAAAGTAGTAGTAAAGCGGTAGTAAAATGGTAGTAAAGTAGTAGTAAATCGGTAGTAAAATGGTAGTAAAGTAGTAGTAAATTGGTAGTAAAGTAGTAGTAAAGCGGTAGTAAAATGGTAGTAAAGTAGTAGTAAATCGGTAGTAAAGTAGTAGTAAAGCGGTAGTAAAATGGTAGTAAAGTAGTAGTAAAGTAGTAATAAAATGGTACTAAAGCAGTAGTAGTGACGCAGGTGGCGCTGTGGGTTAAAGCCTCACCGCCTAGGGCTTGCCGATCGAAAGGTCGGCGGTTCGAATCCCTGCGGCGGGGTGCGCTCCCGCTGCTCGGTCCCAGCGCCTGCCAACCTAGCAGTTCGAAAGCACCTCTGGGTGCAAGTAGATAAATAGGGACCGCATACCGGCGGGAAGGTAAACGGCGTTTCCGTATGCTGCGCTGGCTCACCAGATGCAGCTTTTTCACGCTGGCCACGTGACCCGGAAGTGTCTCCGGACAGCGCTGGCCCCTGGCCTCTTAAGTGAGATGGGCGCACAACGCCAAGGTCTGTCAAGACTGGCCCGTACGGGCAGGGGTACCTTTACCTTTAAAGCAGTAGTAAAGTAGTGGTAAAGCAGTAGTAAAGTAGTGGTAAAGCAGTAGTAAAGCAGTGGTAAAGTAGTAGCAAAGCAGTAGTAAAGTAGTAGTAAAGTAGTAGTAAAACAGTAGTAAAACAGTAGTAAGAATGACCTCAGAAGTGTTCGTTGTACAAAAAGGCACCATGTTGGTAGCCTCAATCACAGAGGTTTTTCCAGTTGTTTCCATATAAAGTAGTGGGGCGGGGGGAATGGCTTCTCAGTGTTTGTATGTTGATCCCTTTTTACACTATTATGTTAAAAAGTACACCAGAATTTAGTGGCGTTGGATATTTTGGGTCCCAAAATGTCCCCGCCAGCAGTGGCTGCATAAAATCCTTTAGTCAGAACTGAGCTATGGGCAACACACTGTTGTGAGTGAGGAGCTGTGTGAGGAGCCCGTAGTCAAAACTGAGGTGAGGACAAAAGCATACCCTCCAACATTTCTCCGATGAAAATAAGGGTGCCCTGTTCTGTAACAACAATTTTACTACAGTGGTACCTCAGGTTAAGTACTTAATTCGTTCCGGAGGTCCGTTCTTAAACTGAAACTGTTCTTAACCTGAAGCACCACTTTAGCTAATGGGGCCTCCTGCTGTCGCCGCGCCGCCAGATCACGATTTCTGTTCTCAGAAGCAAATTTCTTAACCTGAAGCACTATATCTGGGTTAGCGGAGTCTGTATCCTGAAGCATCTGTAACCCGAAGCATATGTAACCCGAGGTACCCCTGTATTTATACCACATCCATCTGCCTGGGTTGCTCTAGCCACTCTGGGCGGCTTCCAAAACATATAAAAAGGTAATAAAACAGTAAACATTAAAAAACTTCCCTATGTTGTTGTTGTTTAGTCGTTTAGTCGTGTCCGACTCTTCGTGACCCCATGGACCAGAGCACGCCAGGCACCTCTGTCCTCCACTACCTCCCGCAGTTTGGTCAAACTCATGCTGGTAACCTCGAAAACACTATCCAACCATCTCGTCCTCTGTCGCCCCCTTCTCCTTGTGCCCTCCATCTTTCCCAGCATCAGTGTCTTCTCCAGGGAGTCTTCTCATCTCATGAGGTGGCCAAAGTACAGGAGCCTCAGCTTCACGATCTGTCCTTCCAGTGAGCACTCAGGGCTGATTTCCTTAAGAATGGATGCGTTTGATCTTCTTGCAGTCCATGGGACTCTCAAGAGTCTCCTCCAGCACCATAATTCAAAAGCATCAATTCTTCGGCGATCAGCCTTCTTTATGGTCCAGCTCTCACTTCCATACATCACTACTGGGAAAACCATAGCTTTAACTATACGGACCTTTGTTGGCAAGCTGACGTCTCTACTTCTCAAGATGCTGTCTAGGCCTGTCATTGCCCTTCTCCCAAGAAGCAGGCGTCTTTTAATTTCGTGGCTGCTGTCACCATCTGCAGTGATCATGGAGCCCAAAAAGTAAAATCTCTCACTGCCTCCATTTCTTCCCCTTCTATTTGCCAGGAGGTGATGGGACCAGTGGCCATGATCTTCGTTTTTTTGATGTTGAGCTTCAGACCATATTTTGCGCTCTCCTCTTTCACCCTCATTAAAAGGTTCTTTAATTCCTCCTCACTTTATGCCATCAAGGTTGTGTCATCTGCATATCTGAGGTTGTTGATATTTCTTCCGGCAATCTTAATTCCATTTTGGGACTCATCCAGCCCAGCCTTTCGCATGATGCATTCTGCATATAAATTGTTGTGTATTGAGTCAAAGGATTTTATATCTGTATTATTATTGTCTGTATTGGCATTAGGGTAAAGTAACTGCCTTTTGGTTCCGGTTAATTTGTCGAGGGCTGATTTCTTGTCCTGTGATAAAAAGCCTTCTGGTTCGACCGCCAATCCTCTCAGGGGAGCATTTGCAACCGTGTGGCACCATTTTTGAGTGAATTGCCGAAAGTCAGATTTTTGCTGAAATTGTGACCCCGGGGCTTAGGGGTTTTTTCAAAAAAATCTTTTTCTGCCGGTGAAGTTGTTGAGGGCTGATTTCTAGTCCTGTGATAAAAAGCCTTCTGTTTCGACCGCCAAACCTTTCAGGGGAGTATTTGCAAATATTTGGCACCATTTTTGAGTGAATTGCCGAAAGTCAGATTTTTGCTGAAATTGTGACCCCAGGGCTTAGGGGTTTTTTCCAAAAAATCTTTTTCTGCCGGTGAAGTTGTTGAGGGCTGATTTGTTGTTCTGTGATAAAAAGCCTTCTGTTTCGACGGCCAAACCTCTCAGGGGATCATTTGCAATTGTTTGGCACCATTTTTGAGTGAATTGCCGAAAGACAGATTTTTGCTGATATTTTGACCCCGGGGCTTAGGGATTTTTTCAAAAAAATCTGTTTCTGCCGGTTAAGATGTTGAGGGCTGATTTCTTGTCCTGTGATAAAAAGCCTTCTGTTTCGACCTCCAAACCTCTCAGGGGATCATTTGCAATTGTTTGGCACCATTTTTGAGTGAATTGCCGAAAGACAGATTTTTGATGAAATTGTGACCCCGGGGGTTAGGGATTTTTTCAAAAAAATCTTTTTCGGCCGGTTAAGATGTTGAGTGCTGATTTCTTGTCCTGTGATAAAAAGCCTTCTGTTTCGAGCACCAAAGGACTCACGGGTGCATTTGCAACTATTTGGCACGATTTTTGAGTGAGTTGCCGAAAGTCAGATTTTTGGGATTTTTTCAAAAAAATCTTTTTCTGCCGGTTAAGATGTTGAGGGCTGATTTCTTGTTCTTTGATAAAAAGCCTTCTGTTTCGACTGCCGAACCTCTCAGGGGAGCATTTGCAACCGTTTGGCACCATTTTTTAATGAATTGCCGAAAGTCAGATTTTTGCTGAAATTGTGACCCCGGTGCTTATGGATTTTTTCAAAAAAATCTTTTTCTGCCGGTTAAGATGTTGAGGGCTGATTTCTTGTCCTGTGATAAAAAGCCTTCTGTTTCGACCGCAAAACCACTCAGGGGAGCATTTGCAACCGTTTCGCACCATTTTTGAGTGAATTGCCGAAAGTCAGATTTTTGCTGTAATTGTGACTCCGGGAGTTAGGGATTTTTTCAAAAAAATCTGTTTCTGCCGGTTAAGATGTTGAGGGCTGATTTCTTGTCCTGTGATAAAAAGCCTTCTGTTTCGACCGCCAAACCACTCAGGGGAGCATTTGCGACTATTTGGCACCATTTTTGAGTGAATTGCCGAAAGACAGATTTTTGATGAAATTGTGACCCCGGGGGTTAGGGATTTTTTCAAAAAAATCTTTTTCGGCCGGTTAAGTTGTCAAGGGATGATTTCTTTTCCTGAGATAAACAGCCTTCTGTATCGACCGCCAAGCCTTTCAGGGGAGCATTTGCAACTGTTTGGCACCATTTTTGAGTGAATGGCCGAAAGTCATATTTTTGATGAAATTGTGACCCCGGGGGTTAGGGATTTTTTCAAAAAAATCTTTTTCGGCCGGTTAAGTTGTCAAGGGATGATTTCTTTTCCTGAGATAAACAGCCTTCTGTTTCGACCGCCAAACCTTTCAGGGGAGCATTTGCAACTGTTTGGCACCATTTTTGAGTGAATGGCCAAAAGTCAGATCTTTGATGAAATTGTGACCCCGGGTCTAAGGGATTTTTTCAAAAAAAATAATTCTGCAGGTTAAGTTGTTGAGGGCTGATTTCTTTTCCTGTGATAAAACCCTTCTGTTTCGACCGCCAAACCTCTCAGGGAAGCATTTGCAACCGTATGGCACCATTTTTGAGTGAATGGCCAAAAGTCAGATTTTTGATGTAATTGTGACACGGGGGTTTAGGGATTTTTTCAAAAAAAATCTTTTTCTGCCGGTCAAGTTGTCGAGGGCTGATTTCTTTACCTGAGATAAAAACCCTTCTGTTTCGACCGTCAAACCTCTCAGGGGAGCATTTGCAAGCGTTTGGCCCCATTTTTGAGTGAATTGCCGAAAGTCTGATTTTTGATGAAATTGTGACCCCGGGGCTTAGGGATTTTTTCAAAAACATCTTTTTATACCGGTTAACTTGTCGAGGGCAGATTTCTTTTCCTGAGATAAAAAGTCTTCTGTTTCGACCGTAAAACCTTTCAGGGGAGCATTTGCAACTGTTTGCACCATTTTTGAGTGAATGGCCGAAAGTCAGATTTTTGATGAAATTGTGACCCCGGGGTTTAGGGATTTTTTCAAAAAAATCTTTTTCTGCCGGTGACTTTGTTGAGGGCTGATTTCATGTTCTGTGATCAAAAGCCTTCTGTTTCGACCGCCAAACCTCTCAGGAGATCATTTGCAACCGTTTGGTAGTATTTTTGAGTGAATTGCCGAAAGTCAGATTTTTGATGAAATTGTGACCCAGGGGCTTAGGAATTTTTTCAACAAAATCTTTTTCTCCCGGTTAACTTGTCAAGGGCTGATTTCTTGTCCTGTTATAAAAAGCCTTCTGTTTCCAGCGCCTAACCACTCATGGGAGCATTTGCAACTATTTGGCCCCATTTTTAAGTGAGTTGCCGAAAGTCAGATTTTTGCTGAAATTGTGACCCCGGGGCTTAGGGATTTTTTCAAAAAAATCATTTTCTGCCGGTGAAGTTGTTGAGGGCTGATTTCTTGTCCTGTGGTAAAAAGCCTTCTGTTTCGACCTCCAAACCTCTCAGGGGATCATTTGCAATTGTTTGGCACCATTTTTGAGTGAATTGCCGAAAGTCTGATTTTTGCTGAAATTTTGACCCCGGGGCTTAGGGATTTTTTCAAAGAAATCATTTTCTGCCGGTGAAGTTCTTGAGGGCTGATTTCTCTTCCTGCGATAAAAAGCCTTCTGTTTCGACCTCCAAACCTCTCAGGGGATCATTTGCAATTGTTTGGCACCATTTTTGAGTGAATTGCCGAAAGTCAGATTTTTGCTGAAATTGTGACCCAGGGGCTTAGGGATTTTTTTCAAAAAAATCTTTTTCTGCCGGTGAAGTTGTTGAGGGCTGATTTCTTGTCCTGTGATAAAAAGCCTTCTGTTTCGACCGCAAAACCACTCAGGGGAGCATTTGCAACCGTTTCGCACCATTTTTGAGTGAATTGCCGAAAGTCAGATTTTTGCTGAAATTGTGACCCCGGGGCTTAGGGGTTTTTTCCAAAAAATCTTTTTCTGCCGGTGAAGTTGTTGAGGGCTGATTTGTTGTTCTGTGATAAAAAGCCTTCTGTTTCGACGGCCAAACCTCTCAGGGGAGCATTTGCAACCGTTTGGCACCATTTTTTAATGAATTGCCGAAAGTCAGATTTTTGCTGAAATTTTGACCCCGGGGCTTAGGGATTTTTTCAAAAAAATCTGTTTCTGCCGGTTAAGATGTTGAGGGCTGATTTCTTGTCCTGTGATAAAAAGCCTTCTGTTTCGACCGCCAAACCACTCAGGGGAGCATTTGCGACTATTTGGCACCATTTTTGAGTGAATTGCCGAAAGACAGATTTTTGATGAAATTGTGACCCCGGGGGTTAGGGATTTTTTCAAAAAAATCTTTTTCGGCCGGTTAAGATGTTGAGTGCTGATTTCTTGTCCTGTGATAAAAAGCCTCCTGTTTCGAGCACCAAAGGACTCACGGGTGCATTTGCAACTATTTGGCACGATTTTTGAGTGAGTTGCCGAAAGTCAGATTTTTGGGATTTTTTCAAAAAAATCTTTTTCTGCCGGTTAAGATGTTGAGGGCTGATTTCTTGTTCTGTGATAAAAAGCCTTCTGTTTCGACTGCCGAACCTCTCAGGGGAGCATTTGCAACCGTTTGGCACCATTTTTTAATGAATTGCCGAAAGTCAGATTCTTGCTGAAATTGTGACCCCGGTGCTTATGGATTTTTTCAAAAAAATCTTTTTCTGCCGGTTAAGATGTTGAGGGCTGATTTCTTGTCCTGTGATAAAAAGCCTTCTGTTTCGACCGCAAAACCACTCAGGGGAGCATTTGCAACCGTTTCGCACCATTTTTGAGTGAATTGCCGAAAGTCAGATTTTTGCTGTAATTGTGACTCCGGGAGTTAGGGATTTTTTCAAAAAAATCTGTTTCTGCCGGTTAAGATGTTGAGGGCTGATTTCTTGTCCTGTGATAAAAAGCCTTCTGTTTCGACCGCCAAACCACTCAGGGGAGCATTTGCGACTATTTGGCACCATTTTTGAGTGAATTGCCGAAAGACAGATTTTTGATGAAATTGTGACCCCGGGGGTTAGGGATTTTTTCAAAAAAATCTTTTTCGGCCGGTTAAATTGTCAAGGGATGATTTCTTTTCCTGAGATAAACAGCCTTCTGTATCGACCGCCAAGCCTTTCAGGGGAGCATTTGCAACTGTTTGGCACCATTTTTGAGTGAATGGCCGAAAGTCATATTTTTGATGAAATTGTGACCCCGGGGGTTAGGGATTTTTTCAAAAAAATCTTTTTCGGCCGGTTAAGTTGTCAAGGGATGATTTCTTTTCCTGAGATAAACAGCCTTCTGTTTCGACCGCCAAACCTTTCAGGGGAGCATTTGCAACTGTTTGGCACCATTTTTGAGTGAATGGCCAAAAGTCAGATCTTTGATGAAATTGTGACCCCGGGTCTAAGGGATTTTTTCAAAAAAAATAATTCTTCAGGTTAAGTTGTTGAGGGCTGATTTCTTTTCCTGTGATAAAACCCTTCTGTTTCGACCGCCAAACCTCTCAGGGAAGCATTTGCAACCGTATGGCACCATTT